>NC_042620.1:260156217-260848992 GCF_901001135.1 Rhinatrema bivittatum
GTAAAGCAATACTAATGGTATTAACCAGTGCAGTAGGTCCTCAAATTCCTGGCTAATGGCCATCAAGGGTCCCATTAACCCGATCCATATAACGAATTAATGGAGACCATATTCTATAGAACTTAGATATGGTATCACGGCGAATTGCAGTCAGTTTCTCCATATACCATATGTGTCTCAATTTATGACATAGCTGGGATAAGCTCAGTGGATCTACAGACTTCCAATGCGCTGCAATTAACAGTCTAGCGGCTGTCTTAAGGAATATAAACAGTTTATGGGGTTCATCTTCTAAGACGGGATACTGAACCCACAATAGCCAATACTCTGCCTGTAGTGGAATCATAACCCTCAAAACGGCTTCGACCATTTGTTGACATAGCACCTAAATTTGTTGGATCCTGGGACACTGCCACCACATATGCCAGAAGGTGCCAAGCTGGAGGCATTTCTGCCAACATAATGGGGATCTACCCAGCATCCAGTGTGCCACTCGAGTTGGAGAATAGTGCCAACGATACAGTAACTTGTAACGGTTTTCCATCATAGATGCTGACATAAAAAACCGTCCTAATGTCTGAAAGCACTCCTCCCACTTGTCCTCACTCCACTGAGCACCAAGGTCCTTTCCCCAAGCCACCACATGGGAGGCTCTCCCCTTTGCACTACTATTAAGCAGCTGATACATTTTTGAAATACTTTTTTGTACCCTGCCTGCCAGGATACAGTAGCCTTCAAAATCGAGCGGGGCATTTGTAGGTCCCTCTTGGGGCCCTGTGTAATCATGAAATTGCATCTGAGTTGACGATAAAAATATTAATTTATACGAGCACCATGTCAACAATAAATTTTAAATTTTATGATTTTTTTAATTTTCAAAACAGAAACCCATTATCCATATACCAGGTATGAGTATGATAGACCTTCATACCACCCCACGGTCTCTCGGGCATGTCTGCTCCTTGTTTAAACCGCTAACGGGGTCATCTTTAATCATTGGTCTTTACTCAACCTATATTTGCTTTTCCTTTTTTTTTTATATTTTTTCCTTTTTTTTCAAAGTAGAGGTAACCTTAGTAGGAGGTATCTCCCGCACCACGACGACGTAATGAAAACGCTCACGGATTAGTAAGTTTATCCCTGAAGCAAGCTAAGGCAAGTGGAACCCCAAGAATGTGGTTGTGATAGTGCTTTGTTTTTTCAGAATAACCTCTACATGAAACAAAGAATATCCCTATTCTATTAGCAACGGAGAGTGAACCCAATATCAGAGAGGTTCCTGAGGCAGCTGGGACGTGAAACGTGATCACGTCGGTTCCTGAGGCAGCTGGGATGCAAAACGTGATCACGTCGAACTGTACTCTGATATCAGCTAAAGGAAAGTATCCTGAACTTACTTCTTTTGGGCGAAATAATGAGAATTTCAATATTTGCTTAAGAGAAGCATCTTGAATATATTTTATATTAACAAAAAAACTTTGAAAAAAAAAGTAAAAAATATTTTAAAAAAAGGAAAAGCAAATATAAGTTGAGTAAAGACCAATGATTAAAGATGACCCCCGCTAGTGGTTTAAACAAGGAGTAGACATGCCCAAGAGACCGTGGGATGGTATGAAGGTCTATCAAACTCATACCTGGTATATGGATAATGGATTTCTGTTTTGAAAATTTAAAAATCAGAAAATTTAAAATTTATTGTTGACATGGTGCTCATATAGATGAATTTGTGCATATGCCAGGAAATCCTCATTCGGTAGGGCATACGTGAGTTGTAAATCAGAAAATGGAACCATCCCTTGTTTCCATAATTGACCCAGATTAGTCAAGCCTCGAGCCTCCCATTTTTTAAAAACTACATTCTGCTTCCCATAGGAAAGTCCCTAAAAGATTGTATATGTGAGAGCTCTGAATATTGCTTTACACCTAATAATTTAGGTTTCCACTTTTCCATATATTAAGGGTCGTTTGAAGGCTCGGAGGCATCGAGGCGAGTTCCCGTGTGTTATGACTTATGGGCCAAAATATGGCCTGTAGAGGGAATACTCCTATTAAGGTTTGCTCGATCACTACCCACTGTTTTGGGGAGGCATAATTGTGGCTATCCAATATATGCTTTAATTGAGCGGCTACATAATAGTGCATCAGGGAGGGCAGTCCCAGGCCTCCAGCTTTGCAGGGTTGATAAAGTACCTGACGTACCACCCAAGGCGGGCGCTTGTGCCACACAAAAGCAAAGAGCTTGCGCTGGAGTGGTCATAGTACCTTCTCCATAAGAAGGCAGGGGAGCACTTGAAAAAGGTAACTAATTTTGGGCAGTTTGTTCATTTTAATTGAGGCCATCCACCCAAACCATGATAATTGCAGCCTCTCCTACTTATCCAGTTCCCCCAAAAGAGATTTAATCAGGGGGCTATAGTTCTGATGAACCAGATGTTCAAGATTTAAATCTAAGTTTATCCCCAGGTATCGGATGGGGCCCTGTGTCCATCTATAGGGAAGTGCCTGTTTTGCAAACCTCAATAGGTCCGGAGAAAAATGTACTAGAAGAATCTCCGATTTATCCAGATTAACACGAAAACCCGAGAGCCTCCCATACCGTTCAATCATGGACATCGCAGCTGGGACAGAAACTAGAGGGGTTTCAGAGTGATAGGATAACATCATCAGCGTAGAGAGTGATCTTGTACTGGTGCCCTCCACAGCTAACCCCCTTAATGTCCCTGGCCCTATGAACTGCCTCTACCAGAGGCTCCAAACTAAGAGTAAAAAGGAGGGGAGACAATGGGCAGCCCTGCCGAGTACCCATTTTAATTGGAAAATTAGCAGTATATCCATGGTTGATCTTTAAACATGCTAGGGATCACAGTACAGCTCCCGCACCCAGGTGGAAAAAGTCTCCCCAAGGCCCACCTTGGTTAGGACTGCGAACAAGAAGGGCCAATATACCCTGTCAAAGGCTTTCTCCACATGAAGTATCATAAATACGACTGGGTTCTTATTCACTTTTGCGATATAAATTAAATCTAATAATTTCCGGATATTATCCACCGTTGCATTGCCAGGAATAAATCCCGCCTGATCAATGTGTATCAGGTATCCTATCCTTTCCCTTAACTGCAGAACCAATATTTTAGCGAGGATTTTAAGATCGATATTTATGAGAGATATGGGCCTATAAGAGGCACAGTTATCACTATCCTTCCCAGGCTTCGGGAGTAAGGTAATCTACGCTACATTACCATAAGGGTGACCCCCATCTGGTATTCTATTAAACATGGTCGCTAGTGGGGTTCTCAAGATGGTTCGGTATTTTTTATAAAACAGGGGTATAAACCCATCCAGGCCCGGGACTTTCCAGCCTTTAGATCCTTAATTGCCCAGTCCACTTCCAAGGGGGAGATCGGTTTACTGATCGTTACCTGCTCTGAGTCAGACAGGCAGGGCAATGGTACATTAATCAAATAAGAATCTATATCCTCCTCAGTAGGTTCCATCTCCGGCGTGTATAGCTCCTCATAGTAAGCCTGAAAACAGCTTCGAATAGCCGCCTGGTTCAACAATAGGGCACTGGAGGCGTTCTTGATACTATATATTAAAGCCCATATCCGTCGAGTCTACAGTCTCCTGGCCAGCAATTTGCTATTTTTGTTACCAAATTCGTAATTCCTTTGTTGTAACAGGTCTAAGGCATAAGCTATACGTTCTGCATCTAATGCCGCAATCGCCTCCCTCTTTTGAGTCACCCTACGTATGGGGATACTTCCAGGATTACGTTTATGACGCTCTTCTAGATCCCTGTGTTCACTCATCATTAGCTCACGATGGGCCTATTGTTGTTTCTTACGAAAGGAGGCAAGACCAATACAATGGCCCCTTATGGCCACCTTCATATCTTCCCAAATCGCTATGGGGGATTCCCCTACCACACCATTAATGGAAAAATATTCCTCCAGGGCCTCAGCAATACGTTCACAATAAACTGGGTCTTTTAAAAGAGAGTCATTTAATCACCAAAACTTGCGGCCTCCATCACTTAACAGTAGTGTAGTTGACCAGCTAACTGGAGCATGGTCAGACCAGGTGATAGATTCTATATCTTCTGAAAGGGTGCCACCGATCAAATCCTTGGTAACCAGGATATAATCAATAGGGATGTGCAACAGGAACGGATTCGTCCCATTCGGTATTCGTATTCGTCGGGACCCAAATCCGTTGCATCCGTTCTTGGGGGACCCCGATCGTTCATTAGTTACATATGTTTTCGTTTCCCAAAAATCCTCATCCCAACCCTTTAAATTTAATTAACTACAACCCCCCACCCTCCTGACCCCCCCAAGACTTGCCAAAAGTCCCTGGTGGTCCAGCGGGGGTCCGGGAGCGATCTCCTGCACTCGGACCATCGGCTGCCGGTATTCAAAATGGCGCTGATAGCCTTTGCCCTTACTTTATCACAGGGGCTACCGGTGCCATTGGTCGGCCCCTGACACATGGTAGGAGCAATGGTCGGCTGGCGCCATCTTGTGCTCCTACCATGTGACAGGAGCTGACCAATGGCACTGGTAGCCCCTATGACAGAGTAAGGGCAAAGGCTATCAGTGCCATTTGGAATACCAGCAGCCAACAGCCCGAGTGCAGGAGATCGCTCCAAGACCCCCGCTGGACCACCAGGGACTTTTGGCAAGTCTTGGGGAGGTCAGGAGTCCGTCCCCCAAGGTCCGCAAACCACTTGTCAAAATCATTTTTGGTAAGGAAATGCAGCATTGTAGCCCCCTCTTTATCACTGCACGGTGACTCCGGCCATTCGGCACCATCTTGCCCGGCCACCTCCGATCCCAAAGCCACGAAAAGGGACCCCGACGAATCATAAGAATACTGCCCTAAATCAACGGGCTTTTTTCGGTCAGCCATGTCGGGCTTCGTTCGAGCAAGCCCTGGGGGCTGCTCTTTATGTGCTCAGGAAAAAGCTGGAAAAACGGCAGCGGGGGAAGCGGAGAGTCAGAGCTAGACGTCCATAGCGCTCAGTGACGTCACTTCCTTCTCCACTGCAAGTATTTTTGAAACTCGAAGGCAGGTGCCAGTACATTCTGGCTGCTGATATTGTGAAACTGGTAACCAGAAAGAGCTAGCCCACAAGCTTTGAAAATTCTCACTGTGCCTTTTAAATATGTGGCACCGTTGCCCAGTCTCTGGGGCCTTGAACTGTGGCAGGTTCATGGAAAGCAAATTTGTCACATTTCAAAAAGGTTCCAGCTAAGCAGAAAATCACTACTAGGCTTACTGATTTTAGTATTTTTTCTCAGTGAGTAGATTTCTCACATGTCTATCTTTAGTACACTCTACAAACCCCCAACACTTTTCACACTCTTAAAAGGATCTGAGAACTGGGTGCACCCCCTTACCTTGATAATGGAATCTGAAGGCACCAGGAGAGGTTGCATGGTAACTCTGGAAGTGGATCAGGATGCGGTTGGTAGGGCTGCGGATCACCTGACCCTCGACCATCAGGGACTCATTGGCTAGGACTAAGGGCTTGTCTCCTCCCAGACCCTCCACTGTCAACGAATCTTCTTTAGAGAGATTCAGGCTTTGCACCTAACACAAAAGCAAGAAAGATAGATTCTCTACAACATTTCATTAAATTTCTAGAGAAATTGAAAAGACAGGCATTAGGATACAGAATAATTCATCTCCAGGACTGGATGGCTTAGAGATTTGGCACAAAGATACAGCTCCTTTTTATGGCCTGGAAGTATAAACCCAATAATAATAATGGGAGATTCCAGTTATCCCAATATGAACTGGATAAATGTCTCATTAAGGCATGCAGGGAGGGAGGTTAAGTTTCTAGATAATATAAAAGACTGCTTCATGGAGCAGCTGGTCCTTGAACCAGTGTGGAGGATGAAGGGGGATGTCACTACTTTAAATTAGTTCTTGGTGGAATGAGGGACCTAGTGCATGGAGTAATGTGGTGGAGATACTTGGTAACGGTGATCATAACACAATCAAATTTGACAAAATCACTGAGGGAGAATAATAAAGCCGCTACAGTAGCACTTAATTCTAATAAGGGAGACTATGAGAAAATGAGAAAATTAGTTAGATGGACACTAAAAGGAGCAGTAACAAGAGTTAAACGTGCTTATGAGGCATGGCTGTTTGGAAGCCTAGATAAAATGTATTCTACAAGCAAAAAAGGTTAAAAGAAGAATAAACACCTGTCAGCATGGCTAAATGGCATTGTGAAAGAGGCTATTAAAGCTTAAAGATATCATTTGAAAAAATGGAAAGCAGAAGCTAATGAAGAAAAGAGAATAAGCACTGGCAAATTATATGCAAACATTGATAATGCAGGCCAAGAGAGAGACTTGTCAAAGAAACAAGAACCAATAATAAAACTTTTCCAAGTATAGAAAAAAATAAGAAGCCTGTAAGACAGTCAGCGGGACCATTAGATGACCTGAAGGGGATGGGTAAAAGGGACACTCAGGGAAGGATATCACAGAACATAAGAAAATAAGAAAAACTAACTAAATTCTCGACTTCACTGCGGGGGATGTTGGAGAGATCCTGTGAATATAATACAAATAAAATATAACAAAAATAGAAAAACCAAACAACCAGAAACTCAGCATAATCAAGCTTCCTGCTGTACATCCATTTCAGACAATTAGCACTTATACATAACATAAGCCTGCTGAAATGAGAATGTTTATCGTTTTTAAAGCCTTCTTAAAAGACCATGTGTGCTCAAGCATCTGTACGGAATCCAGAAAACCTCCTAAAAAATGAGGGCCTGCTATAGAGAAGACCTTATCTCTGGTCTCAGCCGTACGAGTTGATGGAATTTCAAACATACTGCATGGGACGATGGGTTTATAAGCATGGTGCATAGCATTGACACAAACAGTAACCTATGAATCAACATCGCTATCTTATATTTGATTCTCCACTGAAATGGTAACCAGTGGAGTGAGCAGTTTACCAATTAGAATCTGTACAGCAGAATTCTGAACTATTTGAAGTGAACGTATAGCAGACACAGGCAGACCGAGGGAAACTAAATTACAATTATCCAAATATGCAAGAACAAGCACTTGCCAAATTGTACGAAAATCATGAGGATATAAACTTGGTCTCAGACTCCTCAAAATGTGTAATTTATAAAATTCTGTTCCAATCGTACATTCTATAAGAGAGCGCTTTGAGAGGTTCTGCCCAAGATAAGCCCTAGGTTTCAAATCTGTGTTGCTAAGGTAATGGTATGACCCTCAAACGTAAATATAGTGGGTGAAACATTCAAAGGAAATAGACCCAGAATCATTAGTTTGGTTTTTACAATGTTAAGTGTAAGGCTATGAAAAAATAGCCATTGTTTGATGGAGGAAAGACATACAGTAAAGTGATAAAGTTAAATCGAGCCAACCATGATGATCTCTCCTGTATACAGTAAAGTGATAAAGTTAAATCGAGCCAACCATGATGATCTCTCCTGTATAAAGAACTTTATGTCATCAGCTTATCTGAAACACCCAGCCCAGCTAGAGGTTTACATAAGGGGATAAGATAGATATTAAATAATGTGGCTGAGAGGTCCGACCCCTTTGGAGCCTGGATACTATGGGATTCCAAGAAGATATTGCCAAACCAATTCATACTTCCTGAACTTGCTCAGATAGAAATGATTGAAACCAATCAAGTACCATAACCAGAAATTCAGAGATTCATCAAGCTGGATAACAGGACCTGATGATCAAGAATACCGAATGCGAGTGTAATGTTGAGCAGCATCATTACGTAACTAACCCTTCATTGAAACCATGATATACACAGTATCCAGGGTAGACAGTAATAACATCTCTGTAGTATGGTGAGTCTTAGAGCTGAACTGCTGTTGATCCAAGATGGAATTTAGTTCAAGTGGAATGAACCTCTGCTGGGTTTACGATACCATGAAGTAGGCTCAGGAATTGAACAGTGACCATTGGATGGCAGTGTCACTGAGCTATCTGGCTTGCCAACACAGAATCTTTCACCCCTAGGACTGGATGTCTCAGGGGATAGAGTGTGGGACAGACATAGAAGATCCCTGGTGGCTAGAAGATAAGAAACCTGGTAACCTGTGGTAACGTTTGGTGTAACATTTCTGCATGGGGGTAACCTGCACGGAGCAGCAGTTACAAACCTAAACAATTTGCTGGGCAGACTGGATGGACCAGTTGTTACTATGAGCACAGGAATACAGAGCCTTTCACCTCTAGAACATGATGTCTCAGAGGACATTATTATACACATTATACAGTGGCTTTTCTATTTATTGCTCTAAATGAAACAGAATTATGAGAAATCTATCCATTTTGGGGGGATGATGTCAATGATGTAAGTATTTGAGCAGCTACGTGTATGTATATAGATACAAAGATAGATAGATATGGATATACAGAGGAAAACTAAAGCACTTTTATCCTAATGATGGATCTCTAGCAGGTCCAAAACATTGTTATATTTTATGGGAAATCAAAAATTTATATTCTACATATTCTAGTCATAATTTGTTTTGATGATATTAAGTTTATGGATGTGTGGGTTTCCAACTCCAAGGCTTCGTCCTTCCACACTATGTACTTAGTTACAACAAACTCTGATATCTTTGAGCAAGCAGTAATTATAATAATAATTTTCACAGGACTTCAGAGCCTTTCCCCCTAGGACTAGATAGCTCTAGGAAAGCACTGTGCCTCTCTTACCTGCAGCTCAATGCCGTAGCCCAGGTAGACAGTGACAGTATAAGTGCAGTCCAACCCACCATAGTAGTTGGCGCCTGAGTAGTCAGGTGACTCGATGTATCCCTCCGGGTCTGTAATGTTACTGTTGCAGAGCACTTAGGAGAGAGGGAAGGGCTGCATCAGAAACAAAACATCTATTGCATTGAAACAAGTCCCTGTGTACACACATAGTTTCTCTTTCAGGAGGTGTCTGTGTAGGGGGGGTGCTAGCCATGGGCTCACCGGGATCGTGTTCAGAATCTGTTGGGCAGTGCCTCAAATCTCAACCTGTCCTGTTTACTCTTCCACAGGGTACAGGAAGGAAGAGCCTGGAAAAAGGGAGAGGAGCAATTTTTTTTCTTCTCAGTTGTGTCTGCTCCAAACTCACCCCCTCTCTCTTCTACGGGGACAGAAGGGGAAGGGGTGAAACAGGAGTAGAGGGGCTGAGAAAGGGGGCAGAGCAATTTGGTTTTCTGTTCTGCAGTGTCCTGCACTGTAGTCTCATCCCTCCCAGCCTGTCTCCTTGCAGGGGAGTGGCTGGACCGCAAACAGACACAACCGCAGCCTGTGATCCCAGGATTCAGCAGAGAGCAGAATGGGGGAGGAGGGAGAAGGCACTCTAGAGCACTGTCAGGGAGCTGTAAATGATTGATAGGGAGGGAAAGGGAAAGGCTGAAAGGGAGTGTAGTGAAGAGAGGTTGAATGCTGGTGGTGTCAGAAGGGGAGCTGTGAGAGGATAAATGTTGGGCAAGGTGAAGAGGGGATTCAAATCAATACTGGGTGAATACAGTATCCTCCCCCATCTCCCTGAGATCAGTAATGAAAACTTGGGCTGTCTCAGATGATGAAAAAGAGCCAAGATATGGGGGTGCATGAGATTAATATAGGAGGAGGGGATGGGGGGGGGGGGGGAGTGCAGTGGATGTGGTGCAAAAGAGCTGGCAGGAGTGGGGTGAAAGAGAGAACCAGAGGAGAAAGAAAGCAAGAGGGGATGATGGGAATGTAGATAGCCAGAGATGGAGTGGAGATGTGACAGAGGTGGTGATAGTGAGGGTGTAAAAGACAGTGAGTGGGAGAGAGAGAGAGAGAGACAGACAGATATATCAAAGGAGTGGGGGCAGATGAGACAGAGCCGGAGGTATGTTGGAGGTGAAAGGGTGAGAGAGCACCAGATTCAGAGTCTGGAAGGAGGAACATTTTAAGAGAGAAAAAGAGGGGTGGTGATGGGAGGGTTGTTGTGTGAGAGCCATGAGAGGTGATGGAGAGCATAAGAACATAAGAACATGCCATACTGGGTCAGACCAAGGGTCCATCAAGCCCAGTATCCTGTTTCCAACAGTGGCCAATCCAGGCCATAAGAACCTGGCTAGTATCCAAAAACTAAGTCTATTCCAAGTTACTGTTGCTAGTAATAACAGTGGCCATTTTCTAAGTCAAATTAATTAATAGCAGGTAATGGACTTCTCCTCCAAGAACTTATCCAATCCTTTTTTAAACCCAGCTACACTAACTGCACTAACCACATCCTCTGGCATCAAATTCCAGAGTTTAATTGTGCGTTGAGTGAAAAAGAACTTTCTCCGATTAGTTTTAAATGTGCCACATGCTAACTTCATGGAATGCCCCCTAGTCTTTCTATTATCTGAAAGAGTAAATAACTGATTCACATTTACCCATTCTAGACCTCTCATGATTTTAAACACCTCTAACATATCCCCCCTCTGCTGTCTCTTCTTCAAGCTGAAAAGTCCTAACCTCTTTAGTCTTTCCTCATAGGGGAACTGTTCCATTCCCTTTATCATTGTGGTCGCCCTTCTGTGTAACTTCTCCATCACAACTATCTTTTTTGAGATGCGGCGACCAGAATTGTACATAAGTATTCAAGGTGCTCGCCATGGAGTGATGCAGAGGCATTATGACATTTTCCGTTTTATTCACCATTCCCTTTCTAATAATTCCTAACATTCTGTTTGCTTTTTTGACTGCCGCAGCACACTGAACCGATGATTTCAATGTGTTATTCACTATGACGCCTAGATCTCTTTCTTGGGTGGTAGCTCCTAATATGGAACCTAACATTGTGTAACTATAGAATGGTTATTTTTCCCAGATGCATCACCTTGCACTTATCCACATTAAATTTCATCTGCCATTTGGATGCCCAATTTTCCAGTCTCAAAAGGTCTTCCCCTGCAATTTATCACAATCTGTTTGTGATTTAACTACTCTGAACAATTTTGTATCATCTACAAATTTGATTACCTTACTTGCCGTATTTCTTTCCAGATCATTTATAAATATATTGAAAAGTATGGGTCCCAATACAGATACCTGAGACACTCCACTGCCCACTCCCTTTCACTGAGAAAATTGTCCATTTAATCCTACTCTCTTTCCTATCTTTTAGCCAGTTTGTAATCCACGAAAGAACATCACCACCTATCCCATGACTTTTTACTTTTCCTAGAAGCCTCTCATGAAGAACTTTGTCAAATGCCTTCTGAAAATCCAATATACTACATCTACCAGTTCACCTTTATCTACATGTTTATTAACTTCTTCAAAAAAGTGAAACAGATTTGTGAGGCAAGATTTGCCTTGGGTAAAGCCATGTTGACTTTGTTCCATTGAACCATGTCTTTCTATATGTTCTGTAATTTTGATATTTAGAACACTTTCCACTATTTTTCCTGGCACTGAAGTCAGGCTAACTGGTCTGTAGTTTTCTGGATTGCCCCTGGAGCCCTTTTTAAATATTGGGATTACAATAGCCACCCTTCAGTCTTCAGGTACAATGGATGATTTTAATGATAGGTTACAAATTTTTACTAATAGGTCTGAAATTTCATTTTTTAGTTTCTTCAGAACCCTGGGGTGTATACCATCCGGTGCAGGTGATTTACTACTCTTCAGTTTGTCAATCAGGCCTACCACATTGTTGGATCCTTCTTCCAATTTTTGAATGAAGATCTTTTGGCTAAAATTGCTCTTTCACCTCCCCTTTTAACCATGCCGGTAATCATTTTGCCTACTTTCAATCTTTCTTAATGTGTGGAATACATCTGGACTGTGCTTCTTAGGATGGTATTTTTTAACAATGACCATACCTCTTGCTTACTTTTTACCTTTGTAGCTGCTCCTTTCAGTTTTTTTCTAACTATTTTTCTCATTTTATCAAAGTTTCCCTTTTGAAAGTTTAGCACGAGAGCCGTGAATTTGCTTACTGTCCCCCTTCCAGTCATTAATTCAAATTTGATCATCTTGGGGTAGATTTTCAAAGGGTTGCGTGCATAATATACGCAGGTAACCCTTTAAAAACCCTCCTGTGTGTGCTGAGCCTATTTTGCATAGGCTCGGCAGCACGCACAAGCCCCGGGACGCGTGTATGTTCCGGGGCTTTGAAAAAGGGGTGGGAAGGGGGTGGGGTCATGGGCGTGGCACCGGTCCGGGGGTGGTCCGGGGCGGGACTGAGGCCTCCGGCACAGCGGCTGTGCCGGGGGATGGTGCAGCCGGCAGCGCGCACATGTTATAAAATCGGGGGTACATTTGTGCATGCTGGGTAGCACACAGAAATGTACCCCGCACATGCCGTTTCGAAAATCTGCTCCATTATGATCACTATTGCCAAGTGGCCCCACCACTGTTACCTCTCTCAACAAATCCTGTGCTCCACTGAGAATTAGATCTAAAATTGCTCCCTTTCTTGTCGGTTCCTGAACCAATTGCTCCATAAAGCTGTAATTTATTCCATCCAGGAACTTTAACTCTCTAGCATGTCCCAATGATACATTTACCCAGTCAATATTGGAAAATTGAATTCTCCCATTATTACCGCACTACCAATTTTTTTAGCTTCCCTAATTTCTCTTAGCATTTCACTAACAGTCTCACCATCTTGACCAGGTGGACGGTAGTATACTCCTATCACTATTGTCTTCCCCAACACACAAGGGATTTCTACCCATAAAGATTCAATTGTGCTTTAGTCTCATGCAGGATGTTTATCCTGTTGGACTCTATGTATGATAGAGTGTCAGAGAGGATATTGGGTGAGGGAGTGGAGAAAGGATTAGAGAGAGGGCATTGGGGTGAAGCATGAAAAAGGATAACTGGAAGTGAGGGAGTCAGAGCAGAGATGATAGGGTGAGGGAAACAAACTGGAGGAGATGGGAGAATGTGAGAGGAAGTGAGAAATTGAAAAGGTTGAGAGAGGGTGAGAAAGTGAATGGGAGATGATAGGGAGTGGTGTGAGGATGGGGGCTATTGGGGAGAAGGGATCCAGATAGCAGGAGATTGATGGGGGAAGCAATGCAGTTAGGGGGAGATGGAGAGAAGAATTGGGGACATAAAGTACTGAGAAAGGAAGATCCAGAGGATGACAGATGAAGGATAGGAGGGACAGAGAAGGAGGGATGATATCCAAGTATGATAGAATAGAGAGTGATGAAGGATAGGAGTGATAGAGAAGGAGGGATGAGATCCAAGTTTGATATGATAGAGAGTGATGAAGGACAGGAGTGATAAAGAAGGAGGGATCAGATCCAAGTGTGATAGGGTAGAGAGTGATGAAAGGCAGGAGTGATAGAGAAGGAGGGTTGAGATCCAAGTGTGATAGGATAGAGAGTGATGAAGGATAGGTGTGATAAAGAAGGAGGGATGAGATCCAAGTGTGATAGGATAGAGAGTGAATTCAATGCTGTTGTAAGGGAGAAGCAGAGAAGAGAGAAATGAAGGAAAATTAAATGAAAGGGAAAGATAGATGTCAAGAAAGGGAAGGAAGTGATGAAGACAAGAGAGAGAAAATGTATTTGTAATTTGGAAAGGAAAGCCTGGAAAAGAAAATAGGAGGAGATGATGAGAAAATCAGGAAAAAGTAACAGAGGCCAATGCAAAAGAAAGCATTTTCAGAAAAATTAATACACTGATACAGTAAAAGGTTTTAGAATCTGCCCAGAATCCCATGATTGTAATATAATTTAAGTGTTAAGTTTCTGTGTAGCAGCTGTAATAAGACCTGCGCTGAAACTTGTGCTATTTTTCTGCGCGCACCTCTTTTAGCACACGGGCAAAAGCAGGCACCTCCATGGGATGTAATAAAGAGACGGCATGCGAATGAGATATGCGGAAAAAAAAAGTGTGGAATACTTAATACACGCGCCAGTACCTGTATAAAAGCCCGGATGCAGAAAATCACGGGAAAACAGGCACTAAAATAGGCGCAATTGAAAAAAAATGTTGCAGATCATTTCTAATGATTTCAGGTTGCTACTATTCAAAAATAAATCGTTTTATCTTCTGCCGGCTCTTTTACTCCATTGCTCGCATTAGTGTGCTTGTGAGCCTGTACAGCCTCTCCCATGCTGGGCACCGGGGGCTCCTCAGCATGGATCAGCCCTGGCAGGAGAGAGCAGGAGCGGGGATGGAAGGACCGGCGATCTCCAGGGGCTACGGACAAAAGCGCCTGGAGCTGCAGCATCGTTGGGGCCGGGACTGAAAGCTGCCAAAGCAGTAGGAACGATCGTGATCAGCAAACCCCGGGCTCCCAGCAAGGAAAAGGCTGCACGGACACACAACCTGGCATCAGAAAACTATTCAGGAAATGAAGGGAGTTTAAAGTAGCTCAACAAAACTAATGAGAGCTAATGGCAGCAACGGAGTAAAAGGGCCTCCAGACAGGCGCTAAGAAACCTGCTTGAAAAATACCACACCAACCAATCTCCCTACTAGCGAGGCTCCCTGCATAGCCAGTGAGCAGGTCACTGCCTCCTTTACCTGCCATTTGCAAGCACTCGCACAAAACCTGCCACGAGTTATTGCGCGGGTATGTGCGTGTTTCTTCCATGCTAAGAAGTCAAATTTAAGACCCGTGCGCGTGTGCACACGTGCGTGCGTTTGCCGGCACGCGCACATGGGTGCGCCGATTTTATAACGTATGCATGTATATGCGCGTGTGATATAAAATTGCCTATCCACGCATACATGCGCTCATGATTTTATATCGATGCGCGCATGTGTGTACGAATGCTATCTCAAGTGTAAGTGGGGGGGGGATTTTAGTAGGTATGCACGGTGACGCAATAGGCCTTTTTCCATGTTTGCTCCCAGTTTGCCCCCGTAAAGGAGAGGACATCCTAAAACCCCCAGCCAACTTGCCTTTTATCCTATTAGCCCCAAGCCTTAAAACCCTGCTGACTAGCCTTGTTTATTTTGTTACCCGACTTACACGCCATCTATAGAAGAAGTAAAATTACGCAGTAGGAGACCCGGCGCGCAGCTGTGCGTGTAACTACTTCTGTGCTAACTTCATGGTGCAGTCTCAGCCCACCCATACCCCGCCTAGACCACGCCCACTCCCCACCCCTTTTGGTGGGAAACATTTCTATGCCCGTACTGGGAGATATGTGCGTACCTACATTGATTTTGAAACCCGCACGGCGAGCGTCAGATCGAGTCCTGCGTGTATCTCCCGGCTTTGGCATGTGCAAGCCTTTGAAAATTGACCAGTAAATGTATCATCACATACACGTGCAAGATCAGCATGGAAAACCACGCGTAATTACCCACGCAGGTTTTGCGCAGCTTATTGCATCGGCCCCTACATGTGCTATGCAAAATGTATTTGTTGTTAAATGGAGAGAGGTGGTAAAGAGTTAAATAATTTTGTGAAAACAAAGAGTGCCTCACCACCTGGAACAGGAATGATGACAGCCCCAATAATAAACTGGCAGCACATCCAGGGTCCTATAAGAAGGGCCAGTACAGTGGATCTTCCACAGCAGTTGGTGCCAATGTCTTAAATTACCCCCATAAGGCCAGCAGGGTCTCAGTAAAATTAGTGACCTGTGTTCTTACAGGACCATTCTCGGGGAGGAGTTGGGGAGGAAGGGGAGGGGGAGGCTAATTGTGATGTTCTCAAGGGTTCCATGGGCCAGTGACCCAAGTCTTTTAAGTGCCTAGCAATGCCCCTGAATCTGTGTGTGCGACTGCTCTGTGACTCCCCCAGATCATATCGGTTCACTTTCTCTGCTAAAAATCCCCATATTTACATTCTGTTACTGCAAAGTGGTAATGGAGTGCAAAGCTCAAGATGTGTTCTGTCCGGTGGTAATATCATGTAGCAGTTATCTGGACAGATATAAGCCAATACAGATAATACATCCCGACCTTTACATGTTGTGACTGTAACCCTCCAAATGTATACAATCTCTGTTAGCTTTATGTAACACCACAGTTAAAATATACACATCAGACAGACATTGGCATACACACACAGACATAAACGCACATGCAATTAAACAGTCTCGCAAACATGCAGATACACAATCACACAACTATGTACAAACTTATGCACAATGACACGGGCACACTTTTACAGACACAATTGCATGCAGGCAGGTACATATTCAGAATGAGCTATGCACAGACATAAATAAAGAGACACATACTCACCTGGTGTGTGCACTGTGATGATAGTGGTGGTGGTGATTAATGTGGTCGTAGTCTCTTCCTCTCCCTCAGGGCTGAAGGTCGCTGCTGCAACACGGGCCCCCACGGATATCTCAGGTCCTGTGGCCCCAGAAGAAGTGGTTCCTAGAGGCCGAAGCCTCAGGCCTTCCTCCTCAAAGCTTGTCTCTAATCGTGGTGTTGCCATGGAGACTGCAGGGGTGACAGGGGGCGTGGTGAGGAAGTCAGAGGTGGGTGCAGTGAAGGTGTTCTTGCTGGGTTCCTCTCTGTCCATGGGTAGCACCACTGCCGTGGTAAGGACACTGGTCATAGCAGTGCCGCCCGCAGCAGCAGCAACAGCAGCCCCGGGTCTTTCGTAGACAGGTACAGCCTGAGTGGGGTTAGTGGTGGTGCCTGAAAAACAAAAGGCATCATGGAGGCTTAAATGAGACAAGAGACATGGCAACAAGGGGCAATTTATTCTGTAACTGCTAGCAAGATGTCCGGCCAGGTTCAGGGAATACTGGAGCATTTAACTGGCAGCAGAATGCCCGATTGGCAGAGATGTAAGGGAAGGCATCTGCTCTCACCTGGGAAGAATCGGTTCTGGTCCGCGTAGTCCTTCTTTAGCAGCACCCCTTGCAGCAGGTCCCCCAGGGGCTCCAGGGTCCCTGGCCCTTCCGGGTCCTCCTCTCTTGGCGCACTCTCTCCAGGGATGGCTGGCACTTCTGTGCTGCTGGTCGAATGCACTCCATAACCGTCCTCATCTTTCAAAGGCAAACCTGCGGACAATGGGACAATGTAGCAATGAAGGAATGATGTTTCATTCTTCAGATTAAGGATAAAATGCCTGCTCCCGTCACCGGCCCTGCTATGCAAAAGGAACGATTAGCAAGATTCAGCTCAGGCTAAAGAGCAATGGATCCTTCCAGGCCATTGTTAACTTCCAGCTTGATATGGGAAACACGATTGCCATGCTTTATTTCATTTTGCTACAGCTTTAGCTATCGTACTGCATGAAACGGCTGGCGTTTACATTATGAAATCATTTAACAGTGGGGCTAGACTTGTTCCCATGGCCTTTAAGGCATGCATCACAAAAGTTTGATCCAGAACTGGATTTCAACTGTCTGCTGCAATCTGCTTATCCAGGCCAGGTTTTTTTTAAATTATTGAAGCTGCAGAGCCTCCACTCAGTTAAATCATAGGAAGGCTGTGCTAAAAACCTTCATCTGGGATGAAGTTTCTTCAATGTCATTTTGAAATATGTGCATAAAAAATCTTTCTGAGAACCTAGAAGGGAGGAAACCTATAGAGTTACCACCACTGATCCTCACGAGCTCCTGCTCTGCTGCTCTTTCTTGGACCTGTAGATTTTAGTCACTTTGTTTTTGTTGTGTTTAGGGTACCTGTAGCAAGTAAGCCTTTTTCTTTTGGGCATGCACTGTAAATAATTTTCATATGCTTTCAAAGACTGACTGAATGCTCTTCGCTCCCTTCCTGACTCCAGCGTATTGTGTTAGAAGTGGGATTTGCATGCAACTTGTAAATCAACAGGACTTAGTGGTCATAATGGAGTAACTCCTAACCCAACTAGTTGCTTTGCAGCCTCAACAGCTGCAAATGCAAAGTCAGTTACCACCCAACCAAAACCGCAGCACCTAATTACATAAACACTTGATCAATAAACCTCATCGGAAATCCCTTGCATTTGAGGATGACAGTTCCCCATGATTGCCCTATCTGTGGCTCCACAGGTCGCTGCTGAATCTAATCTGTGATCGACAGACTGTCACAACTAGGGCATTTGTTTTTAGGAGGGTGGTCCTGGATTGTTGATTCAATTCATTGCACATTATTTCTTCCACTCCCGGTTTTCCAACTCCTAATATTGCCACCATAGGGTTTTAAGTGTTGCAATCCTTGTTGTAGTATCTTCCTACATCTGGGGTGGTCTTGGGTAACAATCTCCCACAAATTGGTGGAGGTGCTGTGTTTCTTCATGCTGGGCTTGAAAATGACATTGAAGCCCTTTCTCTGCCCTTCTCCTGAGTTTACACTTTGACTGAAATATGAAAATAAACTTGCTTTGGGAATCTGGAGTCAGACATCTGGAAGACATGACTGTGCCAGTGAAGTTGATATCAGAAGATCATCACCTCAGTGTTCATGGTGTTTGCTTGTGAAAGGATGCTAATATTGGTGCATCTGTCTTCTGACTGGATCTGGAGGATCTTTCTCAGGAAATGCTGACAGCAATACTCCAACATGCTCTGTATATCAGAGCGGGGTCACAACTACTAGGTACATCATGAGCTTGGTTTCAGATTTGATCTTGCAGTCATTGAGCACCCATTTCCTCAGAAAACTGAATGTACTTGCACATTTGAAGCGATGTTGGATTTCTTCATTGATGTCAGTCTTCTTCTGAGGAAATCTTCATTGTTCACCAGAATCACACCATGAACCTGAATTGCCAGAACTGGGGACAGCTCATTGAAAGATCGTTGATGAAGAACCTCAGTCTTCTGTCAATCCCATCTTCATATATATGCCTATTTATTTAAATGATTTCTTACCCACCTTTCCAAGGGTTAGGGTGGGGTACAATAAAAATATCCATATCCTTCTGTTAAGGGTACTAGCAAATTCTGTTCCATGCAGGCCACCCCCAAGCTTTCTTTTAAGGGTAGTATTTTCCCCCTTAACAGAAGCCAAGGGGTAACCTACACAGAGTGGCAATTAGTATACTATCCTTAACAGAGGGCAAGGAGGTAACCTGCATGGAGCATCAGTTACTACCCTTAACACAAGGCAAAGGGGTAACCTACATGGAGCATCAATTACTACCCTTAACACAAGGCAAAGGGGTAACCTACATGGAGCATCAGTTACTACCCTTAATAGAAGGCATAGGGGTAACCTGTACAATGCGGCAGTTACTACCCTTAACAGAAGGCAAAGGGGTAACCTGCACAGTGTGGCAAGCTTTACCACCTTTAACAGAAAGCATGGAGTACCTGCATGGAATGGCAGTTACTACTTTTTTTTATTTGATTTATATTCCACTTTTCAGGCACTTCAAAGCAGATTACATGCAGGTACTGTAGGCATGCGAGCGGCAGTTACTACCAAAAGCAACTTGCTAGGCAGACTGGATAGACTGTTTGGTCTTTATCTGCCCTCATTACTATGTTACTGTGGATCATAAAGACATCATTTACATTTACATTTAAAGACTATCCTACTTGAAAAAATGACCCAGAAAGGTTTACAAAATCAAAAAAATACAACAAACATCAGCATAAAAATACATAATATAATACATAATACATATCTCAACCCCAATCCCCATTCACTAGAGAAATAATGGGGAGAGCTACAAAATATAATAAATCATCTCAAAATACAATACATTTACAATTGCATTACATTTACGAATCCCCCCCCCCACCCCCGATGATGTCACCATACCAGGCGGTGAAGAGCCGAGGAGCAATGCCACATCAGGAAGTGCAGCCATTCTGGACTGTTGTCATCTCCTGCTCTACCGGACCCCGTTCTGCCTGCTCTGACTCTGCTCCTCCAGCAACCCAAACAGCGATGGCTTGAAGTCCCACCCCCTGATTACATTACCATACTCGGGGGGTGAAGAGCCAAGGAGCAACACCACACCAGGAAGTGCGGCCATTCTGGACTGTCGGGTTCCCAGCTCCCTCAGCCCTACTGTCATCTCTGCTTCTACCAGGCCCCGTTCTGCCTGCTCTGACTCTGCTCCTCTGGCTCCCCAACCAGCGATGGAACAAAGTCGTCCCCTGATGATGTCACGATACTGGGGGGTGAAGAGCCAAGGAGCAACGCCACACCAGGTTCCTGGCTCCTTGAGCCCTGATGTCATCTCTGGCTCTACTGGGCCCCATTCTGCCTGCTCTGACTCTGCTCCTCTGGCTCCCCAACCAGCGATGGCATGATATCATGCCCCCCGATGATGTCACCATACCGGGGGGGTGAAGAGCCGAGGAGCAATGCCAGAGGCACCTCGCACCAGAGGTGCACAGGCTCTGTCATGCGAATGAAGGAGCGTGACAAAGGAGCTCCTTTGTTCACTCCTTCGTTAGCTCTGAGTGCTGCCAAGGACTATGTAAGTTTGGACATTTCTACTGATTCCACCTTTAACATTCCAGTTATTACAGGTCAGGGCAAATATGGGGATCTTGTATTTCATGTTGTGTCTAAACACTCTGCTAGGCCTTGCTTCCTAACTGAAATTTCTCATGTTAATTCTATGCTTTCTAGTTCTCCTCATGAGGTTTCAATTGCTTTAATCAATGCTCAGTAAATGAGAAGTAAATCGCATATACTGCATGATTTTATATCTAATGAAAACATTGATTTCATCTGTTTCACTGAATCTTGGCTTTTAGACTGAGTTTTTCACTTTGAATCAAATATGCCTTCCAGGCTATTTATATATTTCACAACCTAGATGTAAAAGACGTGGTGATGGTTTACTGCTTTTTTACAAGGATTCTTGGCAGGTCAAATCAGAGTCTTTTAAACAAAATGGGTCCCTTGAAATGTTAATTGTTTCTCTTAAAGATTTCTCTATGTTTAATTTATGCTCAAGCAAAACTACTTTCTGCTGATTTGTCATCCTTATTTGAATCCCTACTTCTTTCTAAAGCCGATCTTAATAAGATGGTCATCTTTGAGGACTTCAGCTTACATGTTGACGCCATTCCTCATTCCAATCAATGTGCTTTATTCTTACATATCCTTCAGTCTCTTGGCTGGATGCAAATTGTCCAATGCTACCCATAGGCTTGGTCATATTCTTGACCTCATTTTTTTGAATAGTTCCATCTCTTCTCCCTGTCTGCAATCTTTAGTTCATTTTCTGTCCCATAGTCAGACCATCATTATCTATCAAGAGAGATGACTCTTCTACTACATTTTCAGCTTCTTTACAACTTCACTGTGGTCTAATTGATTTTACTCTTTTCCATTACTCTATTTCACCACTCCTCTCATCCACTGTTTTTGACAACTTCGATGCAGGATTTTCTCAATGGGACTCTATTTTACAAGATGTTCTCAAACAAATTGCTCCTCTTAAGCCTACTGCTCCATCAAAACCCTATAAGGCTCCCTGGCTTTATTTACCCTATATTAAAGACACCCGCTCCTCCTTAAGGAAAGCTGAATGTGCCTGGAAGAAAAATCCCTCATCTGAATTAGTTCAATCTTTTCCTATCCATCTTGCTGAATTCCAGGCTTTAACCAACCATGCTATGAAAGAACATTTTTCAAAGAAAATTTGCGGTCGGATATAATCCAAAAATTCTTTTCAACGTTGCTAAAATATTAACAAATCCTATCTCTTTCACCTCTGCCCTTCCCAATTCCTTTAATGCTGAATCTTTTTCAACTCACCTCAATCTCAAAATTGAGAATCTCCGTCTTTCATTTTCTTCAGTAACCAATTGGTTTCATAGCTCTCCTTTGGCTGTTTCATTCAGTTGGAACAAATTTGAACCTATCTTTTCTACCGAAGTTGACACCCTCATATCTAACATGAATGATACTTTATGTCCTCAAACTCTTTGCTCCATTTCTTTGTTCAAGGGTTCAAGGAATCTTCTATCCCCTACTTTTGCAAATCTCATTAATCTTTCCTTGAATGAAGGCTCTATCCCATCTTCACTTAAAAAAGCAATTTTCTATCCTCTCTTAAAAAAGAGCACACTTGACTCCACTGACCCTAGTAACTATCGTCCAAAATCCTCCCCATCCTTTTTTGCTAAACTTCTTGAATCATCTGTTCTTTCACAACTTACCAAGCATCTTGAGAACCATGACATCCTTGATCCACACCAGTACAGTTTTCGCCGTAACCTCAGTACAGAAATCTTACTCCTATCTCTTACAGATTTCCTATGTAGGGGAATTGATTCTGGTCATAAATATATTTTGGTTTCTTTAGTTATATCTTCTGCATTTGATACTCTTGATCATGATATCTTGTTGTATCGGCTACAAGAATATGGAATTTCAGGAACTGCCCCTTTTTGTAAAATCCTCACTTTATTAACTGACTGCTATAAAATCTATGCAGCTGACATCCAGTTTGTGATCCAAAGTTGCTACATTTGGGATGAGACTTTAGAAATTATGAACATCTGTTTTTCTACCCTTCAGAAATGGCCTCATCATAATAAGCTTTCATTAAACATGACGAAGACTGAATTTCTTGCGATCCACAGCCCATTTTCAGTTTTTGATGAAAAGACCATATCGATTTACAAAATTTCCTTCATGATTCAAAAGAATATCAAGAATCTTGGATTCATTTTAGATGAGACTTTATCATTTCGTGATCAGATTAAGCAAGTTATCTCACATGGCTTCTATAGATTACGTGTTCTTGCTGGTCTAAAAAAAAGTCATTTTTGACTATGATTTGTGTACCGTTCTTCAGGCATCTATTTTCCCCATAATTGACTACTGCAACAGTCTTTATCAAGGCCTTCCATACATCTCTATACATCCCTTACAGTTACTCTGCTGCCCACTTGCTCACTGGATTGAAAAGATCAGAATATATTACACTTGTTCTTATTGAGCTTCACTGGCTATCAATACAAGAAAGAGTTAAATACAAAATTGCTATGCTAATTTTTAAGCTTTTAAATGTGATTTCTCTCACTGGGCTAACTCATTGCTTAAATTTTATCAGCCCACCAGAGCCTTAAGATCACCCCATCATGACCTTCTTGAAGTTCCATCTCCCAAAGTAGCTCGACTACATATTACCAGAGAATGCGCTTTCTTGGTAGCTGGACCGACATTTTGGAATACTCTTTTTTTGGATCTGAGACAATCAGAATCGCTCAAGGATTTTAGGAAATCTATAAAAACATATTTATTTAAACTATGTTATTTTTCGTAGTTTATATTGTGTTTTAGTTTCATTTATTTTTATGCTATGTTATTTTTATCTGTATTTTTTTAGCTGTTAAATTTTAGTTTATTTATATTTGAATTATGTATTATTGTGTTACTTTCTTTTAATAATATTATGTTATTTATTATGTATGTGTTATTGTTCATCGCTCAGGCCGTTATCGTGTTGAGCGATTAAGAAATGCAATAAATGTAAAAGTAAATGTAGAATAACTTTAATTTAGCAAAATCACAATCCCTGCCTTCACTTTCATATTCCTACAACTAAGAAGCAACCTAAAAAACTCTTTTACTGACTCCAACAAAACAGAGTTCCTGGCTCCCCCAGCTGCAACCAAATAAACTCTGAAAAGGGGCAATCCCCCTTGATTTTGTCTCTTTGATGATGACCTACCACCTGTACTTGCTTACTGATTATTGTAGCATCTGAAAATCTGTACAGTTTTAGTTTTATAATCTTTATAGGAATAAAAACATCAAGAGGTAGATATTCAGCCACTATCTGAATGAGAAAGGTATACTGGATAAACTTATCCAGATAATTTAGCTGCTGCTGAATATACCCAGCTATTTAAAAGTAAGTTGGATAAGTTTATCTGGCTAGAGCAGGAATAACTTGTTGAATATCAGCACTTATTCAGCTAGGTTAACCAGATAAGTAGCCAGGCCCCCATCCCACCCACCAGTAAGCCAGATAATTATTTAGCTGGATAAATAGCCGGTTAAGTAGCGACCCCTGAATACGGTTGAATATTCAAACTGTGTCACTAGGGCGCATAAGTCCAAACTAACCTGGCTAAGTGCACTGAATATTGATCTCTGTGGTTTTAAGGGGTGCTGAACAGAAAAGGACCAGGAAGAAGTACAGTAAGTATTCATTTATTTATGTATTTATTTATTTAAAGTCTTTTATATAATGCTTCTACAATGAAAGGTAGATCGAAGCGGTTTACAAAAATATACATTCATGATAAAGACATACACACAAAATAAAATAAAACTGAACAGGTCATAAAAAATTAATAAAAGCAAAACCAAACAGTAGAACAAAAATAGGACATGCCTCTAGGTGGAAACTATTAGGACTCAAATCCTTGTGGACTGTTTAAATGCAATGGTGCATAAGTAGGTTTTTAAACCTTTCTTAAACTCTTTAATATTTGTTAATTGTCTGAGGGAATCAGGGATGGAATTTCAGAGAATGGGACAGTGACCGAGAAGGTGGCCATTTTGACAGAGGGAACCTTGAGGAGGCTTTTGTTCATAGAGCGGAGATGACATGTGGGTTGGTACAGGCATAAAGAAGAACATAACCAAATAGCAGATTTCTTGTACATGAGCTTATGAATAATAGATAGAATTTTATTTTGTATTCAAAATGAAACAGGGAGCCAGTGCAGCGAACGGAAGACAGGAGTAATGTGATCTCAATATTTTGTGTTTGCAAGAATGTGATCAGCAGCATTCTGTACCAGTTGTAAAGGACGTAAAGCAATGTCCGGAAGCCCTAGGTATAATGCATTGCAGTAATCTAACCCTGTAAGAATCAGGGTTTGTAAAACTGTTTGAAAGTTGTTAGGGTATAACAGAGGTTTTAAATGCTTCAACAGATGGATCTTGTAAAATGAGGTTTTTACCACTGAAGAAATATTTTGGGACCTGGATAGTTCTGAATCCAAAGTGACAACAAGGTTGCAAACTTTAGTTATTATAGGGATGGAAAAACTGCCAAAGGTTAAATTAGTTGGTGGGTGACACTGAGAATGAGGAGTAGTGGATAGATATAAGATTTCTGTTTCAGAAGGATTACATAAGAACATAAGAAATTGCCATGCTGGGTCAGACCAAGGGTCCATCAAGCCCAGCATCCTGTTTCGAACAGAGGCCGAACCAGGCCACAAGAACCTGGCAATTACCCAAACACTAAGAAGATCCCATGCTACTGATGCAATTAATAGCAGTGGCTATTCCCTACGTAAACTTGATTAATAGCCGTTAATGGACTTCTCCTCCAAGAACTTATCCAAACTTTTTTTGAACCCAGCTACACTAACTGCACTAACCACATCCTCTGGCAACAAGTTCCAGAGCTTTATTGTGCGTCGAGTGAAAAAGAATTTTCTCCGATTAGTCTTAAATGTGCTACTTGCTAACTTCATGGAATGCCCCCTAGTCCTTCTGTTATTCGAAAGTATAAATAACCGAGTCACATCTACTCGTTCAAGACCTCTCATGATCTTAAAGATTATAATATAGCCAGGTGTTAATGGAATTAATGCAAAGACTAATGACTGATAAAGTTTTGGACCAAGAACCACTGTAAGGTATGGAAAATTGAACATCATCTGCATAGATCTTATGCCTAACCCAGCTAAGAGATGACATAATATAGTTTGAAAATCAGCTGGCATAAAGTACGCACATTAAGATTGTCTGCGTACTTGACGTTTGCTATTTGTGTGGGCAGCAAAATAGTGCATGTACTTTGAAAGTGCTGAGTTTGCTTGCAGTTTTGTTGCCCTGATCTGGGCTGGTGCTTCCATTAAGCAAATAGGTAGTCACCTAGAGCGCCAAGATTTTGGGAACGGCAAACTTCCACCAGTGTGAGGTCTAGATGGGACTGTATCAGAGCCAATACTGCAGGCGTGGGGATGTGGTCCTGAAACCACTGCTGTGAGTAGGAGAGAGCGCTGTCCTGGAGCTGCCACCAATAGATAGATGGAGGGTGGGGTGGAATAACTCAAGATTTGCCTAGACTCGCACCAGCACTGAACCCGACCTAACCATGCCCAAAGTAACACCCATTGATAGAGTATATGACAGAGAGCCTCAGACTGCCTTAACGGACTGGCTCCAGCTATCTGGCCCGGTCCACCTTAAGACAGACAGGAAAGGGATCCTCGGGTGGGGGCATTTCCCTGAGGTAAGGGATACAAAGGTGAGGCCCTGAGAGAGTTAGATAGGCCCCAGGGAGAAGAAGGAAGCTGTAATGAAGTGCTGTGCTCTTTTGGAAAAGCTGTTCTTGCATTGTCAGTCTGCTGAGGTAAGCAGCCATTTTGATTCTGTCTTGCTGAACTTTTTGTAATTAAACTGTTGAAAAGCAGAACAGACTCCAGCCGGATCTGTTCTCCGACCTTCTCCTGTCTTAGACCACTCCAAGGGCATCACACAAGCCTTTTTAATGACTAAATGTAAGTGTATTGTGAATCCCACATATGCATTTAAGCTGCTCTGAGGAGGGTGATTTTCAGGCGGGTCAATTGACCTGGGTAAATCAGTATTTACCTACTTCAATGGTTTTGAAAATTGCCCTCTTTATTACAGTCAGTGAAGATTTCTTATAGAAGCCTCACTTAAGAAAATGTTCAAGAACTTTACTGGTCACCTGATTGGCAAAAACAGAATAAGAGGGAAAAGCTTACAGATACCTGAACATAAGGCTTGCCATATGGTTCAGACCAAGGGTCCATCAAGCCCGGTATCCTGTTTCCAACAGTGGCCAATCCAAGTCACAAGCACCCAAACGTTAAATAGATCTCATGCTACTAATGCCGGCAACAAGCAGTGGCTATTCCCTATTGATTAAAGGCAGTTTATGGACTTCTCCTCCAGGAACTTATCCAAACCTGGTGCCATAGTCAGAAAGACAGATTTGTAACCATTAGTATAGGGTTGTAGGAGTCCATTAGGTCAAACCTCACTCTCTCAAATGGAGTTTGAACTATACATAGTGGTATCAGAGGTGTGAACTTTTGGCTGCTGAGTTGGCACTCACAGCAGAAGGCACAAAGCTTTACAATATCAGCATGCACACCCGGCCTACAGGACTATGAGAGAATTCTTTCCCAAGTTTTATCTTGCTGCAAGTGCCTCACCTAGGAAAGGAAGTGTGCCAATTATCATCTCATCTGGGGCTTTTCCCGTTGAAAATAAGCTACAGAGTTTACATAGTAGAAGTGACTATGTTGGGGTGGCCTACTCCAGTCCTCAAGAACCACAAACAGGCCAGATTTTCAGGATATCCACAATGAATATGCATGAGATAGATTTGCGTGCACTGCCTCCATGGCATGCAAATCTATCTCATGTATATTCATTGTGGATATCCTGAAAACCTGGCCTGTTTGTGGCTCTCAAGGACCAGAATTGGCCATTCTTGACCTATGTACTTTAGAACCATATGCACTACTCAGAACTACTCTCTGTTTGACTGTCATTGCATCTGTTTTCTACCTCAGCACAACGCACTTTATCTGCAGCCTGATCTGCTGAAACAGGAGGAGCCCACGCTTGCCCTACTGATGTCATCCATCGGCATCAGTGGGGCCTACAAAAAGGGGTGGCACTTTAGGCAGATCACTGCCTGGTGGGTCTTCACCTAAGGGCCCACCCCATTGTGGGCCCTTTTGTAGGACACTGGACACTAGACTTGGGCATTTATATCTGTAAGTGTGGTTTTAAATTGATCTTCGAGCATTGAGTTATAGCTCTTATTTTGCAGTTTTAATTTAGATGAAGCTTGGAACAATAGTGGTGAATTTCCTTACTCTCCTTAGACAAGTAATCTTTACGGCGAGTGCCATTCTGTTTTCAGGGCAGATATGGGGTCTTGCCTCCAGAAGGGGTAGAGTTAACGTTGATAAGGTATTGCTGCCTTTAAGGAAGCAACATGTTAATTGGTATAGTAAACCCCAAAAATGTTTTGAATGGGAATTGCAGATTAGTTATCTGAAGTCTAGATCTGTAAAGCATAAAAAGAATTATTTGTCTAATATTATTAATCAATACAAATTAGGTCTTTTGTTGATTACAGAATCATGGCAGCATGACTTTGAGGGGCTTTTGTTAAATTAGATTTGTCCAAAGGCGTATGCTTGATTACAACAAGCTTATCCTGTAAAATGTGGAAGGAGGATATTCATTATTTATAAAAATAAACTTTCAGTATATAGGATTGATTTTTAAGCTTTTCCTCCTATAAAACTGTTGCATATGTCGCTGCTCGACGCCCTCACTCCGCCCTCTTTACCTCTGTGGCGACCCTGATGGACGGTTAGCAGCCGCAGCGTCTTCTTCCCTTCTCCCTCCAGCATCCCTGCACCAGCACGATGCTGTGGATCTGTCATGTTCCTGATGATGTAGGGCGTGTGCATGCACGCGCTCCAATTGATGTACCAGCAAGGGCGCGAACCTCAGGGGCATCCCCCTGAGATGACGTCATCCGTTTCCAATATAAAAGGTCGCAGTATTCGCTAATGAATCGAGTTAGCAAGGGGATTGCTTTGGTTTTATTCCCAAGCTAATCTGTCTCCTCGGACTTACCAGGGGTACCCGCTCCTCGGGGGCCTCACTCTCTTTTCTTTATTTCAGATTGCAGATAGGAACCGGTACTCGCTCCTCGAGGGCCCATGTTCCTGAACACTCTGAAGATTCTCTACTGTCTGGAAGCTATCGCAGATACAGACATTTGTGAGTTACCATTGCTCTCTCAGAGCTTTATTTATTTTTTATTTATTTAGCATTTTTCTATACCGACTTTCCAATAACAGAATTATTGATCAATTCGGTTTACATTCTCAACAATAACAATGACAAGTAAATGTCTTACAATGAACATTGTAAGACATTTACCCCACCCTCCCGAACCCCCCCCCCTTTCCCTGGAACCAGGTACTCGCTCCTCGAGGGCCTAACCCTTTCCAGGTACTGAGCTTCCTAAAGACCTTATGTGAGTTTTGTCATCCAGTTCTGGTTATGAACACAGCATACCCTGTCTACTCACTATTGTTTCTCTACAGCTCAACCCTGGGATCGCTGTTCCAGTATCTGATAGGGATGTGAATCGTTTTTTGACGATTTAAAATATCGTCCGATATATTTTAAATCGTCAAAAATCGTTAGGGCCACGATACAATACCAATTCCCCCGATTTATCGTTAAAAAATCGTAAATCGGGGGAAGGGGGAGGGCAGGAAAACCGGCACACTAAAACCCCCTAAAACCCACCCCCGACCCTTTAAATTAAATCCCCCACCCTCCCGAACCCCCCCCCAAATGCTTTAAATTACCTGGGGATCCAGCGGTGGTCCAGAACAGTGGCGGTCCGGAACGGCCCCCTCAATTGAATCCTGTTGTCTTCAGCCGGCGCCATTTTGCAAAATGGCCGCCGCAAAATGGCAGCGGCCATAGACAAAAACAATTCGATGCAGGAGGTCGTTCCGGACCCCCGCTGGACTTTTGGCAAGTCTTGTGGGGGTCAGGAGGCCCCCCCAAGCTGGCCAAAAGTTTCTGGGAGTCCAGCGGGGTTCAGGAAGCGATTTCTTGCCGCGAATCGTTTTCCGTACGGAAAATGGCGCCGGCAGGAGATCGACTGCAGGAGGTCGTTCAGCGGGGGTTCTGGACCGCCGCTGAATGACCTGCAGTCGATCTCCTGCCGGCGCCATTTTCCGTACGGAAAACGATTCGCGGCAAGAAATCGCTTCCTGAACCCCGCTGGACTCCCAGAAACTTTTGGCCAGCTTGGGGGGGCCTCCTGACCCCCACAAGACTTGCCAAAAGTCCAGCGGGGGTCCGGAACGACCTCCTGCGTCGAATTGTTTTTGTCTATGGCCGCCGCCATTTTGCGGCGGCCATTTTGCAAAATGGCGCCGGCTGAAGACAACAGGATTCAATTGAGGGGGCCGTTCCGGACCGCCGCCGTTCTGGACCACCGCTGGATCCCCAGGTAATTTAAAGCATTTGGGGGGGTTCGGGAGGGTGGGGGATTTAATTTAAAGGGTCGGGGGTGGATTTTAGGGGGTTTTAGTGTGTCGGCTCACGATTTTAACGATTTTCACGATAGTTTACACACCCAAACGGCAACAATACGATTCCCTCCCCCTCCCAGCCGAAATCGATCGTTAAGATGATCGAGGACACGATTCACATCTCTAGTATCTGAGGGACTTCAGCCCTGCCGGGCATATCAGCTCACTACTGCCACCTCTGGTGGTTCTACTAACCTGTCTAATAAAAGAATTATCTGTGTCTGTCTCTGTACCCAAGCCTAGCTGGTGTCCCTCTCAGGATATCCTCCTGGGGGCGCAGTCATCTGCCATCGGCCCAAGGATCCACCTATCTACATTCCTCTACAGCTGAGTGCCCTCTCCAAGCACTCCGCTGGTAACAGATTGCTACTCCTTCTCCATCAGGAGTCTTCAGCAACAGATTCATAACAGATTGCTACTCCACAGTCTAAACCCTAACAGATTGTTTACTATTCCCTCTACAGGAGCTGAGCATATCATATTGCTAACTCCTCCTTCCACAGGAGCAGATTCATTACAGATTGCTAACTCCTCCCTTCTTGAGGAGTAGATCATAACAGTTTGCTAACTCCTCCCTTCCTCAGGAGCCAATTCATAACAAAAACCTATTCTTATAGAGTTGCTGATTGGACTATGTGTGTAATATATCAGCCACCAGGAAACACAAATGGAGAGATAGATCAGCTTGCAGATCTTTTAGTCTCCTTGCATTTTAGATTTACAAAGTTATTAATATTTGGGGATTTTAATAATCATACTGATGATGTCAGTTCTATTTATGACAAGGAATTTTTATTTGTAATGACTGCAATTTTTTACAACTGATATATATGCCAACGTATAAGGCAGAGAATATGTTAGATTTGTTGCTCTGTCATAAGGAATGGGTACAGTATGTTTCTAAACTTTGTGTTCTTGAGGTGATATGGTCAAATCATGCCCTTATTTTATTCAATCTGGAAAGTGTTTTTGAATGTAATCTTATAACTATTGGGGGGAAAAAGAAAATTAGACCATATGTTGAGGTTGAGTAGTTTGCTCATCATTGGGATATGGAAGTAAATAATGGGGATTGGGAGGGGCTGTGTGTGAAGACAACTAGTAAATGGCATGCTAGCTTATCTGAAGCCTATGATAAGGTAACACCTATAAGAGAGGTTTCTGTTAGGTGTTCATGTAGACAGGTACCTTGGTTTTCCCATGAATTGATAGTGCAGCAGTAGTTGCACAGGCAATCAGGGCAAAAATGGAGAGAACATCATGATGAAAGTTCGAAAGAGCTCTATGTTACATGATTAAGGGAATACAGAACTAAGTGCCTTAGAGCCAAGCATGACTATACTGGTAATAAATTAGAAGGCTCCGTTAATCGTCCATTGAAGCTTTTTTCTATTGTCAGGAGCTTATTGTCCAAACCAAAAGTATCTGATCCAAATCAGCCAAACTGTGATAAATTTGAAGATTTTTTTGAGAATAAAATAATATTCAGACACAGCTTGCTCCTGCTCTTAATAAAGTTTCAATTGAATCTTCAGTTCTGCTGGCTGAGAAATGGCCTACTTTCTGCAAGAAATGGATTCAGTTATTGGACAACTGAAATGTTCTTATTCCTAGTTTGAGCCTTTTCCTTTTTTTGTAGTAAAGAATTTGAAAACTGTTTGTTTTGGAATTATTCAGGCAGTCGTTAATAAATAATTAGTGGAAGAAGCTATGCTCAATTAGATTGGACCTCTGTTAGGCCAGATTAGAAAGATCTTTGGTGGAATTGTCCAATTAGTGGCTGGTTCCATCTCCTTTTTCTAGATAAAGTATTGGAGAAATGTGTTCTGTAACAGCTAGATGAATTCTGGGAGGAGAAATTGATGGTAGATGACTATCAGTTTGGGTATAGAAAGGCCCATGGTACCGAATTATTGTTATTGCTGTTGCTTGACTCCTTGTATTATAATTTAGAACATGGTATTTAGTGCAGCTGGACATTTCAATTGCATTTGATACCATCAAATGTGATTTGTTGATTTTTCAGTTGCGTAGTACTAGCATATATGGAGTGGTCTTGGATGTTTTGTTTAATTTTTATAGGACAAAAGACAGAATGTACACCTGGGAAATGCTTCCTCAACATGCAGAAGTTTGAAGTCAGGCATGCCGCAGGGGTCCATGCTGCCTTCTGTTCTATTTCATATTTATTTGCATCCATTGACGGCTTTGCTCAAGTCACTGGGGGCTTTGTATTTCATCTATGCTGATGATATCAGCTGTTTATCCCCTATGAAAAGGATGGTTCTCTTCCGGTGTTAAAGTTTCAAGAGTGTTTGAAAAATATCCAAGGTTAGCTAATGAATAATAGTTTGTCCTTAAATATTTATTTATTTATTGCCTACAGTTACCTAAGTGATTTACAAAAATAACATACATAAAAGTAGTAAGCAATCAACAAACAGAATAGACAAATGTAAGTGTAATGGATACTTTGTTCCCTTACCACTTTATTTTCCTTTGTTTAACTCTAGGGAGAACTTAGGCACCTTTTAAAGCAACTCTAAAGTTTTTCCCTCACCCAGAATCATGAGATTGGTCAAGCTCAGCAGTAGTTGTAGTTTTGGTGTTTGGAAGTGATGATTTTTGAACCCACATAGGCCGCACAGCCTGCAAAAACTGGGTGAAAAAGTATATGTTCTTGCTAGTGTCCTCATGGACCTAGAGGGATCCTTTCTTTGAGAGAGGAGAAGAGAAGAGAGAGATTTTTTACCTTTTCAAGACAGATGTTTTTCCTTGATCTGCTCCCAGCTCAGAAGGGAAGTCACCCTGACCTGAGAGGAATAGGAGAGTGCTACTTTGCCTTGTGACCAGTATAAGTGGGGACTGTAGTAGCCCAGTTGTTTTTGGAAGAGTTTGGGTTTTATCTATTTTTTTGTCGGGAGGAATCTCTTTACCACCAAATTCCTACCCACCTATCGGACTGCTTCCTACTTTTCCTGTCCTCAGAAGTTGGAGAGCGAGGACACCTGGAGTTTTCCTTTCAATTGCGTCAAGCTAATTTTTGCACTTCTTGTGATTTTGGATTTTGAGCAAGTTTTCCTAAGTTACGGTAAAGTTTTATTTGAACACCACTTCAAGTCTCCGGCCTGCTATTTTCAAGAATAAGGATGTGTCAGCTGAGACAACGTGGCATCTGGAAGTAGCAAGAGACTGAGTAAGGGTTCCCACCTCCAGGAGCCTAGGGCTCAGGACGCTTGTCCTCCTCCTCAGCAGTGGAACCCTGGCACCTCAGTGACTAGCCTGTCGAATGGAGGGAAGAATCAGAGGTGTGGGAAGACAGTTTAGCCCTGGGACTGTGAGTAGCCCCTGTATTTTGGTCAACTGCCGAAGAGGGGGGTTACATAAAGAAGATTAGATTGTTATGGAGAAAAACCCATTAAAAGATGGGCAAACATTTCTTTTTGAAGGGATATCGTTACCAATATTAGCAGTCAGGAATTTGGGTATTGCTTTAGATTCAGAACTGACATAAAACAATTGGTGAGAGTGGCTTTTTGTAAGTTAAAATTGCTGAAGCCATTTAAATGTTTACCTCTGAGTGCTATGTTTGGAAGTGTTTTCCAGACCGTGCTCCTTGGACATATGGATTATTGTAGTAGTCTATATGTGGATCTGTCAAATAAGTTGCTTCATGTGCTGCAATTCGTAAAGCATGCAGCTGCAAGAATGTTGAGTGGCATTAGCAAATGAGACCATATGTTGCCTGCGTTGTGTGATCTGCATAGGTTCCCGGTAAAATGGAGAGCTCAATTTAAAATTGTGATTGCTATTACAAATTGCTGCACTCTGAGATATTGTAGTTAAGAAGTTACAATGGTACACAACCACCACTACATACATTAAGGTAGTCAAGGACAAATATGTTATCAGTCCCGGCAAACCATAAATACAGGTTGATGCAAACTCGAGTAAGAGCGCTCTCATATGTTGGCCCCAATCTATGGAACCAGCTGCCTTCAGAACGTAAGCGATGAGAGAGAGTTGAAGATTTTTAGAAAGAGTGAAAGCCTTCTATTTTAACAAAGCTTTTTCATCCCTGTTGTAATTTGTTCAACATTTTAGATGGTATTATGTATTTTATTGTTGTATGTGTTTTTAGATTTGTGATTGTGAATTTATGTTATTTATGTATGCGTTATCAGGTCAATTTTAAAAGCCCTACACATGCCAAAGCCAGGAGATACATGCCTTGGGCCAGTGCGCATTTTAAAAAGCAGATTTTAAAAAGCAGACGAATATGCGCATATCTCCCGGTACGAGCACAAATCAAAAACTTTAAAAAAGGGATGAGGCATGAGCGTGGTCTCCACGGAGCATGTGCGGGACATGGACGTTCCGGGAAGTTACTTTGAAGTGTGCACGTATGTATTTACACGCACAAGCATGCACCGGGGTCCCCTACCACATAACTTTACTTCTGCTATGGACGGCATGTAAGTATTAAAATAAAAAAATATAGGCACTTCAGCGGGGTTTCAAAGGTCGGTGTTTTAAAGGTGAAAGGGATCTTAAATAACAGGGGGGGGGGGGGTGTTAGGAAATCTGATCCATTAACTAAGCGAACTAGGAATGACCTGGGGAAAAGGGCTTTTTCATCAATGCGGGTATCTAATAAAATCTCCCCCACTTGGGCAATAGAGCCTGCATTTGGGCGCACATGCACACATCCATATGAAATTGTGCGTACAGATGATTTTATATCATGCACGCATATACGTGCGTATATTATAAAATGGCCGCGTCTCTGGGCGCGAGCCAGCATACACACGTTCATGCACGCTCACACAGCTGTTTGAAAGTTAGTTGGAATCTGCACTGAACAAATATTTTGTAGGTTGCAGAATAGACATTTGTGGAGGTCAATAAATAAAAAACAGAGGGGACTACCTTACACCGTGGAAAGACTTTTATTAGAATTGCCCGACTCAAAATACAAGCTGAGTTTCGCCAAAAGGCTGCATCAGGGGCTAAAACAATCAAGAACAATAGATATTACCACAAACAAGCTCTATATTAAAAATTATAAACAATCTGCTAGAAAATGGATGATTGCTCATCTCTATGTAACTCTGCCATAATAGTCTACACTCATAATATTCATATATAACATACATATTTAAATCATAAATGTGCAACGTGACCCATTCACTCTATTTTAAACCTACTACTATTTAAAACAAACATCATTTTAATAAAAAAATTGTTTTAAAAAATAATTTAAAAAAAAAAAAAATGAAAACACTGAAATCATTACCTTTATGCTGTAACCGTATACTCACAGCTACATATATCAGTATATCAATCTGACCATTAGTTGTTGCAGTAAAGCTGTTAATAAAAATGATCATTAAAAAACCTAAAATGAGAGAAAGTCTCGTATACACAAATATATCAATAAATAATATTAAGAAACCATATGCATATCAAATCACACGTACAGACTATAAATAATATTCATAATACACACATCTAAAGCTGAAAATTATAAAAACAGCAATCAAACTATTGCAGTAAGTACAATATCAGTGCACTCATAACTTCTTCCATTTAAATGACAACAATGCAGATATAATTAAAACTACCTGATAAATAAACAAAATTGTATTGACAAATCGCACTAAACACATTTTAGCGCTAAAAACCATTTTTTTATCGCTAAAACTTAGTATAACACATAAATAAAGCCTTAAGCTGTTATTTTAGTAATCCCTAAGTTGTTGTGATATATATAACTAATACTTAACGAGCAGCTCTACAAAAAAAATTTTTTACTTTATATCTCGCAAAAACTAGCACTGCAACTAAGAAAAATCCTCTGCTATGTTGTCATTTATATGGCATTCTTCAAAAACAAAGTCTCACATTCGGACTATGAAAGAGACATAATACACACATCTAAAAACTGAAAATTATAAGAACAGAAAATAACCTATTAACAATGAGTTAAATATCAGTGCACTCATAGCTTCTTCTAGCTAAATGATAACGTCACAGACATGAATGGCCATAGAGATAAATAATTAAAAATTAAAACTACCCGGTATCTGAAGCAAAGGTGTATTGACAAATCACACTAAACAGATTTAAGCTCAAAAACCATTTTATATCGCTAAAACTAAAATAAAATCTTAAGCTTTTACTTTACTAATCCCTAAGTTGTTATATTATATATAACTAATACTCAATGAGCAACTCTACAAAGAGAAAATTTTAGAAAGTAGTCTCAAGGCTATCTACTTTACCTTTGTCAGTCAATGAAACATCTCGCAAAGACTTGCACTGCAACTAAGAAGAGTCCTCTGCTGTGTTGTCATTTATATAAAGTTCTTCAAAAGCAAACCGGGCCAAAAAACTATGACATCATTTCCTGTGAAATGTGTCAATCACGTAGTCAAGGAGACAAAATTCTAGAGAACCAATTTCGATATTAATCAAAAGCATGGCTATTTTCACTGCACCAAAATAAACATTACATCATTTCCTTTGTTGCACGGTTTATGTATATTTATGAAGGCTGACACTTAAAAAGAGGACTGTGTTGTATATATCTAGATATACCATGATCGCTACTGTGTCTATATGAAACCAGGCTTACTATGTAACGTTTAAAACAACAGAAGGAAAATTTATCCTTGTCAAGATCGTTACAGAGTAGCGCTTAAAGAGGAAAATATGTGTCTATATCAAACCGGAGTCATTATATAACATTTGGACCAACGAAGAATAGACTAGTTGTATATCAGTGATTCTTTATAACAATGAAGGATAAACTAGTTGTATATCAGTGACGGGTTCACTAAGTGACGTGCAAAACCCAAAGAAGGAGGGGAAGAGAGAAACTAATACTATCAATAATGCATCTCCTTTAAAACGGGGTCACTGTCTGGCGATCGGAACACAGGAGTGCAACTGAATATATATAGGTGAAAGCAGGTCACTTGTCTAAAATTAAAAAAAATAATAATTTTTAAGAAAACAGAAACTAATACTATCAATAATGCATCTCCTTTAAAACAGGGTCACTGTCTGGCGATCGGAACACAGGAGTGCAACTGAATATATATAGGTGAAAGCAGGTCACTTGTCTAAAAAAATAATTATAAGAAAACAGAAAAATCTATTATAAGAAAACAGAAAAATCTATTTCTTGATTTAACCCTGCCGGTTCTACAGTATTATATTTAAAAATAAGACGTTGTTCTATGCGTAGTAAGACCTTATCCAGATCTCCACCTCTCCAGTTCAAATTAGGTTTATATAATACACAAAATTTGTAGTCTTCAAAATTATGGTTAGCTTGACTGGAATGCTCAACCATTGGTTTACCATCTAACTTTCTGTTGATCGCACTCCTGTGTTCAATCAAACGTTTGTTCAGTGGTCGAATGGTCTTACCAATGTAAAATTTGTTGCATGTGCAATATGCTACATAGACCACACCCTCACTTTTGCAGTTAGTGAATTTCATCAATTTATATGGTTCTGATTGGTTATTGAACAAAACCTGTTTAGCCTTCGGATTCACAGAGCACACTGAGCAGTGACCACATGGGTAGTGGCCCTGAGGTCTCAAATCTTTGAACTGTTTACGTGGAAGTGCAGAGGGGACAAGAAAATCTCTTAAATTGCATTCACGTCTGTTAGCTATAACAAGTCTGCTGTTTTCGAAGCACTCTAAATTCCGCACAATTTCCCAATTTTTTCTAATAATTCCAACAATTCTATGTGTCATGTGATTATATGTTAAGGGAAATGCCACAATATCCTTTGTTTCTCTCTTTTTGGATTTCAAAAGTGTATGTCTTTCTTGTGTCTGTGCTCTCATATATCCAGCCTTTATATGTGGTGCTGGATAATGTTTCTGTATAAACCTCACTTCAAGTTCTCTTGCCCTTTGTTGGAACACATCCTCATCTGTACACAATCTTCGTATCCTTAAAAACTGGGAATAAGGAAGATTATTTTTCATGGATTTATTATGACAACTAGTGTAATCTAAAAATTTATTAGTATCTGTCGGTTTCTTATACAGGTCCATACTAAATTTACCGTCTTGTACTGTAATTTGGATATCCAAATATGAAACTGTTTCTTTGGAGTATGTCATAGTAAATTTGAGGTTGGTGTCTATACTGTTTAACCAAACCAAAAAAGAAGGGAGGTCATTCATGTCACCTTTCCAAATCATAAAAACATCGTCGATGTACCTACGCCATAAAGCTATATTTCGCATATGTTGTTGGTCTAGCTTCATTTTATCTTCAAAAACACTGACATACAAGTTGGCTATCGAGGGAGCCATGGTAGCGCCCATGGCTACACCTTTGCATTGAAGAAAATATTTATGTTCAAATTCAAAAAAATTTTTTGTAAGTGCTATCCTTGCTAATTCTAAAATAATCCATGTAGGTATACGCTTACATTCTTCGCGTCTATGTAGAACATCTTCTATGATCAAGAGTGCTTCTGATTGAGGTACATTTGTATAAAGGGACTCAATATCCAAACAAACCAAGGTAATATCATCATCTTCTTTTAGGTCCAAGGTTTCTAAAGTATTGATAATATCATTGGAATCTTTAACATATGAGGCAATCTTAGGTACCTGAGGTCTCAAAAACTTATCGATAAACTTTGAAATTGGTTCCAATAGTGAACCCATAGCAGAAACTATGGGTCTCCCTGGGGGTGCTGTTACAGATTTATGTATCTTCGGAAGGATGTATATAGTTGGCATAACTGGTTTGGATACAGTTAAAAAATCTAGTTCCTTCTTAGTAAGGACATTGGTCTTCCTTGCTACATCTAAAATGTCGTCTATTTCTTTTTTAATAGAATCTGTTGGGTTGGCCTGTAGTTTACTGTAAAAAGTTGGGTCTGAAAGTTGTCTGTTTATTTCTGTGGTATATTTCTCCCTATCCATAATCACAATTTTCCCTCCTTTATCCGCCGGTTTTATGACAATTTCTCATTCCTTTGTAAATTTTCAATAGCTATCCTTTCTTCTTTAGTGATATTATGTGTGACAAAATTACGTTTACCTTCTAACTTTTCAATATCCTTCAGGACCAGTGTTTGAAAAGTAGAAATCAATGGATTAGTTGGTCCAGTGGGTAGCCACTTACTTGGCTTCTTAACAATAGGTTGATCAACGTAACTTGATTTGTTTGAAAACACCTCCATTATTTTCAACTTACGTACAAATTTGAACACATCGATGCGAGTTTGAAAAGCATTATATCTGGGTGTAGGAACAAACGAAAGACCTTTGTTAAGAACTGATACTTCGTGTTTGTTGAGAATATGTTCTGAAATATTGAGTATCATATTGCTCTACCATTGGTTCTGATATTGTTGGTTGTAAAAGGTCTTGCCTTGCCCTCTCCCCCTGAACCACCCTCTCCCTCTCCCTCTCCCTCTGTAATTCCCTCTGATATTCTGATGCTCCCATTTGTCTGTTTCCTGTTCTCGTGTCCAAGAATCCCTCCTCCAAATCTTTTCTAAGTGACAGAGTTGCTCGTTTTTTGAAACTGTACAGGGTTCTTGGTTGACACATGGCATTTGTGTCTGAGAAATATGTGTTGGAGAAAAAAGAGGTAAGGATGGTTCAGGAGTGAGTCCTGAGAGTTTCCTCATCCGTTTGGTGTTTCTCTCTACTACTGGGCTACGATCACGTGTCTGATCCCTATTTTCTTCTATTTTTTTCTGTCTTGGTTTGGTTGTAGGTGGATATCCTTTATTATATAACATGCCTGATTTGAGTTGACGTGACCGTGCTTTTGATTAATATCGAAATTGGTTCTCTAGAATTTTGTCTCCTTGACTACGTGATTGACACATTTCACAGGAAATGATGTCATAGTTTTTTGGCCCGGTTTGCTTTTGAAGAACTTTATATAAATGACAACACAGCAGAGGACTCTTCTTAGTTGCAGTGCAAGTCTTTGCGAGATGTTTCATTGACTGACAAAGGTAAAGTAGATAGCCTTGAGACTACTTTCTAAAATGTTCTCTTTGTAGAGTTGCTCATTGAGTATTAGTTATATATAATATAACAACTTAGGGATTAGTAAAGTAAAAGCTTAAGATTTTATTTTAGTTTTAGCGATATAAAATGGTTTTTGTGCTTAAATCTGTTTAGTGTGATTTGTCAATACATCTTTGCTTCAGATACCGGGTAGTTTTAATTTTTAATTATTTATCTCTATGGCCATTCATGTCTGTGACGTTATCATTTAGCTAGAAGAAGCTATGAGTGCACTGATATTTAACTCATTGTTAATAGGTTATTTTCTGTTCTTATAATTTTCAGTTTTTAGATGTGTGTATTATGTCTCTTTCATAGTCCGAATGTGAGACTTTGTTTTTGAAGAATGCCATATAAATGACAACATAGCAGAGGATTTTTCTTAGTTGCAGTGCTAGTTTTTGCGAGATATAAAGTAAAAAAATTTTTTGTAGAGCTGCTCGTTAAGTATTAGTTATATATATCACAACAACTTAGGGATTACTAAAATAACAGCTTAAGGCTTTATTTATGTGTTATACTAAGTTTTAGCGATAAAAATGGTTTTAGCGCTAAAATGTGTTTAGTGCGATTTGTCAATACAATTTTGTTTTATTTATCAGGTAGTTTTAATTATATCTGCATTGTTGTCATTTAAATGGAAGAAGTTATGAGTGCACTGATATTGTACTTACTGCAATAGTTTGATTGCTGTTTTTATAATTTTCAGCTTTAGATGTGTGTATTATGAATATTATTTATAGTCTGTACGTGTGATTTGATATGCATATGGTTTCTTAATATTATTTATTGATATATTTGTGTATACGAGACTTTCTCTCATTTTAGGTTTTTTAATGATCATTTTTATTAACAGCTTTACTGCAACAACTAATGGTCAGATTGATATACTGATATATGTAGCTGTGAGTATACGGTTACAGCATAAAGGTAATGATTTCAGTGTTTTCATTTTTTTTTTTTTTTTTAATTATTTTTTAAAATAATTTTTTTATTAAAATGATGTTTGTTTTAAATAGTAGTAGGTTTAAAATAGAGTGAATGGGTCACGTTGCACATTTATGATTTAAATATGTATGTTATATATGAATATTATGAGTGTAGACTATTATGGCAGAGTTACATAGAGATGAGCAATCATCCATTTTCTAGCAGATTGTTTATAATTTTTAATATAGAGCTTGTTTGTGGTAATATCTATTGTTCTTGATTGTTTTAGCCTCTGATGCAGCCTTTTGGCGAAACTCAGCTTGTATTTTGAGTCGGGCAATTCTAATAAAAGTCTTTCCACGGTGTAAGGTAGTCCCCTCTGTTTTTTTGCCTTGGCTACGTGGGACCACCTTCCGGTTTGTTTCATTGGTCAATAAATAAATACATTTGTTTGGCTAATGCAGGAGGTCTTACAAATGCTAAAGTTTGGCACCACACTGTCATCCGCCAATTGATTAGATAGCAGAAAGGTTTACTAGGACTCTTATAAGTATGTTAAGCTGATCTAAAGCTGGAAACAAACAGTGGGACATCCAGCAAATCCCTAGGCTTCAGTGGAATTTTTCAATTTTTGAGCCATAAGGCCCAGAGAAATCTTGGATTTGGTACAATAAACTGAAAAAGCACAAACCTAAGTAGAAGAAAGTACTCTAGCATGTTCCGGAGCTAAAAGAATGGTTGGATATGATTGGCGATGTGCCAAGGAAAATCTGAGGCATGTGCAACCAGTGTAATAAGAGAGGCAGGCTTCAAGTGAATCATCCCAGAGACAGAACAAGGGTTCCACCTGCAACCTCAAAAGGCAAACTTCTTACAAAGTGGCAAAGGCACTTTGATATAATTAGTCACGTGGGAAAGATAAACTCTGAATTATCCCAACTAGTATCTACAACATAAAAACAAATTTACCATTTATGGTTAAACAATTTTTATTAGTTGCACTTGAACAAGTACAGGAAAATAGGTAATAAAGAAGGCCAACTATTTTTCCCCCCATAACCCCACATACAGCCCACTCTTCTGTCCAAGTCTAAAATACTAATTATTAATAGCCAAATAAACTCCAGTACAGTGCGTTAAGCTTCACTCCACAGACTCTGTGTCCATTCAAGAAAAAGCAACACATCCATCTTTTGATATAGATGCTTGAGTTAACTGTAGTGCATCCTGTGGCACGAATTTACCATTTAAACCTTTTAAAACCCTAGGAAACTCAGGGAATTCTACTTTTCCATTAGGTCAAAGAGGAGATAGATTTAAGCCTCAAAATCTCCATTTTAGAACTTCAACAAATAATTGTGATCCCTACTTGAAAACAATTGCGTGAGAAACCACCCTTTCTGGAAACTGAGGTAACAGACTTAGCAGTATAAAGATGTGTTTAAAATGTAACTCTGTGACCTGTTTTACTGAGACATTTCCTGGGGTAGTAGTTAGGACCAGATCCTACTGTATCTCTGAAAGTCAAAGGACTCTGGTAAAGAAAAAAATTGGTGAATATGCTAAAGGTGGGTGTGACTGAAGAATCAGAATGACTGCCATAGTGCAATTGTAATGACTCCCAAAATGGATGGACCATTAGGTTTTGCACCGATTTCAAGAAAGTAAATTAGATTTATAGATTTGATGCTACTGATGCAAAGGGTTTTGCTATGTCGTTTGATGCCCCAGTTTACCATAATGCCATTTGGTCTGCATGGGGCTCACTGACAAGGTCATATAAAGAGTGCGTCAATTGTAGCAAAAATCACAGATGTCATGAAATATGCTGAAACCTGTTCTAAACTTCCTTCAGGTAAGTGAAATAACAGCCAGTCCTAAAAAAATATTCCATGAAGAAGGCCAAGTTAAACAATTCGGCTCCATGCTGGAGAAGGAGCAGATAAAGCTGCTAGTAAAGGAGCTGGATGCCCTTAGAAAGTATAAGATTCCTAATACAAAGACACAGATTATGCCTTTTCTGGGAATTGTGGAGTATCACTGCCACTGTTTCCCACATTCATAAAGAGACTAGTTTAAGGACTGTCACAAGGCTTTTAATCAGGTGATTTTACCTGGTTATAAATATGGCTAAGGAGTGGAGAAGTAGCCTAGAGGTTAGAGTAGTGGCTTCAGAATCAGGGAAGCCAGGATTCAAATCCCACTGTTTCTCCTTGTGACCTTGGGCAAATCATTTCACCCTGCATTGCCTTAGGTACAAACTTAGGGCCTGATTTATTAAGGCTTCTCTTCCAAACTGAACTCAATATTGAAAGCTGGCCATTTAAGTAACTTAGGCCTGGATTTTCTAAGTTCGCAGAGCTTAGAAAATCCGGTGGTAACAGCGGGGAGCGAGCCTACGAAAGCCAGCAGCGATCGCTCCACCGTGCGGCGATCGCTGCTGGCTTTCGCAAACCAATAGCGCCTCCGTGAAAGGTGGTGCTATTGGCCGTGTTACTGACGGTGATAAGGCTCCTTACCTTTTCGCCATCAGCGATGTCTTCGCAGCGTCCGTCCCGGTGCCACTCCGACTCCTCCCCTTCTGGTGTGGACGCTGCCTAGAACCCACCCCGATCTAGGTATCGTGTGCGAAAAGTCCCTTTTCGCGTGCAATACCTTTGGAAAATGACCCCCCTTAGCCAGATACAACTCATCTGGCTAAGTTTAAAGTTACAAGGTATATTCAGCAGCACCGCTAAACCTGCTGAATATACGCATATATATCCATACTTAGCTGTATAAGTTATAATGGCTAAGTTAGACCTGCTCTATGGTATGTCTAACTTATCTGCATAACTTACGCAGTTACGACTGAATATCACTAGTTACCTACATAATTTATGCATCTAACTTGCTCCACCCTGATCGCCCACTACACATCCACAACTTATGCGGCTAACTTTTTAGCTGCATAAATGAGTTATGCAGCTAAGCGGCGGCCACTGAACATAGGCTCATATTCAGTGGCCGCTACTTAACCGCATAAGCTATACTTATGCATCTAAATAGCGCTGAACTTGCTTTGAGTATTGACCTCTCTGTGTCTATGGGAAAAGTGCTTAGTATTTATTATTTATTTGAATTTAATATACCGCTTGTTAAGCAAGTAGGTGTACAAAGTAAAACATACATGAAACATTTAATAAAAACATAAAATATATATAAGACAAATTAACCAAACAGAGCAATTAAAACATACTTAAGATAATAAACAAATTATTCATAAAAATTGAAATGTCTTAAAAAAAAAAAAATAATAATAATAATAAATAGAAAAATATGACATGTAAATCAACTGGGAAACTACATCATGAGGAATTCCCATGTTTGCAGGAAAAGACAGGCCTTTACTGCCTTTCTAAATTTAAAATAATTACTCTCAGAACGAATTTCCAAAGATAAAGCATTCCAAAGGAGCTAAATGATGTCTGGTAGCTAAATGATGTCTCTCTTGTGGTTTCCAGTTGTATTACTGACAATGGCAGAAGAGCTAATAAGGAATAATGAAGGCACATAAGGGATCAACAACTTGGCAAGCAAGAAAGGAAAATCATTGTGGAGTGCCCAAAAAGTCAAACACAAGATCTTAAAATGGATATGGTAGCTGATAGGGAGACAATAAGGCCTTTGCAAAACAGGAGAGATATGGTCATATTTTTGTAGACCAAGATAAGTCTAGCAGCAGTATTTTGAAGTAGTTGCAATCTTTTTAATTGATAATTTGGGATACCCAGCAGCAAAAAATTACAATAATCTATTTTAGAAAACATAAATGCATGAACCAAAGTTTTCAAGTCATGAGGGGAGACGAGCAGGAGAAGCCGACAGATGTATCTGAGATAGAAAAAAGATTTTTCACCAATAGTAGAAATGAACTAGGTCATAGTTAATTGTGAATCACGTGTCACTCCAAGAGTGGAAACCGAGTGTTTCAAGGAAATTGGAGGACCGTTCATGACGGGGACCAGATTTGGAATTGATGATCTAATAGCAAACCAGAGGGCGTCTGATTCTTTGGGTTGACTTGCAAATTAATCTTAGTAAATGAGGTCCTTACATCATGAGCCATCTGGGGACGGGGAAATACCTACCGTACCTGAACGCAATCTGCTTTGAAGAGCTGAAAGGCGGAATATAAATCAAATATATAAAACAGCAAGCTGCACAGGTAGAAAAGGAGGCAAGCTGAAAGTGTTTCAGGAGAGGGCTTTCAAATTTAGGCGATTAGCATAATTTTCAGTACTGTCCAGCTGGGTAATCCTGGCTGCACACAAAGCAAGCTTGAATATTAGCAGGCAGATCCATCCAGATATTCAGCTGCACGGTTAGCCAGCTAAGTGCAGCCGAATATCTGTTCAAAGACAACTAGGTAAACTTCCAGGGTTATTTTTATCCGCTCGGTGGGCTTAGAATATTGACCCCTATGTGATCTGCTCTTTCATACAAAGTCCCAATTTTAGAAAACAGTGTAGAGTGCATTAAAGTTCTCAACTAACTACATTTTCTGCTGGCCAGACCGATCCAATTCTAGTTTTGCCTCACCGCATGCATGAACAGGTAGGTCGTCTCTTCTTGGTGAAATTAGAGCTACAAGCCCATGCATGCAATGGGACGACCCCAGAATTGGATCAGCCTGACCAGCAGAAACAAATCCAGCTGGCAAACCCTATAGTGCATATATTGGTGCCTCAGACTTTGTTTTGGAAGCAGCTCTGTCTCAAGAATGTGAAGGTTATATGTGATCCACTGATGTATCCGAGTCAGAAACTATAGTCCAGGGAAACCAGGTAAGCTATTCTGGGGGAGGAGGAAGAATGCCTGCTTCTAAAATGAGCAATTGAAGATTGTAAAATGAGATATTTGTGAGGAATTCATAACCAGTCATGCTCCCCTAAGACAGTTACACAATGTGAAGGAGGCCTAACGCTAAGACAAGCTCTGGTCCTTTCAGCTGTAACACCAAGTTTCTCTCCCAGGAAAGTGTGGAGAGCTAGACTACTGCCAGTGTCCTGAGCCCAACACACGCAGAAGGAGAGAGTACATGCCAGGAGGGTCTACCTGCTAATTAAGGTGTCCCCTTTAATAGGATGCGTTTTGGAGTAGTGAGGAGAAGGTTTGGTCCATTTGTAAGAGCAACCCTTTGGGAGTTGCCAGAGCGGTTTGTGCTGTAAGCCATACAGAGACTCCTAGAGGTTTACAGAAGGAGCTCTGTGAGGTGGCAGCTCAAGAGTCAGATCAGTCTTTTCTTTCTCTCTGTGATCTGAAACAGGGAGGTGCTCAGGTAGCAGCAGCTGTTGTGTGCAGGAGAGACAATGCAGAATTAGTGCAGCGGTCTGGGGGGGGGGTTCCCGATTGAGAAGAGTTAAGGAGGGGAAAGCAAATCTGAAACTTTCCATTCCTATATTTTTCTTCTTTAAAATCCTAAGTTTATGGACTTAAAAGAAATGAAAGTTTCTCCCAGTGTGAATGATAGCTTTCTCCCATAAGGAAGAAGAAATCCTGTCTCTTAGCTCAAGTGATTCTATTTTTAGATTGCCAGAAAAGGATCTGGAATCCACGCAGCAGTCAGTCCACTTTAATTTTGTTCAAAGGAGAAAGAGTTTCATTCTGCCTCTTCCAGTCAGTGTGAGCCAGTGGCATAACAATGGGTGGGCCATGACCCTCCCACTCAGGACTTGGGCCCACCCAATCAGGGCTGACACCGGAAGAGGTTTTCTGGAGCAAGGCTGTTGTGAGATCCCATCCCTGCAGCGGCAGAAGTAGGGGTTTGGTGGTGCCTAAAGAAGAGACCATTTGTATGTGTATGTGTGAGAATGGGATCTTGGATGTGGATGGTAGAAAATGGGAGCTTGGATGTGTGTATGTGTGGTAGAGAATGTGAGAGTGAGATTTTGTATGTGTGAGGGAATCTGTGAGAGAAAGCATGAGTCTCTGTATGTGTGACACACATGTGTGAATGTGATGGAGGAAGGGAAGAAGACAGGAGGAGAAAGAAGAAACAGAAAGAGAAGAGAGACCCTGAAAAGGAATTAGGAAAAAAATGACAAGGGAAAAGTGGGAAAAAAGAGACCGAGACCAACCAGTTAGAAAAATACAAAGATCAGACAAAAAAGATTTTAAAAAAATATATTTTGAGATTTTAGTGATTGTAATATGCCATCTTTGGGAATGTGCTTTTCTTATATTTTTGTATTTTGCTCTTTCTTCAGTATTCCACTGTTCAGACTGGTTTCTCATGCTTTCTATTTCAGTTTTGTCTGCATGCTTCTGTTTCTAATTTATAACCCTTATTTCTATATTAGGTAAGGGTCGGTCTCTGTTTTACCTGTGTGTGACTGAGGCGCAGTATTTCTGCTAGCGTGTAGTTTCTCTGTAGAAGTCCGGCTTGTTCTGTTACCCCAGCAGGTGGTGTATTAATGTTCTAGGGCCTGGTGTAGTATTTGTATTGCTGCTTTTTCATAAGGTTGCTATTATTTAAGTCCTGAGAATCAGTGCTGTAACTGAATGGTATAGGAAGGTTCCAGAAGTCTCTTTTTTTGCAGGGGTTTGTGTTACTTCAGAAAATGTTTAGTAGTGGAGGGATTTTTTTGCTGAGGTGACACCAGAATTGGAATTTTTTTTTCCATGTTGGTTGTAATGTGAACAGTCCTAGCTCTGCTCTGCAGCTGTTCTGATGATTAATACTATTTTATTATACATATGATATCTAACAAGTGGATTCATAAAAGAATACATTGATATTTGTTTTATTACATGTTTGATAGGATCTGATGTTTGTTTTCTTTGCTTTTACATAATATTCTTGTGCATTTATAAACTGCAATAAATATAAAAAAATTATTACAGATTAAGAAGGAATATTTAATGCTGGTAAGTGCTTGAAATAATTGAGGTAAAATATTTTAAAACAATAAGGAAACCCCATTTGTGTGACTTCTGAATGTGAAAATGGAAGAAACAGATGTCTCCAAGAAAATATATGATTTTCAGATCATCACTGTTGAAAGTTTTATTTCAACAAAGATTACAGTTACAACACCATCCGAACTGTGGAGACTGTTTTGACGGAGTCCAAGTGTACAAACCCAAGGGCATAGAAGCATAGGTGTTGGAATAGCGTGGGTCATCCAGGCACGGGGTTCTTCACTCCTTTCCAGTCCCCTTCCAAACCGTTGATGTCAGCACTGTACAGTTCTTTTATTAGTTTCAGTTGCACGGTTGCCTCTAGTCTCGTGCTGACCTTGTAAGACTTAAACAGCATCAGCAAGGCTCAAACTTATAGAGTTGCTCAGTACTAGCATCCACTGTTCCAGGTAGGGCTGAGAAAGACTGAAGAGCTAGAATAAGCAGTGGAATGTGAGGGGGCAGAGCTTGGTTGATTTGCTTCCCCCCCCCCCCCTCCCCCCAACCAAAAAAAGTATTCTGCTACTCCTGCCTGGAAGATCATCTCCCCCCCTACTCAGAGCCCCCTTTCACAGTAAGGACATGGTGTGTGTGTGTGTGGGGGTGGGGGGGGGGGGCTGCATACCTGTTACCATGGCCTTTAAACAGGATCACATATGTTTGATCCAGACCAGGTTATCAACTGCTGAAGCTTAGCTTACAAAAATCTGACTTACTTACCCAGGCCAGGTTTGGGTTTTTTTGTAATTATCTTTTTATTGCAAATTAGTTACAAAACTATCATTATCACAACATAAAACCAGTCTGCATTCTCAAAGACACCTTTATGCCAATATGCAATGACATTAACATATAACACAGGACATTGAAAAATATACTTATAAGTGACTGAACACAGGCCATTTTTTATCCCCCTTTCCCCTTATGCTACCCCCCCCCCCCCCAGTCCTGCTGCTCCTGTCTCTCAACAGGTATGGGAATTGGTCCATTGTTGATATATTTGCCATGTAAATTGTAAATTGTAAATGTAAATGTAAATGTAAATTGTAAATTGTTAATTGTTATTCTCTCGTTATGACCTTCTTGTTTTCTATCCTTCATTCTGCCTATTGGTTATCCCCGCGCCCAGTTACTATCCCTGTTGAAATGTACTTTCCAACCTTGCAGTTATTATGTGAACCGGTATGATGTCCCCACAAATACCGGTATATAAAAGTTTCTAAATAAATAAAATAAATAAATAAATGTTCTGTGGAAGTGTTGCAACTTGTCTCTTTTCAGGGCTGTAAGATATTCCATGTAGTAAATCCATTTCAGTCTATGGGTGACCCCTGAAAAGGAAGGGGCTCAAGTCTCTTTCCAGTGTTTCACGATCTCCCCGCGAACCGCGTGTGCTGTGGCCCAATGAAGTGTTGCTGCGCAGAGGCTACCGTATCTACAGGGACCTCCTGTGGGCGTAATGTTATAAGTACCTGTAACAGTTCACTAAGCCAGTTCCCATAATTGTCGAATGTTTGGGCATGTCCACCACGTGTGGTAAAAATCTCCCACCTGCCCACAGTTTCTCCAGCAGAAGCGGTCTTTTCGGATCCCCATTTTTTTGTAGCTTATAAGGCGTTAAATACCATCTATATAAAATGTTGTAGCTATTTTCCACCATTTGAGCAGCTATGGAGCCACGACTTACCGCCAGAAAACACGCCTCCCAATCTCCCTCCAACATGGGTATTCCCAAATCCTTCTCCCAGGCTGTTATATGCCCCACCGCATGCTGTATAGCCCCATTGGGAATAATATATATTTTTGAAATGGTCCCTTTTACTATATGAGCGGCATCACAATATCCTTCAAATAATGTCTTCCCTTTCAGCATATCTGCTCGGACCTTTCTTGTGGACAAGAAATGATGTAGCTGAACATAAGCATAATGGTCAGAGTTACTCAATTTATATTTATCCCGTACTTCAGCGAAGGGGGATCATCCCCTGATCATACCAAAGCTGGCCTAGGGTGATCAACCCCTTTGCTTCCCATTTTTGAAATACGTTCCCATCTCGCCCTTCTGGGAAAGCCTCGCAGCCCCTTATTGAAGTGGAATACATGTATCTGCGATCGCCCAGCAGCACTTTCCTCCATTGCTTCCATATTTTTAAAGTAGTAGGCTGTACATGGAGAATATGGTCCATCTTGTACTGGAGCTTCCCGTGTCCCCAAAGGAGATCCCTAATCTGGATGTGGCGGGGCCCACGTGCTCCTCCAACTGCACCCATTGTTTGATCACCTTTTGATTATGGAATTCTATAACCGCTTTCAGTTGAGAGGCAGCATAGAATTTAAGAAGGTTTGGAACCCCCAGTCCTCCATCTGTCTTACTTTGATACAGCACAGATCGTTTTACCCTTGGAGGTCTTCTCTTCCATATGAAGAAGAAAATTTTGGATTGTAAGCCTCTCAGATATTGGGCACGGTAATGTTTGAAAAAAGTAGGCCAATCTGGGCAAAAAAGTCATTTTGATGGTAGCGATCCTGCCTAACCAATATAGTATTAACCTATCCCAGGCCTGTAAATCCCTCTCTAGATGTTTGAAAAGAGGAAGGTAATTTAAACTAAATAAATCAGAATAGTCTGAGCCTATCTGTACTCCTAAATATTTTACTGTCTTTTTTGCCCATTGGAAAGGTAAAGTCGTTTTCAAATGAGAGATCTGATTCGGTGAAAGACAATAGGCAATAGCTCTGATTTTTCTTTATTAACTTTAAAGCCTGACAGCGTCCCAAAAGCTTCAAGTTCTGGCACTAATCTTTTCAAGGATAGCTCCGGGGTGGCTAATGTGGATAACACATCATCGGCATCCCCTTTACTCCTCCCCTCCCCCTTCCCACTCCCGCCATAATTCTCCCTCTACCACCCTCACTCCCCCTCCCCTTGCATTCCACCACCAGCACATCAGTAATGACCCCCGCGGGATAGAAGTAAGTCCTCCCCCCTCCCCCCACAGCCCACTATTAATTTCTAACACTCTAAACAAGATATAACATATTGCAGTCATCAAAAACTTATAGCACAAGGCACCATTGAAAGAACAATTTGAGAACAAAGATTAGATATAGAGATCCTCCAGAAGTAAGCCGAACCATCCTGCTTGCGCAAGGAATGCGACTGTGCCACAGAACTGATCACAGCCGCTCACTCTATGCCTTCTATAGACATGCCTTGTTTGTTTGATTTTCGGCGAAGTCGGGAACCAGACTTTCCCACCCGCTGCCATCGTGGACAATCTGTTGGAAGAGTGAGTCCCGCTGCTGACAAAACCGATCCTGCTTCTGATATGTTTCAGAGGCGATGAGTAGCTCCTCCCCATAGTGAAGGCTAAACCACTCGGGTATAGCCAGCGATACCTAATGTTTTCTTTTCTAAGCAGTGTTGTTACCGGTTGAAGCTCTTTTCTCTTCTGTAACCGCGGCCAAATCGTTATAGAGGGCTATGTTGTGCCCCTCCCAAGTGATAGTTCCCATTCTTCGGGCCTGCTGCATGATCGCATTTTTCATGCGAAAACTGTGCATGCAGGCTACGATGTCGCAAGGAACGTTAGTTTTCAGAGCGTGAAGTGCTCTGTGTGCCCAATCAAGAACAATATCGCTATCTGCGAAATCAGGGGCATTAGGTCCATCATTGAGTATAACTCTACAGATTTTACGTACCACTAAACCCACGTCTCCATTCGCTTCTGTCTCAGGCACCCCTCTTAGTCTGATGTTGGAACATCGAGATCTATTTTCAAGATCTTCTAATTTGAACATGATTTTGTCGTTAGCTGTATGAAGATCTAAGATCTCTTTATTAAGGCGAGATACTTCCATTACTTGCTCTTCTACTATGTTTTCCACATCTTCGACCTGTCAGCCATAGTCTCCCATCTCTGAGCAAAACTCCGCCAGAGCCTCTTGCATGTCCGTTTTAATGGACTTAATATCTTTCTGCATTTCCTTGAACCAAATCCGAAAGTCTTCCCTTGTAGGTTCAGTGCTGTGGCCAGAAGCGCTGGCCTCAGTCGTATCTTTGTCTTCTGTTTCCTGGTGCATGGTCTCATCTGCCATAGCGTCTTCACCCGGCTCTGGTGTTTCTCGCAAGGCCACAAATTGTGAGCCCCAGCTTCATATGAGAAGGTCTTTAAATCTATCGATTTCTTCCTGGATGACATCCTAAGATTTTTTGTGATCTCAAGGCACGTAGTAAGAATATAATTTTCCCTCGATGGCGCCAATACATCAAGGATTGTGGAAAGTGTGAGAGGAGCTATTGCTTCAAGCGACCATGCTGCAGGGATGACGTCACTTCCCCCTCTACCCAGGCCAGGTTTTACCTGTCTATCCAAACCCAAAAAAAGTTTGCAGGTGGAGCCACATCTAAATTAAGGGAAGATGAGGATAAAATCCCTGCCTCAGAACCTGGGAGGAGACTGAAAGTCTGTGGAGAAACTGCCACTGTTCCTTCCGAGCCCCAGTTCCTTGGAAGCATAAACCCCTGTGTATCACTGCTTCTGCTCTGGATCCGATTAGAAAGTGGAACATCAACCAGTGTGTGGAGGCTGCTTTGTCCAGGTCCAAGTGCACAAATCCCTGTTTAAGTCCTAGTGAGAGACAATCCACGGCAAGTAAGTCTTTTTCTTTTGTGGCTTACACTGTGTAACTCCCTTGTCAGGGACTTCCTAGAATGCAGGGGCACAAAGTAGTCCCCAGAGTCACTGTCATGCCCGGATCTCCTTTTCCACTCTCTGACACAAGCCACAGTTCACAGCCAGCCACTGGGCTGCCAGGGTTCTTCCATCAGGGAGGAGGTTAAACCTCCAAGACCCTAGGCTCACAGGGTTAGGTACCTGGTAACACATTTTCTCCTTTCATTGGTAGTGCTCATAGATGTACTCACAATTATGAAGTCCTTGCTTGAGGGCTTCTTTGACTCAGAAGAAACAGGCAGATACTTGAATTGGGTGTTCAAGAGAAATATTTACTGTAATAAAAATTCCTTTAAAGTCCAAGCCACAAAAATAATTCCTTAGAAAATCTTCAAACAGAACAGAAAAGTCCAAAAGTGCCTCGTTTCAGTGCTGTCTCACTGAATCGGTGTCCTCCGAGGTTAGAAACCCTCAGATTCCCTGGAGGTTAGTGAGCAGGCTCTTAGGGGGTACAAGGATCTCTTATTTTTCTCTGATGTTAAAGTCTGAAACCTGAGCTTCTGCTGACAGATAGCCCAATACTGTATCTCAAAGGCCAAAAAGGAAAAAACTCTTTCCTCTGGTGGGCAGGAATGGTGGTGAAAAGATTCTTCCAAAAAAAAAAAAAAAAAACTGGATCCACTTTCTTCTAAAAACAATTCTTCTTTCCTTCTCTGGTGACTGCTACCCTCCTTTGCTACTACCAAACGGCAGGCAACACCGCATCCTACGCCCCCGCAGGCAGGGGTGACTTTCCAGGGCAAGTGCAGGTCTCCAGAAAAATAATTTCTCAGCAAAAGACAAAAAATCCTTGTCTTTTCCCAGAGCTCCATGATGGCAAAGTCCTTTCCCCTTTGAAGAACAGGCTGCGGGGCCCGAATCTGGGGGACTTACTCTCCTCCTCCCACTCCAAAATCAAGCAACAAACCACCATCTCTGCACTGCTCACAGGCTGCCTTTAAAGGGGCCAGTCTGAACAATCCAGATTACCCTAATGAGGGAATCATTTAGGGGTGGTCTGAAAAGTACTGAGGTCTACCCTAAGCATATCCTAAAGGCTATTTGGTGAGTAAGGGATCGGAGCACCCCTTGCAACTGTAAATAAACTGTGACTGCTTGACCAGAGCATTCCTCGCTCCCTTCTTGCCTGCCTCTACACGGAGTTGCATGTGGGTTAGGAACTGGCTGAAGGGAATGCCAGGAAGTGGTACATATCCTAATACGCAGAAATACTCGCTGATTTTACAGGTGAACATAGATACTGTAAGAAAATGGGAACACAACTGGCACATTTCATATGAAGTATAGGGTAATGCCCTTGGGTCACAGGAATAGGCAGATGCAATATATATGGAACTAGTAGGAAAGCCCGACATTAAATGATGGGGAAAAATAGATGGGAGTTTGGGTAAATTCAGTCTCTTATTCATGCCCATCCCCTTACCCTACCTTGCCTTCCACTCTACCCTCTCCAACCCTTGCCTTCTTCCCCTTCCCCATGACTACTTTTCCACTTCTGGTCCTTCCTTCCTGGCATGGGCTCCCTGCCAACTACTCTGCTCAAGTCCATTGGTCAGATGTTTTGGTACTAGGCTGATCCATCATTGCTCCTCATCTCTCCAGCCTGGTTTTATCCTCAGCTGGTGAACTGCATGTATTGTTGCGTTCTCTGTACAGTCCATATGCAGACTACGTCACTGAAACTAGCAAACACCATGCAAACAAACCCAACTGCCTTTTATTTATAGTAGGGATGTGAATCGTTTTTTGACGATTTAAAATATCGTCCGATATCGCCCGACCCTTTAAATTAAATCCCCCACCCTCCCGAACCCCCCCCCCCCAAATGCCTTAAATTACCTGGGGGTCCAGCGGCACACTAAAACCCCCTAAAACCCACCCCAACCCTTTAAATTAAATCCCTCACCCCAAATGCCTTAAATTACCTGGGGGTCCGTAGCGGCGGTCCGTAGCTTAAATTACCCCCGGGTCCGTAGCTAAATCGGGGGAAGGGGGAGAGCAGGAAATCCGGCACACTAAATCGTGGTGTCTTCAGCCGGCGCCATTTTGCAAAATGGCCGCCGCAAAATGGCGGCGGCCATAGACCAATACGATTCGACGCAGGAGGTCTTCCGGACCCCCGCTGGACTTTTGGCAAGTCTTGTGGGGGTCAGGAGGCCCCCCCAAGCAGGCCAAAAGTTCCTGGGGGTCCAGCGGGGGCCCTGGAGCGATCTCCTGCCGCGAATCGTTTCCGTACGGAAAATGGCGCCGGCAGGAGATCGACTGCAGGAGGTCGTTCAGCGAACCCTCGCTGAACGACCTCCTGCAGTCGATCTCCTTCCGTACGGAAAATGGCGCCGGCCATACGCGTATGGCCGGCGCCATTTTCCGTACGGAAACGATTCGCGGCAGGAGATCGCTCCAGGGCCCCCGCTGGACCCCCAGGAACTTTTGGCCAGCTTGGGGGGGCCTCCTGACCCCCACAAGACTTGCCAAAAGTCCAGCGGGGGTCCGGAACGACCTCCTGCGTCGAATCGTATTGGTCTATGGCCGCCGCCATTTTGCGGCGGCCATTTTGCAAAATGTCGCCGGCTGAAGACACCACGATTTAGTGTGCCGGATTTCCTGCTCTCCCCCTTCCCCCGATTTAGCTACGGACCTGGGGGTAATTTAAGCTACGGACCGCCGCTACGGACCCCCAGGTAATTTAAGGCATTTGGGGTGGGGGATTTAATTTAAAGGGTCGGGGTGGGTTTTAGTGTGCCGGGGGTGGGTTTTAGGGGGTTTTAGTGTGCCGCTGGACCCCCAGGTAATTTAAGGCATTTGGGGAGGGTGGGGGATTTAATTTAAAGGGTCGGGGGTGGGTTTTAGGAGGTTTTAGTGTGCCGGTTCACGATTTTAACGATTTTAACGATACTCTAAACACCCAAACGGCGATGATACGATTCCCTCCCCCTCCCAGCCGAAATCGATCGTTAAGACGATCGAGGACACGATTCACATCTCTAATTTATAGCGTTATGGGATGGGGGCAATACTCACTAGTCACTACCACTAACCAGTAAAATGATCTGGTGATATCAGCTGATAGCAACCTAATAATCACTGTGTAAAGCCAAGCAGCAGCAACCAAAGCTGAGTGCATGCTGGCATGCAGGAAAAAGAGAGCAGAAGCAGGTCTGGAAGGAGGAATTTTACCACTCTGGGTACCTTCAAAATTTGATATCCTCTCTCCCACATCCAGTTCTCTACCACCACTGACTCCTATCTGTGCGTCTCCACCACCTACTGCTCATCTGTGTACCTTTACCTCACTTCCTGCCAGCTCAGGTCCATTTTGCTGCTCCAAGTCTTCTTGAACCTGGCTACAGTCATCGACTGATGCTGTAAATGCGGGGCGTGTGAGCTACAATGGTGACCTTGTGTTGCGTTTGTATCTGTTCTCACCCTCACTCCACCTTCTCTACCGTAGTGGCGACTCCCTTCGGGTCTGACAGAGAGATGCTGCCGCAGCTTCTCCTTGCCTCTTCACCCCGAATCCCCGGGCTGGCCTGACGCTGAGCATCCGTCATGTTCCTGATGATGTAAGAGTGTGCGCGCACTCCAGAGTTTGTACCAGCAAGGGCACGAACCTCGGGGGCGTCCCCCCGTAGTGACAATCGCTGTCATATATTTAGGAAAGCAAATTTTGCATGGCTAGATTTAGGAGAAATTTCAGCTGCAAATCTACTGGTCAGGTAAAATTACCTGGTTAGCAGCCTATTGACCCCTAAGATAATAAAGAGGAACAAGTTTACATATGCAGAAAGATTTCCAAACGGGGACAATTTATGTTAGAAAACAGACATTTAAGAGAATATCAAAGAGCCATATTAGTCTGGTCTGATCATTTTGCATTATATTTTAACTGTTGCTATGAAAAGTCCCTTTTCCAAGACAAAAAGGGCCAGATTTTAGAAGCTACGCGCAGGCGTAGATTTTATAACATGCGAGCGCAGCCGCGTGCATGTTATAGAATCCAGGGTCGGCACGCGCAAGGGGATGCACACTTGTGCACCTTGCGCACCGAGCCCTAGGGGAGCCCAGATGGCTTTCCCCGTTCCCTCCGAGGCTGCTCCGAAAGGAACTTTCTTCCGCACCCCCCCCACCCCCGCACCTTCCCCTCCCTTCCCCTATCTAACCTGCCCCCCAACCCCACCTAAATCCCCCCCTACCTTTGTTTTCTTATTTACACCTGCCTCTGGGCAGGCGTAGGTTACGCGCGCTGGCCAAGTGCTGGGGAGCGATCCCCCGGCATGGCTGCTGTGCTGGAGGCCTCACTCCCGCCCTTGCCCCACCCCCTCCCTACCCCTTTTTTCAAGCTCCGGGACATACGTGCGTCCCGGGGCTTGCGCGCGTCGCTGGGCCTATGCAAAATAGGCTTGGCGCGCGCAGGAGCGGATTTAAAAGGGTTACGCGCATATATTATGCATGTAACCCTTTTAAAATCCGCCCCTAAGGGAATACAAACTTTAATTAGATGCGGAAAAGTTAATAGTTCAAAATTAAATGAACATTTGGAGAAGACATTGGATGCAAAGGTAAAGATTAGGAAAGAAGATGATGTGGATTCTATGATATCTAAGTTGAATCAATTATTAGAATAAGGAAGGAAGGAAGCATTAATTCCAAATGCTAAAAAGTTGAGTGATAAGAGTATTAGATCTCCATGGTTTTCAGACAAGTTAGCAGTTCTTAAGATACTCTGCCGTCATCTAGAGAGGTTATGGAAGAAATTGGGTTTACAAAAGGATCGGGAGCAGTGGAGATGTGCCAGTACAAGTTATTTTAAAGGTATTGTTTTGGCAAAGAACCAGTATTTCTCTAATTTAATCTCACGTGCAAATGGGAATTCGAGAGTTCTAGTTAATACTGTTAAGGATTTGCTTAGGTCTAACAGATCTGATCATCTGATTTATGATGACTTCTCAAACTGTGAGCAGTTTGTGAGTTTTTTCAGTAGAAAGTAGAACTAATTCAGAAAGAACTCAATGAGTTTCTTCCTCAAATGGCAGGAAATAATATAAGTATGGCCGGGATTTTATCGGACAGTGATGGATCATCTGTGTCTAATTCATTTCAGAAGGTTATTGAGGGAAAGGGTTTGGTTTCTTTTCAAAACATTTCCCTATTGGAATTAAAATTGGTATTGAGCAAAACAAAAACATCAAATTGCTCATTGAATCCTTGTCCATCAAGAACTTTTTTGAATTTTCAGATAAAGTTCTAGAAGGATTATTGTCTTTTTATCAATGCTTCTCTAGACTCGAGTGAAGTTCCCTCAATTTTGAAGAAGGCTGTGATTAAGCTGCTCTTAAAGAAGGAGAACTTAGATTCTAGAAATTGTAAAAACTGTAGACCGGTTTCAAATTTACCTTTCATAGCTAAGATTTAAGAGAAATTGGTTTTTACTCAACTTTCAGACTATTTGGTTGATTATAATGTACTGGATGTCGCCCAAGAAGGATTTAGGAAATATTGATGATTTCCCTGGGAGAGAAACTTGATGATTTCCCTGGGAGAGAAACTTCTTCCTGTTTTGGATAGGGGTGAATTGTCTTTATTGGTTTTGATTGATCTCTCCAGTGCATTTGACCTTGTTTATCAATCTATTTTATTAAACCACTGTGAGATTTTAGGTATTGGAGGTCAGTTTTAAAGTGGTTATCTAGTTTCCTACAGGATAGGGAACAAATGGTAGCTTTTCAAGGTTTGTGTCTTCTACATGTAAATTAAAGCTTGGCGTTCCTCAAGGTTTGACCTTATCTCCTCTTCTTTTTTAATTTGTTCTTATCCCATTGGACAATTTATTCCATTTATTTATGCTGATGATATACAAATTTTGGTTCACCTTGGAAATTCACCTAAAGAGGTAGTTAGCAGATTGAATTTATGTTTACGAACCATCTCTTAATGGTAAGATCTTTTGGGGGTGATTTTGAATTCAGATTTTTGTTTGGAAAAATATATTTTGCAAATAGCACACAATGCCTATCCCAGGTTGAAATTACTAAGGCAACTGAGACCATGTTTGGGGCTAACAGCTCTTAAAGTGGTAACCTTTGCCTTGGTTCTTTCACAACTGGATTATTGCAATGCAATTTTTTGGGGGGGGATTGCAAAGTAAAGTGATTCGAAAATTACAACTGATTGAAAATACTGCCGCTAGAATTATTTTGGGAAAATCTCAAAGAACCTCTGCTAAACCGTTGTTGTTAGATTTGCATTGGTTATCTATTGCAGATAAATGTGTGTTTAAAACCTTGGTGTTGGCTTTTAAAATCCTAAATGGTTTAGACTCTTCCTCTTTAAGGGATACGTTGGAATGGCATGTATTTAAAAGAAATTTGCGTTCTTCTGGAAGTCGATATTTGCAACTTCTCCCGGTGAGAAAATTTAAGCATTCTCACTTGGGTGCTCGATCATTTGTGAATGTCATTCCAAATTTATGGAATAGTTTACCTCTTGATGTGAGAGATCAGGAAAATTTGCTAAGATTTTGGAAGAAATTAAAAACCTGGTTTATGTCTACCATTAATTCATAATGGGGCAGATTTTAAAAGCCCTGCGCGCATAAATGCAGCAGGATTTACGAGTGCAGGGTACTTGTGCGCCGGCGCACCTATGTTGCATAGGCTGCCGGTGCGCACAAAGCCCCGAGATGCATGCAAGTCCCGGGGCTTTGCTTGGGGGGCGTGTTGGAGGGGTGTTGAGGGCGTGTTGGGGCGGCATGGCATTCGGGGTGGGGCTGTGAGCGTGGTGCCGGCCCGGGGGCGTGGATTTAGTTAGGGCTGGGGGGTGGGTTAGGTAGGGGAAGGGAGGGGAAGGTGGAGGGGGGCTGGAAAAAAGTTCCCTCTGAGGCAGCTCCGATTTCGGAGCGGCCTCGGAGGGAATGGAGGCAGGCTGCTCAGCTCGGCACGCGCAGGTTGCACAATTGTGCACCCCACTGTGCGCGCCAACCTTGGATTTTATAACATGCGTGCGGCAGCGCGCACATGTTATAAAATTGGGCGTAGATTTGTTCGCGCCGGGTTGCGCAAACAAATCTACACCCGCGCATAACTTTAAAAATCTACCCCAATATCTTTTGATCTGATTGAGCCAACTTGTTAGGATATAGTGATGGGATCAGGAATTGGCTATGAAATGCTGCATTTAAGTGTTGTCATTCATAATATTTGTGAGTTTTTATGTTATGATATATTGTAATTTAATGTTTTTATTTTTGGTGCACCGCTTTGGGTGATAATTTTTTATCTGTAAAGTGATTAATAAATGATAATAAATAAATAAACAGATATAGAGCAGGGGTGGCCAACTCCAGTCCTCAAGAGCCATAAACAGGCCTGGTTTTCAGGATATCAACAATGAATATTCATGAGAGATTTGTATGCACTGCCTCCATTTTATACAAATCTATCTCATGCATATTCATTACAGATATTCTGAAAACCAGGTCTGTTTGTGGCTGTTTGTGACTCTGAATTGGCCATTCCTCATATAGGGATCTCACAGGTGGGTATTTTTTTTTTCAGCAAAGCAGCTTCAACCAAAACAAGGGGGCATTCTGTAAGATTAAGAGGTAGCAAATTTCAAAGGAAGGCACGTTAGACTCAAAATGTGGTGGAATTATGGAATATTATGCCAGAAGAAGTAGTTATGACTACAACACAGGGAGGGCAATTTTCAAAAGCTCTTTATCCAGGTAAACTGACTGTCTGAACATTTCCCAGCCTTTGACCATCTAAAAGTACATGCGGAGATCAACAATGTTGCTCACTTTTAGCTGGGTAAATAGCAAGTGGGCTGGGAAGGGAAATATCACTTGTAGATAACATTTGGAAATCTATACAGATACTTTTCCATGCAAAGTAATGTATCTATGGAAGAGTCCAAATCTGTGGATATTTTTTCCTGGGGCAATTTTCAGAAGGAAAGTTTGCTTGCATTTTCCCTTTGAAAATTGGTGCAAAGCCCACAGGTAAAAGTAACTGCAGATTTTGTATTTATGCGGGCAGATCTGAAAATCGTCCCCTTAATCAATTCAAAAGTACATTAGACAAGCTCTTAGAGGCATTAGATACCGGTGTAGGTATGATAATATAGTGATGTGCAAAGGAAAAGGGCTAATTCAGCAATTCTGATCTGATCTCAGTATCTGAGGGTTGGGAAGGTATTTTTTCAGAATTGTTTTCATTGCTGCTACCCACAGTGCTTTATATTCTTCCCTGGACTAACAGGTAGCGAGAACTGTCAAGAAATCAGTAGAAGGCTAGACTCGGTGAACCGATGGTCTTCTTTCAACCTACACTGACTAGCTATGTATGCTGCATTATTTCACATCAAATGAATGCTCGCTCTATCCACCATGTAGCGTCATTCAGTCAGACATGGTAAGGGTAGGGTGAGGATGCTTCTTCCCTTCCAATGACGGTATGGAGGAGCACTAGATTGCACTGCATGGAAAAAGTTCATAACATCTGGACCAGTGCTGCCATGTTTAAGACAATAAATGAAGACTGCTAAATGAAGCGATAGTTACGGTTCCTTAGCGATAGTTATGGTTCCTTGTAAACCGGGGTGATATGTATACTATACAGGAACCCCGGTATATAAATTCTTTAAATAAATAAATAAATAAATAAATAAATAAATAAAATATGAGGGTAGCTGGCTGCCTCTGTCACCTGTCACCACACCAAGGAAGAATCTGGGGGGGGGGGGGGGGTAGTGAGGGGTCATTGGGGACTGGTGCTTCCAGTCTTCCAGTTCTGAATTCTGTTATCAATACTAGATGCTCTCTTTCTCTCTCACTCACTCTCTCTCTCTACATCTCACTTGCTCAGTCATACACCTTCTCCTTCCATTTTTCTTTCTGCATCATTCTCACACACCTTCTGTCTCTTTCTGCACATTATTCACACACACAGACATAAATAGAATCACATACACCCTTCTCCCTCTCTCTCTCATACACAATTTCTCCTTCTCTCTCTGCACTTCTCCCTGTACTTTGTATAATACATTTATCTATGTCTTTCACATTCTGCCTTTTTGTCTTATTTCATACTCAATCTTGTCCTTGTTTTTCTTTTCATCTCCCACTTTCTCCTTCTCTTGTCTTCCCGTACACAGGCAGTATACTGACTTCCATTTTATATCTCAGAGCAATTCTCAGTTGTCCGCGCCCCCCCCCCCCCCTGCAGCCATCCCAGGCAAGCAGGAGAAAAGAGATGCATCCTAGAAGAAAAGGCTACATCAGCCATGAAGAATGAGTAAATAGTCCTTCCATCTCTGAGATGGGAGGGAAAGGTCACAGAGAGCAAACACACATATACAGTATATATATATATATATATATATATATATATATATAAAAGCACACAGAACTGGGGAGGAAGGAGTTGTTTTACAGAAACCTTCAGTCTGTCTACACAGTCTCTGATGCTGATTCAAGACAGGTATTACAGGAGCACTCAGCCCTTCTATACAGGCTCTGTTCTGGTTTTGTGGCAGATGTGTTACTTCTATAGAATCAATGTACTGCTGCTGCTGCTGCTGCTGCTGCCTATGCTATAGCTGTTCTGAGATGGGGCTGTGTGTGTGTGTGTGTGTGTGAGAGAGAGAGAGAGAGAGAGAGAGATGCTTACACTGCTACTGCTCATGTTGCACCTCTTCTGTAGGCAAGCAGTGGAAGAGTGGAGGGGGTGGAGGGAGAGAAGGGGAGGAGAGGAAAATCTCGCACTGCCACTGCTTGTGCTATTCTGTCCTGCCACGGGACACTTGAGTGTGGGGAAACTTGTGGTGCCTGTGCTGTTCTCGCTGTGTTCGTTCTCTGATGGTGGTAGCGTGTATGCATTTATTATTATAATTCATTTATATAGCACTGCAAAGCATTTCCAGTGCTGTATAGACACGTACAAAAACATAGACCCTGTTCCATGGAGCTTACAGTCTAGTCAAGACACAGACAAGCAGAAGGTCCTGGAGCCTTGTGAGTTTCTGGAACTTGATTATTATAGAACATGTTAAAAAAAAAAAAAGGCCAGTTTTAGGATTTAAAAGCCACCTAAAAAAGTGAGCTTTTAGACAGGATTTGCACAAACAACTTTAACTGAGGAAAAGGTTTCTACTTTTTAAAAACCTATTTAAAAACCTGTTTATATGGATTATCACCTTCCTTGGGGGAGTGGGAAGTGGGGCTAGTGCTAAGTGATTTATTTTAAACAGAAGTTTAATACTCCTGCTTTGGTAATGATCATTACATCATTCTGCCCCTAATGGGGTTGGGTCACAGAGCATTAACCCTCCATTTCATATAGGTTCTCAATCTCAACCAAAATGCTTAAGGGATCATCTCCAGCTCAGCCCTGCATGCGGATCTTAGCCAGAAACAGTATGGAATTATCAGGTGCAGATTGTAGCAAATTATCAGCCCTCTTGGAGCACCACATGTACCTTCTGTTTTCAGTGCTGCAGACACTGTGCTTTCACCACCATTGGATCTTGACTGTACATACCTCCTGCTCTTGCCATCACTAGAACCTGTCTGGCCTACTGCCACCAAGACCTGACCGCACACATCTTCTGCTCTCACTACTGCACCCACCATGCTCTCACTGCCAGCAGGATGTGACTGGTTTATCGGAACATCGAAAAGGTTAATCCACACTGGACATCATTTATCAGAACAGAAACTGTGCAATGATCTTAGCTAAGTCAGTTGACTAAGGTGGCTTTCCTTCAATTACCTCTATTTCATGTAACAAGGGACTCAACTCTTTCTGTGATGCCACATCTCTGTTCTTGGGGATTACAAAAGGGCATTAGGGAGAGGGAATGTTTCTGCTAATTGCTACTTCAAGACCCCCCCAAGAAATATTTTGAACAAGCTCCATTAATTTTTGGAAGTCTGCAAGAGGAAAAAGGCTGCTCCCAGAAGCACTACAGTTTCAGTCCCTCACCTCCCTGTTCCAGCAAGAAACCAACCAACCCAGAGCACACCACTGACACTGTCCCTTACTTCCTCCATCCCAGGAACAAACCAACCTCCCCAGAACACACCACTATCACTGTCCCTCACTCTCTCTATACCAAGAACAAACCATCTACCCTAGAATACACCGCAGTCACTGTTCCTCATTCTCCTCATCCCAAGAACAGCACCCAACTCCCCAGAATTCATCTCTCTCACTATCCCTCATCCCCAGAATGCACCACTATCTCAGGCCCTCATCTCTCCATCCCAGGAATATCCCAGGCATCCCAGAAAACACCACTATTACTGGCCCTCATTTCCCCATCCCAGGAAAAGTACACCCAATCCAGAATACACCACTGTCACTGTTCCTCACGTCCTTCACTCCTCCCAGAATGTCCCACTTTCACTGTCCACCAATACCAAAAGGAGCACACACTTCCAGAATGCCCCACTGTCTCTGTCCCTCACCCACCACTTCAAGAACAGCACACTCCTCCCAGAATGCACTGCTATCGCTGTCGCTCCTGCTATCTCAGGAACAGATTATACTCCCCAGAATCTATCTGTCATGGTGTGTCACCTTCTTCCTCATCCCAGGAATAGCACACAAACCCAGAAAGCACCGCTACCATTGTTCCTCACTTCCTCATCCCCGGAACAGTACATACACCCCAGAATGCACCTCTGTCACTTATGTTCCACTTCCACTTTAAGGGATAACACACACACACACACACACACACACACACACACACCTCTGAACATATTTTCATCACTGTCCCTCTCTTCCCCTCCCTCAGCCCCACTGCAGGAATAGCATATGCACCCTAGAATGCATCACTTTCACTGTCTCTCACTCCCATCCCAAGTTCTGGCAACAACCCTTCATTATTTCAGGAATTGAATCAAATAGAAAAATCACTTTCACCAGCTTTCATTGTCAGTCATTTACTGCATGCCATTGATTCCAACCATGTGTGTGTATTTGGGTATTCTGTCTATCTATATATGTGTTTTTTTATACATGTCATTCTGCAAATATATACAAACATGTATATGTGATATGGGTGTGTGTCACATATATGTTTATATGTATGTAGATATGTGCACAGACATGCATACAGTTTTATATGTGCACAGTTATATTACAGTCAAAGACACATACATACATATAAAACCATATATGTGTGTGTGTGCATATGATCATATCATTGTGTATTAGATATGCATATGCATAATATATATTTACCTATACTCTATATATACACATAAAATATATACATATATCACATACACACACACATATATATATATATATATACATATCTATGGATGTCTTTACACAAACATACATATAAATGCAAAATATTGACATTGAACAAAGAAAAATAACTGCTGAAACCTCTTCTTACCTGAAACATACCCCAGGGACATACAGAGGATAAGCAGCATCCAAGCCACCTGCATCGGACACCCCATCATGAATCCCACCTCACCTTCTCCTCCTTCCCTGTTGCGTCCAGAAAAGACACAAAAAAAATTCCAAAAATCCGTCTATTTACACACTGGCAAAGAGGAATAGCACACCAGAGGAAATCAACATACCCAAAAAAAGAAAAAAAAAAAAAAAAGAAATACACCTTCCTTCTCAAAAATAAATAATTTGAGTCTTTCTTTACAGTACTGGGCCTTTGAATTTGTAGATTAAATGTATTTGTGCTGTTGCCGCTTGTGTTGTCTTTGACAAGAGCTTCGTCATGGAAGCCCCACAAAATATCAGACGGGGAGAAGGATTTCTTCTGATGGAAGGTGTTCCAACGTCAGTTCCTGGAGCACTGTAATTTTTTTGCATTGTAAGAGAGGTGGGAGGGTAGAGAGAGGGAAGGAGGGAAGGCAGACATGAGGGGGGAGGGGGGAGGGGAGGAGGGAGAGCTGTCTGCAAAGGATGCTGTAAGACTTCTTCCAGGGAGGTGGGTGGAGAGAGAGGTAAGGGTGGGGAATGAAAAATGCACACAAACTTATATAGATACAGACAGATACACTGGAATAGAAGTTCCCTAAGCCAGAAGTGATTCTGAGACATTCCAGCACAGCTCTTGGTGTACATTCAAGCTTCTTCTGTTGTCTTCAGACACCTTAATTGAATTTATGAAATATTTCCCCTTCTTTGTTTTCTACATTGGAAGGAAGAAAGAGATTGAGAAAGGAAGTATATTTTTCTCTTTACAGTCAAGAAAGACCTGGTAAGACATAAAACACTGTCTTCACTACCATGCCTTCCTGGGGTCCAAGCGCTGTCTTCGCCACCCTTTGTAGCCATCTGTAGCTGCCTCCCTCCTCTGCCCACCTCCCTTTTTAAAAACAATAAACCATATTTAACCTCACCTATTTTTTTTTTTTTGAATGGTTTCAAAAGTCTCAAGTCAAATTTCAGCACCTTGCTCTATCCTTCCTCATCCTCAATCTTTTCAAATCCTTGAGTTCAAGGTGCAAGGGATCTTGGTATGTCACTTCCCCTTCCTCCCCTTTCTCCCCTTTTCTGCTCTGTGATGACTTCTCTTTGACCTTTGTTTTTGTTGTTTGCAATGCCGGAGCAGACCCGGGGGCTGGAGAGTAGGGGAACGCGTTTGAGGAAGGGGGGAGGGGAGGGGTGGTCCTGGTAGAACGGTTAGGGATAGGAAGAGGGGCGTTTAATGGGCCGTTGTTTGCAGGGGAGGAGTTTAGAATTGGAGATGGGGGGACCAGCAGCTGCTGTTCTGATGGAGAGCAGGAACATTGCTCCTGCTGCCTCCCTCCTCCTACAGCCCCTCTGGCTGTTACCATGGAGCCGCAGTTTCAGCACCGGCCCGGGGGGAACAGCTCCCAGTGACAGAGCCCCGCCCCTGCTCAGCACTGATTGGCTGCTCGCGTGAGAGCAGGCGGAGGTGCTGGGATTGGGGGGGGGGGGGGGGGGGGAAGGTTTAGCGGCTCCACGTTCTGTGCAGACTCCATTTATTTTATTGTATTTACTTATTTATATTTTTATATCGTTTTCAGAGCCAGTGCAAAATGATTCAGATTCAGATAACTTTATTGGCATAACAATTTTACATGTTGTTACCAAAGTGATTAAAATGAGTAAAACAGAAAGTAAGAAAAAAAAAAGGAAAAATACAAAATAATAATAAGTCAAGCAAAGGTACAGGTTATGGAAATTACAGCGTCATGGACATGTTTCAGGTTTTGGTGCTGATCCGTATTGTCCCTGTTCGGGTTTCATTTCTGGCCTGCTGACAGAATACCACATATTTTGCTGCTTTTGCTCCTGCTTCTCCTCTTTCCCCCGGGATTATGAAGTTTTTCCTGCTCATTCTTTTTGTGGGAAAAGTTTACAAGTCTGATACAATACACATACCATTTAAACAACATAATACATTGCTCTAAAAGCATGGCGGAGCATAAATAGGGATGTGGGAGGGAAACGGGTAGAAATAGAGTGGGAAGAGAATAGAGATGGAGGAGAGATGACAGGGAAATGGGGAAGAAAAGAAAGCAGATGGGAGAGGAGAGGTAGAAACCTCAAATCTTTAACATGCCTTAAGCTCGAATCAGAGAAACACATCCCTCTATATCCTAATGGGATTTTGTGATGCATGTATTAAGGGGTGGCAATGCAGACAGAAAAAAATATAGCAGACTAGCAGACAGGGCAGGGGTTAGGGAGCAGACTGAAAATGGCATGAGAAGGACCTGAGAAATGGCCTGCGTGATTGACGACACGGATTTTATATTCAGTTCCTCTTTCTCTGTTTCTCTCTCTCTTTGTCCCCCAGTTAATAAATTGCAACATTTATGATTTTTGGGAGAGCGAGAGGGAAAGAGAGAGCATATAACTAGCTGAACACCTGCTTCAGGTTTTCTCCCCCTCCCCCTCTCTTTTTTCGCATTGCAGTGACTCAGCTGCAGGCTTGCAAGGGCAGGCAAACTATGATGGGAAAATCAATATTATATTCCTAGTACTGCAGCACGCAGAGAGGCTGTAGTGCTGAGGTACTTGATCCTCCTCTCCCCTCCCACCTCGCTGTGCTCAGTGCAGGCACAGCAAAAGAGGAAAGCACATCATATAGGAAACAGTTATCCTATAAACACACCTCAGTCTTGCCCTGCAGAACCCCTGCTATTCCAGTACCGGGACGCACGCACACACCCCTCACCCCTACCCTGCAGCACTCTTGTTATTCCAATAAGGAGGACCTTGCTTTTGACCTGTCCTTCCCCCCCCGTGTGTGTGTGTGTGTGTGTATATATATATATTTTTTCACACACACACACACATATACAATATAACTATTATACAGCTATGTGGGAGGGAGAAGGGCAGTCCTCTTTATTGGAATAACAAGAGTGCTGCAGGACAGGAATGAAGAGTATTAGCACATATACGTATTTCAAGATTCTCTTTTGCTACTGTATGTGACCTTGGGACAAGTCATGTTATTTCCCTGGGACACTGAGGATCTATCTGAAAACAAAGTCATAGGAGAGTGACAGAAAGAAACAGCAAGGAAGATATAAATTTGCAGAAAGAGAGAGAGGACAGAGGTATAGAGAGAGAGTGAGAGAGGACAGAGGTATAGAGAGTGAGAGAGAGAGAGAGAGCAAATTCTAACCTTCCATGCGACACCAGTAGATCAGATGAATGCAGTAAGAAGAAGCTACATTCACCTACCCCCACCAGAGGACTCTGGCACAGGATTGAAACATCAAGCACAAAAAAGATAAAAATCACAATTCAAATTTCACAGGATGCGTGAAGGAGGCAGCGCATCCTACAGCCATCTCCTGCCACTCCCTCTGATGGTTCAACTGGGATTCCACCCACTTCCAATCAACTACATCACAAAATGCTGCTATTTTATTTTAAATTCCCAGCCACGTTATCCTAGCCCCTTCCCTAAGCATTGCATGACTCATAGTCCTGCCTTCTGCACAGACCAAGTGAAAACAAAGCATCCCAGAATGCTGAAGTATATGTGGGTTTAAAAAAAAAAAAGAATACAACATTGGATTTAAAGTATCCCTGACAGCTTGGAATTAGTATGGGAGGAGGGCTTAGAGCAAGGGAGAGGGAGGAGGGAGGAGGGAGAAAGGAGTATGGGGGAGGAGGAGGGTATGCATCAGAGCACAGAGAGATTAGAAATGGATGAAACATGAAGAATCTTGAATTAATTCCAGCTCAGAGAGAGAAGGGGATTTGGGAGAGCGAATACATTTCAGACATTTTTCACCCTTCTTCTCTTGCAATGCTGATTTTCATGCACAGCCCTCAATTGGGGGCAACACGGGTAGCTTTATAGCAAGCTCATTCCCCCTTTCTTCCAACTCTGCCTGCCCTTTGGATGCAGGAGAGGAACTGGCCAGAGTCTGAACCACTTTACCTGCCCCATTGCTGGGTAACCAGAGGAGGAGAGATTATGCTGCAACAGGACAGTGAACAGTGGGCCACAGAGCGACTTCTGGACCTATTCTTGGCATTGTCTACGCTGCCAGTGTTAGTGTTCCTCTGGCATTGTTATCGGGTGGGCTGGGAGGAGATGCCACAGGCCATTATTGCTCCCCTCAGCTTCAATGAGGGGCTGCCAGTTGGCACAGACCTAGGCACCGTGATGGATCGCCGTTTGTACCGCTATCTGCAGGACTATGCTGGGCGCTACTCCTGGTCCGGCATGAGCAGGGTGCACAGGGGGATCCGCCGGCAGTCATGGAACCTCAGAGAGCCCCGTGGTGTGCAAAGCCCTGGAGTCTTCTTCCTGCCTGACCTGCCCTCTGCCCCCTACCTCTCCCGCGACGCACAGCGGCACGACGTCGAGACACTGGAGCATGGATTCCCTGCCATCCTCATGGACTTTGGGGGGATTCAACGGGATTTCACCAATGACACCAATGGTGCAGTGGCTGCAGGATGGACACTGAACACTGGAGGGGGGCAGTACACTTTCTACCTCTACCGAAAAGGCATGCGTGTGACAGGGAATTGCCGCAGCTGTCCACGTATCTACCGCCTGCTGAGCTCCCTGCGCACCTTCATCGGAGGCAACATTTTTGGGAATGCTGGTTTCTCTGTACTATTGCCTGGAATGATGGTACCTGGAAAATGCGGGCCAACCAACACAAGGGTGAGGTGCCAGCTCGGTAAGAACCCTTTCTGTGTCCACCTATCAGCTTTTGGGTTACTTATCCAGGGGGGTAGGGGGGGGGGGGGGGACTGGCAAATGTGCAAGGGAGACATTGTCATTATCTGCACTCAGTGCTACCCCCAACCTGGAAAGAGCGCATCTTGGGGCAGGTGCAATAATTGTGGGCAGAAAACAGGTGCTTCAGTGTTGAGCGCCTATTTTCCTAACACATGCCCAGTCATCATTCCTGGATGTGCGATTCAATATTTAAATGAGGGGTCACACTAAAAAGGATGCTCTAGGGAAAAATGTGTTTCCCTAGTGCTTCCTCAGCATGGGGTGCACAGGAGAGGTGGCTGTCAAGCAGGTTAGGAAGTGGACGCTCAATCTACAGGTGTCTGTTTTTTTCCCACTGCCAGCATAGACACAAGCAAAATGCATGACCTGGATCCTGTATCTTGTGTGTTTATTGGGCATCCAGAATTTTTTTTTTCAAAAACTTTTTTTTTTTTTAAACTAAATACTGTTTTATTTGGTTCCTCCTACTAGTATCACGGCGATTCTATTAGGAGGAATCACAGAAAGCAGGAAAATTATTTGGATCACGGGGATTAGCTAATAGCCTCATCTACATGAATTTCCATGTGATGAGCACTATTAGCTACGCGGTGATTTGGAGGTGTGTTTTCGACCCACTAATCCCTGTATTGGATCGGGGGTTATGGAACACGTCCAAAACCCGCATCCAATCGCGTGTTAAGCCACGCGCAGCGGCCAGCACATTGAGTATAAGTCTCTATGATTTCTATTTAAATTTATAAATCACAAACAAACTGAATGGCTAAATGCTTTATTACGCTTCACACTCCACCAAGGAACCTTTGTTCAGCTAATAAGTGTCTTTTATCAATACCATCAATCAAAACGGCACATCTATCAGAGGTTAGAGAACGAGCTATCTCGGTTGCAGGCCCCAAATTATGGAACTCATTACCCGAGGAACTTAGATTAGAAAAGGACAGGAAACTCTTTTTAAAAAAGCTGAAAACGTTACTATTTTAAAACGCCTATGAATTAGCGGCAGAGTAATGATCAATATGTTTTGTTGGATCCTCCACTAAGCTGTTTCCTTGCTTAACGTTGTAACACCTGGCTTTATTTGATATTTGTTTTACTTTATTTTTACTTCAATTTTTATTTTCTTTTACTTGCTAGATTGTTTTTAGTTTTGTATTTTATTTTTATTATTTTACACTGTTTATATTTTGATTAATTTTTAACCTTGTTTTTTTAAGATGTATTGTTTGTATTTTCTTATCTATGTGACTAATTGTACATCATCTAGATTGTCCACAGATTGACGGTATATTAAATGAATAAATAAATAAACAAAAGTATTGCAGCGGTCCTCTTGCTGGTACAGAGCCAACATTTCCATTCCTTGCACTCTTAATCCCGGGAAATCCTCTCTTGCAGCACCGCACTGAACAAAAGTTTTGGAAATGTTGGCTAAGCCCTGGCTTTTTGCTTCTTTAGGTAACTGAGCTGTAAGGGGGTGGAGATGGTGAGACATGATCTGTTGGATGCATGGTCATTGCGGGAGGCTGGTGCTTTAGTGCACTGTATAGCGCTCTGGTGTATAATCCAGTGCTGTATGAATAAATAAATAAATAAATAAATAAAGCTGGGGCATGAGCGGGCACGAGCTTCCTCCCCCAGTACCCCAGCAGTTGAACCTGAGGAGTGGGAGTTTCCTTCCTAGCAGGGCTCCGGCAGGCGAAGCTTCCTCTCGCCGGTAAACTACAGCAGTGCCCATGGAATGCAGCTTGGTGAGCCTTGTGTGCCCATCGCCTCGTTCTGTCTCGACATCCTTGCAGATGACAAGATGGGCCAGGACCGCTTTCCTTGCCATGGGTGGGCTGCTGCCACTCTGTGCTCCCGTGTACTCACTCCAGGCAGCGCAGGGCCAGAAAAACACTGAGTGGGTGCCCTTGCCCCCCCCCCCCCCCCCCCCATGCATTTCCTATTTAGCATAGAAGCAACAAGGGTCGTGTAGACGAAGAGGACCAAAGGCACAATCAGGCTGATGCAATGAAGTGCGTCCAACCTAGCGCCCAGCTTAACGCGCGTCCGTAACCTCAGACGCAATAAGGAGGATCAGCGCGTCCAAAATGCCCGTCCAAACAAAGCCGGAGCTAATAGCGCTCATCACATGTAAATGCCATGAGGATGAGGCTATTAGCTAATTTCCCCCTCAATGCAAAAAAAAAAAAATCCCCGTGTGCCCAAGGCGCGCTTTTAAACCCATGAAATTTTATGTCTGTCTGCTGACGGCAAGGGCTCAGCTTAAAAAAAAAAAAAAAGCAAAAACAAAAAACTGCTTTGCTGTGGTTCCTCCTACTTAGTATCATCGCGATACAATGTAAGAAGAACCACAGAAAGCCGCACCATGCAAAAAATAAAATAAAATAAAAGTCTTGACATAAAAGAAATAAATTGGGGGGCTTACAATGTACAGCCACAAAATACACACTCCGGACCGTGTCTATCGTGTGTGCGCACTGTGCCGGTAAAATAGCTGCCGCGGAAAAAAACCAATTGCTTGTAAATTGAGCGTCCGTTTCCCTAACCCACACACAGCCACCTGTCCGGGGCGCCCCATCCCATGGATGCACGATTTATCCCTCGCGCGTCCTTTTTAGCGCGGCGGCTCATTTGCTTATTGCGTCCCAGGCGCCCAGGAGAGGTGACTGTGCGCGTGTTAAAAAAAAAAGCGTGCCCAGTTTGGATGCACGTTTTTAGCACGTCCATATTATATCGGCCTGAATGTGCACTAAGTATCCCCTCGGCCCACACTACTACTATTAGATGGGACTGGGAAGGAGGGAGAGAACAGAGGATAGAGAGAGGAAAGATAAAGCAGAAACAGAGGGAGTGAAAGAAGAGACAAAGAAGAGAGGAATAAGGCAATTTAGAAAGTGAATGATAGGGTGATAAATTGGAAAGACAAAGAAAGATTACAAAAATCTCTATTACTGACTCAGGACTTTGTTAGCTATAGTCAAACTGGGGTCAAGAAACTGGAGAGCGAGGTAGAAACAAATCTTAGAGTAGGCTAGGCTGAGGGCAAAAACACGGCCAAAGAAATGAAAGGAAAACAGGAGAATAAGAAAATTTGTGGGGAAAGGAATCAATAAAAACAGGGACTCAAGTTGATAAGATATTATTTTTGGTTCCTTGTGTTTTCTCTGTGCTAAACTGTGGTCCCAGATCCAAACCAGATGTCATCGCTCAGGTTGCTTACATTTTCTGAATTGTCCCCTTCTACTGTTCAATTTTGCTTCTGCCTCTCCTGTTTGCATCTAACATTGATTTTTTTTTTTTTCGCTGTCCTTGACTGCAGGCATTAAGATTCCTCCTGGCTGTGAGCTTGTGGTAGGTGGGGAACCTCAGTGCTGGGCCGAGGGACACTGCCTCCTCATCGATGATTCCTTCCTGCACACCGTGTCACATAATGGTAAGAGAAGGAGAACATAAGAAATGCCATGCTGGGTTAGACCAAAGTCCATCAAGCCCAGTATCCTTTCTCCGGCCGTGGCCAGTCCATGTCCAAGTCAGGCTATCAGGCTAGGCTCAAGGCAGCTTACAATCAAATTTATGGTTAAGTTCCTATTACATTAGTGTAACAGTTTTCAATAACATAATGAAACAGGTACGAGGCATGTAAAGATATGATCAGAGTTACAGGGTGGGATTACATTGGTCCTTTAAGGAGTAATAGAAGGAATGGAAGCAGTACAATTCCATTAGATGGATTAGGGAGTCAAGGAAAATGAAAGATACAATCAGGGGCAGCTTGGCCTATCGGGGGATCGGGCATCCCCCAGTGGGCCGATCACTCCAGTCAAGTGGTCTGCCGTGCGCGGCCGTGACAGAGCCACGCTCGGCAGACCACGTGATGTGTCCTGGGCCGGCCTGGGCAGCGAATACCCAGGCCGGTCCCTCATCGTGAATCCACCGCTGGATACAATAGTGCAGTTGCAGTGGGAGGACAGAACCTAGTGCAATGTAAGAGAGAGTCACTAAGTAAAAGAGCTGTGGAGGATGATACAGTCCCAGGATCAAGTTTCTAGTAGCCAATAGAAAGAAGGGAGTCTTTATTACTGGCATTTTAACAGTTTTTAGAGGCAGAATTTAAGGGACGGCTTGACTGAATAGCCAGGCCTTGGCTCTTTTCCTGAAGGTGAGGTAGGAAGCCTCCTAGCATAAGGATAGCAGTGTCTTGTTTCATAGTTTAGGAGTTGAATGCATGAAGTTTGGTGCAAGTTAATCCAGCAGAAGCAAGAGGGGGAGAGGATAGAAAGGCCACTTGGTAGGAGCAAAGTTCTCTTGCAGGGGTATAGGAGAATAGAAGCTAGGATAGATTATCAAAGGCCATGTGGTTTATGCACCTAAAGACAAATTAGAGAGTTTTGAATTTAATTCCATTTGCATCTGGGAGCCAGTATAACTGATTTATGATAGGGCTTATGTGGACAATTGCTTTGGCCCCTACCAAAATTCTAGCAGTTGCACTTAGTAAGAACTGGAGGCATTTCAGGTTGTCCACAATAAATATGCATGAGATAGATTTGCATACAGTAGAGGGAGTGCATACACATTTTTCTCATGCATATTCATTGTAAATATCCTGAAAACCTGGCCTATTTGTGGCACTTGAGGACTGGAGTTCATCATCACTATCCTAAACTGTAGCAAAGTGCACTAAAAGTGTCATGAATAGCCTAAGGCACCATAAAGGAGTACTAGCAGTGGCAGGAGTTCCAAAAAGCACTGTGAGAGGAGTAAAGAAGTAGCAAGAGTGGGAAGAACACTCTAAGGCTTCAGAAGAGGCACCAACAACAGTGGTATGAACCCTTGAAGGCAGCACAAGAGACAAAGTGGCATCAACAGCCTAAGGTACCATGAAGGGGGAATGAAGCAGAAAAGGTGGCAGAAAAAACCCCAAGGCACTGATAAAGGGAAAAAGCAGCACAAAGAGTGGCATTAAGACACCAATGTACCACGAGAGGTGCAAAGCAGCTCCCCACAGTGGCAAGAACATCCTAAGGTATAGAGTATGGGGGTGCGACAGCAAGACCATGAAGGAGGAAAGTCTGGGATTGGCAGCAATGCTGAGTATTATTTATTTAGTTAATGTATTTATTTCAAAACATTTATATTCCTAAGGTGTAGGATAAGGGCTATTGCAGCAAGGCGGGGTGGCACGGGAGATATCTGTCTTCCTTGTCAGATTTAGTACAAGAGAATAATCTGTCATCAGTATCATTTTTGTGACATAAGCTTTTATTATATTCCTGACTTGAGAACTGATCATGCTGCTGGGTGGAATTTTAGTTTTATTGTGAAATATGCTTTCTAATTGAAACTTTGGTCACAATCAGAACATGACAACAGTCTTTCATCAGTGTTGCTTTCCTGATCACTTGTGAGGTTTGCTTTATTAAGAAAGCTTTTCCCATATTCTGTAGCTGAACACATTCTCTTCACTTTATTGATTTTCTGATGTTTCATTAGTTCTGTCTTCCTGCTGAAACTTTTCTCACATTCAGAACATGTAAAAGTCACCCTGTGCATATTTTCTATTGTACATGCCTTTCTTCCTTCTGATTGAGGGTTTTACTAAACTCTGTATATAAATGTGTGTGTATATATATATTTACATAGATCATATATACATCTTTCTTCTGTTGTATGATTTCTCTGCTCTTCCTGTATGTGTGTGATATTACTGGCATGTTGCTCATACACAAGAAACGTTTTAGCTGAATTTCATTGCTTCCTTTCTGAGATATATCTATTCCTGCACTTTCTTCCCCAATCAGAACAGAAGGAAGTATCCTTTCTGTGTCTTTCTGTTAACATCTTTTTTCTGTCCATATTATAACTGAGCTTCTAGTGATCACTATTTTAATGTTCCTGGGATCATCTTTTTCTGAAGATGGGAGAGTGACATGGGATAAACACAGGGGATCCTTAGTGGTTAAAGGATTGAGATGAAGGAAATGGGTTATCCATATTAACTGAGCTAACCGGCACAGAGTGGCAGTTACTGCCTTAAGGAATAAAAAAACTATACAAAATAAAATACAAATAAACTTTCTGAGCAGACAGGATGGACCACTTGGGTCTTTTTCTGCCATCATTTTCTGTGTTATTGTGTGTTAGAAACAGAAAAGAACTGAGGAAAAACTTGATATTTTTTCTTTTTGGGGACAAAATACCCCAGTATAAACAAGAAGAAGCAGAGTGAAAAAACTAAGCTGGAATCCACTGTTCCACTGTAAACCGAGGTGATGTTCCTAACATGCCTCTGTATATAAAAAACCTTAAATAAATAAATAAATGGGAGAAAAAGCTTTTATTTTTTAACTTTTTATTTTTGAGAAAAAAAGACCCCATTATAAATAAGAAAGAAGAAGGGTGGAAGAATAAGGCTGGGATCCTAGAGATGTACAACAAAACAGTAAGGTAGAGAACCAGAAAAGAGATGGGGTGGGAAGAGAAAGCAGAGCTGCTTACCTGTAACAGGTGTTCTCCAAGGACAGCAGGAGGTTAGTCCTCACACATGGGTGACATCACCAGATGTCAGGCAGAGATCACATATCTCATGAGGATCCGTAATGGAAATGGTTCTCGGGCACCATGGTCATTGATGAAAATTGGATGTGGCCATGACGGAACAAAAAAAAAAAAGGGGCTGCAGACACAAAACAAAGGCAGCGGCCATCGATGGCCAGCAGGATCAGAGGCACTGCTGCCAAGGGGGGAATTGACCACAAAGGGAAACTTACCAGAAATGCCAAAAACCCCGACTAGGATACTACAGGGAAGGACCGAGAGGGATCTGGTGATGGAACGATACTGAAAACCGCAAAAAAACATGATGATAAACAAAGTTTTCCACTAGGCCAGAAACAACCAAAGTGAGCTCAATCAGACCACAAGGCTTACAGTTCCGCAGAAAAGAAGAGACTGAAGAAAGACCTCGCATGGATGCATGGTATGGGGCATGCTGGGCATGCTCAGTGTGCCTAGTCAAAGTTCTAGAAACTTCAACAAAAGTTTCCGCATCAGGGCTCCATCAGATGATGTCATCCATGTGTGAGGACTACCATCCCGCTTGTCCTCTGAGAAACTTTTTTTTTTTTTTTTTTCACTTTTTACATTTTATTTTGGGAGCAAAACACCCCACTTTAACCATGGAAAAAAATAGCGTTAAAGAACTAGGCTAGGATCCAAGCAGCAAACAACAAGAAGACATAACCCCACCCCTCCCTACGGTATAGCATCAGCAGTATGGCAACTAGACATAGCAGCAGCAGGACTTCCCAAGGTGGTACATCTGGGGCATGGCAGCTGTGCAGAGTGGCAGCATGACTTCCAAGGTACCTTTCAGTTGTCTTGCCACAAATATGAAAATTCTGTAAAGCCCAAAGGCAGATTGATTTTACAAAAGGCCATCTTTCCCCATCATGTCTGGCATCAGCTTTGAACAATGATGGCTCACAGTGTCACCTCTATTGAGAAGATACATTCACTGGGCACACCGGTTGGTGCGCAGTATAGTCAATGCTAAGCCACCTTGGTTAGGTCTGTCAGACTGCAGACTTGTATGCCCAATATGCCAATGGATCTGTATCCATATCATCAATAGGCTCTTTTAGAGAGTGTGCCACAGAAATTTCTGCTGGGATCTCTCTTGCCAGCTGCTTTAGCAGGTCTGCATCAGATGGTTCTGAGGGGGCAACGGGGCTTTGGTGTATTGAGGTAGGGGAGGAAGTACTAACTGACAGGGTGCTGCTCATGCTTACACGAACTTTCTGGGGTGGCCAGTCTTTCCTTTGCTCTATCCTCACTGTGCCTCTGCCACTCCTATTCATACACCCTAGTTGCAAATATCTCCTTTATATTTGTTAAACACTGGGACTGGAGACTACCTTTAACCCATGGATTACAAAGTGTGGCCTGCCTCTATGTATTGTTTTGTGACAGAGGTTTCAGACTCACTGCTCATTGAAACCCTCCAGTATATTTACAGTAGGGATGACCCCCACCCAGGGTGGCACTTCTGGAAACCAGATCGTCCATGCATCCTTATTTATTTATTTGATTTATATTCCACATTTCAGCCATTTCAAAGCAGATTACATTCAGGTGCTGTAGGTATTTCCCTGTCTCCAGAAAGCTTCAATCTGTTTTGTATCGGAGGCAATGGAAGGTAAAGTGACTTGCCCAAGGTCAGAAGGAGCAGCAATGGGATGTGAACCCTGGCTTTCCTGGTTCGCAGCCCGCTGCTCTGCTTGCAGGGTTTCAGGATTTCTATCAGCTGCCTCATTACTTCCCAATCATGGATGCCCCAAGGGTTAATCCACACCCATGTCTGGTTCCAGAGACAGATCATGAAGGGGCATCTCCTGCTCCACTAACCTCTACAGCATCAGATAGGTGGAAGTCCAGTAGGTGCCAACATGATTCCAGAGGCATCCTCAATTCTTCCTACTTCTCATGGAGAAGCTGCCCCCTCCTTCGAAAAGATGGAAATGCTCCCCTATTTTCTTGCATCTTTCTTATCAGGTCTTCCAGGATAGGGCTCCTCTGGTCCTTAGGCCCCAGCCCTGGGGTATACCTCACTACCAGGTGCAGCACGTGTGAAAAATCAAACCCCCCTCCCAGCATTGTCCTTATCATGTTTGCACCACCATCTGTCACAAAGAAACCTGTCTCTCTGGTCCAGCTGCCAACCCTACAGCATCTTTCTTATGGCTAACAGAATATTTCACAAAGCATGAGGGCTATCCCTCTGCATGCTGATGCTTGGAGCTGCCGTCTGCCCCTGCTGAGGCCAGATCCCGTCAGGGAGTGGTAAGCATAAGTAGTGTTTGTGCTAGTCCATATATCAATGGTGAAATGTACACTACACCCTTCGCCTTAACCAGCTGCACCCGTGTACACCTACTCCTCCAGCCTTTACATACAGTGCCATCTTGCCACCAATATGATCTGCCTTCTCATATTGATATAATTTATACCCTGATATCAGTGTCCCATTGGTTACCTTCCTCCATACCCAGATATCAGTGTCCCATTGATTATCCTCCTTCAACCACCTCTCTCAAATACCCATTATGTCTATATCCTCATATAATGCCTTACATTCTAAATCACCACTTATTTTTCATACCTGGCATTCTTATCCAGCTGTTTGAAATATGCTTTTTTTCATTTGTATTCTCAACCTGCTTATTAGCAGATGATAGAGGTAGTTTAGAGTCATTCCTAGCTGTGTGCTCTATATTTAAATCCATCTGTGCTACATTATCCTTTATCACAGCCTCTCTATTGGGATCTTCCTCGTTTTGGAAGTATCTTGGGAAGATACACCCCTCTAAACCATGTGCTCCTGCGTGACTGCCAGCTTTCCCTCATGGGCTAGTTCAGGGGTGCCTTGTCTAATCCTCAAGAACCATAAATGAGTCTGATTTGCAGGATATCCACAATGAATATGCATGAAGTATATTTAGATGCACCACTTCAATTCTATGCAAATATATCTCATCCATATTCAATGTGGACACCCCTGTTCTAATTTAAAACCTGGTCTATCTCCTTTTTAATTGTTTGTACCAGTGGTCAGGTTTCACCCTGATTAAGCTGGAGTCCATCCCATTGGAATATGTTCCCTGTACTGTCCTCAGCTCTCAACCTGTTAACTTGACTGTCTACACAATCATTTAAACCTTGTTCTCAGCTTCAGATTCCAAAGAAAACTTAGTGCTTGAATACCAAACATTTATTAGCATGCTAACCAGTTCACATTCACAGAATGAGAAGGCATCAAGAGCAGCTACACAGATAGTAGAGACTATCACAGCTGTGATAAGTTCTGTATGGCAGCTTAGTAGTCTGAAGAAGACAATTGGAGCTGAGATAGAAGCTGTAGAATGTGAATGGTGAAAAGCGATGCTTCTGCCAGCCTGCAGAGTGCTCACTTCCAGCTGAAGAAAATCACAGGAAGCAAACTGTCCTAGGCATGCCTAGCAGCAAGGAATCAATGAGAGCAGGCAAGAGAAAGCAGACAGAGAAACAAAGCAAAACAGGAAAGATCCAATCAGGAGCTCAGAATCATTCAAAAGACAGCCAATCAGGAGAGAGCGCTCTACAAGTAGAGAACCCAAGTTGTGGCTATCATCAATAAGATGACAGAATGATAGCATAACAAGGAAACATATATACATATTTTCAAATATACTGAGAAGGTATAACACTCCCCCCTTCCCCAGAACGTTCCTTAGTTTCTAAGAAATCCTAAATTCAAGAAAGCATGGGATAAACACAGAGCGATAAGGATTGGGAAGCTGAATAGTTGATGTGGATGGGCAGACTAGATAGGCCGTAATGGTTTTTTGCTGTCATTAGGTTTCTATGTTTTTAAGTGTAAAACCCTCTTCCCTGTCCCCTAGTCTTATCCATCCACTAATGAGTCCGGAACTCAGCCTGCCTTTGGGGTCCTGAATGTGGATCTGGGAGCATTTCTGAGAATCCAGTCCTGGAGGGTGTAGATTTCAAATTTATTACCTAAGAGCCTAAATTTATCAGCCAGAATCTGACTCCTGCACCTTCCTGTGTAGTTGGTACCCACATGAACCTCAACAGCTGAGAGAGTGTTACTCAGCGGCATCCAAAAGTACAAAGGCAGCACAAAAAAGTGTGATGGTTCAGGATTTTTATGCTAAACAGCCTATGCACTAACTCTAGAGCATGGGAACTAGGAAGGGTTCTTCATGCACCACCAGCTGGATTTTCAGGATATCCCCAATGAATATGCATAAGAGAGATCTACATATAGTTGGCTGCATCCATGCAAATCTCTCATATGCATATTCATTGGGGGATATCCTGAAAACCAGTTTGTGGCGTTCAAGGACCAGAGTTGTCCATTCGTGCTCCAGAGCTTATGGGCAGGGCTTGCTCTTCCATTGGGTGAACTAAGGAATCGTCTAAAACACCAAATGTTGGAGGTGAGCTAGCAAAATCACAGTGTTGCCTATCAATTTTGAAGGAGGGCATAGCACACAGCACCAGTCACAAACATTTTTAAAACTTGCAGCCAGCACTTCCTAATTACTAATCTTGTGCATCGCAAGAGTGGCAGTCAGAACATCAGACATGTTGGCCCACGAGGTTTCAAAATGCTTGCGGTGCTGGCACGGAGTAGCTGGCAGAACTCAGCTAGCCAGCAGCCAGCCTATAGGAGTCACCCCCCCCCCCCCCACTCCCACCTGGAACCAGTGGTGGAGCTCATCCTACCAGCAACCAAAGCCTGCGGGAAGGGCTGCTGGCAGAGCTCATTCTGCCACCGACCGACGACAGCAGGAGGAGGCCTGGAGCTGCTGGCAGTAGGCTGGAGTTGGCACCAATAGATAAGTCTGAGTGGGGTCAGGAGGGGCAAGGTGAAAGGTTTGCCTAGGGCCCCTTATAGCCCTGCATCAACCTGAGTATGGGTTAAGTAATGTCTAATGAGAAATAATAAACCTTAAAGATTTTTTTGAAGGGGATGGAGAAGGGGACAGGGATAACAAATTGCTATAGTTTCTCTTTCCCCATCACACATGCTGAACCTCAACTCATAATTTCTCTCTTTAGCCGTATTTCTCTCTCTCTCTCTCATTTTCTTTTCCTACCTCCTCCTCCTTTCCTATATTTATCTCAGGGTTAGCCAAATCAGGTCCTCAGGAGCAACTAACAGGCCTGGTTTTCAGATTATGTGTATGCTACCTCTGGACGAGGTGTTTGCATACAATTATGTCAGTACATGCACCTCTATTTCATGCATACTTATTGCAAAGATCATGAAAATCAGACGTATTGTGGCTTTGAGTCATGTTCCTCGAGTACACATAAAAAAAAGTTCTTACGTGCAATATTTTAAAATCAGTGTGCAGTTTTCTCAGAAACACCATTCTAGTTTACTTTTCTTGTACGTGCTGCGTTTTCAGAAGCTATATACGACCTGTGCATGTGCACATAGCTTACAGGGAACATTGTTTGAGGACCGCAGTTATTTCTCATTCTTTCACTGGGTTTTAATGCATTCTGCTACCAGCTGGGTTCTCTGGACTTCCATAATGAATAGGGTTGAGATCTCAAGCATATTCATTGTTGAAATCCTGGAAGGCCGACTGGGTTGTGGCCCTGGAGGGTTGAGTTTGGGAACCTCCTGTGTTAATCGGTTTGTTATTTTTCTCCTCCCCTTCCCCGTTGCAGGCTCTGCAGAAGATGGCCCACAGGTGCTGTTTATTGTTGACCTCTGGCACCCCAATGTGGCAGCAGTTGAGCGCCAAGCTCTGGATTTCATCTTTGCTCCAGGACGATAAAGTTTAAAGGAAACCTCCCTGGTGACTTCCACGGTGGAGAAGTGCCAGCAAACCAGGCCAAGGGAGGAAAAAAAAGCCGAAAAGTTCTTCTGCAAAAAAAGAATGCAGTGCAAGAATTCCCTCTCACTTCAACATGAGGAAGCAGAGACAAAGCTGGTAGAGGTAGGGTTGCCACCTAACTCAGCTCATCTAGTTCTGGTTTTATCCTTTTATATTTCTGGACTCAATTCTTGCTTTTCTATAGCTATTGGAACTATAAATGCCAGGTACAAGGGCAAAAAACAGACCTAGAGCAACTTGTAAGGAATAACTTTGGACCTAGGTTGGCACCTGACCTAAGTGCCCCATCATCCTAATGGCCAAATGAGAGAGGAAGAATCATAGTCCCAAGTTTTTGCCAACACTATCATATATGGAAAGCCAATGTTGAATCCAGAGGTAGTAATTGAGGCTGGCGTTTTCCTTTTGCAAAGTAAACCTATGTTAAAGCTAGGACCATGCATCTTGTGCCACACAGGGCCACTTACCTATGGGTAAAAAGGGGCAGCTGCCCCAGGACCTGCACAGCAGGGAGCCCATTGTGTAAGATCCTTAATAGTAACCCAGATAGGCCAGAAGGACATCTCATGCTGTGTTTACAGGTGCTGCCATGGGCCAGAAGGAAGAGGTGTACACACGTGTGTCATTCCATGCAGCCCAGAAGGTGGTGTGTCAGCTGCCATCCCATCATCCAGCCCAGCGGAGGAAGCTATAGCAGCAGGCCAGTGCCACCAGCCTAATAGGAAGCTATAAGGCACAGCACAAAGTTAATGTTAGTTGGAGGTTGCCAGAGGCTGGCCTGTAGGGGGAGAGGGTAAAGAGGTTTGGCAGGCTCCTTACGTAGTTAAAGTGGCCCTGGTGTCAAGTGGCTTGAAGATGGGCAGTGATGTCCCAAAGACATTACATGGCAGGGTATATGGGGCATTGTAAGTGTCTTTACTATTGGTAGTTTATATGGAGTATTCACAGCAAAAGGGTGATGGTGATAAAAAAATAAATAAAATCTTCCACTTAATAATTAAAAGCTAGACTAACATTCCATTACACAGTGCTGAGCATCTTTGGCTTAAATCTAAGTTAGTAATTGATTTCAGAATATACAGGCAAAAACTGGTAGTCTATAAGTCAACTACTGACAATATGAAGACCATCCCGATGCAATCCATGATCTCTTGCCCAAGAGAGTTATTTTACACTGTGAATTTCCTGATGGCTCAGCCTAAATAAGACAATATCTCCTTTAAGAGTTTTGCCTGCTTCTTTTCTGTAGAGCTTAACAGCTCTCCACCCACCTTCCTAATCCACAGGCTGCAGCCTTGGCTCCTCACCTTCACCAGTGCAATTCATCTTGGAAGCTTCTGAAGCTGTCTGCCTCTGCCATTAATGAAATCATAAGCTGAAGGATAATTTCCAATCTATGAATTTTGTCCCTTTTGTCCTCCTGAAAATGTATTTAAGAACATAAGAACATGCTATACTGGGTCAGACCAAGGGTCCATCAAGCCCAGCATCCTGTTTCCAACAGTGGCCAATCCAGGCCATAAGAACCTAGCAAGTACCCAAAAACTAAGTCTATTCCATGTTACTGTTGCTAGTAATAGCAGTGACTATTTTCTAAGTCAACTCAATTAATAGCAGGTAATTGACTTCTCCAATCCTTTTTTAAACACAGCTATACTAACTGCACTAACCACATCCTCTGGCAACAAATTCCAGAGTTTAATTGTATGTTGAGTGAAAAAGAACTTTCTCAGATTAGTTTTAAATGTGCCACACGCTAACTTCATGGAATGCCCCCTATTCTTTCTATTATCCGAAAGAGTAAATAACAGATTCACATCTACCCGTTCTAGACCTCTCATGATTTTAAAGACCTCTATCATATCCCCCCTCAGCCATCTCTGCTCCAAGCTGAAAAGTCCTAACCTCTTTAGTCTTTCCTCATAGGGGAGCTGTTCCATTCCCCTTATTTTGGTAGCCCTTCTCTGTACCTTCTCCATCGCAATTATATCTTTTTTGAGATGCGGCGAGCAGAACTGCACACAGTATTCAAGGTACGGTCTCACCATGGAGCGATACAGAGACATTATGTCATTTTCCGTTTTATTCACCATTCCCTTTCTAATAATTCCCAACATTGTTTGCTTTTTTAACTGCCGCAGCACACTGAACAGACGATTTCAATGTGTTATCCACTATGACGCCTAGATCTCTTTCTTGGTTTATAGCACCTAATATGGAATGTAATATTGCGTAACTATAGCATGGGTTATTTTTCCCTATATCCATCACCTTGCACTTATCCACATTAAATTTCATCTGCCATTTTGATGCCCAATTTTCCAGTCTCACAAGGGCTTCCTGTAATTTATCACAATCTGCTTGTGATTTAACTACTCTGAACAATTTTGTATCTTCTGCAAATCTGATTATCGCACTCATATTTCTTTCCAGATCATTTATAAATATATTGAAAAGTATGGGTCCCAATACAGATCCCTGAGGTACTCCACTTCCCACTCCCTTCCACTGAGAAAATTGTCCATTTAATCCTACTCTGTTTACATAGAAACATAGAAATGACGGCAGAAGACCAAACGGCCCATCCAGTCTACCCAGCAAGCTATACACTTTATCCATTTTTTTTCCCTTTTTCTCTCTCCCACCTGGTACTATTGGCTTCCAGTACCCTCCAGCCCTAATTCCCCTCCACGAATGTAGAGAGCAGCTCTGTATCTGCATCCAAGTGAACATCCAGCTCAATTAGGGGTAGCAACCGCTGTAACAAGCAGGCCACACCCCTGCCCCATACTCTTACCCACCCCTGTTTTCTTTTTTTGTTTGTTGTTTCCTGTCTTTTAGCCAGTTTGTAATCCACGAAAGGACATCACCACCTATCCCATGACTTTTTACTTTTCCTAGAAGCCTCTCATGAGGAACTTTATCAAACACCTTCTGAAAATCCAAGTATACTATATCTACCGGTTCACCTTTATCCACATGTTTTTAACTCCTTCAAAAAAGTGAAGCAGATTTGTGAGGCAAGACTTGCCTTGGGTAAAGCCATGCTGACTTTATTCCATTAAACCATGTCTTTCTATATGTTCTGTGATTTTGATATTCAGAACACTTTCCACTATTTTTCCTGGCACTGAAGTCAGGCTAACCGGTCTGTAGTTTCCCAGATCGCCCCTGGAGCCCTTTTTAAATATTGGGGTTACATTAGCTAGCCTCCAGTCTTCAGGTACAATGGATGATTTTAATGATAGGTTACAAATTTTTACTAATAGGTCTGAAATTTCATATTTTGTAGTTCCTTCAACACGCTGGGGTGTATACCATCCGGTCCAGGTGATTTACTACTCTTCAGTTTGTCAATCAGGTCTACCACATCTTCTAGGTTCACCGTGATTTGGTTCAGTCCATTTGAATCATTACCCATGAAAACCTTCTCCAGTACAGGTACCTCCAACATCCTTTTCAGTAAACACCGAAGCAAAGAAATCATTTAATCTTTCCACGATGGCCTTATCTTCTCTAAGTGCCCCTTTAACTCCTCGATCATCTACCGGTCCAACTGACTCCCTCACAGGCTTTCTGCTTCAGATATATTTTAAAAAGTTTTTACTGTGAGTTTTTGCCTCTATGGCCAACTTCTTTTCAAATTCTCTTTTAGCCTGTCTTATCAATGTCTTACATTTAACTTGCCAATGCTTATACATTATCCTATTTTCTTCTGTTGGATCCTTCTACCAATTTTCGAATGAAGATCTTTTGGCTAAAATAGCTTCTTTCACCTACCTTTTTAACCATGCCGGTAATTGTTTTGCCTTCTTTCCACCTTTCTTAGTGTGGAATATTATTTAGCGGATGTGACTGGACATAAGCTTCCTTCCCCCCCCCCCCCCCCCCCCCCCCCCTTATTTCACTGTATCCATCTTATTGTTTTACTGTTTTTTTATCATCTTATACCTTCCTTTGTTAGTCCTGCACATGTTTCCCCTTGTATTTCAGTATACTTAATGCCTAGTATTTCAGTATCTCTCACTCCTTGTTCGCCATTATTTATTTAGCCTCTCTATTTCATTATATCTTATGCCCTCTATTTCTGTATTTGTATCGCAGTATTTATCTTATGCCCTGTATTTCTGCTCTTCCCTTGCCTTGTTACCCCTGTTCCATCTAGCTGCTATTTCTGAGTTTCACCCTCGTCTGTTTTTGTCTTTGCACCTCCCTGCTCTCTGATAGTCTGATCTCCTCCTCCCCTGTTTGTTAGTATACTTCCCCCTACCTTTCACCAGTTTCGTTGATCTTATTAAATTTCTCCCTTTAGCTTTTTCCCCCTCCCCCCTTTCTGTTCTTTAGTTCTACCTCATTCCCAGTTTCCCCCTCCTTGTTTTTTGTAATACATTAAGTTATCTGTAAACCGATATGATGTACCCACAAATACCGGTATAGAAAAGTTCTTAAATAAAAAAATAAGTGAATTCATCGCTTATCTTGTCAGTGCCTCATTACCCAAAGGTCATTTTTCTAGCTCACCCGCCACTCAAAAAAAACCAAAACAAAAAACCCTTAGTAACTTTAGTCTGATTTCATCTTCGCCTTTCTTAATGAAGATCATTCAGAATGTTGTTCTCAAACAGTTGCATCAGGTTACTAATGAAAATAATTTAGTCAATATTCAGTTTAGGTTTAGGGCCTTGCACAGTACTGAAACATTCTATTTCCAGTTTTGTTGCATTTTATCACAGGTTTGACTCTAGCACTATTTTCTTTCTGATTCTTCTTGACTTCTCATCAGCTTTTGACAGGCTTAACCATTCTCTTACTGAATTGACACAAATCAGAGTATTTCATGTACTGTACATATATGGTCTTCTTCCTTTCTGTGTGGGTATTCTCAGTTTCTCTAAGTAATTTTAGATCCTCTCTCCATGAGTTGCACATGAGTGCTCATTAAGGGCCTGCACTTTCTTCTATTCTTCAATCAATATTCAGCAATAGATACAGGGGGTAAAGAAGGTTTAGAATCACATAGATCCATTTATTCTCTCTTCAGATTATAAATATTTCTTTACCTGCCTAATTATGGAAAGAGCTATTTATAAAACTCTTAATTCTCAATTGGGAGAAAATAAAAACTACCAGTAATTGTGCATCTAGGAAAATTTACATTTCTCTTCAGCTTTCAAAAAGGGAGACCAAACCTTAGGAACATTTTGGTTCTTGTCTGTTACATAAAAAGTAATTAAATCTATGGTGAATGAACACCTTCCACACTGATTGACAGCAACCAATTATTGCTGGTTTACACCAGGACTTCCAATGTTATTTCTTGCAAAAGGGCAGCCAGATTCACTTTAGTAACTGGTGAGCGCGGGTCAGAAAGAGTATCATTAACAGGTTTTTCCACTGCTGGAGAACCCATCAAACTGGCCCTGCTTTTCCTTTAATACTGTTTCGAGACTCTACTGCCCGTTTTGATTTTCATTTCAAAGTTTAATAGATTAGTTTGATAAAGGGATTGGTCAGGTTGATGGAATATCACGAGCAGGTGTTCAGTGTCACTGTGGCCCTTTCCTCTGGCATTCTCTCCCAAACTAGTTAAAATGTGGCTTGTTTCAGGAAACAGTTGAAGGCGCACCTATTCATACAGGCTTTTAGCAATTAGTAACTGCTCCTGAATAATAGTTAAGACTATGGCAGAGGTCATGTTTCTATATCAAATACTTGCCATCAGGCATTAGTTTTTTTCTGGCACTAGAGGCATCGATCTGCTGAATAATTTGATGACCTGGCCTGCTCCTGCTGTTTTTAAGCCTTGCTATATGCTCAACCATCATGGATTAGAGCCATTTATGCTTATGTTATGTATTGATCTTATTTTGTGCTGTTTTGTTTTAATATGAATGTTCCTTTATTACCCACCCATATACATTTTTAAATAAAAAATTACCAAGAGTCTACTTTAATTGTGCTTAAATTATTTCTTTTGGAAATGCTTAAGAGCTGCTGCTCAAGCTGGTAGCATTGTCCCTTTACTCCTCAGCCCCTTCAGGGAAAATATTTAATTGTATTTATTTTAAATGTTGAGCCCACTGTATTGTAAACACGCTGCTAGTGAGTAACAGCAAACACCACACATTTAGGTGAACATTACAAGTTATAAGAAAATGTAACTGTCATTCTTGAGTGTAGCCTGATGGGGTGGTGAATGTCTTATGTTCAGATTCTGTGTGGGTGGGGGGGGCAAGCAAAGCTGAAAGAGAAGCACAGTGAAACCTTGGGCTAAGAAGAGACACTGGAACCAGTGGCGAGTAGAGGCCCCCCTGCTGTGATTCAGGAGGAAGTCAGTACAGTTAACAGGAGCTAAACTGCCCCAGCCCAGAGGGATACACCGAGCACTCCAGGGAGATTGCCCAGTGCAACAGCAGCCCTAGAGCAGTGCATCATTTATGAACTGCCAAGAGCATAGCTGTGCTGAAACAAACCAATTTGGGTACTGGTACGGAGAGGGAAACCAAGGTTTTCTGCTGCTGACTTACCTATTACACAGTTACCCCCATGATTGAAATACAACTGTATTCAAGTTGTAAAACTTTTTGAAAGATGATGTAGATCACAGCTGAGAGCCCCCACCTCAGAGGAGGAAGGCAGTGCTGCATCTTCTGAAGAAACCACAGTGGAGGATAGCTTTAAATGGAGATCCCTGAGAGGCCAGCTAGTTGGGATAATGGCAAATGTCAAAGAAGTCATAAAAGAAAGCTCTGAGATTAAAAATGAAATTAATAACAGAACAGATGGGCTAGATGAGCAAATTAGGGCCCTAGAAGAGATAGACACCTTAAGAATGGCCAACAGTTACCAGATGAAACAAGCCATTCATACTCTTGCAGAAAGAGGTTTTGGATCTGGAGCCCAGATCCCAAAAGGAACGTCATGATTGTTGGGCATTCCAGAAGGTAAGCAAAGACCTTCTGGAAGAAACTTTAGCTGTTAAGGACTCTGCCTTATTTGAAGTTGAAAGGGATCACCAGGTCTTAAACCAATGGCTGATCAAGGCCATGTCAAGGCATTATCTGGTTTCTATGATCAGAAGCAAGTAAAGAGATTCTAAAGTTAGCGTGTGAGAGTCATTGTTCTTGGTATGAAAAGATGATTTTTTTCTTCCAAGATTTGGCAAGGGGTACCCTGCAGTGTAGAGAAGAAATCTGGGAGGCCAAATCCTGGTACAGAAGGGATCAAATATGCCTAGTACTTTATTTACTTCCTTTAGGAGCAATGGATTTCCATATTACCCCTAAGCCCAGAATAAGAGCCTCCTGACTGCTCTGTTTATACTAATAATTTCTCCGCTATCTCTAGCCTTTCCTTCCTTCCAGCAGTCTATGCCTCCAAGTTTAATTTCCCTGTTAAATGTAACTTTGCTTTTTCACGTTCAACCTTTTGTTTTGGTTACTGTTCTTGGTTCAGTTCCCCTATTCGATGTGAACCGACCTAATATGGTCTCTACCATGAAGGTCGGTATAGAAAAGTGTTAAATAAAATAAATTTCAAAATGAACCAAAACTAAACTGACATAGGTAGCTGTGAAAATCCAGAGAAGGATGGACAAGTTCTGTGAGTTTTGAACTTCTCTGTATCCTATTCATAAAACCAAACCACACCTTCTGATGATCACTGGTGCTTAGGTGAGCCCTGACCCAACATTAGAGACAAAAATCACCATTAGTGAGTACCAGATAGAGTATCACACCCTCCCTTGTGGGTTCCATTACCATTTGTTTGAACAGAGCCCCTTTAAGATCATCCACTCTCTCTACTTCTCATAGGTTCTGCAGAAGGGATACTCCAAGCCACATCTGGCAGGTTAAAATCTCCAACAAGCAAAACTTCACCCTTCTTTCCCATCTTTTGGAAGTCTTCAATGAGTTCTCTATCCAGGTCTTCCATATGAGTCTGTGGCCTGTAGATCACACCAGTAAAAATGGAAGTACCATCTTTGTTTAGGACTGTCCACAAAAGCTTCTTCTCTACTAGGGATGTGAATCGTTTTAGGACGATTAAAATTATCGTCCGATAATTTTAATATCGTCTTAAACCGTTATGGAACACAATACAATACAGATTCTAACGATTTATCGTTATAAATCGTTAGAATCGTGAGCCAGCACATTAAAACCCCCTAAAACCCACCCCCGACCCTTTAAATTAAATCCCCCACCCAAATAACTTAAATAACCTGCGGGTCCAGCGGCGGTCCGGAACAGCAGCGGTCCGGAACGGGCTCCTGCTCCTGAATCTTGTCTTCAGCCAGCGCCATTTTCCAAAATGGCGCCGAAAAATGGCGGCGGCCATAGACGAAAAAGATTGGACAGCAGGAGGTCCTTCTGGACCCCCGCTGGACTTTTGGCAAGTCTCGTGGGGGTCAGGAGGCCTCCCACAAGCTGGCCAAAAGTTCCTGGAGGTCCAGCGGGGGTCAGGGAGCGATTTCCCGCCGCGAATCGTTTTCGTACGGAAAATGGCGCCGGCCATACGCGTATGGCCGGCGCCATTTTCCATACGGAAAATGGCGCCGGCAGGAGATAGACTGCAGGAGGTCGTTCAGCGAGGCGCCGGAACCCTCGCTGAACGACCTCCTGCAGTCGATCTCCTGCCGGCGCCATTTTCCGTACGAAAACGATTCGCGGCGGGAAATCGCTCCCTGACCCCCGCTGGACCTCCAGGAACTTTTGGCCAGCTTGTGGGAGGCCTCCTGACCCCCACGAGACTTGCCAAAAGTCCAGCGGGGGTCCGGAAGGACCTCCTGCTGTCCAATCTTTTTCGTCTATGGCCGCCGCCATTTTTCGGCGCCATTTTGGAAAATGGCGCCGGCTGAAGACAAGATTCAGGAGCAGGAGCCCGTTCCGGACCGCTGCCGTTCCGGACCGCCGCTGGACCCGCAGGTTATTTAAGTTATTTGGGTGGGGGATTTAATTTAAAGGGTCGGGGGTGGGTTTTAGGGGGTTTTAATGTGCCGGTTTTTCGATTTTTCACGATATTTTACCCCCCCCAAACGGCAACAATACGATTCCCTCCCCCTCCCAGCCAAAATCGATCGTTAAGACGATCGAGGACACGATTCACATCCCTATTCTCTACCCCATATCCCTTGCAATTCAGCTACCTGGATATTTTTTTTTTCATAAAAGCTACTCCTCCCCCTTTTCTGTCCTTTCTTATTGAGTTATAGCCCAGATGGCTGTATCCCGATCGTGGGAATCTGTGATCCAGATTTCCATGCATGGGAGAGAAGGTAACCTCACTTGACACATTATAGTACCAGAGGCTCAGTCCTCGGGGGAAAGCAAACACAGGCACAGTGAGAAGATGGAGTATGAGAGATAAAGAGGTCGTGAACATAGGCAAGTTTACTGGAAACTTACTGCAGCAGGCTTTGCACAGGAGACTAAGAAAGGGAGAGGCATAGGGACAAGACTGGAGTGCTAAACATGTGATGAACATAGATAGGGTGAGAATTGCCTTGGCAGGACATTATTTGGATTAATATCCCCAGCTAAGATTAGAAGCAGGATGTGTGACAGTAAAAAGAATAGTTAAGGTTAGATGAGTGCAAGAAAGCTTTGCAGGAGTGAATAGAGCAGAAGAGAGAATGACTGGTGAGGGGAAGATTGAACTTAGATTCCACTGTTCCCACAGCATATTACAGGAGGGAATAATGACTGCAGAGGATTACCATTAGGAAGAGAAAGTATAGCAGAAACATAAGATAGAGGGGGAACAGACCTGATATGATGGTATGGCAGAGAGTGAGGCATGTGCCTTCTCGCAGGTAGCTGGAAAGTGCATAGGGTGGGTTGTGGTGGACTCAGGTATTCACCACTGAGGAAGATGGAAGAAGTATGCAGATGGCCTGCAACTTCATTACCTCACCAGAAGATGGCACCTTAATATTAATCTATCAAGGGTGATTAAAAAAAAGCACGAGCCACTATGCTAAAGAAAATGATACAAGACTAGTTCACAGACTATTGGGAAGGCAGTCATTTGTGAGGTATTAATATCCCAAGCTTAACTGAAGGATAAAGGGGATATTCTAAACTTAAGCAGAGAAATAAAGTAAAGCGAATGAGTCTATTAGATTCCTCTCTCAGGCCCAGTTGACTAAACTGATTAGTGGATAGAATTATTACAAAGGAAGTGGAATACCCAGTTTATCAGACAAAAAACAAGTTTACTTTTGGAACTAGGAATGGTAAAATGCTTGCCTATCTGGTTAAAGCTCAACAGAAGGATAGGATTGCTCCACTAATCAATGATAGCTTGAAAGAAAAGAAAGCCGATCCTGAGTAAATCAGTGAAAATGTTGCTCAATATTTTCAAGCCCTTTTAATCAAATTGTGGATTCAAAAAGCTGAAAAATTGTGAGAATCTAAGGTTTAAGTATTTCTCCTGAGAAGTGTATTCACCTTACAATTTCTACTGGGGAATTTAAGGTACAGAATGTTCCTAAAAGCATGCCAAAAACTGTATGTTCCAGAGAGAATGGTTTTGCAACTGATTATAAAGCGTTTATAGGTATTCTGGCTCCAGCATGAATAAAGCTATTTAAAGATTGCTCAGAGAAGCAGAAGCTACCCCAAAATGATATATCAAGCTATAGTACCACTTATCCCCTAAGGAAGGGAAAGACCTCTTGAAATAGTCTAGCTATAGACCCACTTTCCTCCTTAACGTGGATTTAAAACTCCAAAGATAATAGAGGCTCTAAAAAGTAATTGGAGACACATCATCCACATCAGGTGAGTGTTTTTGTAGGTAGATCGTCTGCGGATAATGATCAGAGTGTCTTACATCTGATATGGGAGACAAAGTCTCGGACGGGTAGTAGCTTCCTAGCTTGGATGCCAAGAAGGCTTTTGACAAAGTAAGATATTCGCGCCTATTTAGAATTATGGAAAAATGTGGGTCCGGTTTTCCAACTAATTTATCAGCTGGCTCAAAATATATAGGGAGCCAACCGCAAGGGTGATGGTAAACACGATAGCCTTTAGGTCAGGAAGAGAAACATGCCAAGGTGTTATTCACATTGGCTATCCAACCATTAGCAGTTAACATTAGGCAAGCAGCACAAACTACAGGAATCCTAATTGGAGACACCAGAAACTTCTCCTATAGGTAGGTGATTAATAATTGATTTTGGAATATTTGGCTTCTTCCCTCTCCCCCCCCCCCCCCCCCTCAACCCCAATAAATTCAAGAAAATACAATCACACAGCAACACTGCCGTTATACTGTTAGCAGGACAAAATCAGAATTAGAAGTGGGTATTTCTAGGAGTGTGTGAGAGATCTGAGGAACCTCTGGTTAAAGGGGTAAACCCTGACACCAGGTTTAAATGACGACTCGGGCCAATTTGACTTCAGTGATACAAAAAGATTTTAAAAATTTGGATAAAAAAATGGGTGGGCTTGTCTCTGGTAGTCTTAATAATTACAATGTTCTCACAAGCTCAACTAAATCATATTGCCTCACTTTCCTTTGTATAATCCAGGAAAAATGATTGAATCAGTGTTTAAAAATTGTGGGGTTAGAAGAGAAATTCCCTCAACACAGAAAAAGGTTTACTCCCCTACCAGCAGATGGAGATTGAAGACACCTGTTTTAAATAAAAAGGCCTGGTGCACAAGCACCACAACTTCCAGTGGGAGAACTGAGCAGCTGATAGGTCTGCAGCCAGTGGAGAGCCTGCTCCAGGTTGGCTGGAAGCATCCAGGGTGAGTAGAGGCCTGAGGGGAGAGTGTGTCAGGTGGTTTCAGGCATGAGTGACCATTGCCAAGAATATGCAGAGAAGGGAGGGGGTTTAAAGGGCTCTCAGCCCTGGTTAGCCAGGCAGTGGTCAAGCCTGCAATAGGAGCTCCTGCTGGCATGAAGTTGTCCCTCAGTAGGGATGGTGGCCATTTTGGATCCACACAGCTCCATGCACACTAGGAGGTGCAGGGGAAACACAGGCTTCTGTTATGAATTTTGATGCTAGGATTTTGCCAAATTCTGCAGTCTTGACTGCCCTCATTTTCTCCAAATTTGTTCTTTTGCTGCACCATGCCTTCTGCTTAAGATGGGGTGCTAGTAGGGAGCCTCATCCCCTTTTCAGTACCTCCCAGGGGCATGAGTTTGGCAACACCTGGGAGGAAGCATTGTCTCCTGGGAACCCGATTGGTAGTTGGATGAGAAGTTCTCCAGGTCAGGGACATCCCTGGGGGTCCCTAAAATGTTCTAATGGAGGGCCCAGTGCAAGGCAAGATTTCATTACTTGAAGAGGTAGATGTTTCAGCAATTTGTGTTTTTAGGAGGGAGGAATTTCCTTCTTTGATCATCACTGCTCTGGGTGCCTTAAGCATCAAAGATGAGCAAGCAGAAGGAAAGCAGATCTCTGGTGACCTGACCATGGCGGGGATTAAGAAACATACTGGAGCTCTCTCCCTTTGCATCAGTCCATTATGAATTGGATAGTGGCTGGGTGGGATTCACCTGAGGTGAAGTCAGAAGGATAGCAAAGATTTACTTCTGCAGGAAAATAAAAAAGAAAGCTGTGAAAAAATTACCATCCCTGGGGAAGGGGGAATGGCCATAAGGGATCCTCAGGATCAGAAAATTGAGACACTGTTCAAGCAGTGCTTTTGAGGTCTCAGGTCTCGCTCTCCGGGGCTGCTGTATATAGTGGCTATGTAGATAAAGCCTGTTTGCACTGGATTCAGTGAGTACAGGAACTCATGACAACTCTGGAAGAGGTAACATCGAAGTGTGATTAGAATTTTTAGCTGATGCATCCTATGATCTGATCTGAGCTTTGGCGAACATGGCCTCTGTGGTGGTTGCCCGTCAGTTGCTATGGTTGAGGAATTGGGTGGCTGATTTGGCCTCAAAGATTCATCTCGCTAAACTCTTCAAAGGCAGGCTCCTCATTGGGAAGGATTTGGAGATGCTGGTCAAGTAACTTTAAAGAGTCCAAGTTACCCGGCTTCCAGAGGACGAGGCTTTAGGGAGTCCAAGAGGAACCTGTTAGAACTGCATATCTCAGTGTAACCAAACCTTTTGTAGGCTTTGGTCTTTTCAGGTAGACAATTAAGGCAGAAAAGATGGGGCCACTGTAGGTATCTGTGCCTCATATGGTGCCCAAAGGTTTGAGGGTCCTATCTCTGAAAGTTCAGATTGGAGGTCATCTGACATTGTTTTACTGGAGATTGATCAAGTCGCTTCAGACCAGTGGGTCCTGGATATTACCCGAGATGCTTATGCCTTGGAATTTTCCCTATTTCAGATGCCCTTTTGCAGTTCCATACCTCTCCTTGCTAAAAAGAGAATCCAGGAGAATCTAGGCCGGCTGCGTTGTATGGAAACAGCGGTCCAGTTCTGAGGTTGGAGCAGGGACAAGTTAGGCATTCTATTTATTTTGTGGTTCCCTAAAAGGAAAGTATTTAGGCTTATTCTGGATCTGAAATATGTCAGAATTCAGAGTCTCGATTCACATGGAAATCCCAAGGTCAGTCATGATGGGAATGAAGTAGGAAGAGTTTTTGACTTACCTTATCTTCATATTTCTGTCAGGAGGGAGTATCAGAGATTCCTATGGTTTGTGGTCCCAAGTGGTCACTTCCAGTTCCAGGCACTATCCAGGCTGGCCACAACTTCCAGAACCTTCTCAAAGGTGATGGTGGTTAGAGTAGTAGCCCTATGCTTGGAAGGAATTCTGGTCCATCCATATCTGGATGATTGGCTGATCTGAGCAAAATCTGAGAAGGAGAGCCTTGCTTCCACCACCAGAAATAATTAAGCTCTTATAGGAGCTGGGTGGGGAATTTTGCAAAGAGCAAGCTGGAGCCCACCCATTCTTTACAGTGTCTGGGGCTCTTTTCAACATGAAAATGGACCAAGTATGTCTAAGAGAATTCTAAAACTTCAGGATCAGAAGTGATACCTTATGTTGGATTGGTGATCCAGGTATAGGACCATCTCCAAGTACTGGGCTCATTGCCAGCAGCACCGGACTGTGTGTCCTGGGCAAGGGCACACATGCATCTACTGCAGAAATCTGTCTCAGTGGTCAACTTTAATCTTAGGTGTATTCCTTCAGGCTTCCTCTTTCAGAGCAGACAAGGGACAGTCTACTCTGGTGACCCAAGATGGAGAAGCTGGAAATCCCAGACTGAGAATACCTACAGTATTTGAATGCAATCTGCTTTGAAGTGCCAAAAAGCTGAAAATAGATAAGTTAATATGGTAACAGATGTCAGTCTATTCAGCCAGGGGGCCCACTATCAGGGTCAAGCATCACATGGAACATGGAGTCCACTTGAGGTCAGTTGGTCCAGAAATCATTTGGAAATGCGAGTCCACTTAGTGCAATGTCAAGCAGTGAGAATCCTTGTCTGACAACGTGACCACAGTGGCATAATGCAAACCACCAAACCTGAGCAAGCAGCTCTGAAGTGGCCCAAGGAAGTTATTCTGTTCATCCCTTGGGCAGGACAGCAGTCACAGGTTCTTTCTGGCAGCACACAGAGCAGGAGGGGAAAACATCCAGGTGGATTTTCTGAATCGTCACACTCTGGTGCTGGGGAAGTGAGAATTACTGAAGGAAGCCTTTTCCCTAATTGTGAACAGGTGTATGGGGAGGGGAGGTGATTTGATGGAATTTGACCAGAGGCCTTTGCCCTGCTGGTGAGGCCACAGGATGGTTTACATTGAGGCAGCCTCAGACTGATCTGGATTTGTCTTCAGGAGATTCAGAAGGGTTTGCTGGGAAAAGCCCAGCGTTTGGGCAATTAGATGACTGAAAACTGTAGCGTGGAGCTGGACTCCAGAAGTGCTGCTAGGTATTTAACAGATCCGGGCCAAGGGCCCATAAGCCATCCCTTCCCCCAAGATATTTATAATTAAATTTGATCATGATTGGCAGCTTCACCTTCTCCCCCAAACAATCCTGTATAAAAACCACAATTGGACATCAAACTTAAATATTAAATTCTCTTTGTTCTAGGTTTTTATGCAGCTGTCATTTGGGATTCATTCTATGACATGTGACAGGGAAACACTACCATTTCCCTTGTCACTCACCACAGGAAAACAATGTTCCCATGCAAAAAGCTTTGCTTTTTGTGCATTAGGTGGCAAACTCAAAAGGTATGACAAGATTGATTAGGATATTGGTCTTAGAGATTCCCCTCCCCCCTTAGTCTAGTTATCAGAACTGTGGTTAGACATAAGAGTACTTGTGAGAAATCGGGATGATCTGAGCTTGCAGCATTTGTAATGACAAGAACAGACAAGGTTCAGGAGACATCCACACCTTTCAGAAGATATACAGCAAATTTAAGTTTTAACTGCTTTCTTGGTGTTATAGAAGTATGAACATACATAGCAAGATGAGGGAAAACTTGTTAGGTTGAATAACCTGATGTTATGTGGACAGGGGGGGGGGGGGGGGGGGGGGGGGGAGTGTTAGAATAGAAAAAAAAAAACTGTTAAAAACTCATTTATGGGAAATGTGTCTACACCGAACACACTACCATTTACAATGGCACAGTTAGTGGAAGATTTGGATTACCAGCTCCTGTTTCCATTGTGAGATTTAGATAGCGTACAGGTAACAGCACATACCCAACAAGCTAGGGGCAGGAAATAAAGCAAGAACTGGTATCCATCCAGTATTGAAGATTGGACCTTGCACTGCTGGCATGATCATATTAGTTACCATGATGTGCAAAAGCAGTAACTGTACAGAGTGTCTGGTCTTATTTTAAGCACTGTAGCATGGGGAAAGAACAAAGACACAAAAATTAGTTCTATATAGAGCAAGTTTTACTGAAAAAATTCTCCAACACACTAAATGGGACTGGTTCTAGATCTGCTGGAACTTGCCAAAAAGGAGAAAAGCAGGCCAGTGCTGCAGCAACACACACACCACCATTCCCAGGACCTGTGTAACAGAGGCAGCGTGGACGGAGGATCCTGTGGAGAACAAGAACAGACTGAAGACAGCACATGTCTGCCCCTTCCCATCCCAGTACCCTTGTGCCTTGCAAGCACCACCTTCTCCCTGTTCCCCTGGGCTGCAGCTAGGACAGTAGCACCTTGCTTGGCTCCCTTTCTATTCTGATAAGCAGTGTACTATATCCTCACCTGCATCCCGCAGCTCTTCCCTGCCTAGGGAATCTAGCTCCATCCGTCTCAGCATCGGGAAAGTCAAGGGGCCAGAAGACACCACCATTTCTTCTAGGCCATGCCTGGAAGCACGTCCTCTCCGCCTCTTGCCACCTCAGAACGGAAGGAGATAAATCCTGCTTCAGTCAGATGTCAAGGTGTAGTGCAGTGTCTTACAGTCATGCAGACTAAAGGCTGGGGTCATGCATCCAGGCCCATTTCTACTCATTCTTCTATCTAGTAATAGTTACCCATGTCTCCCCCATACAGCTGCCACCATTCCAGATCTTGTTTAAACACAACTCCTCAAATGTTCATGACACTGACTACTTTGCCCTCACAAGCTTGACCCCCACCCCCCAAAAAAAACCCAAGGATAACTGGAAAGAACCAGGGGGAATCAATATAAACTTTGCACAAAGTCTGTGACTCATCTGAGTCTGAATCCCTCCAACAAGTCTGTTCAAGATTTAGAACAGGAACTCTCCAGGAAAGACAAGATGGGTCACCAGCCCAAGGGAGGCTGTTTATAGACATGAAGGGCCAGCCTGTTTGCTTAGTGGCAGCAGCAGTGTTGACTATCATGGATATGCTTATTTTGGTGCGGTAGGTTGGCACCAAAAAAAAAACAACAGCCATGATTGTACTGTATGTATACCTGACAGGACCAGAGTTTCAGCTTTGCTCCCAGGGTTTAGCCTGTGGTACAGGACCAGGAGGGAGAAGGGGGTGAGGCTGAAGCAGAAGAGCTGCTTCTGACAGCCCCTCTCCTCCTGTTCTCCCCCCCTATCAGGCAGCAGCAAAGCTGGAATGGATAAGAGCCAAGAATTCAGTGTCACATTTATACTTCTAATTTGTAGTCCCAGAATGTTATTTGGTGAAGATCCGTGTGTTCAAGGATGTGTCTGAGGCAAAGTATTCTGCTAATGTGTATTTTCTGTATAGGGATCTGTTTTGGTCTGGTAGGTTATTTTTTCCCAATAGGTGTGATATGTGCTTTTGGCAGGGTTGTTACTTTACTGAGTAACGAGAAAATGGCTTCCATCTTTATTAGATTGTAAGGGCCTCATGTATTTCTACAATGCGTATGGCCTTGTAGCCCTGTGTATAGTATTTAATAAGGAATTTAGTGTTCCCTTTTCCTAGGCAGGATTGTTGCTGTTCTGGGTTAAAGAGTTAGCTCCACTTTGATATGGCAGGTTGGCTAGATAGGTTGAGTAACTTCTAGTCTCGCATTCCTTCACAAAATGTCTGTTAGAAGAACATGTTACTGAAGTAACAGAATTTGGATTTTTCTATGTATCAGGCTGATACAGTAAGGGCACGTAAGAAAAAAAAAGTGTGGCAGTGCCGGGTGCCTGCTCATTTGCCGTACGCACAGTTTGGATCACATACCGCTTGATACAGTATTTAAATGGCATACAAATGCAAGCCGCGTCCATGAAGCGCAATCCATTTTACACAGTATCCTGGGTGCAGCCTGCGCCTATACAGCGCTATATAGCGCCTATACAGTATCCCAGGGCAGCCAGCGGCAAAAGCGGCTTCCAGCAGCCCCGCTGGCGAAGGTGCATGAACGCACGTCCAATTTGGGCGCTCAAGCAGCGAAGGCGCATGCCATGACCTGAGCGCCCGGATGGATGTCAGAGGTCATGGCGTGCGCGCATGCGCCTTTACTGCTTGAGCACCCAAATTGGACGTGCGTTCATGCACCTTCGCCGGCGGGGCTGCTGGAAGCCGCTTTCGCCGCCAGCTGCCCCCGGGAGGCAGGGGCTGCTGGAAGCATGCAGTAAGTTTACTTTTGTTACAATTTTTATTTGCTTTAACATGTCGAGTCTATTTTCGCCCTGCGCCTTGCTTCAGGAGGGGAGGAGAGAGAGGACTGGCAATCCCCGATGCCCGAGCGTAGGAGAACCAGGCCAAACCATGTTACTCGCTTGCTCAAACCCACCCACTTATTTGACCGGAGCCTGCCTATTGCTGTCACATCCCTCTAACGCCAGGGTAGGCAGTAAATTAGCAGGTTAAAGACTCGGCAAAACAGTTGGTTAAGAAGGCGATAATTGGGCCGTACATTACTGTATGGGAGGGAATAGCTAATCCGATCGTTTACATATATACATGCCGCGGGCGGAAAGGGATACGCGTTGATTTAAAGCAGCAGTAAAGATTGGTAAAAACGGATAGTGAATCGTGGGTTAGGCTTATGCGGCCAAATTATGGGTAGAAAGCAGGTTAGAAACAGGGTAACCATGGCTGTGCTTTACTGTATCGGCCTGCAAGTTAGTAAGAAATCTCAGTTCAGCCCATCCAGCCATTTCAAAGGTTATCTTCAACCAACACAATATTTTGTTTATAGTTTTTAATTTGGGTTTTTAGCAAGAGGACCAGACATGATTTCTGAAACATTGTATTATGTATAAAATAAAGTTGTATATACCAAGTATGATGTCCAATTATGTGCTTTTAAAGGAGTGTTCTGGGAGGGGTGATAGGAGAGGTCATCATGACAGTTTATCAAATCTCCAGTGAGGGCTGGGAGGGGACACAAGGCTAAAGGCTTGCCTAGAGTGCCTAACACCTGCCCCCAAGTAGCAGTGCTGTGTCCTACCATGCAGAGGACCCAGGTGGGGGGGGGGGAGGGGGGTCTCGTTCTCTGGGCTGGGCAGAAAAAAGGCCATACTGCAGTAGTAATGTTTGCCGCCTGGCCAGGGAAAGCAAGCATGTGCCTCAGTCACAGTGCAACAGCAACATCTAGTGGCAAAGCTTAGGGATCACACTTGCAGGGTTTTGGGGAAGGGAATCCTGTGTGACCCCGGTTAAGGATTATTACTGCAAGGGACAGGCTTGGATTTGTCAATAGGCACACTAGGCCTGTGCCTAGGGTAGCAGAAATCTGAGGGGGGCCAACAGGCTGGCTGAAGATTTGCTGCCTTTCAGCTCTGCAGCACACACTGTTTCCTGATCCAGCCCCTCACCTCCAGGGAACATGCAGGAACAGAACAAAGAGGTATTTTGAGGAGACTAAGGCTGAGAAGAGAAGCTGGGGAGCATGTGCTTGAGGGGGGAACGGGGTTCATGCCATGTGTATGTGATATCAGGTGGGATGGTAGGGAGTGGATGCAAGGTGAAACAGGACTGGAGCATGGCAGGGTGACCTCCCTCTTTTCCACCCTTGATCTTGGGATTCTCTCTCCCAGATCCTGGAATCTACTCCAACTCCCGCCTCCTCCTCATTTCAGAGTCTTACTTCCCTCTCCCATATCCTCTTCCCCCTCCCCATCCCAGAGGTCTCCTCTCTATCTGAAATCACTTTGCTTCAATTCGATGGCCTGGCCGGCTGTAACCCTGCACAGTTGGAAGCTCAGGGCTCCATAGGCAGGAGAAAAGCTCTGTTTGAACTAGAAGCTTAAAGGAACAGGAAGTTAGTTAGGAAAGAGTGCAAATAAGAGCCAAACAGGATCAAAGTATCAGGGTCAGCCTATTGGCTCTGCTGTCCTAACTCCAAAACAAGAATGGTAAAGATCAAGTCCTCATCCCACCCCTTATAGCTTATTAGGTCAGAGCAAGGCAGGAGAGGCTGAATGCAGTCCAGTCACAAGGCACCTTACTTCAGTTCCATGGCAGAGCCATTTCCGAACAAGGAAAGCTGTGTACCACTCCTCACCCAACTGGCACTTACCAGGAAAGTTGGCAGGACACTGCTGAAGACAGGTCTCATTACGGGAGGAGTAGCAGATGGCAGCACTGCAGTGGATATAAACCTGAAGGAAAAAAAAAATATATATATATACCAATAGTTCTGCACTTCCAGAGACTTCAGGCCAGGATAAGGAGGCAAGTCCAGTGTTAGAGTTAAGTTTTTGTGCAATTTTCCTTACTAGCCAAGGAGCAGGATTAAACCTTAGATTTTTATTTTATGTACCTTTCAGCTAGAAGCCAAAGTAATGTTAAGATCTCTCAGCACCTCAGAATCAGGGTGCAGCCATTGCTTGCTTGGCAACAGGATTTCAGATACCCAGACTACGCTGCTCCAGAGAAGGAGCAAGGTCATCCAATGAGGCAGGGAAATTAAACAAAAAAAAAAAAAAGCCACCACGACTACAGACATGGGGGAAGGGAAGCCAAGGATTAAAGTAATGGCACAAGGAAATAGCAACTGAGCCAGACCCTTGGTCTACGAAGGCCAAACATTTTAGGTTGCCAGAGCATTAGCTAGATGAAACCAGGAAAACAGCCTTACCTCGTGGCTCGGAGGTCGGGCAGCTGTGTCGGCCAGGAAAACAAAGGTTTTCACCTGGAAACGCTTGTGATGGGAAGGAAACGGGAGGTCAGGGGATGCGGACACCACATGGAGCAATGTCTGGTAGGGTCTATCCTCCGTGTAAGGACACCTGGGAGAAGAGGGTAGAGACAAAAACCTATTTACACTACTAGCATTTTTTGCAGGTGGAGTCAAATCTATGGGAGGAAATCAAAGGAGCTCTGGAAGCCATCTTTAAAGTGGATCCCATCAAAATAAAAGTTCATCCCTCCAATGTAATTCATCAAGCTTCAAGGGAGGCAGAAAGGTAGAGAGTAGAGAAGCAGTGGGGGGGGGGGGGTGGGTGGGAGCACAGCTTAATTCACCACTGCTCTCAGACCGCTCCGATTTAAGGACCAAAGTCAAGATTCAAAGGCTCTCATTGACTTGCCTGGCATTTTTAAGGGTTGGTGTTTGAAGCTTCACCTTCTATGTTTAGTAAGTGTGATAACTAGATTTGGGCACTTCTCTTGTAATCCCTCGTGCTTCCTATTGCCAGGATTGCTGGATAAGTGTAATGTTGGTGTTACTAGATGTCATGCAAGTAGGCATTTGGATCTCAGCAGGGAAGCATCTTGCAGGCAAAGGGAACCAGAAATGGTGTTTACAAATTAGGAAGAGTTTGATATCCTAGTGAAGGGATCCAGTGAATCACAGGATGATGTGGTCCATTTGAGAGGTTAGGATCCTGAATGTAAGGGTTTGGGGTGAGGCTGTGCACACGGTATGTACCTAGTCTGGGGAGGGTAAGCTACAGTGATCAACTGAACTTGAGCAGGCGGCAGCCATGCATGCACTATCCCCCCCTGCACTGTTACAGGTTGGAGAAAATATTAATGTAACCCCACCCGCGGTATACTCTTTGGGGCAGGAACCCCAACTGACTCTTGTACCTCTCTTCTACTTCCCAAGGTTTGAATGCTCTGGACTGGGGGAAGAAAGGAGTCCTTTCAGGTCCCGACGTGACAGGGGTAGTTTCTTTATGCATTCCCCCCAGGGAGGATGCTGTCCCTCTGTTGCGAGTGCAGAAATAAAAACTCTGGAGCCACTTGCTTAGTGTCCAAAATAGAAGGCTTTACTGTTAAGCACCGATGAACGTCAAACTGCAGCACCACAAATCCCTTCAGTTCCTTTACAGCCTCTTCCGTCTGTGCAGGACTCCTTATGGCAGGGCAAGGGAGGCACCACTTCTTTGATTAAGGTATAAAGTGGACCTCCCAAATGGGCAGGGTCTTTAGGAAGGTCAAAGCTCCTTCCAGGCAGATATCAAAGTCTACGGCAGAGTAAATCCTCTCTCCCCCCCAGGGTGGTGAACATTGGATGGGTGCCCCCCAGCGATGTTATTTCATTTACTCATGGTTATAGCAGGTCTTCAGATCTCCTTGACCTTCGGCTATTCTAATACTCTGGATCCTCTATGTGCGGGACCCTCTCTGAAACAAGCAGTTCTCTTGCCTCTAACAGGAAAGAAGGGGCAGCCAAAATCTTCCTCCTGGATCTTCTAACAAGTGTCCTTTCCCCAAAGAGAAATGGACAGCGGAGTCCCCTCCTTACAGCAGGTCACCACCTCTTCAGGGGTGTTTCTTCCCTATCCCTGCTGGGCAGCTCACACGCAAGGTTCCCCAATCCCATGTGTAAGACGAGCCCAGGTGTCTAATAAGAGTCTCAAAAAACCCCAAACAGACCAAAGGGAACTCAAGGCAGGTTGTGTACTGGAAGAGCCAATCCATTCTTCCCCCAGTCCAGAGAATTCAAACCTTGGGAAGAAGGAGTTACAAGTTAATCAGGGTTCCTGCCCCAAAGAGTATACCGAGGTGTGGTTACATTAATATTTGCTCCAACCCGCAACAGGGCAAGGGGGGGGGGGGAGGGTGCATGCACAGCTGTTGCCTGCTCAAGATCAGTTGATCACTGTAGATTGCACTCCCCAGACAGATCCTGCCTTCACCAACTGGGCCTGTAAAACAAAATTAACTCGACACCTCTGCACTCTGTGCTAACCTAAACGGACTGCCTCAAGCTGTAGCAAGGGCTCAGATATAAATTGTTTCAAGTGGGCTGGGTATTCCAGACCCCCAACAAGAGGGGCTGTATTTGAATGGATCCTCCCTTTACTCTAACCTATTCTCTCTAGCTGAACAAAAGGGTTCAACCAGGTCCTACTGGTGATGTGACCAGAGGGTCCATCATGTTAACATAAGTTGCAATACTGGGTTAGACCAAGGGTCCAACCACACCCAGCATCCTGTTTCCAACAGTGGCCAATCCAGGATACAAGTATCTGACAAGTACCTAAACATTAAATAGATCCCATGCTACTAATGCCGGTAATAAGCAGTGGCTATTCCCCAAGTCAACTTTAGTTTATGGACTTCTCCAGGAACTTTCCAAACCTTTTTTAAACTCAGTTAAGCTGGCTACCTTAACCACATCCTCTGGCAATGAAGTCCAGAGCTTAGCTGTGCTTTGAGTGAAAAATTCTAAGATTTGTTTTAAATGTGCTACTTGCTAACTTCATGGAGTGCCCCTTAGTCCTATTATATGAAAGGGTAAACATTCATAGTTCCCCATTCTAGTCCTCATTTGTAGACCTTCATTTCCCCCCTTAGCTGTCTTCTCCAAGAACAGCTTTACCCTCTTTAGCCATTTCATGCCCTTTATCATTTTGGTTGCCCTTCTCTGTCCCTTCTCCAGTGCATTTATATCTTGAGATGCAGAGATCAGAATTGCAGTCAGTACTGAATGTGTGGTCTCACCATGGAAAGAGGCATTGACATCTTCCCTTTTAGTCACCATTACACCCCCCCCCCCCCCCCGAAACCTGGCAGCAAGAATGAGTCCTGTTTGCTCACTGGCAGAAGTTATACTAAAAACCTACCAGAGCATTTCAAACCAAAGCCCAGTTTGGCAGACCTGGGGACTTGGCAACGTTCTGTGTTATGTGCCCTGGAAATTTAGGTCATAAAGGGATGACATCAGTAAGGGACCATCTGACAAACTACATCGGGCACTGGGGGAGGGGTGGCCTAGGGGGCAAATGGAAGAGAGGATACGCATGCCCTTACCCCTGTACAAGGAGATTCCAGAACACAGCAGCAAAAGGGTCTGCGTGTGGGGTGGCCCAGCAGTCATCGAGCAGCAGCACGATGGAAGGATCCTCACGGGAGAGGGCCCGCACTTCTACATAGAGGGGATCTCGCAGGGTTTTCACCAGTGGGTAATCCTGGGGCTGAAACCAAGTGGAGTAGCTCTCATCTGTGGATCCAGAGGGAACACCCAACATGGGAAAAAGTTTTATTTGAAAATGCAAGACGAGAATCGAACACCATCAAGACTTGTGACAGTAGCTTCCAAACCATCACCTCAAACAAAAACTGCTTCCAGAGATAAAAACAAGTCTCAGCTCTCCAGAGCACCATCAGCAGACGTGCACTGTGCAAAGCCATCATACTGCTTACCTCTAGCAATCCGCAGCTCCAGCTGTAGGATCCCTCGGTTGGTGGCTGGGGGAGGGGGTGCAACGGTTAGCACGGAGGCGTTCAGTCCCACCTCGTGGGTTCCTGTGTACTTACAGTGCACAGCAAGGCTGCAAGGAGGTGAAAAAGTTAAAATTTCGAAGAGTGGGACAGGTGTCCATCTACTTCTTAGTGCATTTTCACTCAGATTCTGCATAGAATTGAAATGCAAAGCTCAGGGTGTGTGACTTCTACAGCCGATACAGCACAGCCGGCTAACGGTCACAAGCCATTTAACTGAGGACAGTCCACACATTGAATTCCAAACACCCTGGAGAAAGGACTAGAGTTATGGCACATACAAGTCGCATTTTAAAAAAGCAGACCATTTCCAGGGAACAAGATGCTAATGCATGTGGAAAAGATGCCATATACCCATCTAAATTTTGCTATTTTTCTAACGAAAAATGTTAACCTTGTGGGCAGCAAGTCAACATGCGATCCTTTTTATGTTCTAATTTTATTTATTTTCCAAGATTTAAAAAAAGATTCTAAATTCTTTACTTGGTTGCTCCCAATAGATCTGGAGGTGGGAGAGGAAGGGGTGTGCTAACAAAAACCCTTGGGAGGTACCACATGGATAATTGTAAGGCACAGATACAGCAGGGACAGCTGAAGAGAAGATCATGATTAAAGACACCTTTTATTCTTTGGGGAGGGACTTACAGTAACCAGGGCAACATGTTCAGTCTGATCTTACCTGAAGGCGCTATCCCGGGTGATGCTCCCTCGTTGCCCTTTCAGGACCTGCCTTGAGGCAAAGACCACATTTTCATAGAGCAGATCCGATCCCTCCAACTGAGGGAAGAACAGGATCAGTCTAGAAGATAGTCCTTTCCACCATGGAGAGAGGCTCTGGATCACCTAGACTCAGTTTTGAGCCATAGGGGAGAATCCCTTAGGTCAGACATAGAAGTTAACTTAGCACGACTGTTGATATAGGTAGAAGTTAATGTTATTAAAGAGCCCACGACTCCGTTAGGAAACAGGGCACAATCGGGCGTGGAAGGCAAGGTGGTTAGTCCTAGGGGGAGGCGGCACCCGGTGAAAAGGAGAACCCCAGCGTGGGCGGCCCCCTTTTCGGCCAGATACCGTCGGCGTGGCTTCGTCCCCTCCCACCCAGGATAGAGTAGCTAGAGTTGAGGGTCAAAACGTTGGGTCCTGTTGCAGCCCTTGGTGTTGTGTGCGTGGTGACCTGCGAGAGTGACACCACCCCTCCCCCCCGCATTTAGGAGGATCGAGCAGGTGGCTCGGACTGGGCAAGCTGACTAAGAGCAGGCACAGTCCCTCGATGCTTCAATGGCCAAGAGGGAGGAAGAGGAGAATGCTGAGGTCGGGTCGCCGGCAATGATGCTATGGCTTTAACAGGCAGGTGTAAGTGGCAGCTGCCCGGCTTCTACGGCCAGGGGTGTGCACGCCTCCGCGGACTTACATGCTTGGCATCCAGAAGCGGGGGGGGGGGTGCTTGCTGGTCACAAAACGTTAGTAAAACATAGCAATTTATTAACTATGTTAATATTGTGTTATTTATTGCTGGTTAATCATATTGATGGGCTGCAGCCATTTATTGTTCCAACAATAAACTATTATCGGACGTTGTGTGAGACTGCAATGAATTGGGAAGGGTGGGTGGGGGTTAGACGCAGCCTTTCCTCTGCCCACATTGTGCCACTGTTGTGGGTTCTCTAACTCCCTGCAACTTGAGCAGGGAGTTTCCAAGAGCAGACTTAAAGGTGGCTGGCATAGTCCTAGAACAGCCACAGTGCAGACTGCTCTTTTCCTCGTCAGCCTACAGCTTTCCGTGACAGAATTGTGCACAAGACTGCTCCAGAGTCTCCTACACACTTTACTGGCTTAAAGTCAAAGAGAAGTTACTGCAGTAACAATTGAAGATGAAATACAGGTGTTTTGCAGTCTGATGCAAGAGCCAGCTATGATGTTAGACTGGCAGGACACCAGTACCTTCACTCCAAGCTTTGTATATCATTTTATTTAGCTGTGTTTAGCTTTTGTTTTTATTGTAGCACAAGGCAAGTTACATTCAGGTACCCTAGGTATATACTCTGTAGTAGGCACACAAATGACATGAGCTTGGGAGTCCAAACAGCTGCACACACACACAAACCCTGCAGTGTGCGCCCTACCCTTGGAAGACCCCCCCCCCCCCCCTTACCTTTGCCACAGAGCCACAGGCAGAGAGGGGGAAGTGGAAGACTGCAAGGTCCCGGGTCCGGGACAACAGCGGCTGGCACAGGGGATCAGACAGCATCTCCCGCAGGTAGAGGGAGGTCAGATCCAGGAAAGGATGTACAACCTCCTTCTGTATCACCACCACAAATTCTCCCCCGGGCGAGCAGCCTACAGAAGGAGGAGGATATATTGCAGTTAAGATATTTCAGGCTAGATTCTCTCCCCCCACCCCGCTATATTAAAGACTTCAGGGAGGGTTTACCTGTCTTCCCATAGAAGCAACTACTCTCCGTCTCCTGGGAGTTATAGCAACAGCCCGCATCCCGACACTGCTCCCAGGAGGCACCTGGGGGTCCACACCTCAGCTGTCTTGTGGAAGGGACGGAGCAGGAGAGGTGCACTGAGAAGAGAGAAAGTAAAGAGAATTAGTATATTTAGGGTAAAATGTATGGTTAGACCTCTAGAGAAGGTATCCAACCCTGAACCACCACTCCCCACACCTGGATCCCAGCACCATTTAGAAGAACACTTCGGCAAGGCATGCAGCCACCTGAAGGGGGGGTGGGGGCAACAGGACAGAAGAGCTAATGACAAGCCATTAGACATTTACCTAGGATTAGGAATGTTTATTTAGATTTGACTCATGCTTTTTTTTTTTTTATTAGTAGCTCAAGGAGCTATGACATTACATTCTGACAGTGCTGGGTAAACAAAGGCACTGGACCACACAGACCGTAGTCAAGTAGGAATTATGAACTGCCATCAGGTTTTCAGAACCACTGGATGACTGCTCCTTTTCAGAAGGACCCAGCTTAGTGCTCACCACCCCCAGAAGTTAAGGGCTGTGCATTGCCATGTGGAGGGTCCCTGATAAGAGCCTTCTGTACCCTCAAGTTGGCTGCAGGATGCTAGAGAGACAATGCTCATAGCCCCTAGGGACAAGGTTGGGGGTCATACCTTACTGATTGATTTAGAGCCCATGATGCAGAATGCCAGAGTAGCCAGCCTACGGATGTGGGACCCACATGTTTTCACATCTGTTTCATAATAATGAGATACAGGGTGTAGTCTTGGAGGAAGGGAAAGTATTTTAAATAGAAACAGTGAAGTTGTTTGTGCATTGGTGATTGGCATACAAAAGAGAAAAGTTTGTGCCAGCTATTGTTTAACAGCTTATTTCTGCTTCAGTTAGAGAGTTGTTATAAGATACAGGGCTCTGGAAGGAGCCCTGTAGCAATACCAAGACTAGAAGAGTGGGGGTGAGACTGAGCAAAAGGTCTATTAAAATAGGAAAGACATCCCCAGGCGAGGACCCCTGGTGCCATGACCCCAACCTCAGCTCTAAGTTGAGCCGCAAGAAGGAAATTAGAGGGTAGGATAATTTCCCCACTTACTTTCTGTTCCCAGAACCCTTTTTGGATCTGGGACAGGGCAGGAGACAGTTAACTGGGTAGGAGGAGAATGGCCATAGCTATCATAGGAAAAAACCTGGAACCTCATGGTGAAGACATTATTGATCTAGAAGAGAAAGCCACATGGTGAAAGTCAAACAAAGCCACAGCTGCATCATTCAACTGCAGTCACTCGTAAACCCCACCCAGGAGCACAATAGGGTTAAGGGACAGAGAAGAGTACAAGCCCTACTGCCTCTCCAGTTTCAATTCCTGGCCTCTTTCCCCAAGGCACCCCTTGCATCTTACAATGGTGTGGAAGCATCTTCGGTAAGCCAGCATGAAGACAGAGGTGCCATCCAAATCCATGGTCAGGTTATACTCGCAGCTCTGCCCCATATTATGGGCCGTCCCCTTAGAATCTGCAGGAGAAGACAGAGGGAGTACGGACTTGGAAGCTTTGTGCACGGCAGAAACACAGACCTGGGATAAAAGAGCAAGCTTAAAGGCCCTCCTGAGATGCAGGTATGGAGTCCCTGCATCCTAAAGAAGCTGTTAGTAGAGCAAAACCCAATAAGAACACCTTATCTATTTACCTTATGTAAGAGGATAGAGACCCAAAGTTACACATGCTTAGCAAAGCTTTTCTACATTGATTTAACCCATATAAACAGCTAAGATGGGAAAGCTAGAAGTCCTATGCACATAAAATCATCATCTCCCCCCTCAAAAAGGAATATTTATATGCCCAGAAGTTTTTGTTACCCAAAAGTAGTAAGTTATTTGTAAAGTCATTTTAAACAAGATCGACAAGGTGAAGAACACATACTTGAACAGTAATTCTGACCAAGCTTACCTAACACAGATACATTAACCTTGGGGCCTCCCGGTACCAGAAGCTCCACATATCCCAAGTAGCAGTGGAACATGGGGGCTACAGAACCCCCAACTAGCAGAAAGGGTGCACACAAGAGCCCAGCCCATGAGAAAAACCCCAGGCAGGGGAGCCAGCCCCTCAGACACCCCCCACCCCGCTGCATTATCCCACTTCAGGAAAAGGAAAGGCTAGGCCAGCCTCAGGGGTTTATCAGCAGGCCAACCAGAAGCCAATCAGCCACCTAATTATTAATTACTTCATTAAACCTCAGCTGGGATAGCAAAGCAGGGCGCCCCTCCCCCGGGCTAACATTTCCCTGCCGTAAGCGGCTTTGTTAATTTATTTAACCCCTCTTAGCTTGGCCGTTCCAAAAACAAAAATGCTTCTGACTGCTAACTAGATTTAATAATTCCAAATGTCATTTAGGGGGAGGCTCTGGGTCTCAGTACTAAAATAGCCACAGTGTGCTGAGGGGCATTGGTGTAGGTCTCGGCACTGAACTGCTGAAAAGCAGGCTTCAGGTATGTTGTCAGAGCTGCATGTGTGGATTTCAATTCTAGAACAGCAGGGGTGTTTCAGGGCAGGATTAAGATGTATTGGCAGAGTAAGAAGTGCAGCAAGGCAGAATTGAGGTGTGTTAGTAGAGTTAGATATGGGGGGGGAATCTGCATACTAGAAGGGATCAAGACAGAATGCTTTGGCAGAGGTGTGAAGTTTCTCAGTACTGGAGTAGCAGGCATGCTGCAGAGCAGGACTGAGGTACATTGCCAGAGCTGTGTGGGTCTCAATTCTGAAATAGCTGGGAGTGCAGCAGGGCAGGAATGAGGTGCATTGGCAGTGCTGTGCATAGGTCTCAGTACTAGAATGGCAGGGGGTACTGCCGAGCATGACGTAATGTATTTATATTCCATTTTTTGTGACACCCCAAAGTGGATTACATTCGGGAATTTCCCACTCTGTACAGGATTTATAATCTAAGGCCCTCGTTTACTCTTTCTTTTTCACTCAACGCACAATAAAGCTCTGGAATTTGTTGCCAGAGGATGTGGTTAGTGCAGTTAATGTAGCTGGGTTCAAAAAAGGTTTGGATAAGTTCTTGGAGGAGAAGTCCATTAATGGCTATTAATCAATTTTACTTAGGGAATAGCCACTGCTATTAATTGCATCAGTAGCATGGGATCTTCTTAGTGTTTGGGTACTTGCCAGGTACTTGTAGCCTGGTTTGTTCACTGTTGGAAACAGGATGCTGGGCTTGATGGACCCTTGGTCTGACCCAGCATGGCAATTTCTTATGTACTAACCATTTTTCCCATAGACACAGAATGGGAGAAAGGCTAATGCAGGACTTAAATTTGTACCTGAAGCAACAGAGTGTGAAGTGACTTGCCAAAGGAGTGTCAATGGGATTTGAACCCTGGCTTCCATAGTTCACAGTGCATCACCAGAGCTGCATATGTGCCAAGGGAAGATTGCACCGTCATTGTAAACATTCTGTACATAAACTAACGTGAGTTTCCATCACCAGCATTAAACAAAGCTACAAGCAGTTTTACTATTGCAAATTTTTTTTTATTGTTAAGAAACTTTGCAGCATCTTGAGAGGATTCACTGCGCCTTTTATTACAATAACTTAACAGAAAAACATTGAGTAGTAATAAATTACACCAGCAGAGGTGCAGCCTGAGAACTGAGCCAGAGAGAAACAAGTTAGAAATAAATAAAACCCATTGTATTAAAGAAGGAAAATGGATCTTGGTCTTCATAGCTATGTCATGCAGCTTTTGAACATTCTCCATGTCTCTTCTCTCGTACCTATTCTAAACTGTATTATTTTTTTTTTTAAGAGGACCTTCCCTATCCCTGCCACATCCTCCTGCCTCTGCATTTTATTCCCTTTTTATGGTTTCCTGTTTTTGCAGCTCCTGCTGTCTTCAATCTCTCCACGCAGCTCTGGGAGACCGCCGCTCAAGCATCTACGACTATACACACAGGCACACTCCATCCCATCACCCCTGTTAGACCCAACTGAATTGGACTTCTGAGGTTAATCGCATATTAAACACTAGGACCACAAATAAAGTAGCAAACAAAGAGGTTCAGAAGATAACAAAGTAAATACAAAAGTATACTCCCTCCCAACACACACAACTTGGGAGGAAGCCATGCAGCCAGATTCAAGTATTTACAGCTCAGCATTTGCACCCATCCCTGGGTTAGATTTAAGTTTTAGGCAAAAAAGTGGAAAAAGCCTGCAAGCTATTTTGCTTGCAGTTTTGAAATGGCACATATTTTGCCTAAGGATTTAGGTCCCAGTTGCTTCTGGAAGGAAAAATAAATCGTGCATGAGCAAAATTTTGTGCAAAAAAACAAGTACTGCCTGCATTTTGCACAAGTTTTACTTCTGCATCATTTTTAATGGCTCTTAAACAGTGGGCAAGGCTTCCTTTGGGGATTCTCCTACCCTAAACATCCCTAGAGAAAGAGAGGTAAATCCCTCTAACATGGACACGAACCTCTCCCATTTAAAAATCTCCAAATTTAAAATACATTCCTCTCCGAGAGAAAGTTCAGTTACAGAAAGAAATGTCAGAGTGTTACTCTTTCTCTTAATCAAAAAGACTGTTTTGGGGGTGGAAGGGGCCGTCTGCTTCTTGCAGCCCTGGTATATGCCCCAACGCAGTCACATCAGTTAGTTTTCTATAATGTCTGTACCTGCAATCTGAGTGATTACAGAGTCCCATCAATTACCTTTTCTTTTTTTATTCACCAACTTCTTCCCTCAAAAAAAAAAAGATTTCCTAATTAACAGGAGGCAGCAAATAGGGGGTGCCTACCATGGGCCCCACACTACCATGGTACCCCCCCCCCCCCATCCCCAACACTATAATTTCCTATCAGCGTGGGGGCAGAGCCATGCGCATTAACTTTCCAGAGCCCCACCGCTGTTTATTTGCCCTGGGCCTCACACCCCCTCCCTCAGGTCAGCCCTGGTGATCAGAATACATCTAAGAGAGAACCTGGACAAACCGCCTGCGTGAAACAAAACAGAACGTCTTCCCTTCAGTGCTAGTGAGATCACCCACGTGCACGGACGACAGCTTTGTTAGGCCAGGAGGAGAAAAGTGTGCAGCAACTGAGGAGAAAGGGAAAGTTCAATGAGCCAGTAAGTTTGGTATCAGAGATGGCGAGTTGGACGAGGGGAAGAAGGCTTTTGGCATTAATAAGGCTGAGGTTCTAGTAGATTCCCTCCAAGCCCCTGCAGTGACCGAGTGGAAATGCCAGGGTTTGGAAGGCTGAGCAAGGTGTGTCACACGGAAGGGATGGGGGGGGGGGGGGGGGGAGATCTTTTCTTCAATCTTTGAAAACGGACTGGTGGCCGTGGGTCCGCTCGTCATGCATGATGTGTCGTCGCACGTGGATCCTCCGAACCCTCCGCTGCTCCCGTCCATCCTCGTCTTCCCCACAGTGCGCCGCGCCGCCTCCTCCTCCGCCACCGGATGCACCCCCTGTGGCCTCCAGCAATGCCTTATCTGGCACGCGGGGTGTCTCGTAGATGAGGATGTTCAAGGTTTCCTCAAAAATGCGTGCCTCTGGGAACTCCACCTGCACAAGGGAAAAACGGGAAAGAGATAGAGACAAGATCTTATTATTGTACTCCAAGACTCCTGCTGCTAGGAATGCAGGGATTAGGGCTTTACGTCACTGAGGAGAGGCTGTCACTCCTGGGATTACCGCACTGCATGCAGAAAGATGTAGGCCGTGTTGTTTCTCCTGGAGAAATCAGGTACCACATTTCCATGCATGTACTAGAAACAAAACCAGGGTTGAAACAGCCCATTTTAGGTGACATGGATTAATCTGGCCAGCCTAGACTTAATCCCTCCTCCCCTCTGTGGACAACAGTATCCAACTAGGGTCACAAGACAAACCAGCAACCTGGAAACTACAAGAGAACTCCAGGCCATCAGGGGGGAACAGGCTGAGCCGGCTTTGGTTAAGTTCACCATTATGTAAATGGACTCTAGTAACATCATTCTGACCAAGCAGGAACATGTCAGCTCTCAGAAGCTGTGGGACTGGGCCTGGCTAGTATTTGAATAGGAAAACTAGCTGAGGAGATTGGGTGATGTAGGCTGCAATTGCAAATCATCCCACTATCTTGCCGAGAAAATCATGGTCACATAATGGGTCATGATCATCAAAAGTCTGTGGCCACAGACACGGTACATACCACTATTATCATAGTCGTGAAACGTTAAGGACTTGGGTGGGGAACAAGTCTATAGATGCAGTAGTGCTAAAACCAGCACTGGCTCAGTCTTGGCCACTCTGCCTATAATGATATACATTTGAAAGAAGAACAGAAGCCAAATCATCATTTAGTTTTAGATTTAGCTCATGCTTTTTCACGGGCATCTTATGTTTAACCCTGGTCTCCATCACATGTAGTTTTAGTACAAGAGGGGTAAAATCAGGGTTCAATCATTAAGTACCACTAATTAGACCTGGGTCAGATTCCCACTTCTAAAGCAGGAGCTCACGCTGTGGAAAACAGGCTAAATTACAAAGAGTGAGCATACAGAATAGTAGAAGTTCACTACACACGGGACAGGTCACGCTGGCTCTTTCTGGTTTCTTTAGTTGTGCTTTCTGTTTTGCTGTACTTTAAAAAGATAAAAGCATAGATGGTTGCTGTATGTTTTGGAAATGAATGACAACAGTATACTAGACAAGCATCTCATAATTTAAAGGTTAAAATGGATAAACTTGTAAAAAACAAATAGCAAAACTGTTGTGTGGGCAACCAGCTTGATTAAGAAGAGGCAAATGGAATGGCAACACAAATTTATTCAGCAGCTAAGGCTTACAGTCAGACAGATAGAAAACTGAGAGCTACCCCCACAACCTGCAGGTAAAACTAGTACAAGGCGCTCTTAGCTATAACAAAGCTGGTTGTCGACCAGTGACCGGAGCTAGCCTGAACATATACCATCCTTTCTGCTAAGTGACAAAGTCCCATACAGCACACAGCAAAAGTGAAACACAGACAAACCAAGTGCCCAGTGCTGCAGAGGGTTTTCTAGCCTTGAGTAGCTCCTAGGGAGAAAGTTAGGAGAATAACAGACTCAGCTGAGACTTAGAGGGCCCTGGAAGCAGAATTCTGAGATGGATGCAGGCCAGAACTTCAAACGTGCCCTGCTCTGCTAACCCAACTGGGGCTGGACAGCAGACAGCAAAACCGCTGGGCTCAGGAAGCAAGCCAACCCAAGCCATGATGGCTCTGCAATCGACACAGAAGAGGGCTGTGAATAACCAAGAAGGCCCTTGATTAAAGAGACAGCCCTTATTAGAAGAATAAAGACTGTTTGTGAAGTGTAACAACTTACTGTATGAAATGCTTGTGAAGCAAACAGCTACAACAGAAGGCTGATATATCAGCAAGGGTCAGATAGCAGGAGAGCCAAACAACCAGACTATCAAGGAATGTCTGACAGCAGATCAGGTGGCAACAAGACAAACCTTCGCCTCCGAGAGCCAAACTCAAACACTTGGTGGTCTTTCAATGGCATCAGGTAGGCGCACAATGACCTTAGTAGTGATGGCATCGTTTCTTGGCCTCTTTATGGCTGAGATGCTCTCTCCTCTCCCCCACCCCATCTGTTTGTTTTAATCACAACATCGGACAACTGGACATGGAAATGTTTGGTTGTGAACATTCGACATCATCAAGGCCCTCCCTCTCCTTTTTAAAACCTTTTATTTATAATTCACAACCAATAATGTCTGCAAACAGTATTATAAAGGTCCAGTGTTCCTGTAAAGGAATGTGTCAACCTCTCAATAAGGGCAATTTTAAAGGCAATGATTCCATATGGAAGCAATAGCATACCTTGCAGCATGAATAATAATATTATTATTAACAACACTGGGCTGGGGGTCTGGAATTACTAAAATAACCCAATAAACAGAGTAACACAGTGTCCATAAAACAGATCCAGAAGTACTGCCGATCTGGGTCAGGACATGCCCAACATCGATGAGGGTTCCACTAAGGCCACAGCCGTGCCATGCCAACATAGGAGAATCTAGTAAAATAACTCCAGAATCTGTGTGTATAAGCCCAGATTTTAAATGCCCATCGCGCCTAAAATCTGGGCTTTGCGCGCGCCGAGCCAATTTTCAAAGGGGCCAGGCCACACGAGTAAAGCCCAGTACACGCACAAGTGCTGGGCTTCTTCAAAGGAGCAAGAGGGGGTCGGACCAGGACGGCACCATTGTTCACTGTCCCAAAGACCCGGCTGCCGGCCCGCGCAACTTAGGGAAAAAAAAAAAGGAAAAGGTAGTGTTTAGGGGGTGGGGAGGAGAGGGGAAGGGAAGTTCCCTCCCAGTCTGCTCCTTAATTGGGATGCGGGCGTATGTCCATGTGTGCACGAGCACTTTATAAAATCTACCCCATAGGGTAACAAGGTGGATCATGAGCTCCCTCCTATAACAAATAAATATTGAGTAGGCAGATCACAAGATTGGGCTCTAGTCTTCTTCCTAATGATAGACCTGAAACTCTTCCTTCCACTGGGTGATTTTCTTTTTTTTTAACTTTATTAGATTTTAAAACATTTAAACAAAATGCAATCATGAGATGTGAAAAAGAACAAACACAAGAAATACAAAACCACAGAAGAAACAATTATACACATTACATGACATCCATATCATACGGAGGAGGAGGGTGAAGAAGAAGAAAACGCACAAAATCTAAAGAGAGTCAACCACCTAGAAGAAAACATGATTTAACCACTGTTTTTATCTGAAAGAAATCTCTCCCAAGGGTCCAAGAAAACAAGCATAGGGACCGATGCAATATTATTCACGGAAAGCGGGTGCTGACTTTTCGGCGTCCGCTTTCTTAATGCACGCATGGCGCCCGCAAGGGGGGAGCGCCGTGCAATATGCAAATTAGGGGGTCGCGCCTCCTTGCTAACGCGACCCCGCGGTTACTGACGGTCTGCCAGTTATGAAAACAGACGCCGATAAACTCGGCGTCGATTTTCAATACTGCAATCGGCAGGTTATGAAACCCTACACCAAGCGTATCGGCGTCGGCCTTCAAAGCGGCCGGCAGAGGTTTTTTTCTTTTTTATTTGAACTTTTAAAAAAAGCACAGAGAAGCAGTTTTTTCTGCTTTTCTGTACTTTTTTTTTAAGTGTGCTCAGCTTTTAATGCCTGCTCCAGGCAGGCGTTAATAGCTGAACGATAAATGTGCATCTGAGACGCACATTTATCTTTTTGCATGCGGAGTGAATGAGTAATAGCCTGTGATGAGCGCTAACTCCTTCACGCCGCGTGGGACGCATGTTAAATAGGCGCTAATCCCCCTATTGCATTAGGGGGTGGATTAGCGCCTATTTAACCCGCGTCCGACAGCGGGTTATACAGTGCACTCGGCTGAGCGCGCACTGTATTGCAACGGCCCCTTAAGCCCTTGCTGGCAGATGAGACACTTGGCATGGGAACTTAAGGAAAAAAAAGCTCCCAAAGCAAGAACCAGCTGACTCAGCACAGGCAACATCTAGGACAATTTGAATTCTCTAACCCCAAAAGGGAATATCTTTATACTTAAAATGTTTCAGGAGCAAATCCTCCTCCTTTCTGAACAGCAGGTGAGCACAGGTCCCAGGAAAGCAGAGGTTTTAAACTGGCCATCGTAATTATAGCGGCCGCTGCCCCTTCTGCTTCATTCACGCCTCGTTTCATTGGATGGATATAATATACCCTGGAAAGGGCAACATCTTTTTCTGCAGCGATCTTTAACACATCTCTGAAATATTTTCGTGCGGAGAATAATCTAGTTCTTGGAAAGTTAAGCAACTACAATGCTCCAGCTCTAGTCCCATTCTTCATTAACTCCAGTTTGTTATGGTGAGGCAAACTGTACTTTATGTGGACCATACTGGAGGCCTGCAAGATGGAGATTTGACTTCCTCCACCTTACTCTTGTTTCCACACTCTCCAAACTTGGTTTCAGTCCCCTTTGCTAAATGTACACAACTGGGCAATGGGAGCAGTCAGTATTCAGAGTCTAAATTATTACCTTCCATATATCCATTAGACTAACACTGGAGGATTTAGATAGAAGTGTCCCCTTGTGACTTCCTCCCAAGCCCAAGGGTGGGTGGAGGGAACAATCACCAGTAATGGGAGTTCCCACCATCATCCAGTACCTGGTCCTGATTGCTCCTCAACATAGCCCTCTGATTCACTCGGGAATCTTCCCGCCCCCATGCCTTCATCCTGCTCATCAGGCATTCCACAGCATTCTCCATCCAGGCCTTTGCTCTCTGGCTGCAGCCAGATCCAGGACCTCCCACTCTCCTCAGTGATCAAAGGCAGGTCTTCAGGGAGGACACCCCCAAGGACTTCTTAGAAGATTCCAAAGCCAGCAGGAGCAGCACCCAAATGTGGCAACAGAGGGGTTGTCAGATTTGAACTCAGAGACCCCACTTACAAATGAGGTATCCACATCTTGATCATCCAGGGTTATTTTGAGGGGTGGGGATACTGAACTATCACATGGATTGCCATCGGTCCCAAATTAGGGTAGAAACTCCAAATACAGCCACATATTTACCTTTCCCTCTTCCTATCCATTATGATCAACAGAGATAAAGGACTAAAGAAAAGAAGGAAAACCACTTATAGTAGTAAGGAGCTTTTAAATCCAGCATCTAGTTAGGTAGCCATCTTGAAATTACCCCCCGCTAGTTTGGCAATTACATTTTTTATTTTTTGCAATAGCCTGATCTATGTCCTATATACAGCCCAAGAGGGAATATAAACTTTTACCCAGATTTTGTCTGCCAAAGCAACCTCTCTAGGTCATTCAAATTGCAAAGAGATTATCTCAGACCCTAAGCTCCAACAAATGCACTCCTCTAGAATACTGCATACAAATAGTATTCATATTCATCGTGAATATCCTGAAAACTCTAATTGGCTTGAGGAATGGAGCTGTCTATCCCTGATCCTGAGGGACCCTAAACTTCACCACCAAATCCTGGAATTGACAGATACATCCCTCTGCCCCCACATGCATCTCAGCCCCCCACAGATGCCATATACCTGCATCTGAACAAAAAAAAGAGAGAGGAACAAGAGATAAAATTATTTTATAATAGAGAGACAAGTAATGATATATCCTTTGGGATGCCAAAGCATTTACAAACCCCAGGCTTTGAGCCCTTATGAGATTTCTTCTAGCAATATTACAGATCATAGAAGAACTGGAGGGTACCGTCAATAGCAATGGTCCCGCTGCCTGATGTTTCTCCAGTGCCACCTAAGGCTGAGCTATTTTATTATGTAACCAGTCCATTAAGCAGCTCAGTCTTGATGCCCAGTAATAAACTTTAATATCAGACAGCACCATTCCCCCAGCATACTTGGGATGATATAGTCTTCCTAGCTCAATACCAATCCAGATAAAGCTTGACCTTTGATTTTAGAAGAGACAAACATTTATTTAATATGCTGAACTGTGACTGTGGCACTGTAAGCAGTCTTTTGCCTGCCAGAGGACAAAGATTCTGAACTCTGGTGAGTCTCTCAAAATTTTATTGATTATAGATAGAAAAATCAAAAGAGAAAAAGTCTTACCTTAGCAGTTTCAAAGCAAACTTCATAATGCACTTCAAACCTGAGCAGTGCTAAGCTAAGTTCTGGGGTTCTCCTGGACCCCTTCACATACCCTCTCTCTCTCCTCAGCTCAAATTTCTCAGGTTGAGCGCTTGCCCTTATTAGGGGATAACTCCTGAGAAAAGAGGTTCCTATTCTCCTTTCCCATTCTATGTTGGGGCTGTCTAACCATTCTAGGTTTTCCCTTCCCCACCCATTCTGGAAAATCGGTTGGGGTTCATGGGGTGCCCGCTGTTCCTCCTTTATCTTCTGGGTAGCTGGAATACCCAAACTACCTTTGACAGCGCTGCCATCAGGTTTTGGGTGTCTTGGAATTCTTCCCATATAATTCCTAACTCCCCCGAGGTGAGATCTCTGGAGAGGGGTCTTCTTTCATATTGGTTAACACAGCATTAAGCTGAACCCACAGAGTTTCAAACTGGGGAGAGTTGCAAACCAGAACAAGTGGGTAGGGGAGCTCGGGAAGCACTCCCACCTCTGCACTTGCTTGACCTGCTGTAGTTGCCACTAGCACCTGACAGGTGGGGTTCTGTTACTGATCCCCATGAATACAAGTGATTGTTGACATGCCCCATCCTGAATCTCTCAAAGCTTGTGTAGGACAGTCATATAGCTGAACTGGGATCACAAAGTGATAATCCTTTTTGTGGGGATTAGTAAATGAAGGTACAACTGAGAGACATCACTAGCTTGTGTTCCCACTCTTTATCCTTGAGGCAAGGCATCTCTTGAGCATGCCTGTGGGACTCGTGCTGCTTTCATTTCCACATTTCTCACAAAGGGTTTGTCTCTCTTCTTTCGCAAAAGGGGCAGAAGTCCTTCTCGTGTACAGAGTGAGCAGAAGGAGAAAATATCTGTAAGCCTTGCTGCTTGGTTTTAAGATACTCAGGAACTTGTTTTCTCCTCAGACTCCATCATCATCCTTGCTTTGAAGATCCCCTCTTGGCAGTGAACTGGCTGAGATACAAGGTTGACGCTTTGCTTTCTTTGTGTTGGCAATCTCTGGCCAAATGACCTCTCCTTCCACAGTTGAAGCAAGCTGAGGAGCCTGGTGCTGGGACCAGCGTACAGAAGCTAAGCTGTCCTGCTCCGAGAATAACTGTGGCAGTGAGAGAGCAGGATTCCAAGAACGGAGTCTATGAGAGTTATCTTTCTAGTTTCTGCACCAATTGAACTTGATGAAAGGCGTCCGCCACTTCCAACACTTTCTCTAAGGTGAGCCCTTGGGCCGACACTCTCAATTCTGCATGGGTTGGTCCAGTCCATCCAGGAACTGCTCCAGGGAGGACCTGATTGGAAATCTCAAGGCTGCTTCAGGCTGTAGCCACTTTCATCTGGCATCTTTTAGCAGATGAACAAAGCTGCAAGGAGTCATCCCAGGTTGCATGGTACTCCTTTGGAACCGCTGCCAGTATGTTTCAATCGTGTAACCTGCTCTTTTGCAGGATGGCAATTTGGACATCGGAATAGTTGGCTCTCCCATTGGGATTGGCAGCTTGAAAGGTTGCTTGTCTTTTGCTGGTAAGTCTGACAGGTACATATAGTCCAGGTGGCTTCTGGCCAGCTAGTCATGCGGGCAGTTCTTTCAAATAAAAAATAAATAAATAAATACATCTGGATCTTCACCGGCCTTCATCTTAACCAAAACAAGAAGAGAGGGTCTGGTCCCTATTGTAGCAGTTTGCATTACTTGGTAGAACTGTGGCAGCACCCCCCTGTTGCTGGCTCAACATTTTGAGTAAGGTTGCTGCTGCCCTTCAGCAAGGGTTTGCATTACTTGCTCCATGTCAGCTTTAAGGAGGGCTCTGGTAGTACAGGGTTTTCTTTGGAAGCTCTGCCTGATCCGGAAAACCCCAACTACAAACTTTCCCTTTTCTTCTGGGGGATGAGGGGAACTGCCTGTTTGCCTCTGACTCACTATAGATAAAGTCCCTCTCTCCAGAAGGAGCTACTCTCCTTAGCCTGCTGTGAATTAATCCCAGAAAAAAAAAATACAACTCCTCTCTTTTCCTCTTTTGGCATGGCTCGCTGCCTTTGCCAAGCTTAATGCTGAAATCCCCAAACTGATACCATATATGGCACTGTGAGAGGTCTTTTGGTTGCCAGAGGGCACATCCAAACTGGCAATTCTCTCAAACTTTTATTGATTACAGACAGAAAAATCAAAATAGAAAAAATCCTGCTTACCTTAGCAGTTTCAAAGTAAAGTTCAAAGTGCACTTCAGCCCTGAGCAGTGCTAGCGTTCCCTAGGCTCTCTTCTCTCCTCTGGGGCCTCTCTTCCTTCCTCTGGCCTGGCTACTTATTGCCCTTCCCTGGGGAACCGCCCCAGGACCAGGATTCCCTGCTGTTCCCAGGTTTAAAGTGGATTGGGCTAGATCTCTGGAACCAGTCCTTTAAAGTGATCTGGGGTTTTTTCTGTATACCCCTTCACAATGACACAGTAGCACAATAATTTTTAGCCTATTAATGTGCCCCACCCTGCAGACATACAAATAAACCCATTCCTGAAGGTCAGACTAAATATTTTGTAAAACAGAGTCAAAATTATATTGAAAGACATTCTGAAAATTAGACGTGGCCTGTTTTCCTCCAAGTACGTAAAGCCTACATAAGATATTTTAAATATGGGGTATTCCAGGGTGTTTGTCAATCTTAGCATGTACTGGAAACATTTCTGATTTAATAAAGTTTATCCAACAACCAGAAACTGTGTTTCATTCATTCAATTTTGAGGTGTGTAATGAATAGCAAGACATTTTCCATTTGGATCAAATATTTTGTGAACTATGCTTTGACATTTATAACCCAGGATGTGTGGCCAGTCATGTACCATCTGAGCCAGAGCCTAAATAGCCAGACCAAAAAGGGGAGGAGGGACAAGAGCCATCCCTACCTTGTTCAACTTTGAACGGGGAATGTTGGAGTAAAGAGTGCAACTTGAGCACAGAGATTTGGAGTAAGGGCTCTGATCCAGGCAACACATTTTTTGGGGAACCCAAATTTATTCAAGACAGCATCTAGGAAAGGCCAGCTTATCATGCCAAATGCCTTATTGGTGTCTAATGAAATAATTGCTCTGGGTAAATTAACAAAATGTATATTTAAGAATCCGAATTTATTATTAACTGATAGTGCCCTTAATGACTTATCTGGATTAATAATATCTGGCAGAATATTTTCATACTTCTGTTGAAGTACACTGACTAATATTTTATCATTATCATTTTATTATTAACACTGATGGTAATATATATATATATATATATATATATATATATATATATATATATATATGTCTATGATACCCATTGGGATCAGGGCTCTTTCCAAACAGGCAAGCAATTGATAGTTCTTTGAACTTCCACCCTCGATCCAGGGACAGTTGTAAGTGTTCAGTGAATTTTCTAACAGGGTAGGTAATTTTTCCTTTATCAGGTTCTCAAATCACACTGGTACATATGGGTAGGAGTTAGGTAGTCACAAAAAAATAAATAAAAAAAAAGAGAGAGGCTTTTTAGGCTGGCTTTAGCTAATCTGGTTCAGGGAGGGAGAGGGCCATCGTATCCTTTTCTTGATCTCTTATGACCCCCGGCCCTGCTTTCTTCCAGCTTGCTGGCTAGCTCTGTTGCTAAGGTTTTCTCGATGGTTCAAATCTCACCAGTGCCTTCCTCAACCAGCTTTTATTTTGTCCTCTGCACCAACTCGACACTATTGTGCAACTCAAAAATATGGGACAGAAAGAGCCCATTAATTCATGCATTCTGTATGGTACCTTGTGTTATTTCACGTTTTGTTTACAACATAACTTTGAGCCTTTTTTCTCACAGTCCTGGCTAACACAGATCCCATCTTATTGCTGTGCTCATAGCAACGCTGTTTGGTGAACCGCAAAGCTCCTTCAATTTTAGTAATTTGAAGCATCTCGTCATGGAAGATTGAACCTCCAGTTCCGGGTGTGCAAGGGCAGGTGATCATGCAGATGAGCAAGCAGCAGGAATCCTGTAGAGATTATTTATTTACATTTGATTTTCTGCCTTTTCCTAAAGTTAGACTCAAGGTGGATTAAAATAAATGTAAATGAACCGCAGGATTAGAACAGTTTACTGTCAAATCAGAAATTGCAATTGATGTAGCAGTGGGATTAAATATAGGAAATCACTTTTGAGAATAGTTTCAAGACCCAGTCATGTCCCTGTTGTGTATAACAGTCCCTTTTCGGGGGTTCAGGAAAGGAAAATTGGTTCTTACCTGCTAATTTTCGTTCCTGTAATACCACAGATCAGTCCAAGTAAGTAGCAATAACCGGTTCTGAATACCCCTTCAAACGTAATCGCTGCCTCTCAAAAGCCAGGCCGTGAGACAGAAGCAATCCGCCTGATCCGAAAATATGGGACCTTGATGCAGCAGTCCCTGCAAGTCCCTAGACGTAGGGGTTCCTTCGCCACCAGATGAACCAGATATGTGAACCATGGGCATCTTGGCCACTCCAGTGCTACTAACACCACAGAACCTGGATTAGCCTCTATTCTCCTGAGTACCCGCGCTATGAGGGGCCACGGAGGGAAGACATACAGAAGGATTTCGGACGGCCATGGGCACACTAGAGCATCGAGGCCCAGCGCCCCTGACTCCTACCGGCGGCTGAAGAACCTCTCCATCTTGGCATTGAGACTCATCGCCATGAGGTCCAGGTGAGGAGTCCCCCAACGGGCGCAGAGGAGATCCCAGGCTTCCATGGACAGTTCCCACTCCCCTGGGTCCAAATGCTGAGGGCTGAGATAGTCCGCTTGGATGTTGTCCACTCCTACGACATGACAAGCAGCGATCCTCTCAAGATGGAGCTCTGCCCACACGAACAATAGCTGAGCCTCCCGAGCAACGGCAGGACTCTTGGTTCCCCCCTGGCGGTTGATGTAGGCCACAGTTGTCACGTTGTCCGAGAACACTCACATCATGCGATCGCAGACCAATGGGAGAAACACCTGAAGGGCCCTGTGCACTGCCCTTGTCTCCAACCGATTGATGGACCACGACTGTTCCGAAAGAGAACCTGCGCTGACTTGCCCAGGCACACCACACCCCAGCCCCGAAGACTGGCATCCGTAGTGACCACCACCCAATCCGGGACTTCGAGGGGCATCCCCTTCTACAGATTGCTCCTTGTCATCCACCAGGCCAGGATGAATCTGACCTCCACCGGAAGGGGCAGAGGCAGAAAATACTGCTCTGATAGGGGGCTTCAGCAGGACAACGCTGCTCTCAGTAGGGGGTGCCTATGAGCAAACGCCCAAGGTACCAGCTCCAAAGTTGACACCATCGATCCCAGGACCTGTAAATAATCCCAGACTTTGGGGACTGGCAGGCGAAGCAAGCGAGCTATATGAGCTTGAATCTTGACTACCCTGTCGGAAATGAGAAACACTCTGCCCTGCTGCGTGTCAAATCGGGCTCCAAGTACTCCAGGGACTGGGAAGGCATAATCTTTGGTAGATTGATGATCCAGCCCAACAATTCCAGGAGAGAGCTCACCCAGAATACTGAGCGTGCACACTCCTTCCGTGACTTCACTCCGATCAAGCCAGTCGTCCAAATAGGGGCATACCGAGACCCCTTCCTGTCTCAGGGCTGCCGCAACTACCACCATTACCTTCGTGAAGGTCCGAGGAGCCATGGCAAGGACGAATGGGAGGGCCTGAAACTGGAAATGATGGCGCAGCACCTTGAACCTTAGAAACTTCTGATGGTCCTGTCGAATGGGGATGTGCAGATAGGTCTCTGTGAGATCCAGGGACGCCAAAAATTCTCCTTTTCGGGCTGCCGCAATCACGATACGTAACGTCTCCATCCAGAACCATGGTACTTTCAAAGTCCGATTGACCTTTTGGAGATCCAAGATGGGTCGAAAGGTGCCCTCTTTCTTGGGGACCACGAAATAAACAGAGTACCTTCCTCGCCCCTGTTCAGAAACAGGCACTGGGACTACCGCCTCTAGGCTTAACAACCTTTGAAAGGTCTCCTGGACAGCTGCCAGCTTGCTTTGGGAAAGACAGCGTGACTCCAGAAAGACTGACCGGAGAGGGTGAGAAATCTCTAAGGCGTAACCTTCCCTGATGACTTCCAGCACCCACTGGTCTGAGGTGATCTTGGGTCCACTCCTCGTTAAAACGGGTCAGCCTGCCACTGACTGCCAACGAGGAGTGGACCTGTCTGACTTCATTGGGAGAATTTAACTCCGCCCATTCCCTGAGCGGACCCACCTCTAGCAGATCTTCCGGAGCCCCGAAAGGACTGTTGTCTACTCGATCACTGCCTCGTCGCTGAGGACCAAGCTAATCTGCCAGGATGGATCGCCTCGACTCACAAAAACGGGGTCAAGAGGAGAAAGACGTGTCAACTTCTTATCCTCCAGCAGCCTGTTGCCTTTGGCCTCCCCCAAGGATTTCATAAGCTGGTCGAGGTCCTCACCGAACAACAGCTTACCCTTAAAGGGAAGGTTACACAGTTGCGACTTAGATGAAAGGTCTGCCGACCAGATGCGCAGCCACAACAGCCATCCTGCTGCCACTACTGAGACTATGCCATGAGATGTGGTCCGAAAGAGGTCATAGAAGGCATTGGCCACATAAGCAACCCCTGCCTCAAGGCGGGCCGTCTGGACCAGGGACAGAGACCCGGTGGCAGATTTTTCCCACGGCTTCTGGATCCAACACAAACAGGCTCGCTGCATCAGGCTGGCACAGACTGCCGCTCAGATCCCCAGAGCCGACACCTCAAAAGCCCAGTTAAGCTGCACCTCCAATTTCCGATCCTGAACATCTTTCAGAGTGGTGGTACCGGCGACCGGAATTGTGGTCTTCTTGGTGACAGCCGAAACTGCAGCATCCACCTTCGGGACCTTGAGGGAATCCAAATGTTCCTGTAACAAAGGATAAAGCTTAGACATCGCTCTTCCCACTTTCAAGCCGGAGTCTGGGGACTCTCACTCATGGCTGATGAGCTTCTGGATCTTCTTAGGAATGGGGAAAGCACTGGGGGGTCTCCGTAGTCCATCCAACACTGGATTAACCCCTTCATTATCCAAGTCCTCCAGAGAGAGCTTAACCCCCAATTCCTCCAAAACCTGGGGGTTTAAGCGGGTGCAGCTCTTCCCTCTTGAATAGGCGGCTCACCCACAGGTCATCGCTGTCCGCTTCCGGGCCCTCAAAGGCACCCTCATCTTCCTTAGGGTCTTCCGGGTCCTGGGGGTGCCCCCATCTGGGTCCGCATCCAGATCTCCTGCCAGAGATAAACCCCTTTCACCCTAAGAGTCATCCGAATCCTCAGAATCTGAGTCCAGTCGCACTGGGCAGGCCCCCTGAGACTGGACCCGCGAGCCTGCAGAATTCTTAGGGAGCTCCCTTGCCCTCTTAGCGGAGTCCGCCAGGCTGTCCTTAAATCGCTGTTTTCCCACTTCCCGAGCTAGGAAGGCCTCATGAAGTAAGGAGGACAAACTTGGGCAAAAAACCTCCCAGGTCTCCCGAGGGCCCTTCCAGACTGCTGGGATCCGACCCTGACGGCCTTCCCCCCGAAGCTGCACCACGGGGGAAAGAGGGGGGAATCCCCGGGGGAGAACCCCTTTATCTAGATCCCCTTCCATGTTGGAAAGACTGCGTCCCTGCGGCTCCCCCCTCCCCAATGCTGCAGTGGACCACGAGGCTCTCCGAGCTTTAGAGTGCTTGGTAGAAGCCCCCTCCCCCCCCGCACAAACCGTGCCGAGGGAAAGGAAATTAAGAGATGTAGACCACACTAGTGCAGGCCCGGCAGGCCTCCACTAGCGGCCTGTCTGTCGTCAAGCCTAAAAAACATACTGGCCGCCAAAAACGCGGGGGGGGGAGGGGTACACCACGCGGCCACCGCTGGCACAGAAGCAAGATGGCGCACCACTGCACAAAGATCCCACCGGCGTGAAAGTGCTGCCGCCGCGGGACAAACAAACGAGATCGCCCCGGCATAAAAAAACGAGAAGGAGGCACTTCCCCCGGCCGGGGGCACCCTCCTACCACGATCTGCGCCGATCCTCCCCTCCCTGCACAGCCCGATGCCTCCGGGGCCAACCCTTGACGATCCCGCCGAGCAGGCCGCCTGACAGGCTGCTCAGACATTAAGTCGGAGCTGCCGCTGCTGCTGAGCCTCTCAAACCTTTTTTTTTTTTTTTTAAAGAAACACAGCAAATAAAATCACAGGCAAAGGCCAAGACACTTCACAGGGGAATATTTCCCTGAATCCCAACAGGCAGGCAGAGGGGGCTTCGGGTCCCACTGAGGAAGCCAGTCTCCTGGCTATCAGTAGTCCCGGGGTCCTGGGCTAAAACCTGGCAGGGGTATCCAACGCCCCATTCGCCCAGTTCAACCAGAGGGATGGGCCTTCCACAGGAAGCTGGCACCTCGGGAAGCAGAAGTCCTCCAAAAATCCGAATCAGTCAGGACTGCAGGTTTAGCACCTCTACCATCTGCTGGAGGTAGAAAAATACTGAGGGATTGCAGGTGGCTGTTCACCAAAGCGCCTCTGGTCCTGAGCAGCACCATTTCTGGACAAGATGATCTGATCCTGAACCAAACAGATCCATTTGAGGCTGCCTTTTCCCTGGCTTTTGGTGACCCAGATCGCATTCAGTTGGCAGAAAGCAAAATCTTAGGGCTCCACCAGAGCCATCAGAACATAACTATTAGTGAATGATTGAACTGGAATGAAATTGGCCCTGCATGCTCACTTCTGGTGAGGTCTAGTGGTCCATAACAAGGATGAATTGGCCCAGCTACATCCTTCAGCAAACCTAGCGGCCGTGGTCAACTTATGTGAGAGAAATGAGAGATGCTTGTGAGAATGAAGCCAAGAGAAAGAAAGTATTACAAACCATGAGGAGGCAGTCAGGCCCTATCAACAGGCCACTAACCTTCGAGGAGCCCATTCTGGGCAACGGCATGAAACACTTTTCTGAGGAAGAAAAGGAATGGCACTGTCAAGAGTGTCTGTGTCTTTATTGTGGGCTTTCAGGACACTTCTGAATTACCTGCTGAAGTAGACCCCAAAATTAGGGTCATTCTCTACAAGGAAAACACAGAATCCCAGCCCCAACAGAGAGAATGAATCGGGAGGTAATTATCCATCTGAATCTCTCTCATGTTGCTATTCCAGTACAACTTTCCTGGGGGGGAATAATGGAATCCCTGCCCTATCCATGATTAACTCATGATCATCTATTTGTTTACTGGATCTCATGTTTACTCAGCAACACCAGGTCCCTATACAACAGATCGCAGATGGCTCCCCCTTGTCATCAGGGCCAGTAAGCACTGAGAAAAAGCCTCTAGTTTTAACCAGAATATATAATCACCAGGAAATTCTTCTTTTTGACCTCAGAGGCACGCTTCCTGATCATTCCAGGTCTTCTGTGTCTGGAACGATATGAACCGCATATCAATTGGAAGATCTGGCAGGTGAGGTACCCATCAGAACTGCATGCCTAATGAAGAGGCTCAGGAAGCAGGGCCCAAAAATGGAAATCCAGGTAATCCATGTTGTCTGGCGGTGAAGATGGGATTGAACCATTGCCAGAAAAGTACATAGCATACTAGGATGTCTTTAATAAAAGAGGAGCTGACCCGCTAAGTAGACCTTATGACTACCCAATAGACTTCCAGCCAGGGGCAGAAATCCCTTTGAAAGAATCAATTTTTTCTCAGAGCCAGAACTGAAGGCCCTCCTTAAATAAAGGAAAACCTGCAAAAAGGATTCATTTGACACTTTACTTCACCAGCAGGGGCACCCATCTTTGTGCCAAAGAAGCATGGTTCCCTCTGGCCTTGAATGCCATAATTATTAGTAATCGCTACATCCTGCCCCTTATTATAAGCTTTTAGAATGCCTCCGGGTGGCCTAAATATTCACTAAGTTCGATTTGAGGGGAGCATATAATTTTGTCAGGATCAAGGAACGAGATGAATGGAAGATATTTCAAACACACTATGGTCATTTTGAAAACCTGGTGATGCTGTTTGGACTAAGAAATGCTGCTGCTGCTTTTCAAAACCTGGTGAATCAAATATTTCATGATATGCTGAATCAGGGTGTAATTATTTATCTGCATGACATCTTCATATTTTCCGAAGATCCGGAGCAAGATTGTTCTGTCGGGTTCTGGATTGTCTCCGGAAATACAAATAGTATACCAAGCTCAAGAAATGTGATTGATGGAATTCCTGGGATACAATTTTTCCTGAAGGAGCACAGATGTAAAGTCAACGCAGTGGTCCAATGCCATCCCCACCCACTTCCTGGGGTTTACAAACTTCTACCAACGTTTTATCCTGGGCTTTTCCAAATTGGTAGCTTCACTAATGGAGGTTCTTAAGAAGAGGACTGTTTTCAAGTGGACCTAGGAGCAGCAACTGACTTTTGATCATCTGAAGAAGGCTTTAGGAAGGCCCCAATCCTGGTACACCCAGATGCACAGCAATCATTTACAGTGGAGGCTGATGCATCTAGAGTAACTATCAGGGCTATACGTTCTCAAACAAGGGGACCTAAATACCTCCTTCATCCATGCACCTTCCACTCTCATATGCTCAGAGTTGCAGAAAAAGGACAATCATGTCTATGACAAGGAACTCCTGGCCATAAAAACTGCCTTTTGAGGATTGGAATTTGAAGTAGAGAGAATGAAAAGTGATTTAAGAAAGACTGAAAGGAAAATTGGTTCTTACCTGTAATTTTCATTCTTGAAATACCAGCGATCAGTCCAGACAAGTAGGTTTTGCATCCCTACCAGCAGATGGAGGCATAGAATAAAACCTTTTCAGGCACTGCTACATAACCGAGAACGCCACCTGCAGTCCCTCAGTTTTGACCTGTATGCAAGCCAAGTAGAGTCCCCAAACTCAAATTCAATGAACAATTTCTCCTACCAGGGCGATCATAGTTGGGGCCCCCTGACAAAAAACCCTTGCATACAACAAGGAACTGAAAACCTAACAGTCCTAAAATCTCCAACTATATACATATAATAATAATAAGCTCTTGCAGAAACACTTATAATCATGTCAGTCTTTCAGGACCAGGGGATTGGTCTCTGGACTATCTGTGGTACAAAAATTAGCAGGTAAGAACCAATTTTTCCTTTCCTGTTCATACCCCAGATCAGTCCAGACAAGTAGGATGTACCCAAGCTTCCCTACACTAGGCGGGCCCCCGAAAGACCCACTCTCAGAACACCCTCAGCAAAGCTCACTTCTTCTGATGCTCGCATATCTAAACAGTAATGCCAGGTGAAAAGTGTGACATGAAGACCATATCGCCATTCTACAGATCTCGAGGCAACACCAACTGACACTCCGCCCAAGAGGCCACTTGTACTCTAGTAGAATGCGCCCGCAACCCCTCCAGAACCTTCCAGCCTTTACAGAGATAGGCTGAAAAAATAGTCTCCTTTAACCACTGAGCCATAGAACCCAGCTCCTGAAGATAAAGCCAGGCCCTGGGCACCGGCATTCACAGAAGCTGGACCAACTGCAACTGTAACTTCAGAATCCTCTCTGAGGTCAGAAACACTTTGCCCAGTTGGGTGTCGAACCTCGCTCCCAAGTATTCCAATGTCTAGGTTGAAACCAGGTGACTCTTTCCTAGGTTCATCACCCAGCCCAGAGATCAGAATATATCCAGGACCCTCCGAATAGACTGATTACATTCCTCCTCTGATTTTGTTTGGATAAGCCAGTTGTCCAGATAAGGATGAATTAGGACCCTTCCCCTTTGGAGTGCCGCCACCACCACCACCACAGTCATCATCTTCATGAAAGTGCATGGTGTGTCGCTAGTCAGAATGGAAGAGCCCGAAACTGGAAATGTTAACCCAGTAGCATGAAACGAGGAAATTTCTGATGATCCGCACATATGGGTATGTGTAAATAAGCCTCTGTCAAGTCCAGTGAAGCCAACCCCCCCCCCCCCCCACCCCTCCGATGGGCTGCAGCTATTACTGTCTGTAATGTCACCATACAAAATCATGGCACTCACAGCACTGCATTCACCCTCTTCAGGTTAGAGGATGGGTCAAAAAGCCCCTCCTTTTTGGAAACCACAAAGTAATTTGAGTACCTCCCTTGACCCTGCTCCGCTGATGGCACCAGAACAATAGCACCTAACCGCTGAAGGTGACTCAATGTATCCCAAATGGCTTTCTACTTGCAGTGGAACATGCAATGTGACACCACAAAGGCTTCCCTGATAGGGCGAGAAAATTCTAAGGCGTAGCCATCTCTTATTACCTCTAGCACCCATTGGTCCACTCCTCGTAAAATCATGTTAGGCGTCCCCCGACAGCCTCTCCCCAAGAGAGTGGACCAGTCTGGCTTCACTGCGATGACTTACCACTTCCAATGCCCTGACCGGAACTCTCTCTGGGGGGGGGGGGGGTGGAATCTTTGGGAACCCTGAAAGGACTGCTGCCTTTCTGACCCCTGCTTCTGCACGGACACCGAAGAGCTCTTGTTGGGATGAAACCATCTCATATTCTGATAACAGGTGTGAGCCGGGAACATCTTCCTGCTGGTCTTATCTTCCGGCAGCTTGATCCCCTTTGACTCCCCCAAATGCTCCATCAGCTGCTCCAGGTCATCTCCAAACAAAAACTTTCCTTTAAAAGGAAGATTACAGAGCTGAGACTTGGACCACATATCCACCGACCAGTTCTGTAACTACAGATGTTGGTGCGCTGAGACCGCCGCAACCATACTCCTGGCTGAAGTCCTGATCAAATCATACAATGCATCAGCCTCAACAATGACCCCAACCTCCACCTGGGCTGCCTACCTAGCTTCACTGGAATCGGTTAAGGTCTTCTCCTGAGACTTCTGTAACCAGCGCAAACAGGCCCTTTGCATGAGGCTACCACAGATCACCCCTTGTAGGCTCAAAGCAGAGACCTCAAACATCCTCTTCAGCTGTATTTCCAGCTTGCGGTGTTGAGCATCCTTTAACACAGCCAACCCTGCCACTGGAATGGTCATCTTCTTGGTGACCACCTACACCACAGCATCCACCTTAGGAAAGACTAGGAGTTGCAAAGCATCCTCCATTAAAGGCATAACTTCACCATTGCCCTGGCCACCTTAAGCCCTGTTTCTGGAAAATCCCATTTCCAGTTCACCAGTTTAACCTTCTTAGGTAGCGGAAAAGCCTTTGGTGGACCTTGCAGCTCATCAACACCAAGTCCACCCCTTCATTATCAGACTCCTCCTGAATTTCCTTAATACCTGGAGAATAAGAGGCTTCAACTCCTCTTTGCAGAACAGACGAACCACACATGGGTCATCGCCCTCTGCAATTGGAACCTTGTCCGGGTCTACAAGATCCTTGTCCCCATCGTGGTTTCCATCCATGTTGCCTGCCAGGTGGTCTCCAGGATCATACCCCAGCCCATCCTGCAAATCATCTGATTCCTCAGAATCACCCTCTCCATCAAGATGGGCAAGACCCAAATGGCGAAATAGGTCCCTTGATTCCCTGTTCGAGGACCCCTTAGACTGATGTTGTGGCTGATGATTCAGAGACTGTTTACTTCCTGCACTTCTCCTGGCCAGACAGGCCTTGTGCAGAAGCAAGAAAAAAATCTTTGGAAAAATCTTGCACATCATCATCTGCCTTAGACTGAACCTCCTCCCCCTGATCCTCCAACCTGGTCTGGATTCCAGGCGAAAGCGGAGAAGGTGAATCCCTAGGCTCCTGAGAGTCTGCTAGTATCTTTCTGCTTGCCTTCATCCTGCCTGCCAGGCTGCAAACATCCCCCGGGGTTTCCTTCACGGGGCCTTGGGAACAAGTGGCCCTTTAACGCTTGCAGCTCCCTGTTAGTGTTCGTGGTAGTTGTGGGTGAATCCTTAGGCCGGTGGCAGATGACCACGCCCCCAGGGGAAGATCCCGAGAGAGACCACCGGTCAGGCTCAGAGTATGGAGACAGACACACACCAGTTCTTTTATTAAACAGTATATGGAACCACCAGAGGTGGCAGTAGTGAGCTGGAAATGCTCGGCTGGGCTGTAGTTCCTCAGATACTGGAACAGCGATCCTGGATAACTGAGCTGTAGAGAAACTGAATATAGTGAGTAGACAGAGTAGGCAGAGTTCAGGAACAGAACCATGATGGTAACACTCACACAATAGTCTCTTAGAGGCAGCCCAGGAGCTGGAATGAAGTAGGCCCTTGAGGAGAGAGTACCTGGTTCCAGGGAACACTCAGAGAGCGAAGGTAACTCACTGGTGTTGTAGGCAGCGATGACTTCCTGGCAGAAGTGGTATACAGTAGTAAGTCCAGGAACGAGGGCCCTCAAGGAGCAAGTACCGATTCCAGACTGCAATCTGAAAAGCAAAGAGAAAGTGAGGCCCCCGAGGAGCGGGTACCCCTGGTAAGTCCGAGGAGGTAGAGTAGCAAGGTATACGGAGAGCGAATCTCATGCGCCGATACCTGGAGGAAAGCCCTTGCTAACTCGATATGTTAGCGATTTCAGAGACCTTAAATATCGGGTGAGGATGAATGTCACCTCAGGGGGACGCCCCTGAGGTTCGCGCCACTGCTGGTACTTGAGTCGGGGCCGCGCACATGCCCTTAGGCTTCTGGGAAACATGGCGGTGTGCAGCGTCCAGCCGGTCCGGGGACGCCGGAGGGGAATGGCAAGATGACACCGAGGCAGGCAGCCAAACTTCCAACAGGCAAAGAGGGAGTCGCCAAAGAGGTAAGGTGGGCATAGTGGAGACGTCGAGCAGCGACGGTCGCAATACTCCCTCAGAGGGTCCTTCACTTCCAGTAGCACACTCCTGGCACAGTGCGGATGACTTAATCCAAACGCAATTGGTGCAACAGGTCCGACAGTTTCCTGCGCTTAGAGGCTAATGCTGGTGCCATTAAGCCCACACATGGCTGAGTCTGCCTGCCACGCTAAACTATCAGCCCGATAACAGCACAAATTAGCAGCCGAGCACACTGCCCTAATGTTCCATCAGCACTGAAAACATTGCCCTGTCACTCCAGCAGCCATGAGCCCCCCCCCCCCCCCGAAAGCCAGCTATGTGCCCACACAGCCTGACAGCCAGCCAGCCACTAACTCCTCTCTTTTTTTCTTTTTTTTTTAAAGACACAGCAGCCAAATTATAAACCCCAGTCAGAATAAATACTTCCCTGCTGCTGGAGAAAATCTGAGAAGAAGCTTTCAGGAAGAAAGACCCTTGGATGCTACAGGTTAAAGCTGCTCAGGGACTGCCAACCTCCTGTTTGCTTGGCTCAAACCTGAGGGATGGTCCACAGAACTACCTAACATCTCAGGAAGTGTCTCCTCAAACCTTTTCTTCCCTCTAAATCAAATCTAAAACTTTATTTTTCTTCTATCTCAGACTGCAGTTTTGCACCTCTACCATCTGCTGGAGACAAAAATACTGAGGGACTGCAGGTGGCACTCTCAGTTATGTAGCAGTGCCTCAAAGTTTTGTTCTCTGCCTCCATCTGCTGGTATGGATGCAAAACCCACTTGTCTGGACTGATCTGGGGTATGAACAGGAAGAGTGGTTGAAGATTTGGCATCTGGGATCCAGGTCAAGAAGTGTCGAGTCATGCATCTGGGGTACAAAAATCCAAAAGAGCTGTATGCGATGAGGAGCAAAAGATTGATGTGCACGGACTGGGAGAGGGACCTTGGTATAATAGCATTTGGTGATCTGAAGACAGCAAAATAATATGATAAGGCGATAGCTAAATCCAGAAGGATGCTGGCCCTTATAGAGAAAGGGATAAAGAGTAAGAAAAAGGAGGTGATAATGCCCTTGACAAGTCCTTGGTGAGGCCTCACTTGGAGTACCATGTTCAGTTCTGGAGACCACTTCAAAAGACCAGTTCAAAAGAAATGAAGAAAAGATGGAAATAGTCCAGAGAAAGGCAGCCAAAATGGTGTGGGTCTATACTGGAAGGCTTATGAGAGGCTGAAGGATCTAAATATGTATACTGTAGAAGAGAGGAGGTGCAGGGGAGATTAATACAGACCTTCAGATACCTGAAAGGTATTAATGATGCTCAAATTTCAAACCTTTTCTGTTGGAAAGGAAACAGTAGAACTAGGGGTCACAAAATCAAAACTACAAGGATGACGATTCAAAACCAAAATCAGAAAATATTTCTTCTCGAAACGGGTAGGGGATGCCTGCAATGCCCTTCCGGAAGAGGTGGTAAGGACGAAATCAGTAAATGACTTAAAAAGGGCATGGGATAGATACTGCAGATCGCTAAACACTAGATGATGGAAATGAAAAAAAGGGGAACATGGGGGAATAACCTGCATGGAGCGGCAGTTACTACCATGAGGAGCTTGCTGGACAGACTGGATGGACCATTTGGTCTTTATCTGCCATCTTTACTATGGCTTCATTTTCTGGAAGGGGTTATCATCAAACCCAGGTTTTCACGGATCACAAAAATTTAGAATTCCTTAAGACCACGCGCAACATGAATTCCAGGCAAGCTCAGTAGTCTCTTTCCTTTTCTCAGTTTGATTTCATATTAACAAACCAATGAGGCTCCCTCCTGGAGGGAAGGAGAAGAAAGAACCTGCAGAACTGGAAGCTCCCACCTTGAGCTTCTGACTGGAGAACTTTGCCCTGTCTATTGTTTTTCAGATATGCTCTCAAGAACTGAGCAGACTCCAGGTGAGGCCTCACCAGTGACATATACAGGGGCATTATCTCCTCCATTTTCCTTCTGGTTATGCCTGTCTATACAGCCCAGAATCCCTCTGGCCTTAGCCACCACCTTGTCACATTGCTTCGCTGCCTTCAGATCATTAGATACTATCATTCTGGTCCATGCACATCAGTCTTTCGCCCCCCCCGTCATGTACAGCTCCTACACTCTACATACACAACTCTGCACTTCTTAGCATTGAATTCTAGCTGTCAAAATGTTGATCATGCTTCCAGTTCTCAGGTCACTTCTCATTCTGTCTATTCCACAGGTACGTCCACTCTGATGCAGATCTTAAGGTCATCAGCAAAAAGACAAACTACCTTGTAACCCCCCCACAATATCGCTGATCAAGATACTGAACAGAACTGGTATTAAAATTCAAATATTTTTCTTATTAGAGGCATAGATACCCTCCCCTCAACATTAAGGGAGATTATATTAACCAGTGTATCACAATTTATCCTAAGAACCAGAGGAGAAGCTAAAAAAAGGAACTGAACATTGAAGTAAAACTGCATTCTCCACAATTCTGCATATATCGCTGCAGAGTAAAAGAGTATTTTATGTCTGCTTTATAAACTGTTTGTGTATCTACTTTATAGTTTGTTTCTCTTATCCAACATCTAATTAACAAACACCAGCTAAACAAACTATACATCCCGATTCCATTTCTAGTATCCTCTGTATTCTTCTGGGAATAATGTGGCTATCATTTGAGATGAGGTAGATTCCATTTGTATGGCCATTGCTGCTGACCGATTTATGAGTCTAGTTTATTATTGCTTATTTGACTATGATTACTATTAGGTTGTCCAACTATTGATATTGCTTGCCTGATTTATCAGCCTTAGTTTTTTTTTTAGCGTATATTACATTGCTTACTTTGTGGTTGACTTTGTAATGCATTAACTATGTGTATTATGTTGATTTGGTTTTGTTATTCCTCACCTCAAGCAGTTTTTGATTTGGTAAGCAATACATTTTTAAAATAAACAAGATTAGTCATTTTTCTTGAAAACAAATCTTTATCTTCTTTCCCAGCATGGTGGCATGGATTATGGGGAAGTTGTAGATCTGATTCTAAAAAAAAAACAAGAGGCAGGACATAACACTGCTTTTGTTCATTTTCTACCTAGTAAGAATGATTAGTACAATATAAGAACCTATTAAATGTTTGATGGGGTAATAAATATCAAGAAGGTTTATCTTTGTTATAAAATATTGAAAATATTGTTTGTTATAAATTTGGGAGAGCAAGTTTGTATATGTATGTAACAATCTGTACTTCTGATGCAATCTTCAAAAACAGCCTGTATGGCTACAAACTATACAGGTGGTTTTGACCCAGATTTCTTCGGGAAAATTGTCAAAGAGAAACTGCATGCATATATTTGAATATCAAACATATGCCCGCCGTTTTCCTTCCCTGACCTACACATGACCCCAGAATACCTCTTTTCCTGCAGCTAAAAGCACGTGAGCTATGGAAGCCTGTGCATACTTATCGGCATTGAAAGAGGACAGTTTTTAATCAGGCAATTTTACCCTGTTGATCTGGATAAATGGTTTTGAACACTGTCTTCCCTGTTGTAAGGAACTGTATGAATGAGTTCTCTATTTTATTTTTGTTTTAAATTTTATATTTCACCTTTCAGGCACTTCAAAGCGGATTACATTCAGATACTGTATTTTCCTGCCCCCAGAGGGCTCACAGTCTAAGGGCCTGATTTACTAAGGCTTTTCTCCCATTCTGGGTCTCTGGGGAAAATGCTTTAAGTAAATCAGGTCCTAAGTCTGTGCCTGAGGCAATGGAGGGTGAAGTGACTTACCCAAGGTCACCAGGAGCAGCAGCGGGATTTGAACTCTGGCTTCCCTGGTTCACAACCCGCTGCTCTAACCATTAGGCTGATACTCCAATTTCTTAACAAACAGAAAAATTTAAATCTAAAAAATAAAAAAAAGAAGTAATGGGCTTAGATCACAGTGGGAGGGAAAAAGGTTGAGATAAAGAAAAAAAGAAACGATCTGTAAGCATAGTTAAGTGTTGAAACAAATGAGCCAGGGGTTGGTGGAATCTCCATTATTGGAGCGTTTTAAGAGAAGGTTACAAAAACATTTGCCTGGGAAAGTTTAGGTACCAGTGGATCCTGCCTAAAGACGGAAGGGCTGAACAAGATAAGACACCTCTGGAAAAGTTTTAAGGTGGTTATCAGGGGCATTTTCAAATGGATTTATACACATAAACCCCGGTTAAGCATGTAAATAGGCTTTTGAAAATTATCTGGGGGGGTTGTGTTGGAGAAATACGCACATACTTTTCCCCATGTTAACATTCCAGGAGACAGAGTTGGGGAGCGCACTTCATTTACGTACATACTTTCGACTTTCTAAAGTTAGCGAACAAATGTACATACAGAAATTACACTTGCTCAGGTGCAAGCGTAAGTTCCTGCATGTATATGCAGGCGTGCACCGGTAGGAATTTTCAAAGAAAATTTAATGTACATAGATCCACTTTGAAAATTTGGGGTAATGTCTTTTGGAATCGCTTTAGCCATATATGAGCTGCTGACAATCGCCTGAGATTCCTTCCAGTCGTATTTCTCTGTCATTCTAACTGATCTCCAGAGGTCCATTCCAACTGTCTTCCAAATAGAGTAGATAACCTATGGAGGCCCCCCTATCTTCCTAAGATTCTCTCTTAAGGACCCCCTTTTCCCTTCACCCACCTTGGTCTGCTTCTTCTCCGTGGCATAAACGATGGAAGTGCAGCAGACCTCAGCAATCTTTCTCCCCTGGCCATAGAAGGACCAGCAGCAGATCTCATCCCCCAGGACGTCCTTGAGAAAGAGGACACGGCCATTGAAGCGCAAGGCCAGTTTGTCAAAGAGTTCGATGTTCTTCAGCAGGTTGTCATCCGAGTTACTGTGAGGGGAGGAAGGAAGGAAGGCACTGAGAACAGCCTTGCGTCGTCTTCCCTCATTACCATCAGGCATCTTTGCTTCCCTTCCATAGCACAGTACTAGTCACACCAGCAACAAGTGTATTAAGAGAGGTTTGATGTTAAGAGAACAGACATTCACTAGAGCAAAGCACAGAAAGAGACCAAAAAAAAAAAAAAAGAGAGATAACATGAGGAGGTGAGCCAGATACAAAGAGAGAGAGGCAGACAGTGGGAAACAAAGTCTCTTTTGAAATTAGCAAGAAGCAGAAAAACAGAAGTATTTACTGAAATTCATAATAACAAAAGTAATTAAGCAGGAGAAGCACGTAATGCATTTTATAAACACTTAATATGTCATCAGCAAATGCAGACAAATATTACTTTTCAAAACTTTTTGCCAGCACTGCTGCTTCGACCCCAGAAACTCTATCCTCACCCCCCTATGCTTTCAACAAATCACAGGATAATAAGTAGTTGATTATCACCCAAACACTATACATTGCCCCTTCAGCAGCACGGGAGCTGGGAACGGACACCAAAGGAGTCAATACTAACCAAGTACACATTAACAGGTACATTTTCCATATGGCACTTAACTCGCAAAGCATGCAGGTACTTCTCAGCCTGCACAAAGCAACTTGGCATTCAAACACAAAGTGCTCACACAGTTTGTCTTTGAAGACCAGATTGTTGTGCTGAGGAAAAGCACACACAATTTAAAGTCGGTTCAAGCCAAGGTGTAAAGAACATCAGTCAACTGCAGGGTAATTTTACAAACCATGCAGGTAGGTGTAAAGTCCACAGGTATTTTTCTCCATGGACTTTGCAACCAGTTCTCAAAGGGAAAGTAAGAGGGGACTTCCTCCCTGCTAAATGCCTAGGAGAATGCCTCCACTCTATGCAGGTAACCTGACAGGCGAACATGATATACATTCATAAGTTTACCTGCGTATCAGGCAGACAATTTTGTAAAAGGCCACTTCTGCACGTGAAAAACTGTTCTATGCACAGACATCCCTTTGAAAATTACCCTGATATTTAATTTTTAAAAAATGTATAGTCATGTATGGTTTTCAGCCATGCCTCTGAAATACCCTGGAACATCCTTTTTTTTTTTTTTTAATGTAGCTGAAAATCCACTTGTGCAGATTCAACTAATTTATTTGCATAACTTCTTTAATTACTCATGTAGATCCGGACTACATATTTGAAAATGTACCCCTAAAGGAGTCTATATAAGTGATTTAACTTCAATAGCGTTACTATTAGCAGAGCACATTTTAAAGGAAGCGATATCAATCAGTATAATTTGGAGAGAGTTGATATAACAGGGATAACTGCTAGCTCAGCAGTAATACAACATAATTGGACTTCTAAGAAGACAATGGGACAACTTGCATAGAGTGGTGGCTACAACTCTAAATGGCAGTAGTATGCCTGCGTCAGGCTTCCAAGATGTCTAGGGTAACCTGCATGGAGGGGACAATGAATAAAACCCGAGCTTCAACTGAGCTGGATTTTGTTTGTACAACAGCCTCACTAATTTTGGTGATTATGGGATTTATTACAAAACTCCATAATAAAACTTTTATAGGAAAATTGGTTCTTACCTGCTAATTTTTGTTCCTGTAGTACCACGGATCAGTCCAGACTGCTGGGTTTTGCCTCCCTTCCAGTAGATGGAGACAGAGAAAAACTTTGAGAGTATCCCCTCTTAAGCCGGTGTGCTACCTGCAGCTCCTCAGTATAAACAGTATCCAAGCAAATATTAAACTTTATGAAGCAAAGATATGTCAAGTGAAGGACCAAGAAGAATTATTAACTCCAACTATATACACTAGAGCTGTAACATTGGAGTTGTCCGCGTAGGATGAGGATACTCCTATACCCTCCTTCCGAGCACAAAAATAACTCCAAAAAGAATACTGCAGTGCAAGTGGATTCCCTAGAAACTGTAGACCCCCAATGGGTGAGCATCTGGACTGATCCATGGTACTACAGGAATGAAAATTAGCAAGAAAAAACCAATTTTCTTTTCCCTATACATACCTGGATCAGTCCAGACTGCTGGGATGTACCCAAGCTGCTCTATCTGGGGTGGGAATTGGAGAGTCCGGCTCGAATGACACTGCAGCTTAAATTGGTTTCATCCAAAACCTGGACGTCCAAACAGTAGTGTCTGGAAAAGGTATGCAGAGATTTCCAGGTCACCACCCTGCAAATTTCTTGCGGCGAAACCAACTGATTCTGTGCCCAGGAAGCCACCTGAGACTGAGTGGAATGCGCCTTCAAACCTTCCGGAACCGCATGTCCGCAGCAAATATAAGCGGAAGCAATGGCCTCTTTCAGCCAGCGGGCTATAGACATTTTAGACACTTTTTGGCCCTTCTTAGGGCCACTCCACAAGACAAAGAGATGATCTGATAACCAAAAAGAGTTAGTAACCTCCAAGTATCGCAAGAGGACCCTTCTGACATCCAAGCACCTCAATTCCCAGGCATGAGCTGGCTCTGTTTCAGCATTAGGGAAGGCTGGTAATTCTACCGACTGATTCAGGTGAAAAGCTGAAACCACCTTCGGAAGAAAAGAGGGAACCAGTCTGATAAGAGACTCCCAAATCTGAAATACGCAAAAATGGCTCCCGGCAAGAGAGAGCTCGCAATTCTGACACTCTCCTAGCTGAACAGATCGCCACCAAAAACATCATTTTCAGAGTCAAGTCCTTTAACGATGCCTTCCTAAGAGGTTCAAAAGGAGCTACACACAAGACTTTAAGGACTAAATTAAGACTCCATGAAGGACACACCTGACGAACTGGAGGATTCAAATGTTTCACTCTGCGAAGGAAATGTACCATGTTGGGATGAGCCACCAGGGTCAAAGCCTGAATCTTGCATCGGAGGCACCCCAGGGCCACCATCTGAACCCTAATGGAATTAAACAACAAGCCCTTAGTGAGGCCCTTCTGCAAAAAGTCCAGGATTTGGGCCAGCAAGGAATAACGAGAAACAACTCTCTGTTCCTCACACCAGGAATCGAAAGCTGACATAAGTTAAGGACATAGACGTCTTGCAAACCCAAAGCAGGGTAGTAATGAAGTCCTCCTGGTAGCCTTTACTCCTCAACCATCTCCTTCCAATAGCCAGGCTGCTAGACAGAAGAGATCCACCTGGTCAAAAAATATGGAGCCTTGCCACAGCATGTTCGGAAGATAAGCCAGGCGCAGGGGACCGTCCACTGCCAGATTGACCAGGTCTGCAAACCAAGGTCTTCGGGGCCACTCTAGGGCTACCAAAATCACCAGACCAGGATGACCCTCTAATCTCTGAAGAATCTTTCCTATCAGAGGTCACGGAGGAAACACATAAAGCAGGACTGTTTTCAGCAATGGGAGGACCAGGGCATCAACCCCTTCCCCTCTGTGTTCCCTCTGGCGGCTGAAGAAGCGTGGGGCCTTGGCATTTTTGAGTGTCGCCATCTGCAAGAGATGAGCTGCATGGCCTCGTCTGAGCGCTCCCATTCTCTGGGGGTCTAACCTCAGACAGCTCAGAAATTCTACCTGCATGTTGTTGGTCCCCACTATGTGCGATGCAGCCAGCATGGTCAGATTCTGCTCCGCCCAGTCCATAAGTTAAGCTGCCTCCGTGGCCACCAGGCGACTCCTGGTCCTGCCCTGACAGTTGATGTAGGCCACTGCCATTACATTGTCTGACCGTACTCACACCACCCAGTTGCGCAAGAGCTGGAGAAAACTGCAACTCTAAGCGCACCGCTCTCATCTCGAGACGATCGATTGACCACGTTGCCTCCTCCGGAGACCATTGACCCTGGACCAAATGAGACTGACACACAGCTCCCTATCCAATGAGACTGGCATCCATTGTCACAATCAATCACCCACTGAGGTACCTCGAGATCCACTCCACATGCTAAGTGTTCTTGCACCAGCCACAAAGGCTGGACCTGGCAGGCTCTGTGAGTGGTAAGGGAACTTGAAACTCCGCTGACATAGGATGCCACCGGGACAACAATGCCCTCTTCAAGGGTCTCATGTGAGCAAACGCCCACGGTACCAACTCCCGAGTGGATGCCATGGATCCCAGGACCTGCAAGTAATCCCAGACTCTGGGAACCAGTGTCCCCAGAAGGTGCTGAACTTGAGACCGCAACTTGGTGGCTCTTTCGTCCAGGAGAAAGACCTTGCCCACCCGGGAAACTAACCAGGCCCCTAAGAAGTCCAAGATCTGAGACGAATGCAGGTGACTCTTGGTCTGGTTGACCACCCATCCAAAGGATTGTAAGTTATGCACGACCGAGTCAGTCATCCAAGTATGGGTGGACTAGAATCCCTTCCTTGTGAAGGGCCGCTGCTACCACCATCACCTTGGTGAAAGTACATGGAACCGTCGCCAGACCTAAAGGAAGAGCGCAGAACTGGAAATACAGGACAAGGGTCATGAAGTGAAGAAGTTTCTGATGATCCTGATGGATACCTATGTATAGATATGCTTCTGTCACATCGAGAGAAGCCAGGAACATCCCCTTGAGCACTGCCGCAATAACCGACCTTGAGAGCCCTGTTCACTTTCTTCAGATCCAGAATGGGATGGAAGGTCCCTTCCTTCTTCGGCACCACAAAGTAAATGGAATAACATCCCACAATGGAACAGGAACAATAGCCCCCAGGGACTCCAGCCGGTTGATGGTGTGATGAACTATTTGTTATTTCCCCGGGGAGGCACACGGAGAGATCAGAATAAGGTCTCGGAGAGGATGAGCAAACTCTAAAGCACAGCCGTGAGCAATGATACAGAGTACCCACTGGTCGGATGTTATCTTGGCCTATTCCTTGAAGAAAAGGGAGAATCGTCCCCCGATGACTGGCACGGAGGAATGGGCTGGCCGCAACTCATTGCGAAGATTTGGCCACGAGGGCTCCTTGGCTGGGGCTATCTCGGCTGGTTCGACGACCGCGAAAGGAATGCGACCAGGACTGAGACCTCCCCGAAGTTTGTCGCTGGCCCATGCCCACTGTTCTATTCTGGCGAAAATGCATTGGCCCCTAAAGCAAGAGCGGGTCGGGGGGGAACCCCCCTAGACACCTTCGGCCTGGCAACTTGTGCACATTATCACCCAGAGATTTGATTAGTTGCTCCAAGTCCTCACCAAAGAGGAATTTTCCCTTGAAAGGGAGCGCACTAAGCTGCATCTTTGAGGAGACATCTGCCGACCAATTGTGCAACCATAAGAGCCTCCTGGCCTATATAGCTGACACCATAGTTCTGGAGGAGGTCCGAAGGAGATCATAAGGCTTCCAACCCCGTAGACCACCGTCACCTCTAGGCACTCTGCCTGAGCTGACTCCTGAGGAGGAAGGTCCCTGACACTCAAGAGCTGTTGAACCCATCTCAAGCCCACCCTAAGTGCGAGGCTGCTGCAGATGGCCGCTCGGATCCCCAGAGCAGAGACTTCAAATATGCGTTTAAGTTGGACCTCGAGCTTCCTTTCCTGGAGGTCCTTGAGGGCTGCCACTACGGCCACTGGAATGGTGGTCCTTTTGGTGACCGCAGAGACCGAAGCATCCACCTTCGGGACCTTGAGGAGCTCCAGGGTCTTATCCATAGCTTTACCCACTCACAGACTTGCTTCCGGAGTATCCCACTCCCGGGTCATGAGTTGCTGGATCAACTGAGGAAACAGTTTAAATAGGTATGTTTTTAAGGCCTGTTTAGATGCCTTTGTCAAGGTTATAGAATGTATATACAAAGGAGGCGAGTTCCAGTATAACGGACCTGCAACAGAAAAGGCCCAGGCCTGAGTTTCATCTAAGTGAGCTAGATGAGAGGAAGGCACCTCCAACAGGTTCTGTTGAGTGGATCTCAAAGCGCATGACGCACTATAAACACATAAGATAGCACTAATCCAAGGAGCTGAAACATTGTTTAACAGTTTATGCACCAATACAGCAATCTTGAAGCAAATACTTCAGGTAAATAGGGAGCCAGTGAAGTGAAAACAAAACTAGAATAATATGCTCACTCAATTAAGGTCCCAGTAAGGATCGTGGCGGCACCATTTTGAACCATTTACAAATGCCCTCAATGAGTTTTTACAGGAAGGACCACAAAAAGGGCATTACAGTAATCAATGCCTGAAAAAAATTAGACTTTGTAAAATGGTGCAAAAATCCTGCAGATCCAGAGGTTTCAGAGGCAGAGCTACAGCTAAAAATAACAGCCACAAGCACGAAACTCCCCAAGCTTAAGTGTCTTTTATCTAGTTTTTTTTTTAATACAACTTTACACCACGACAAACAAGAAAAGTATACTGTCCTGCATTAGACTGCAAGGTAGAGCTGCCAGTGGGACCCCAGCTGTTTCCAAGCTGCCTCAGCAGCCTCTTGAAGGGGAGGGATCTGGACCACCAGATTTGCACTCCAAGGATTCTTGGACAAGCGCATTAAAAGGGTCATCAATCCCCAGCTTGTCCACTTCAGACCAGGAGGGATGGTCCCACCAGAACCTGGCAACCTCCTGGAAGAAAGACTATCTCCTTTTTAACTTTGTATTTTTGTAAATACCAGAACTGCTGGAGACACAGAAATACTGAGGGACTGCAGGTGGCATACTGGGTTATGTACAGCATCAGTGAAAACTTTTGTCTCCATCTGCTGGCAGGGATGCAAAATGCAGGAGTCTGGACTGATCTGGGTACGAACAAGGAAATAAGGCTATTGTAACCACAAATTTTGTGTGTTTATGCACTGAGAAGGGGGTCCTGGGTTTTGAAGTTAAGTATCAAAGTTGAAGATGATCTACCAGTGGAGGAGGTGTAGGGCAGCACTTTTAATAGACTTTGAGCATGACAGACAGATGAAAAGCAGTGGTAGGTAAAAGGTTGAAAGGACAAGTAAAAGACAACATTAGGGAGGTGTGTGTGATTGTGAGGGGGGTGGGGGTTGGTATTGAGTTGCATATGGGAAATCTATATGCTCATCTATCCAAAGTGGAAGAATCTCAACTGAGCAGACTGGATGGACCAATCTGGTCTTTATTTGCCATGGTCTACTATGTTACTATGAAAACAATTCAGGAAAAGTTTTGGGTAATACAGAAGTGTGAGATTAACAGAAGTGACTGCCAATACAGATACCCCAAGAGACCCTCCTGTGCATGCTCTCACCTGGTGTATGAGTATTTATTGTTGCTCCTGTTATGGAGAAGCTTCACCACAGGCTAAGAGAAAAAAAAAAAGTAAAATAAAAACATAAAAGATACACCATACTGGGTCAGACCAAGGGTCCATCAAGCCCACTTGGCTGATCCAAGTCACAAGACCCTGACAAGTACCCAAACATTAGATAAATCACAAGCTACTTTTGCTTATTAATTAACAGCAGTTTAAGGATTTTTCCTCTAGGAACTTATCCAAACCTTTTTTTAAACTCAGTTAACACTAACTGCCGTAACCACATCCTCTGGCAATGAATTCCAGAGTTTAACTATGCTCTGAGTGAAAAAGAATGTTTTAAGGAGGATGAGAAACACAGGACTGTGTTTCTGCCTGCTCTCTCTATGTTCCTGCCCTGTATCTTTTTCTCTCACCTTAGCACATGATGTGATAATTTTCTGTTCTTCCTTTGCTGAGGTCACCATCGGAATCAGGCACAGGGGGTCATAACCTTCACTTCTTTGCTGAGAGACAAGAAGAAAGATAAAAAGGGACAGAGAGAAACAGAAGGAGGGAAACGTATAACAATGTGTACAGTGCATGCATCATTGACAGCAAGACAAGCAGTCTGCTTGGCTGAATACCCTCTGTGCTTAATAATGAATGTTAATAAAGCCTCTTCATAATCATGTTGATGTAATGGAATCAAACCATTAGAACCTCCACACACAGGTCACCTGCTTGACTTTTGGCTCTTATTCTTAGCACTGTTTGTTTATATAAAACAATAAAGTGGATGACTAAAGGAAAATTAGTTCTTACCTGATAATTTTCGTTCCTGTAGTACCACGGATCAGTCCAGACACCTGGGTTGTGACTCCGCACCAGCAGGTGGAGACAGAGTAAAACTTGTCGGGCTCCCTACATATAGTAAGGTGCCACCCACAGCCCCTCAGTCGCACGTAATGTCAAAGCCAGATAAAAGCCAAAACTAGCTAACTAGAAAAAAACCCCAAAAAACTGAGGCCAATTCACAACAGCCCCTTGAGCTGGAACCGACAAACCTTCAGGGCCATGAACACAACGTGCAAAAAACTGCAAACTACAATGGCTAAATAATCAACAGAGCAGACTCTCTCTCTTTCTATCAGAAAACTACGAACACAGACGGGCGGGAGCCTGGACTGATCCGTGGTACTACAGGAACGAAAATTATCAGGTAAGAACTAATTTTCCTTTCCCTGTACGTACCCGGATCAGTCCAGACACCTGGGATGTACCAGAGCCAAGTTACCCAGGGTGGGAAGCAGAGAGTCCCGCTCGGAGAACACTCGCCCCAAAACCCTGAGCTTCAGCTGCCTGGACATCCAGCCTGTAATGTCTCGTGAAAGTGTGCAACGATTTCCACGTTGCCGCTCTACAGATCTCCTGGGTGGACACACTAGAAACCTCGGCCCAAGACGTGGCCTGCGCCCGCGTCGAATGGGCACGAAGCTCCTTGGGTGCCAACTTGCCCTGCAGAAGATACGCCGAACCAATCGCTTCCTTGAGCCAACGCGCAATCGTGGCACGGGAAGCCGCCGACCCTCTACGAGCCCCCGACCAGAGAACAAACAGGTGATCGGAAACCCGGAAAGGATTCGTAACTTCTAGATAACGAATTAGAATCCTACGCACATCGAGTTTCCTCAGTTCCCTCGAATCCCTGGCCTGAGGATCCACGGTCGAAAACCCGGGAAGATCTACTGACTGGTTCAAGTGAAAAGACGACACCACTTTGGGCAAAAAGGAAGGAACAGTCCGCAGAGAGACACCCGTCTCTGTAAAACGCAAAAATGGTTCTCTACAAGATAGCGCTTGTAGCTCCGAGACCCGACGAGCGGACGTAATAGCGACCAGAAACACTGTTTTCAGAGTTAAATCCTTCAAAGTCGCACGCTAGACCGGTTCAAACGGCGACCCACAAAGAGCCGAAAGCACGCAGTTTAAATTCCAGGAGGGACACGGATTCCGGACCGGCGGGCGGAGATGCTCTGCCCCCCGTAGAAACCGCGTCACATCTGGATGGCCCGCCAGGGACACTCCCTGGACCTTGCCTCGCAGGCAACCAAGGGCAGCCACCTGGACCTTCAGGGTACTCCAGGACAGCCCCTTCGAGAGACCCTCCTGAAGAAAGGCGAGAATCTCCGGCACCGCAGGCCGAATGGGGTTAACCTCGTGAGCACTACACCAGTCCTCAAAAACCGTCCAGACCCTCATATAGGTCAAAGACGTGGACTGTTTCCTAGCTCTCAACAACGTGGTGATCACTGCCTCGGAGTACCCTTTGGACTTCAGGTGCTCCCTTTCAAAAGCCAAGCCGCGAGACAGAAGTGATCCGCGTCCTCCAAACAAACGGGTCCCTGACGAAGAATGGTCGCGTCTCCCCGAAAACGGAGCGGAGATTCCACCGCTAGCCGCAGCAGATCTGCGAACCACGGACGCCGTGGCCACTCCGGCGCCACCAGTATCACCGCAGCCGGATGCAACTCGATCCGTCGGAGCACCTTGCCTATCAGAGGCCACGGGGGAAACACGTAGAGCAACACGTCCGTGGGCCAAGGAAGCACGAGGGCATCGACCCCTTCCGCGCCCCGCTCCCTCCGACGGCTGAAGAACCTCGGAGCCTTTGCGTTTTGCGCGGTGGCCATCAGATCCAGACGTGGGCGACCCCACCTGGCACAGAGGAGATGATATGCTTCCTCCGGTAGCTCCCACTCCCCTGGATCCAGGCGGTGCCGGCTGAGGAAGTCCGCTTGGACGTTGTCGACGCCGGCGATGTGTGACGCCGCAATGCTGCTGAGGTGTCGTTCCGCCCAGCCCATCAACTGAGCCGCTTCCTCCGCCACTTGCTGACTCCTTGTCCCGCCTTGACGGTTGATATAGGCTACCGTGGTGGCATTGTCCGACAGGACTCGTACCGCCTGCCCCCGTATCCACGGCAGGAAAGCTTGTAACGCCAGCCCCACCGCCTTGGTTTCCAACCGATTGATGGACCACTGCGATTGCTGGGCTGACCACAGACCTTGCACCGAGCGCCCCCCACAGACCGCTCCCCAACCCGAGAGACTGGCATCCGTCGTGACCACCGTCCAGGTGGGCAGGATCAGAGACACTCCGCACGTCAGATGGTTGGGGCAGAGCCACCACTGCAGGCTGGCCCTGGCGCGGTCCGTGAGAGGCAGCGGGCGCAGGAACTCCTCCGAGACCGGCCTCCAGCGGGAAAGTAACGCTGATTGTAACGGTCGCAGATGAGCAAAAGCCCAGGGCACCAAGGCGAGTGTCGACGCCATGGAACCCAGGACCATCAGGTAATCGCGGACCAAAGGGCATCGTAGGGCTAGCAAGCGCCTCACCTGTCCCTGGAGCTTGAGGACCCTGTCCTGAGTCAAGGATACCGTGGCCCCCTCGGTGTCGAACAAGGCCCCCAGATATTCCAACCTCTGGGTGGGCTGAAGGTGACTCTTGGCTAGATTGACCACCCAACCAAGCGACCGCAAGAGCTGCAGAACCCTGGCCACCGCTTGCCGACACTCCATCTCGGATTTGGCCCGAATGAGCCAATCGTCCAGGTAAGGGTGAACGAAGAGCCCTTCCCGTCGGAGCTGAGCAGCCACCACCACCATAACCTTGGTGAAGGTGCGTGGAGCCGTGGCTAGACCGAAGGGAAGAGCCCTGAACTGGAAGTGCTTGCCCAGGATGCAAAATCGCAAGTACCGATGATAGGCTGGCTGAATCCCTATGTGGAGATACGCCTCCGTCAGATCCAGGGACGCTAGGAACTCGCCCGGGCGTACCGCAGCCACTACCGAGCGAATTGTTTCCATCTTGAGCCGGGGAACACGAAGGCACCGGTTGACTCCTTTTAGGTCGAGGATCGGACGATACGCTCCGTCCTTCTTTGGAACCACGAAATAAATGGAGTACCTTCCCGTGCCCCGTTGCGTTGGCGGAACGGTAGTGATGGCGCCCAGAGCCTCCAGGCGCTGGAGGGTTGCCCGCACAGCGGCCCTTTTGGCTACGGCCTTGCAGGGGGAGACTAGAAACTTGTCCCAGGGGAGACGTGCAAATTCTAACGCGTAACCGTGTCTTATCACGTCTAACACCCACTGGTCCGAAGTGATTTTGGTCCATTCCTCGTAAAAACGCTCGAGGCGCGCTCCCACCAGTGGAACAGCCTCCGGAGCCCTTGCCGAGAAACGAACCAATCGCGTATCATTGGGCCGACTTGGCCCCGGATCCCGCCGAGGATCCCCCTGACCTGTTGAATCTCTTCCCCCGAAAGGACTGAGACCAGGTGGAAGATCTGACAGCGCCTCCTCGGAAGGATTGACCCGCCCCAGCTGACCTCTGCGGCCTCTGGCGACGGTTGTTTTGAAACGGTTCCGTGTGGAGAAATTGGGTCTAGGTCGTGGCCTGTCCTCCGGTAGCTTAAAAGCCTTGTTCTCACTCAGGAACTGCATGATATCATCCAGCTGCTTCCCAAACAGCAACTTCCCTTTAAAAGGCAAGGCGCCGAGATGAACCTTAGACGTACCGTCCGCCGCCCAGTTTCGGAGCCAGAGAAGACGGCGCGCTGAAACCGCAGACACCATAGCCCGGGCCGAGGTGCGCAACAAATCGTGCATGGCATCAGCGCTGTAAGCTATTACCGCCTCCAGGAGATCCGCCTGAGCGGCCTCCCCTTCAGAGAGACCAGCATTCCCTTGTAAGGTCTGGGCCCAGCGGAGCCCAGCCCGCAACGCAAAATTGCTGCAAATGGCCGCCCTGACTCCTAGGGCTGATACCTCGAACACCTTCTTGAGCTGTACCTCCAGCTTCCGATCCTGGACATCCCTTAGCGCTGTAGCGCCTGTGACAGGAATGGTCGACCTCTTGGTGACCGCCGACACCGCGGCATCCACGCGGGGAAGCCGCAGCAGCTCCAACGCATCCTCCGGCAGAGGATACAGCTTATCCATGGCCTTACTTACCTTGAGGCCCAACTCCGGGGTGTCCCATTCTCGGAAAAGAATGTCGGACGCAGAAAAATGGAAAGGGAACGCCACCGTAGGGCCCGCGAGCCCCAGAAGCACCGGGTCCATCTTAGGCCCTTGGCGGGTTTCCACCGGTGGGGCCTCCACTCCAATTTCGTCGAGGATCGCTGGAATGAGAGGGGAAAGCTCCTCCCTCTTAAAAAGGCGGACGACCTTGGGGTCGTCCCCATCCCCCGTCAGCGCGCCCTTGCCCGCGCCCGGCTGCGCTGGACCTTGATCATCGGGCCCTTCAGGCGCCCCCGAGACCGACCGTTCCTCCTCCGAGGAAGTGGACTCCGAATCCGCGTCCTGGGGCGCACCTCGCGCCGGACGCCTGTCCTTCGGGGGCACCGATATCTCCCTAGGGCGGGCTGACCTCTTCCGGGAGCGAGAACGTCCATCTTCCGCTCCTGGCACCTTCCCGTGCCTGCGCCGCTCCCGTTGGTACTGCGCCAGTTTCTTTAACAAAAAGTTAAAATCCTCCGAAAAAGACTCCTCCGAGTCCGAGTGCCCCTCCCCCGAGCCCCACCCAGCCGCATCGGAGGCACCCCGAGGCGCCCCCGACGCGGACCGAGGCTGGGGAGAGAGCGGAGGAGGCTGGGAGCCATGTTCCATGGCTCTCCTGGTCGCCTCGTGGACGGTCGACAAAATGGCCGCCGTTCCCACGCTAAGCGGGAACGGATCCGGCCCCCCCTCCTGACCTGAAACAACGCACGGCGGCGGCGAACGGGACGCCCGGGTCCGACCCCCACGATCGCCCCTGGACGGTCCCTCGCCTCTGGCGAGGCAACTAGAACACTTGCCGTCCCTCGAGACTCGCGTGCGCGCGGAACCGCACGCGCGGCAGGCGGCCCCGACGGGCATCTCGGCCGAGCAACTAACTTAAACTTTCGCCGCCGCACTAAGAAAAACGCTCCCCCCCCCCCCCCGAACGAAAACCGTCGCGCGGGAGAGAGAGAGAGAGAGAGAGAGCCGGCGCAAAAATAAAGAAAACTTTTTTTTTTTTTTTACTTCGTCCGCTGACCAGGGTGCTGAAGGCCTCCGGGCTCCACCGGGGGTGAGTGAACCGGGCTCCCCGGTGTCACCCCCAACGCTGCTGCCAGAGGGGCCGGGTCCTCGACCCCAGCAGCGGCCTCTACCAGGGGAGGATGATCCCCTCAGGATCTGGCAACCCCCCTGGGAGACACCTCCAACGGGAGCTTCCTGACAAAAACTTCCTGAATTTCTTTTTTTTTTTTTTGAATTAAAATAAAAAAGGAAATCCGCTATCCTTTGTTTTCTTTCTCTATCTATCCCTGACTGGCTAACTCCAACCCCAGGGATCCCAGAGACTGTGGGTGGACCTGCCCCATCTGCTGGAGACAGAGAAAGACTGAGGGGCTGTGGGTGGCACCTTACTATATGTAGGGAGCCCGACAAGTTTTACTCTGTCTCCACCTGCTGGTGCGGAGTCACAACCCAGGTGTCTGGACTGATCCGGGTACGTACAGGGAATCACTGCTCATTTTAAACGCAGCCACACCTATCTTCCTTATTTTCTGTTCCTCCTCCCACCATCATACATTAAGGTGGGGGTGGAAGGGAAATAGAACCAAGAGCTAAGAGAAACAGATAAGTATGAGAGAAAATATGTGTGAAGCTTGCTGGGCAAACTAGATGGGCCATTTGGTCTTCTTCTGCCGTCATTTCTATGTTTCTATGTTTCTATCCCACCACACCCATGTCTTCTTACCTGCAATGCCAGTTGACAGTCTTCCACCAGTCCCTGGATCAGGTAGTACCGAGCCTCACATATCACCTCCTCCAGCTCCCGCTGCGTCTCCGGCAGGGAGACAGATCCATCTCTTAAATAGTTCAGGATGGTGCCAAAGTGCCTCCCACTCCGATCGATCAAGATCCAGCCTACCCAGATGGGGTGAGAGAAACAGAAGGAAGTTGTTAAAGGAAGAGAGGGCGAGGGTCCAAAGGAAAATCGGTTCTTACCTGCTAATTTTCGTTCCTGTAGTACCACGGATCAATCCAGACTCCAGGGTTTTGCCTCCCCTCCAGCAGATGCAGACAGAGAAGTTTTTGACTGACGCTGCCCTATACCTCGAGGTGCCACCTACAGTCCGTCAGTATTACACTGTATCCAAGCATAACAAATAAAAACTGCACAAACTATTAACAAATTTTACCCCCTCATGAGCAGAGGAAGGAGAAACCCTGCCCACACTCGAACCCCAAGTGGAAGCAGAACCGGTTGTAACCTTCAGAACAAACCTGCAGAGAAAACAATAAGTACTGAATGAGCGGAATCTCCATTTCCCCAACTCTGAAATGGGCAGGACTCTGGACTGATCCGTGCTTCTACCGGAATGAAAATTAGCAGGTTAAGAACCAATTTTCCTTTCCCTGTATTTACCCGGATCAGTCCAGACTCCTGGGATGTACCAAAACTGCCCTACGTGGAGAGGGACCTTGACAGTCCCGCTCGAAGCACACCTTATCCAAACCCCCCAGCATCCAGGGCCTGGACATCCAACCGATAATGCCGGGCAAAGGTGTGCAAAGACTTCCAAGTAGCCGCTCTACAGATCTCCTGCGGCGAAACTTGCTGACACTCAGCCCACGAAGCCGCTTGCAGCCGGGGTAGAACGTGCCCAAAGGTACCGGACGGCCCTGAACCATGTTCGCAGATCCAATAGCCTCTTTCAACCAGCACGCAATAGTGGCCCAAGAGCCCTTATGTCCCCTTCTGGGGCTACTCCACAGCACAAAAAGATGGTCTGACAAGCGGAAGCTGTTTGTAACTTCCAAGTAACACAACAGAACTCGCCGCATGTCCAACTTACGCAGGTCCTTAGACTGGGGATCAGAGCGGTCCAAGTCTGAAAAGGAAGGGAGTTCCACTGACTGATTCAAATGAAAGGAGGATACCACCTTTGGGAGAAAGGAAGGAACTGTCCGCAAGGAGTCTCCTGTATCTGTAATCCTTAAGAAGGGCTCCCTACAAGACAAAGCCTGAAGCTCCAACACTTGCCGTGCTGAAGAAATAGCCACAAGAAAACCAACCTTCAAAGTAAGATCTTTTAATGTCGCCCTTTTCAAAGGCTCAAAAGGCAATGTACACAGAGCTTTGAGAACTAAGTTCAAGCGCCACAAAGGACAAGGACTCCAGACCGGAGGACGCAAAGGCTTTGCCCCCTGCAGAAAACGCACCACATCCTGATGCGCAGTGAAGGCTACACCTCATACCTTACCATGGAAACAACCCAGAACCGTTACCTGGTCTCTCAGAGAGCTACAAGATAAACCTTTAGCCAGGCTAGCTTATAAGAAGGCCAAAATATCCCCCACCAAGGCCCAAGTAGGCTTCACCTTGTGCTCCACACACCAGGACAAAGACTCCCCACACCCTGACATGGGCCAGGGATGTAGAGGTTTTCCTAGACTGCAAGAGAGTAGCAACCACCACATCCGAATAATCTTTACTCTTTAGCTGTTGCCTCTCAAAAGCCATACCGCTAGAAAAAGCGATCTGCCCTTTCCAAACAGATGGACCCTTGACGTAGGAGATTTGGCAGTAGACAAAACCTCAGGGAGCCGTTCACCGCTAGGTTGACTAGATCCGCAAACCACGAACGCCTCGGTCATTCCGGAGCTACCAGGATCACCTCGCCTGGATGAGCTTCTGTACGACGCAACACTTTGCCAACCAAAAGCCAAGGCAGGAACATGTACAACAGGACATTCATTGGCCAGGAGAGAACTAGGGCATCCACTCCCTCCACACCTGGTTCCCGGCACCAACTGAAAAACCGCAGGGCTTTGGCATTGCAAAGCATCGCCATCAAGTCCACACTCGGCCTGGTCCACCTGTCGCATACGAGGCAGAAGGCGTCGTCAGAGAACTCCCATTCCCTAGGATCGAGTTAGTGACAACTGAGGAAATCGGCTTGCATGTTGTCCACACCGGCAATGTGAGAGGCTGCAATCCTGTCTAGGTGCAGCTCCGCCCAGCTAGTCAACTCCTGGGCTTCGATTGCCACCGGCCGGCTCTTGGTCCCCCCTTGGTGATCAATGTAGGCTATTGCCATCGCATTGTCGGACAGGATCCTGACTGATTTCCCCCGCACCAAAGGAAGAAGTGCCTGTAGCACTAATTGAATGGCTCTGGTCTCCAATTGGTTGATTGACATCAAGGATTCCTTCGCTGACAATCAGCCCTGCACCGCTCTTTCCCGACAAACCGCTCCCCAACAGGAGTGACTGACATCGGTGGTGACTACTGTCCAAGAGGGAATCTCCAAGTCCACACACCAGTGCAAGTTGTCTGGGAGGAGCCACCAATCGAGGCTGGAGCATGCAGATTCTGTAAGAGGAAACAGAAGCTGAAATTGTTCAAACACTGAATCCAAAACGGGAAAGCAACACTGACTGAAGAGGTCTCATATGAGCAAACGGCCATGGGACTAGCTCCAAAGTGGAAGCCATCGAGCCGAGTACCTGCAAGTAATCCCAGTCCCTGGGCAGACGCTTGACCAACAAGGCACAAACTTGTGCCTGCAGCTTGGCGACCTGCTCCTCGGCGAGGAAAACCTTGCCCAAATGTGTGTCGAACAGAGCCCCCAAGAACTCGGAAAGAACCAGATGACTCTTGGCCATATTGACTATCCAAACCCAGTGACCTCAAGAGTTGAAGAACCCACTGCACCACAGTTTGACAGAGGGCCTCAGACTATGCTCGAATCAGCCAATCATCCAGGTAAGGATGAACCAAGAGACCCTTCTTCCGGAGCCCCGCTACCACGACAACCATCACCGTGATGAAAATCCTGGGCACTGTTGCGAGCCCAAAGGGCAGTGCACAAAACTGAAAATGATCCCCCAGGTTGCGAACCGCAGGTACTTCTGGTGGCTGGACCGGATTCCGATGTGAAAGTTCGCCTCGGTCAGATCCAGCGAAACTAGGAATTCCCCTTTGTGGACAGACGCAATTACCGACCACAGGGTCTCCATTCGGAACAGTGGTATGTGGAGAGACCTGTTGACTTTCTTCAAATCAAGGATGGGCCAGAATGTGCCTTCCTTCTTGGACAATATGAAGTAAATGGAATAGCTGCCTTTTCCTTGTTCCTCTGGAGGAACTGATACGATGGTTCCTAGCTCGCGAGAGCATCGCAAAGTGTACCACACCATTTTGTCTTGTAAGAGCACGGGGAAACAAGAAACTGCTCCCAGAGAGGGCCATGCAAAATCTAAAGTGTAGCCGTGTCTTATGATATTTAGGACCCACTGGTCCAAAGTTAATTTGGTCCACTCCTTGTAGAACAAAGCCAACCTGCCTCCTACTATCGGAACAGAGGAGTGATCCGACCTCACCTCATTGGGAAGATTTAACCCCTCCCGTACCTTGGGAGGTGCCGTTTCTGCCAAGGCGCCGGCCACAAAAGGACTGGTTCCAGGACTGCTGCCTGCCTGAGTTCTGCCTAGATGAGGAGCCGAATGATCTGGATGCCCGAAACCTACAATTTCCACGGAAACATGAGCATGGGGGAAAGGAGCCACTCGCCCTGGGCCTATCCTCCGGCAGCTTATGGACTTTGTTCTCCCCCAGTGATTTAATCATGTCTTCCAAATCTTTTCCAAAGAGCAGCTTGCCCGTGAACGGCAAAGAATCCAGTTCAGCCTTAGAGGAAATATCCACTGACCAGTTCCTCAGCCAGAGGAGTCTGCGGGCAGAGACAGCCGAAACCACAGACCTGGCCGAAGTTCGAAGCAGATCGTAAAGCGTTTCCACACTGTAAGCCACCGCTGCCTCCAGCCTCCCAGCCTGTATAGCTTCCTCCTCCGAGAGAGACGTATCCATCTCCAATTGTCCCTCTTGGACGGTAGTCACCACCGATGTCAGTCACTCCTGTTGGGGAGCGGTTTGTCAGGAAAGAGCGGTGCAGGGCTGATTGTCAGCGAAGGAATCCTTGAGGTCAATCAACCGATTGGAGACCAGAGCCAATTGCTGCACCCAGTGAAGGCTTGCTCTCAGGTTGAAACTGCTACACATGGCAGCCCGTATCCCAAGAGCCAATACTTCAAATATTTTCTTAAGCTGCATTTCCAGCTTCCGATCTTGGAGATCCTTTAGGGTCGTAGCGCCCGTTATCAGGATGGTGGTCTCTTTGGTGACTGCCAACACCGCCACATTCACTTTGGGAACCCCCATGGAGGTCCAGCACTTCCTCCGGCAGTGGGTTCAACTTATCCATCGCCTGACTAACCTTTAAATCTAAGTCTGGAGTGTCCCATTCCCAAAACAACAGGTCAGTGATGGACAGATGAAAAGGGAAGGACCGGGTTGGACTACAGAGACTGACCATGACCAGATCAACGGCTCCCATCTGAGAGTCCTCCTGAAGGGCCTCAATGCCCAATTCCTCCTCCAGAACTGCGGGAATAAAGTGGACTACCTCAGGGTCATCCCTCTCAACCAGAGACCCCGCCAACTGTGGACAGTGATCCTGTAAATCATGGTCCTGGTCGCCCAGATCAGGATCTGCTCCCTGCGGTGCTTTACCCCTTGGCTCATCCGGCTCCGAAGCCTCAGAGGACGAGTCCCCCGCAGGACGAGACGGCGTGGTCCTCAGGGGGCGCTTGGATTTCACGACCCCCTCGCCGTTCAGAAGTCTAGGTCTCTTGGGGACTGGGACCCCCTCCTTGGTAGGCTTCTGAACAGACTTGGAAAGAGAACCTCTAACAGAATGCCTCCTAGCTGCCTTCCTGGCTTTGAAAGCCTTGTGAAGCAGCAAAACAAAATCGGAGGAAAATGAGGAGTCCAAATCTCTCCAGGGGCCCTCCTCTGCCGAAAGCACCAAATCCTCAGGCAATCCCCCCCCCTCCCCTGGAGACACCTTGCTGCAGGGATAAGGGAGGAGGGGAATTCCCCTTCGCACGACAGCCCGAAAGGCAGACAAAATGGCCTGGGAATGGATCTGGAGAAGGCTGCTGCGCTCAACTGAGCCTCCCAGGCTCTCAGTACGTCCATGAATTGCCACCCACGGAGGCCCCCAAGGTGAAACCCGGAGCAAAGACCATCGCACGAAAGTCACGCTCACGTCTCCACACGCGCAGCAGGCCGTGCCACGCAGCATTGGAAGCCGGCTGGAGCTATCCTGGGGGACCCCACAAAGCTATCAGTGGCAGAAAGACAGTGACAGCATCGAAGGGAACGGAGAATCAGCCCCGGACAGTTTTCCTACCTGAAGGCCACAGAAGCTTGAGTTTTTACATTTATTTTTTTCAAACCTGACTCCAAAAGTGACACTGGGTCCTGTCCCCTTCAGGGTGAGTGAACTGGGCTCCCTGGTATCACCCCGGTCGCTGTCAGCAGGGCAAGCAAGCAGGGTCTCTGATCCTCAGCTCAACCCAGCTTCAAATACCAGGGGGGTTGGTCCCACCTGGACCTGCCAACCCCCTGGGAGGCTCAGGAAACTTCCTATTTTCTTTTTTTTTTTTAATTATCTATCTGTCACAAACTAGGATTTTGCACCTCCACCATCTGTTGGAGACAGAGAAATACTGACGGACTGTATGTGGCACCTTGAGGTATAGGGCAGTGTCAGTCAAAAACTTCTCTGTTTCTATCTGCTGGAAGGGAGGCAAAACCTAGGAGTCTGGACTGATCTGGGTACGTACAGGAAAAAACTGTTTTCTGTAGTCGTGGAACAGTTTATCTACGCCTCCCCCCCTCCCCATGTCCATTGCTTTTTTTTTTTTTTTTTTTTAACTTCTAACTCTGGTGTCACCTTTTCCCACACCATAGGGTTTCCAGGCTTTTTTCTGCATGATGTAGAACATCAGCAAGGTCTGCTTTAACAACTTAAAAGGTCCTGAGCAAGCTTTTATGAATGGGCTCTCTTTTACTTTTTCTATACTGACCCCCCTTCTTTTTCTCTCTCCCCCCTACCATTCCTTCCCTCCTCCCTCTCTTTCCCATGTCCCCCATCCGACACTCTGCCCAACAAGTATTCCCCTAATCACCTCAGCATCTCCTTCTCAGGCTTTATTGGGCTGGTGTCAGTACTGTGGCAGGAGGCAGGCACAGAGCAGATGGCAGTGGGAGGAGACAGTTGCGGCAACCTTAGTAGGAGACCAACATAGGAGGTGGGTACCGCAGCAGGGTCTGCTTGGGAGGCAGGAATAAGAGTGCCATAGGAAACCACCAGTGGTTAAGGGAGATAGTGACAGGCTGCAGGACTCAGTGGGAGAAAGCAGTGAGCTAGCAGCATCAGGATTGTGGGACTAGGTCTAGAAGGTGGCAGTGAGAAATGGCAGCAGACATAGCTTCTCCTGCATGCATCTCACTTCTCTTCCACTTTTTTCCTCGGCACCTGAGAAGGGTCATGGTTGAATACCTGCCCTGGGCTGGAGAATAATAGAGTGTTTTACTTTTTCCAGCCCCTATGAGTCAATGTAAACAGAGCATATTTCTTCCACCTTGTATAATGTAAAGCATCTTGCACATTGGTCCCCTGTTAATCAGGGCCCTGGGTAACTGTTTCTTTTTGCCCATAGGCAAAAGTGGCCTTGTCAGCAAATAGTACCTTCACTATCTGTTAGCACCTCCATTCTTCCGCTGAACATGGCTTTCAGCATGGTGTCCTGCTTCGTGAGCGTCTGCACCGTGGTGTAGTGTAGAGTCCCTCCCACATTCAGCTTCACATACTTGCTGCTTGGGTTTAGAGGCTTCAGGTCAAAGGTTACACCAGCTCTGTGCGGTCGGGTGGGCACCAGGGAATGGCCGAGATCAGGAGCGGGCAGGGAAGCTTCAGCTGACATTTTGGCTGTAATACAGAAGGAATAAAAGATGGGATTCTAATCACAACCGACCAACTTCAGTTCTATCCTGCTCGTCCAGTATTGAGATTCTCATACATACAAGCACTGCCAACAGGACTCAAATCTGCCCAACAGCACACTCTACCATTCTACCAGCTGTAAATGTACAGCGAAATATGAAAAAATAAATATTTCTAACCTACTAGCAGCAGCAAAATATATAAACCAACCTTTCCGATACGTGCCGGATATCTCTTCGATGGATTGGGAGGATGCTGTTTCTGTGTTCCTTCCGGGAATATTTTTTTTTCAAATGAAACTTTATCGAGCAACGCAAGTGAAACAATGAACATGCGAAGCTGCCCGAGAACTGCTCCGAGCAAAGTATGAAATATCCAGAGTTTATAACTCCGACTTTATTTTTATATAGCACTTTTGTGTTTAGTGCTGTACGCGCTATAATTATTTTATTTTTTTCTATCATTGACTGTATGCAGCATTGTATGAGGTTTAATTGCTATTTAAACATATTTTGGGGGCCTTTATTAGAGGAATATGATGAGTGACGAGCAGAAATTAGACGTACAATAGGTGAGAGTGTTACTCCCTGAAAAAGCTTATAATGGTAGTGTGGTTATAAGATACAGAGACAACAGTGTGAATGTGGGAGCAAACGGTGGCGGGGGTGTTGGGTGGATCATAGAAGAGAGAATTATGCGTGTCCATATTATAAGGAGTAAATTAATCCAGTCCTGGTTTTACCGTAGTTGATGCATAAAATTGGAATCTAATCTAATCTGGAGTTTATATTCTGCCTTTCTGTTTGATCAAAAGTATGCCCAATACGATTAATAACAAAACAAAAAAATACATAATCAAATTCATAATTTATCTGATTTTTTAATATTCCACTTTTCAGCACTTCAAAGCAGATTACGTTCAGGTACTGTAGGTATTTCCCTATCCCCAAAGGGCTTACAGTCTAAGGGGGTCATTCTCTAACGCTATCGCACATGAAAAGTCCCTTTTCACGTGCAATAACTAGCTCGGGGAGGAGTCGGGGCGGCACCGGGGGCCGACACCGCGGACACATCGCTGGCAGCGAAAGGTAAGATTCCTTATTGCCGCCAGTTTCGCGCCGAATAACTACACCTTTTTTGTATGGTGTAGTTATTCTGTTGCGATCCCGGGTCGGCCCCAGGACCGCCACTCACCCCCCATCCGGGATCGGGCCGCTTCCAACGCCTTTGGGCCTGCACAGGCCTCAGACGCGGCGCTCCCGCTCCGGAGGAGACGCCGGCGTCCTCCCGTGGCTGGCCCCGCCCCCTAGCCGCACGCGCTAGGGTTCCAGATTTAAAGGGGCCAGCGTGGGAAAACTCGGACCTGCCTGCGGATGACGTCAGACGCTGCAGGGCTATTTAAGCTCTGCAGCTGGAGCCTTCCCTTGCCTTGCAACGAGGTTCCTCAGGTTTCCTGACTGCTAGTTGCTGCGTTCCTTGGATTGCTCTTCGTCTTTGACCTGGCTTGACTCCTGACTTGTCCTTCGTCTTGTTCCTTGGTTCTGGTATCTGCTTCTGATCTCTGGCTCCGACCCGGCTTCGTCCACGACCTCGTCTTCAGCTTCTGTCCCTGGCTTGTCTTCCTCTGACGTCTGGTTCTGACCCGGCACCGTCCACGACTCCATCTCCTGTCTCTCCCCCTGGCTTGGCTGCTCCTCTGACTCCCGGCTTCCGACTCGGCTTCGTTCCTGGACCCCGTCTTTGACCTTCGTTGCTCCTCTGGTTCCTGGTGTTCGCTGACCCAGAAGATTCGCCTAAGTCCCAGCGGCCGGTTGAATCTCCAAAAGTCCCAGCGGCCGGAGTCCTACGGGCTCCTCTCGGGGGAGTACCGGTCTCCAGGGTGAAGACTCTTCAGCCACCAGGGCCCAACGTCGTCTGTCCTCCCTCCTGCTGCCGAGTCCTTGGTCGCATAGGACTCCGCCTCGTTCCAGTGCCAAAGCCTTCTCCAAGTCCGACGAGCCACCTCCCGGTTGGGACGCTTGATGTGGTCCTCCACAGCGCTCCATCTCCTGTCCCAACCGGCCCAAGGGTCCACATTCGTAACATATTCGGCGCGAAAGCCGGCAGCAATCGCACCGCGGAGATGGGATCGCTGCCAGCTATCGCAGGACCGCTGCCCCCCCCCCCCCCAGTTACCGCCGGATTCTCTAAGGTCTGCGACCTTAGAAAATCCAGGCCTAAGTTTGTACCTGAGGCAACTCAGATGCATAATCAAATTCATAACTTAATAATTCTTAAAAACAAAATATAAAATCACAGCTCCCTTTCTTGCCAAGGGGTGAACAGTCAGTACATAATCGTAACATACAATAAAACAACAGGATAAACAGTATAATACCGTATCAGTACAATAAAATACTACAGCAAATTCACATATATCCTTTCCAAGCTTAAAGTCAACCCCAATCTCTCACAGGCTGATGAAATAAGATGCGCCCGGCCTAGTGCATGGGTTTACTTGAGGTTAGGCGCGTATCTGGTGCTGAATAACAGTGTCCAATGCAGTAAGGAGATTAGCACTTCCATAACGCACGTGCTAACAAATGTGTACCGGATAGCGCCCCTGCATGTAAATTCCATGTAAGTGAGGTCATTAGCTATTACCATCCGATGCAGGAAAGTGCGCCCAAAGGCCGGGCGCAAACGTGACTTTTGTGTGCCAGAAAGTTAACTCCAGCTCTGAAGGTGGAGTAAAGTTTACTTACAGTCAAGGGCTCTTGAAAGACAGAGAAAAAGTTGTTCCTCAGTGCTGCGAAAAATGTGTCCTCCTCCATAGTAAAATATTTGCTGCTGCTCCTGTTTCCCTTATCAAGTCGAAAAATATGTTTTACAGCATATATATATATTTTTTTTTTCTCCTCTTGGTTTCCTTGTAACCAACTTAATAAGTGAAGGGAATGTACAGCTTGAGGAAAAGGTCAGGATTTTAATTGATAGCCTTAAAATGCATTTTCAACAATTAACTTGAAATCATAACAAATGCACAATTTTGACACCCATGTGCCCGATACAAAAATGTTTAAGTGCTTTAATTGTACATTGCTCCGATTTCACTCTCATTTGAATATCGCATCGGGTGTATGGCAGATGTGGTTGTGCATGCATCAGGGTAATGGGTGCTCACACTGGGCGCCTTTTTTGGCACGCATTTTATTACATCGCCCATTTTGTGTGCTGATGCAGCAAGACTGGCACACAAAAAATGTGCACACAATGTGCGTTTAAGATAGCTTCCTCGCATGGAAATTTCATGCTGATTGTATTAGTTACCTCCCAATGCAGAGAGGTGCACTGGCTTACCTTGTGTTTTCTTAGCCCTGGAAACTTAGCTCCTAGTCTGAGGTGGAGTAAAGTTTCCGGGCTAATATTAGTCGACAGGCTACAGGGTTTTATGTGCAGGACCGGTAGTTGGTATTTTATGCACAGAAAAGATGCTTTGTGCCCAAAATGCATGTTTTCCACACATAAAATGATTTGTGTATGTTTAACCGATAACCGTTTGCACATCGTATCGGTTTACAATTAACATTCATAGAAACATTTCAGTCACCACCTGGTTGTATACTGCCCTGCCATCATCCACGGCAGTCCTTGGTTAACAGCAATTTATCTCTAATATCTGATGGACATAATTGCACCTTCTTGTGTGCTGTGGTATGAAATTGTGATTAAGAATCGGGTCAACCGGGAATCGGAGTGGAGTCTGCTCCATTAAAGTTTGGGATCTGAAGGTTTTTGGGATTTGAAGTGGGCATTGCGAAATGTTGTTCAATGGGAGTCTCCGGACATGCATGTGATGGTTTGAAAGTGCTCGGGTTTGAAAGAATGCTTTGCGACAAGGCAAGAAGTGGTTGTATTTTCCCCACCCTAGTCGGGTGAAACAAGGAACCTTGTCGGGATCAACATTTTTTGACGCAGGAGCAAGCAATGATTAATTGATGGGATGGATTCATGACGTGAAAAAGAAGAGAATCAGAATCATATATATTGATAGCGAGCATTTGAACCTTTTTATGGGTTGAGTGTTTTTAGGGGGTATGTATGTGGTGTGAATGTTGATATTTATTGTTATTAGTGGGGTGTTGGGGGTTGCCATGTCTGGGGGGGGGGGAAATATTTGGAAAAAGTTGAAAAATATTTCTGAAAGAATTAAAAGGTTTGATCTATTATTGATGTGTTTGTGATACATGTTATAATGATGTATGCTATTTGATATATATACAGTGTGTATCTGGTATGCGGGGATAAGTGCAATATAATAAAATTGTTTACATTTGTAAAACAAAATTTTGAGAGTATGCATTAACAAAAGTGAATAGATACATTTAAGGTACATATATGATAAAATATTGTTTCTCTTTAAATTAGTTGGGAATAAGATATGTTATTTACCAGTTAATGATTCCCATAGTGGTGTTGTGTTAGTGTGGGGGGATCAGGTAGATGCTCTCTTTGTTGTTTGCCCTAAGTTATGGAGCCAGTTGGCAACCCTAATGAGTGTATAGGGGTGCTATGAAATATTTCCTGACCTCCTCTGTCCCCCGCACCTCCAATCTCTGAATCCCCATCCATTTCTCAGCCTCCTGTTCTCTTTCATGGCTGAACTTTGCATGGGTGTCTGGATGACAAACTTCACTGGTCTGAGTGGCTGTCATGCTACCTGTCTCTCAGTGACATAGTTCCCTGCTGCTCGGTGTCTCTGAAGGACAATGTTAACTTGGTCTGGATATCTCTGTCGCACCTTCTGTTTCTTAGTGACACATTTACCCGGTTTGTATGTTTGAGTGGTATACCCTCTGTCCCTCAGTGACACAGTCTGGTGACCAAGTGACATGCTGCCAGTCTCTCAGTGAGACAGTTCCCTGATGTGGTTGACTACCAGTCACAAGCTATGCCTCTGAGTGGCACACTTCACTGGTCTAAGTGTATCTGAGGAAAATATTATCTGTCTCTGAGTGACGGACTTCCCTGCTGTGTGTTGGGGCGTGTTTGGAAGGACACGCCCCTGTGGGTGTTTGAGGAAGAAATGTTCAGTTGCAGAGACCCAGCAAAGGTTCAAACAGAGAAACCAAGGGAGCAAACAAGGAAAGAGGTAAGGATGAGGGAGCGACAAAGAGAAAGGGCTAGATCATGAGAGAGAAAGAGTCAGAACAAGACAGATGGGGGGAGAGAGAGTGAAAGAAATAGGCAATGAGAAACAGAGAGGGAGTATGAGACAGATAGTGAGATGGCTGAGAGAATATTTGAGATTCTGAATGAATGTCATTGTGGTAACTTTTTCAAGGTCACCTACTGTGAAGGTCACAAATGTACAATCCCCTCTTTTTTCTCTGAGCATAGAGCTGTTACTGGTAACTCCCACCATGTCTGCTGCCAGAGGAAATGATTGGGAGGGTGCTGCTGTGCTGATTGTAATCATAACTCTCCCCTCCATGCAGGCACTGATACATTTAGAGGCTAGTGTAACCAAGTGTTTACTGATGTTTGAGTGCACACAACCTTAATCCTGATTTAATAATTATTTTAGTGCACAAAAAATGTGCACCCCCATATAAATCCCATGTTATTGGAGGCATTAGTTATTACTCTCCAATGCAGGGAGGTGCATTAAAGCCCTGAAGGCTCTTCTTAATGCTGGAAATGTAATTCCTGGGTCAGAGGTAAGGTTAACTACATTTCTGGGGGGTAGTGTTAATCTACGATGCTGTGCCCTTGTATGGTCCCTGACCTGGATTTCCTGGGTAACAGGGGTCCTGGATCCCGGGTGGACCACTGCACGTAGGGAACCCAGGTTCAGGACAATGTTGGCACATAGCATCATAGATTAATACTAACCACAGAAATATGAATTCATTTTACTCCAAGAGTTACATTTCCAAGCCTAAAAAAAAAATTTAAAAAAATGGGCAAAGCGTTGGAGTACCGGAGTATGGGTTGTGCGGTGGGGTACTCAGGATTCCCAGCACTCCAACCCAGAAGGAGTCTACCCTGGGACCTCCGAATTAGAAACACATATGTACAACTTGTCTATTGTTATGTAAATTCTTTGGGCCTTGCGCTTATACCCAGAAGTGTGCTAAGGGGGGGGGGGGGGAGGGAGGTGAGGAGGGCGGTCCGCCCCGGGTGATAACCGTGCGACCAATCAACCTCTTGTCATCACCCAGTAAGAAGCAGCGCTCCCTGCTGGCCGAAGAGAAGAAACGTTGTAGCCAGGAGCAGCAGGGCTTGCAGACAGCCCATGCCCTGCCAGCCGAAAAGAAACAGGCCCGGGGTGGCACACCTGAGGAGGCGGCAGGCTGTGCTTCCGCTCTCGCCCCCCTCCCCAAGCAGGAAGATCGGTGAGCCGTATGGCCCGAAGATAACAGGAGGTCGGCGGCCGCAGGGGAGGCCACTGGCTGGTTGGGCTCTGCTGGCGGCCCACAGCCTCTCCTGATGCGGTACGACCCACCAATCTTCCTGCGTGGGGGAGGGGGGGAGGGAGTGGAAGCTGTGCACGGGCATGCATTAGTTACCTCCCAATGCAGAGAGTTGCGCTGGCTTACCTTGTGTTTTCTTAGCCCTGGAAACTTAACACCTAGTCTCAGGTGGCGTAAAGTTTCCAAGCTAATATTAGTCTACAGGCTGCGCACAGTTTACGCTCCCCCGCCCCCCCCCTCCCCCCCCCTCACAAGCAGGAAGATCGGTGGGCTGTACAGCCCGAAGATAGCAGGACTCCCTCATCCCACCATGGCCTGAAGACAACAGACCATAATGTGTGTGAGCTTGTGTGAGTGAGTGAGAACCTTTTTGTGTGTGCATGTGTGTCTGTGTGAGAGCCCATGTGGGTGTGTGTATGTATAAGAGGATGCCTGTTTGAATATGTGTGTGTGTGTGTGTGTGTGTGTGTGTGTGTGTATATGAGGATGCCTATATGTGTGTATGAGACGGTAAGCGTATAGAAGAGTGAGTGTGTGTGTGTGCCTGTGTATATATATGAGGGGTTGCCTATGTGTGGGGGTGGGATGAGAGAGAGGAAGCATGTGTGTGCGTGTGCCTAGTTGAGACAGGAATCGTGTGTGAGAGATACAGAGGAAGCGTGTATGTGTGAGAGAGAGACGAAAGAAAGGTGAGTCTCTCTTTCACACACCCACTCAAGCTCCCTCTGTCTTTCACCAAGCATGTTATGTGTGTGTATGAGAGAGAGGGATCATATTGTGTGTGTGTGTGTGTGTGTGTGCGTGCATGCATGTGTGCCCCCAGTCTACAGCAATCTTAGGATGACAGATATGGCGAGCAGAAGATTTTTAAAATCCTTATTAGTTTTAATTATTGGGTGTTATTTGATGTGTCTGCTGTTTTATTGGTTTAGGAAGTTTTTAAAAATTTGTACAGGAGCTTCTAATTATTGAATATTATTCTATTCATCAGCTGTTTTGAAATGTATATTTTTTTAGAATGGTTTTACTGTTCTGATTGATTTATATTTCTTAATTGTATTGTTTTGAGGAATAGTGATTTTCTGCTTTTCCATTGTTGCACTGCATACAGAATCTGGCTTGTGGTTTCCAGTTCAGTTTTTGTCTGCATGTGTGCGTGAGAGAGAGATAGAGGAAGCGAGTGTGTATGTGTGTGTGTGTGTGTTAGCATGTGAGAGACTCAGAGGAAGCATGTCTGTGAGAGAGACACAGAGGAAGTGTATGTGAGAGAGGTACAGAGAAAATGTATGTCTCTCACACGCACACACATGCCCCCCTCTATCTCTCACCAAGCATGTATGTGCATGCCCCCAGTCTAAACAATCTTGATAGATGTGGAGAGTGGGAGATTTTTTAAATCCTTATTAGTTTTAATTATTGGCTGTTATTTGATGTGTCTGCTGTTTTGAAATATGTTATCTGTTTAGGAAATTTTAAGATTATATATTGGGGGGGGGGGGGGGGGGGGTGCCAAAGAAGTATCCACCCCAGGAGGCAAAATACTCTAGGTACACCTCTGCTTATACCAGTACAATTGTCACTATCTTGCAGTGCTAACTGTATATATAACCTTCTATCACTATTGTTTTATGCTCCTCTGGAGCTGCATATGACCTGGGAGAACAACTGGCAGCAGAACTGTTGGATGATGGGCCTTATGCTGTGAAACAAGAAAAATGAGGTGACAGTGATAGTTGTACATAGTGAGCGATGCACAATAGTGACAATTGTGCTACTATAAATATTGCTTCTAGCCATAGGTGAACCTATAATTCTGCTGTAAAGAGCTAACATGCAACAATTTTACTCACAGTAGTAACAACTCTGCTAATAAATGCCTACCTCAAAGAGAGCCGTGAAATGTTTGCATACATTTGCTGTGAGAAGCACGTTTATTTGAATATTGTGATTACACAGATAACCAGTCTTCAAGGACTAGATCTGCAAACCACTAATGTAAAACAGGAAGAGCAGAACTTGGGGAGGAAACACCTTTTATTATCCAACTGCTCACCTCCTCAAAAAAAAAAAAAAAAAGGAATTAGAATACATTAACGCATAAAAATAAAGGAGATTTAGGAATAAGACCTCAAAAGGAAACAACTGCGCCATGAAACGGGCAATAGCCTCCCTGAAATGTAATCGCACCCTTAGGCAGTGATGGAGTTCGGCTTTTCCGATCCTAGGCCAGTTACCAGTGCCCTTACTCACCCTTTCCCCTTCAACTCCCTTGGGCTCCAATCTGATTTCCTGCCTTTAACTCTGCGTGCCCCCCTCCCAGGCTGATGTTTCTCTGAGCCTTCGCCCATGGTCCCTCTCACGTCTCTGGCTCCGCTGCCATCTGAAGGCTCAGCCGGCTGTGCCCGGCTCCATTTCCCACATCGAAGCCCGGAAAGGATAAAGCTATCGTGGTTCCTGCTGAGCCAGGCTTCGCACTCGCAGCCTGCGGATGATGACAGCGGAGCTGGAGGAGCCCTGCAGTTTTGGGGGGGGGTGGAGGGAAATAAGAATCGGAAGGCAGGAACTTAGCCGCCTGTGCATAAAACTCCAGGCCCGCCATCAGGCGAGGCCAGCTCAGTCGCATTTTGCTCCACGACCATTTATTATGCATGTGGAGCAGGACGTCCGAAGTTGCTGCTGCCGGAGACTTTTCGTGGCTGGGAAGAGCTAAACTTTGACTTCTGCTGGTCCGGGCTGGGGGCTCGGAAAAAAAAGAAGAAACGCAGAGCTTGGAGTGTTTCAGAGCCAGAGAGGTACAATTGGCCTAAAGGAGAACTAAAGAAGGAGGAATAGAAAGTGGAGAGGGGGGGGGGGGGGGGGGGAGGCAGGGCAGAGAACGAGAGAAGGGAGAAAAAGAGGGAGGTAGAGGAAGGGGGAGACAACGCCTTATTGCAGCACTCTCGTCGTGGCCCAGTACAAAAAGGGACCCCGTAAGATGCTGGCCCCAGTGTAAATAAACCCTGGCTCTTCACTGAGATTCACATTCCTGTTCTGAGGGCATAATTACCACTGTAACCCCCTGCAGGGCCGGTGCTGGCTCTCAGCCCAGCATCGGAAGGGTTAACTGGGGAGGAGAAGGGGGAAGCACAGAACTGGTTCCTATGCCTCTGGCGGGAGAAGAGATGGACAGTCCTTGGGGCACAGCGGGCACGCCTAGACAGGCCCGGAGTCAGCAGTGCAGCGAATATGCTGACAGCTGCCTCCCTTCCATTGCCTCGGGGGAAGCAGAGGATGTCAGAAAACTTGCGGGGGGGGAGGGGGGATGTGATTGTTAAAGGCCACCTGCAATTCTCCTGAGAAACACCTGCACCCTCAACTCTGCACGCCTATTTCTAGATCTTTGTTACTTTTACATGCTGACTTTTCGGGTCTTCCTCACTGTCACTGTTCGCAGATAGAAACGGAGAATATGATGGCAGGTGAGGACTATAAGGCTCATCTAATCTGCCCAGTTTCATTACTGGTGCGGTGCCAGTGCCATGATTTCTGGCTTTCCCTTTACTACTTCTCAACTAGGGCATTCTGTGGTTATTCCATGCTTTCCTGAATTTCGTTAGTGTTTTTCTCTTCATCACTTCCACTGGGAATCTGTTGCATGTAGCCATCACCTTTTCTGTGAAGAAATATTGTCTGTATATTTTTGAGTCTACCTCCTTGGAGCCTCATACTGTACTTCTTCTAGCACATTCTTTTCTCTGAAAAAAAAAGGTGCTTCTTGTGCATTTATATATTTGAGGTATTTGAATATATCATTCATATTCACCATTCTCATCTCTCCTCTAGGGTAAATATATTTACGACTTTAAGTCTCATCTTGTCTGACTTTTGGTATAGACCCTGCAGCATTTTGGTAACCTTTCTCTGGACTCTGGCTCCATCCGGTCTATATCCTTTTTATTGTGGACTTGTTTTATTTTGTGGAGGAAAAGAATGATAGAAGGATAAGCAATCAGAAGCTGGGATCTATGCTGACCTCTCGCTCTTTTACTGTAGGATAATGGCAGGTCACAAGGAGCGCACCTTCATCGCTGTCAAACCAGATGGGGTGCAACGCGGATTAATTGGGAGCATCGTGGAGCGCTTTGAGCAGAAAGGGTTCCACCTTGTGGGGATGAAGTTCCTGCAGGTGAGTGTCACATCCTATGCTACAGGGCTTGGGTGCAGTGGGGGGGGGGGGGGGGGGAGGAGTCTCTGTATCTGTCATGCGGGCTGATACAATAAAGTGCGCCCAGCCTAATGCACAGGTTTACATGCGATTGGGCAAGCAAGACTAGTGCCCAGTGCAGTAAGGAGATTAGCGCATCCCAAACGTGCGCCCTAACAAACACAAACCCGATAGCATCCAACGCATTCAAATTCCATTTAGATGAGGATATAAATTATTACTGCCCGATGCAGGAAGGCTGGGTGCCCAGCACATATTTTTCAACATGGGGGAAATTTAACTCCAGCTGCAGAGGTGGAGTAAAGTTAACTCGCAGTCGAGGACTCATGAGAAACATTAAAAAAAAATATCACCCTCGTGTTGCAATAAATGTGCCCTCCTCCTTAGTATCATCCCAGCTCTTGAATTTACCGCTTGTGGTGGCGAAAAATAAATGTATATTGATTTGCTCAAAAAAAAAGTGCATGTTTCTTATGACCGCACAATTTTAGACGCCTGATACAATAAACTGCAGCATTGAAATCGGCACCCCAGCAAAATAACCAGAAGCGTGATCAAAACGGATGCTTGCATTGAGTCCCCTCTGCAGTTGTGGGCACCCGATGCAGTAACCTCTTTTGAATACCAGAGACGCACATTCTCCAGTAGCATGCCCTTTTTTACGCTGCCTTTCATTTAAATATTGCATCGGGGCACCCAGGGATGTGGCTAAGCGCACGTTAGTAATACAGGCGTTCAATATGAGCGCCCGTTTTCAGCGCGTGTCTTATTGCATCAGCCTGTCAGATTCAAGAAATGGTACTGTCATGAGTTTGTATGTGTACTGCCAAAGCAATGCTTGCAAGGGTGGAAGGAAGGAATTACAGTGCAGAGGCGCAGGCCTAGTGTGCCTATGAAGAAATCAAGGCCGGCTGCCATTCCTTCTCCTCCCTAGCAGTCGTAAGACAACTTTTAATACACATGAAACTTGTTTTAAATCATCAGAAAACCGAAATGATTTTATTAACAAGAAAATCAAACCTTGACAGGCCTTTCCATTTTAATTCAGACTACATGAAGATTGTTTTCCACTGACCAGGTCTGCAACTTAGGAATTCTCATTGATCATGAATTTTAGAATGAAATTTGACATCAAGAGGAAAATAAGGGATGGCTATTTTAAACTGCACATCTTAAAACGTCTTAAACCATTATTAGAATTTAACAATTTTAGAAGTATTCTTCAAATCCTACTCTTCTCTACTATAGATTACTGTCATTCTCTTTTATTTGGTTTACCTGCGAATTCTTGAAGACCTTTACAGCTTCCCCAAAACGCGACTGCCAGAGTCCTATGCGGAGGAAAAAGATAGGCCCATATCACCCCAACCTTGAGAGATTTACACTGGCTTCTGATAAAGCAGAGAATTGAACATCAAATTTTGTGTATCGTTCACAAATCCTTAAACTGCGACCAAACTGAATGGCTAAACGCCACCTTACATCTGCATACACCTCAAAGGAACCTCAGGTCCGCAAATAAAGGTCTTCTTGCAGTGCCTTCCATAAGAACAGCACATCTGTCAGACGTCAGAGCCAGAGCAATCTCAGTGGCAGGGCCTAAATTATGGAATTCTCTATCAGATGAGCTTAGACTCCAAAAAGACATCAAAACATTAAAAAAAACCCCCTTAAAACCAGCTATTTAAAAAGGCTTACAAAAATTAAATACTGTCAAAGCCCATACAGCAGCCAGTAGCAATGATGCTAACTTAAAGCAACGAACTAAGCAGCAACCTTGCAGTCAGATCCCCTTTTTTTCCTAAACATTTCTCCTCCCTTCTCCCTTGTTTTTTAATTTATTGTTTTGAAAATCTTTTTATTATTTTACCTATTTTTAACAGAACGTTAGTTTAAATTTAATTTGTATCCATTTTATTAACTTTAAAATGTTTGTATTTACTATTTTTTTTAAATATAAATACTCTTAATTTTCTATTTTATTTATATTTTAATGAACTTATTTAAATTGTTTTGCACTTGCTTTTTAATTTCACATTGTATTTTTAATTTTATATTTATTTATTGTACACGGTCTAGATTACAGATTGACGGTATATAAAACAAATAAATAAAATAATGGCAGGCTGTCAGTGTGAGGACACAGAAACACAAACTCCAGGTCTCTGTGCCTGTTCTCCCCCTGGTTATAAAGGAATTGTACACCATAGCGAAAAACAGCTGAAGGGACACACAGCAAAAGTTCACTATGTCCCCCCCTACCACCACTCTGTGCCAAGAAAATGACATAACCTTGAAGGAGAGGAGGATGAGATGGAGAGGAACCTGGGAATGGTGTGAGAGGAGGAATCTGAGGAGGAAGGGAAATATGGAGGTGGAGAGAGATTGCAAAGAACTGAAGAGAAAGGAAGAGAGAGCTGGAAAGGAATCCAAAGGGCAAAAGGAGAGGAAGAGGATCCTGGCTTGGGAGGAGGAGATGGCAAAGAAGCCCATGAAGAAATGGAGAGAAACCTTGGGGGGTGTTGTGAGAGGACATGGAAAGGAGGAGATGGAGATAGGTGGATGAGAGAGATAGAGGTACCTGAGTGAAAGGTGGGGGAGACGGAGAGAGAACTGGGAGGTGGTAGGTGAAAAAGAACCTGTGGGAGGGGGAGTGGAGAGAAAGAGATGAGGAAGGGAAAGCAGTGATGATGCATCATACCATGTACACCCCATGTTTTCAACTCCTAGATCTTCCCGTGTTATGTTATGCATGAATTTTATTGGAATTTCTTTTTCCATATATGGCCAGATTGAAGAACAGGACAATTGTGTGTCCTGTTCTCGCTTAAACAGGAAATAGGACAATTTTTATCAGGTTTGCTTTGTATAAAGCAGGGAACCTGACCACAAAAGAGAGGGCACGTTTTAACTGTTTGAGAGCAGAGAAAATGTGCTCTTGGGGCAAATGTTGCCATGTGACATTGTTCCTGTAGAATTCAGACCATGAATCGATGCTATAATTCTCTCTTGGGCACCCAGAATCCAGGAAGATGTGGCATCTTTGTCTAAAGATCCCCTTCTGTAAAACCTTTGTGAAACCCACTACGTTGGTAATTTCCTGATTTTGATCTTGATGCCAGGGATATCGTTAGTTCTCTTATGCATTTCTTTTAGAAATTAGTACCATTCCTGCATATGAATCGCCCCTTGAGGTTTTTTCAGAGACTTCAGAATCAATACATTTTATTGGCATAACAATTTTTTCCCATGTTGCCAAAGTAATACCTGAAGTGGCATTTTTTTTTTCTGTTTCAGGCATCTGAGGAACTCTTGAAGCAACACTATAGTGAGCTGAAGGACCGGCCCTTTTACCCTGGGTTGGTGAAATACATGAGCTCGGGACCTGTTGTGGCCATGGTGCGTCCCTGGGGATTCCTCGTAACCCCCTCCTGAAGGGGCTGCGTGATGCATCCTAAGACTTCTGTACATCTCCTCTCCTGGAGGACCCATCCTTGGGATTCACTTTCCCGAAGGAAGGTTTGATGCGTCCTGACTTTTAACACCTGTACTCCTCTCTCTCTCTCTCTGTACCTGCAGGTTTGGGAAGGGTTAAACGTGGTAAAGACCGGCAGGGTAATGTTGGGCGAAACCAATCCTGCTGACTCCCGTCCTGGCACCATCCGTGGAGACTTCTGCATCCAAGTGGGCAGGTACGGGAAATCCAGGTTACCCCCTGCTCCGGTCGCTGCCGGTGCCTTCCTCTATCCGCGTACTTCACAAACAATTGGTGGGGCAGAGTCTCGGCCCCCTCAGCAGCGCATGGAGGCAGACCTTGGGGAAACTAGGGGCTCGCCTCTATCATTTATATAGCCTTGTTGTGAGAGGCGAGGACGTATTTCAGACTTCCACTCTCACCTTTTATACATTAATCAGCCCCCTTTTTTTTTTTTTTTTTTTTTTTTTAATGTTCGGAGGGAGAGGAGGGCGTAGTAGCTTTAGCAGTTCCCTCCTGCTCCTTTGGGGGTTCCAGCTCATTCAGAGCCAGGACTGGAATCTTGTGCTATGAGCCTTCATTTGCACCTTGCTGGGGCTTTTAACCCCCTACTTCATATCCCTTCCCAATTTACTTTAAAAAGCTCAATTATTGTAGCAACTGTCCTTAGGCAGGGGTTATGCAGCAGGGCTCCTTCCAGAGCCCTGATCTTCATGGCCCCTATATCCAGTTACTGGGTGCAACCGTTGTGCAATGACTACAAGGCCCCGCCCCCTCACCCCTCCTCCCTCCTCCCCAGGTCCAGGGACTCAGCTAATCCAGGGCGTGGAAAACCTGGGAATCAAATCCATGGCAGTGCGCAACCACTGCACAGCCGGGCCAGCTAGCCCACTTTTAAACCATTTGTGGCATAGCAGACATAGTACCATTCCACAAGGGCAGGAAGCAGGAAATGACAGATCACTGGGTTACAGAACAATAGGCAACATGGCTTTGATTTAGCGAGACAAACTTGAATGAAATTTTAAGGTGACCCCCTTTTTCTTGAGACCACATATAGAAAGGATAAAGTGGAGGAGAATCAATGGAGGGCTACCCAAATGATCAATGGCCTACACCAGAAATGGCAAACTCCAGTGCTTGAATGCCACAGACACAGGGGCAGATTGGCCTATCGGGAGATCGGGCATCCCCCGGTGGGCCGGTCGCGCTAGTCACGTGGTCTGCCGTGCGCGGCCGTGACAGAGCCGCGCTCGGCAGACCACGTGGTATCTCCTGGGCGGCGAATCCCCGGGCTGGTCTTCATCGGGAATCCGCCACTGCACAGACAGCTCTGATTTTCAAGATAGCAAAACTATGCAACTAACTTGGTTCTTGGGTGAAATATATGCAGATATCTCATTAATATTCACGGAGAGACAAAAAGCTAAAGAAATGCTCTTTTGAAGAAGGGAAAATGAAGTAAACTGTAGACCTGAAGGGCCGCAAAATGGTCAGGTTTTCCCGATATCTTTACCCTAACGTGTATGCATGCACTGTATTTGCATACACTTCCTCCATTGTTTGCACATACATCTCAAGCATGTTCTTTAGGGATATTCTAAAATCAGTCTGGTTTGCAGCCCTAAGGATTGCAGTTTGATACCCTTGTACCAGGTCATAACGTTTTCTATAGAATGAGACTTTCAGAGACAACTGGTCATCATATGAAGTTGGAGGAAGGGAGGCTCAGAAGGAATGTGAGAAAATACTTCTTCACCGAGAAGGTGTTGGAAGCCTGGAAAAGAATTCCAGATAAGGTGGTATAAGCCAAAATAGTTATAGAATTCAAGCTTACTTAGGAGAGAACATAACAGGAACCTAGTGGCAGGGTAAGGAGGAAACCAGACATTAAATAGGGTCAGTAAGCAGGTACTGAAGGGCATAAGAACATAAGAATTTGCCATACTGGGTCAGACCAAGGGTCCATCAAACCCAGCATCCTGTTTCTAACAGTGGTCAATCCAGGTTACAAGTACCTGACAAGTACCCAAACATTAAATAGATCCCATTCTATTAATGCCAGTAATAATAGTGGCTATTCCCTGAGTCAGCTTGATTAATATCAGTTAATGGACTTCTCCTCCAGGAACTTATCCAAACATTTTTTAAACTCAGCTATACTAACTGCCCTAACCACATCCTCTGGCAACAAATACCAGAGCTTGATTGTGCATTGAGTGAAAAAGAATTTTCTTCGATTTGTTTTAAATGTGCTACTTGCTAACTTCATGGAGTGCTCCCTAATCCTTCTATTATCTGAAAGTGTAAATAACGGATTCACATTTACCCGTTATAGAAATCTCATGATTTTAAAGACCTCTATCATATTCCCCCTCAGCCGTCTCTTCTCGAAGCTGAACAGCCCTAACCTCTTCAGCCTTTCCTCATAGGGGAGCTGTTCCATCCCCTTTATCATTTTGGTCGCCCTTCTTTGTACCTTCTCCGTCGCAACTATATCTTTTTTGAGATGCGGCGACCGGAATTGTACACAGTATTCAAGATGCGGGCTCACCATGGAGCGATACAGAGGCATTATGATATTTTTTTGTTTTCCTGTTCATACCCCAGATCAGTCCAGACAAGTGGGTTTATGCATTCCTACCAGCAGATGAAGACAGAAAACAAGAACTTTGAGGCACTGCTACATAACCGAGAGTGCCACCTGCAGTCCTTTAGTATTTCTCTGTCTCCAGCTGATGGAAGAGGTGCAGTCTGTTAGTTTAAAAAAAAAAAAAAAAAAAGAATAGTACAGTTTAGGGAAGTTTAGGAAAAGAAGATCGGAGCTCCTAGAGGTGTTAGGTACCTTCGTGGGCCATCCCTCTGCTTGAGCAAGGCGAGCTGGGGATTGGATATCCCCAGCTGCGCGCGACCCTTGATTCCAGGAGGAGAGAAAGCCAGGGGTCCTGGTTTCCTCGCTCCCCCTGAGGGCCTCCCACCCCAGCCGGCCTGTGCAACGTTCCTGGAGCCCCAGAAGCAGGAGAGTATACCGTTTTGTCTTTTCCCCTGGGGCGGCTGGATGCCTTTAAGGACCGTCGGTGAGTGTGGTTTTTCCCTTTCCTGAGGCTGTCGGCTTGGCATCAGGGTGAGGAGAGTTCTAAACAGTGAGCAATATAACAAATACAATAAATATTTAAAAAACCCAAAAAAACCAGAGTTAATACAATACTAAAACATTGAAAATAAAATTAACATAAAATATTGGCAAAGGATTCATGAAATAAAAAGACCTTTGGTTGTTTATGAAACATTTTGAGATCAGAAATTAAGCGCAAGTCTTGAGGCAAGTCATTCAGGACTTTGATCCAATTATCGAAATTCTCTAGGACTGGTCTCCAAAAGATGAAACATTTTAAAAGATGGTATTACAAGCAAACCATCATTCTGAGAATGCAAAGATTGAGAGAATGTATAATATAAGAGTAAACTAAATAAATAGGAAGTGCTATTCTCTTTAATCACCTTAAAAACAAGTCCGAATTTTAAATTTTATCCTGTGTGTTACAGGTAACCAGAGTATAGGGGAAACATGTTTCCTGAATTTTCTGCACATCACTAGAAGGGCAGCGGCATTTTGAAGCATAAAAACATAAAACTTGCCATACTGGGTTAGACCAAAGGTCCATCAAGCCTTGCATCTTGTTTCCAGCAGAGGCCAATCCAGGTCACAAGTACCTGGAAGATCCCAAGGGATCCTGCTAGGTACTTTGACCTGGAAGGAAGCAACATGGCTGACCCTAGCAACAACTGAACTGCAGGAGATGGCAGGCTAGAAGTAGGATTAGGGTAGAAAGGACGAGGAGTACTTAAAGAATAACTATTGCCATACCAACTCATCACAAAATGTTAGTATAAATCAGTCTACAAGTCCCAATGTGTTAAGGAGTTATAGGCTCATCTTACTACTCCCATCTTTCTCATGCTGCTGCAGATGCTGTTTCCTAGAATGGGATTACTGGATCTCATACTTTCCCTCCCTTTTCTGTCCTCAGGAATGTTGTCCATGGCAGTGACTCTGTGGAGAGTGCCAAGAGAGAGATTGGACTATGGTTCAAGCCAGAGGAATTGGTGGTGTATTCCAGCTGTGCCCATGACTGGCTCTATGGGACTAATTAACCACCACAGAGAATGAGGTGTTGGGATTCCGTACCATGTGCAGAGCCTCTGTACGCCTCTAGATTGAGGTGGCAGTAATCTTGTGGTGAGACAGGAAGTGAGGTCTGCTAGTAGAATGTCCTTTCTCAAGCTGACACTTCAGCTGACTCCACAAAATGGCTGCCCCGTTAATTAAGGTGGACAGGGCCTACATTGGACTCCTGCCCCTTGAAGATGGAGGTTCGTTACCTGGCGTTTGTTTTTTCTATGTCCCTTAGTATGAATGTTACACTGCAAAATATTCTTGTCTGTTTTCTTAGTGCTGTTACCAATTTATAAATTCAAAGTACTTTCAAATAAACGAGAGCAAGTCTTCATTAAGTTTCTTTTCAGCTTGTTAATTTGTTCTTACATGTGTGTGAATTTTACCCTGGAAGAAGATGCCAAGTGAAATTTAGTTCTTACCTGATTTCTTTTTCTCGAGTCTAGTCAGACTAGTCCAGACCGTTGGGTTAAGCCCATCAATTAGTAAATGGAGACAGATCAACAGGTTTGCTAATATTACCCTTTATAGACATCCATGCTGACCTCAGCCTGCTAGTATTATTTGTAACAAGCTAAATGTGGGGGCGCTGTTGGAAGCTGCTGCTGCTGCAGGAGGAGACTGGCGAGCAGAGAGCAGTGGGGAAGCTTCTGCAACTCTGTGGTGTCCCGTGGGGGAAGGGAGAGTTGTTAAGACCTGTGGCCAACCCGGAAGTGTTGGGAATTGTGGAAGAAGAGTGGTACAGCAGTGGCTGTGACCTGCCCACCATTTTCTCTGACAAAAAAAAACTTTGCAGCACACACCAGTTGGGAAGATCTTTGTTAAAGAATAAAAGAGAATTAAAAGATAATAATAGCCAACATTTTTTAATTAAAATTTCTTTCATTCTTTTCAGTTTTATACAGTACATTGTAAGTCCTCACACGCAGCTAAAGTGGTTGCTAATAGTTTATTTTCTTGGGTTTTTTTTTGCTTTTTCTAAAAATTGTTTTTCAATACATTCCTTTGGAGACCACAAATTTTTAAAACATTTTTGTTGCTTTTTCAATAAAAAAAGGAAAATTTCACTTCATACACTGAAATTCCAGAACCTGTACACATCGAAGGAAAAAAAATGCCATAAACAAACAAAATTTGGCACAAAAAAAGATTTAAAAATATCACTAGTTCTTTTGATTTAAATAAAACGAAAATACAAAACAGTGAAATAATATATATATTTACATACACACCCTTTTCCCTCCCTCTGCCGCATAGGCATTAACACCCAATTCAACTAAAGTTATAGACAGCAAAAAAGGGCTTAAAATTTTTCAAGAGCTGCATAGAGCCCATTCCTCTCCCTACCTCAGAAACAAACTAGAAAATAAGGGACTTGAGAAAGTGTCACACAGACCTATTTTATGAGAAAACATAAGATAAATTACTGTGAATTTAGATATATGTCCCCTCTGCTAGCAAGGAATTCCAAGATAATTTACAGAGCTGTTGTGATTGATGGTAAATATACTCCAAGTTTTACTTTAGAAATTCGGTTATTTGCCTAGACTGGAGAAGATTGGGCAACTTAATAATGGCAGTATTCAAATACATAAATGTGAATTGTAAAGAAACTAGTGATCAGCTGCTGTCCGCCTCCTCTAGGGCTATAGGATATGAAACAACAGGCTTAAACTGTAACCAGGCAGATTTAGACATTTGGAAGAACTTTCCAACTACAAGGTAAACGAGGGAAGCGGTGGGATCTCTGACATTGCAGGTTTACAACAAGCCCGTCTGGGATGGCTTAGGTACAACGGATGAGATCATGAATTTCTAAACCCAGTCCTATGTACTCTCATCCAGATCTATTTATTAGAATAAGCAAAATATGCAAATTAACCTGGATTCTGACCAAACGTATACAAATACAATTCACAAATATTCAGAAAGGGATGTGGCGTGATTTGAAAGAAGATGGGAGGATGGAGAAAGCTCCAAAAGGATAGTTAAAAAAAAAAGTACCAAAAAAAGAAAGGAAACTATGAAGAAATCTGAACTCGGAACTGCAATTGATGCCATCATAACTTGCTCTTTCTGTACGTTTCCCCATTTAAGCGCACATCATCAATACGGGACACAGTGGGAGGGGCGGGGGAGCCAAGATGAGCTTTAGTTGTTTCTGCAATTGATATCACAATGCAATATGGCAAATGGGAAAGGGGGAGGAGGCTAGTCTAAGAAACTGGAAGCCTGTCCCAGAAACAGAAGAGTGATTGAATGATACTGCTCACTACTGGCCTTCAGGAAGAGAGAGAATGCCATGCGGAACGTACCTAGCAGCACCTGACTATGGGGCCGATGCAATACAGTGCGCTCAGCCGAGCACACTGCATAACTCGCTCTCCGACGCAGGTTAAATAGGCGCTTATCCACCCCCTAATGCAATAGGGGGATTAGCGCCTATTTAACCCGCGTCGCACGCGGCGTGAATGTAATAGTGCTCAGCACATGCAAATGCATGTGAATGAGCCTATTACTCATTCACTCCGCATGCAAAAAAATAAATGTGCATCTCAGACGCACATTTATCGCTCAGCTATTAACGCCTGCCTGGAGCAGGCGTTAATAGCTGAGCGCAGGTAAAAGAAGTACAGAAAAGCGCAATCCCCTAATTTGGATATTGCATGGTGCCCCCCTTGCGGGCGCCATGCGCACGTTAGGAAAGCGGGCGCTGAAAAGTCTGCGCCCGCTTTCCGCGATTTATATTGCATCGGCCTCTATGTAACAAGGGCATTTTCATTTACAAGCGCTGCGCAGCCCTTGCCATGTGCTGAAGCTATCAGGAAGTAGCTCTCCTGCACCCTGCCGGTCCTGACATAACAATGCAGCTCGGCCATTCAGTGAGGCATCAGATCAAAATGCCAGTGCACTTACACGAACATGCCATTGATAAAAACAATTAGAAGCGCACATTTAACTGCTGATAAGCAAAACAATGTTTTTCGCTGGCCCAGGAACATTCTCTCTTGTCCCTCGTCATGCGTCCTGGGGCTCTATGGAATAAGGTGTGCTCAGCAGAAGGCACAGTTTTACTTGCAGTTGTCTGCACATATTTTGTGTGCAAACTGTACTCCCACTGCAGCAAGTTTTACACAAATTATGTATGCCTAAAACTGTACATATTGCCTAGTGCCCTTTGCATGGAAACCCTACGGTACTGAAGGCATGATCCCTCAATGAGGAGATGTGCGCTGGCTTAACTCATGTTTTCTTAGCATTGGAAGTTACTGCTGGTCGGAGGTGGAGTAAAGTTTCCAGCACTAGTGTCAGTCTATGAGCAGAAACAGCAGTCCTGGTACTGGGCTCTATAGTTGGGATTTATGCACAGAAAACATATTTTGCGCACACATATAGCATGGTTTCTGCACATAAATATGATCTGGGTAGAAAAATGTTTTCAGCATTGAAAGCATTTTTTCTGCAGATAAATCATATTTTTACCTGCAGAAATCATGTTTTGTGTGCACAAGATATTTCCGTGCACATAAATCCTGTCCAAGAGACTTCTCCCACCTCCTGAAATAAAAGGTGCAATCAGCCTGTGCTGAGCACACATTTTTAAGTTTGCAACACTTTAAGCTCTTGATAGCATGCCATTTACTTTCTGTATCAAGAGTTAAACTTTATTTTTTGCGTCCGCATTATGAAACCGTGTACTGAATTTCAGTGCACAGTCTTCCCACAGGGCTTATTATAATCAGCCCCTTATCTTAGCTTGTACCTGAGGTTACCACTCATGCTTAACTGAACCCTGAGAGACAGCAATCTCTTGTGAAAAAACAAAATGTATGCTTTATATGAGGGAGAAGTTGTCCGGTTGGCATTGGGGCAATGGAGAGAGAGACCCATCCTTCTCTAATGGCAAGGTTACCATTCAGAGACAAATCATCAGGCTCTACTCGTGTTACATGATCTCAGAGGCTTTTACAGACATCAATGACCAGAGGTGAGGGTCTGTGACCGGGGATTATAATTTGTACAGATGCTTGCAGAAAATACAAATAATCTGTTCAAATATACCCCCACCAAAGTGCAAGGGGAATCCGTCATCTGCCTGCCCGTTTGTTTGTTTTGACCCCCCCCCTGAAATCCACCAGACAAGCTGTGACAAACACAGTAGGCATCAGACCAGATCACAGAGAAATATTCCCCCCCCCTCCCAGCAACCTAGGTGCCCCTTTCTTTTTATTTCTCTGCTCCACTCTGAATCAACCAGCCATAGGGGAGATACAGGGGAATAAAGGGAAAGGGGCATTCAGCAGAGAGCGCTCCAGCAAGCCAATCACACGAGTCAAAACTAATTCTTGGGCCACTGGCATTGGCCTCTGCAGAGATTGGTTCCTGTGACATTTGCACTCATATATATATATATATAAGAGAGAGAGAGAGATATATATATATGTCTGTTGATATCTATAGATATTTATATTCACAAAGAACTCTTCACCACATTCGTGGTTCAGGTCTGTTCGGGAGGGCGGAGACTTCAGGAGTAGGAGAGATGAGTGCCATTGGAGATCTGAGAGGTCACACTTGTGCTCCGGGTAATTCCTGGCTCCGAGGGGCTCCCAGAGGCCGTCCGACGTAGTGGCTGGGGGCTGTTGCGAAGCATCAGGACATTAGCCCGGCCGCCCGTGGAGGAAGAAGGAGTCGAGGTAACGGAGGAAGAAGGATGGCCCCAGGCAGTGGGTGGAGCTAACATGGGGGACTGGCGCCATGCATGGGGGGTTCCACTGCTCTGAACCCCATGGCTCCAGTGCGAGCCACTCCGGGGCACGGGGCGGGAAGGCCAAGGTTGTGGAGGAGCAGAGTACCCCTGGTTGAAGGCCTCAGCTGGGATGCCTGTCAGTGCCATGTTACTGAAGCCCAGCCGCATGCTCTCCGAGTCGAAGGCCTCGATCTCCCGCGCCTGGCGCTCCAGAAGACTGCGAATCCGCTCTGACCTCTCATTTTGAAGAGCCAGCATCTCCTCTTCGATCTGGGTGCGGGGGGAGGAGAGAGACAGAAGATAAGAAAGAAGAAATTAGAGAAATAAAACACAAAATAACATAACTGCTAAACTGGGTCAGGCTAAAACTCCTTCTAGTCCAGTATGGGGCTCCCTTACCCTACCGGTACTCTCCCTACAGGAACTCTCCCCTCTGTTGTCGGAGTGCACAACCCACTAGTGTGGACTGGTTTACCCAGATGAAGAGGAAGTCTCCCTTTTGAACGTTTAATGCTAGAGTTGTAGATTTCCTTAATGTCCTCCCAGGTCATTAAGTCAAATTTGATCGCACCATGATTTCTGTTGCCAGGCAAGCCCACTAGTTACCTCTTGCACCAAATCCTGCCTTCCACTAAAATTAGGTCTTAAATGGATTCCTCCTCTTATCGGTGCCTGGACTATCAGCTCCATGTAGCAGTCATTTATTTCATCTACAAACTCTCGCCGCATGGACCACATCACCCCGATTCTAAAAATACTCCACTGGCTACCCATTCGCTACAGAATTCTCTTCAAGACACTCACTATTATCCACAAAACCTTATTTCAGGAATCCTCGCTCCAACTTACCGTACCCCTCAAACCACTCTCCTCTGCAAGACCCACCAGATCTGCATACAGAGATTCCCTCCAGGTTCCCCCCCAAAAAATCCGTTCTCCACAACACCATTGGAAAACGGGCACTATCAATCGCCGGTCCGCATCACTGGAACTCTCTCCCGCCAGATCTCCGCCAGGAACATTGCCATATCACTTTCAGAAAAAAATTAAAAACTTGGCTGTTCGCCCAAGCATACCCCTGAAGAAACCGCAGAGTCACCCCCACAGTCACAGACCCCGCGGTTGCATCCTCTTTCAGCAACTCAAAAGGAACTGTTTTTCGGCTAACTGCACTTTATTTATTTATTTATTTATTAAATTTTAAATTTTGCATTTTCAGAATATAATACAATATCCATTGATTAGGAATTCAAGAGTATATAGGAAATTATAATTAAAGACAAACATAAAGGTAAATACAACTTGTATCTCTCGTATTAAGGAAACGTTGGGGAACCAAGATTAAGGAAATAGGAGCAATTAAGTATTTCTATCAAGCAATGAAAAGCTTCCCTGTAATAACAAAACTTTCCCAGAGTTTATACACTTTCAGATTTCCCATCCAAAAAGCCCCTTAATTGTCCCGGTTCTAGAAATATGTATGTTTCTTTTTGGTACTTCAGAACGCATCTGCAAGGATATTTCAGTATCATATTTGCACCACGATTTATCACCTCTGGTCTCATACGCAGGAATACTTTCCTGCGCTCCTGAGTAGATTTAACAATGTCAGGATATATCCATATATTCTGTCCATAATATTTTTCTGTTCTTTTCCTAAAGAAAAACTTTAGGGCCATATTCCTGTCATGCTCAAAGGCGAAAGAAACCAGTAGAGTTCCTCTTACTTTAATCTCTGTCTGAGATGAAAGTTCAATGATTTCAGTTAGATTCATAGACTGTTGTTCCCGTCCATCCAAATCTTCTGCTCCTAATGGCTTTCGTGAGATGATAAACGCTTTAGTAATTACAGGCATTAATTCCTTAGGAAGTTTAAGAACCACCAGCAAGTAATCCTTAAATGATTCAATAGGTGAAATTTTTTCCAACACAGGAAAATTTACTACTCTTAGATTCATAAATCTTAAGGAATTTTCAACCGATTCAAACTTTTTTTCCATCAAATTCTCAGACTTAATTAAATTAGTCTGAACCTTCTCCATAGATATTACTTTAGTTTCAATTTTCTCAATCCTTCCTTGCTGAAGTTTTGTAATATTCTCAATGTTTATTTCTTTTTTACTCAAATCTAAGAAAGCCTTGGTTAAAGATGTTATAGCAGTTTCAATAGATGTTAAAGCAGTCCATACAGACTCTAGCGTGACAACTTGAGGCTTTCTTAATACAAAAACAGTTCCAGGAATAATTTTTACCTGTGCTTCTTGTGTATCTTCAGATGTTAATTCCGGTATAGCCTTAACGGGGGTACGAGGGGAGAGAGTCATTTCTCCTACAGGAGTACTCTCGCCCAATTCAGACTGTCCTCCTCCGCGGGGTCTGTGGGATCTAGCCACCTCCTTTCTTCCCTTACAGGGCTCGGCAGATTTTCTCCTTCAGTCCCTCTTCTTCCCCGGGGCGGGGAGGGAGTCATCGGAGCCCCCGGGCTCAGCGATATCTCTTCGGCCATTGGGTTCGACCCACGCTCCAAGATCTCACCCTCGGCGGCCCTCGCTTCCGGTATCTTGGGAGTTGAGGCGAAAAAGCTCTCGATTTTTGCTTGTTGGGAATCTTCCGTTTTTTCTGAGGAAATATTTTTAAGCTTTGCTTTATGCTTAGTATGTGGCATCCCTCCAAGCAGTTCGAGACGCTGACAAACACAGCAGGAAATCCACAGAAGGTACTACGCATCAAGAGAGCTCCTCCGCCGCGTCTTACAGTTCGGCCATCTTGGTTCCCGGCTAACTGCACTTTAATATAACTTGCCTAATATTACACACGATGTAAATTTGTATATAATGCTTACCATGTAAGCACTTACGTTTCTGCTTATTTGTTCTGTTCTCCAGTTAGAAATTGTTTAACCTATCCTCTTTTCTCTAACAGCCAAGTTCCACATTCCCTGTTATAATGTAATTTCTTGCTTTCATTGTTAAAAGAAAATTATTCCTTACCTGCTAATTTTCGTTCCTGTAGTACCATGGATCAGTCCAGACAGTGGGTTATGTCCCCAATCCAGCAGATGGAGTCAGCCAAAGCTTTGAGGGGGCGTCACCAGGAGTGCTACTACCCCCTCTGCAGGAGTTCAGTATCGAGAATATCCAAGCCCGAGTAAAAACAAGAACCCCCATATTGGATCAAGTTTAATGAACGGCAACAATCAGCCGTAGAACCCTTCCCACCAACGGGTGGGGGGACAAAAGGTCAGCGTGTCAACCCCAAAACAGAACTGTGACAAAACAGGGAAGAACTGAGCAATCATGAGAGACAGAAAATACTACCGTCCCGTATGAGAAAAACCCCGTCGAGCAGGAATAGGACCCAAATGCGGTGGGCGTCTGGACTGATCCATGGTACTACAGGAACGAAAATTAGCAGGTAAGGAATAATTTTCTTTTCCCTGTACGTACCTGGATCAGTCCAGACAGTGGGATGTACCCAAGCGTCCCTAAACCGGGTGGGGTCCTGCGAGACCCGCTCGTAGAACCTGCTCACCAAAGTGTCCAAAGACCGAGGAAGCGAGGTGAAGACGATAGTGTCTGGAGAACGTGTGTAACGACTTCCAGGTGGCTGCCCTACAGATTTCTTGAGAGGAGACCGAGCGGGTCTCCGCCCAAGAGGCCGCCTGAGAGCGTGTAGAATGCGCAACAATACCGGGCGGGGGAGTCCGTCCCACCCCAATGTAGGAAGCGGCAATGCCAGCCTTCAACCATCTGGCAATGGTCGTCTTCGTGGCCTGAGCTCCCTTCCGAGGGCCGGACCAGAGGACGAAGAGATGGTCAGAAGTCCGGAAATCATTCGTAGCCTCCAGATAGAGGTGCAGGGTGCGCTTGACGTCCAGAAGCCGGAGAGACCTCGGTTCCGAGGAGGAGAAGGAAGGGAGCTCCACCGTCTGATTCACATGGAACGCGGACACCACCTTCGGGAGAAAGGAGGGAACAGTGCGAATCGAAACCCCGGAGTCCGAGAACCGGAGGTAGGGTTCCCTGCACGACAGGGCCTGCAGCTCCGAGATGCGCCGAGCGGAGCAGATAGCCACCAGAAACACCGTCTTGAGAGTGAGATCCTTGATCGTCGCATTCCGCAGTGGTTCAAACGGAGGTCCAGACATGGCCCGTAGCACCAGGTTGAGACTCCAGGAAGGACAAGGATTCCGCACCGGAGGCCGCATGTGTTTGACCCCTTTGAGAAAACGGAGAATATCCGGGTGTTGTAGCCGGGATCCCCCGTCCCGCAGGAGCGAGCCAAGGGCGGCCACCTGAACCCGGAGAGAGTTGTATGCAAGCCCCTTGTCCACCCCTGCTTGCAGGAACTGAAGTATCTGAGGAACCGAAGCCTCAGCGGGACTCGTGTTCAGGCCGGCACACCACAGCTCGAACACCTTCCAGACTCGCACATAGGCTACCGACGTCGAAGTCTTCCGAGAACGCAGCAGTGTTGAGACTACCGCCTCCTGGTAGCCCCGGCGCCGGAGGCGGCGCCTCTCAAAAGCCAGGCCGCAAGACAGAAGAGTTCTGCCTGGTCGAAAAATACCGGGCCTTGGTGAAGGAGGCGGGGGAGATGTCCTAGACGGATGGGTCCGTCGATCACCAGTTGGATCAGGTCCGCAAACCAAGGTCGTCTTGGCCACTCCGGGGCGACGAAGATCACCGGTCCCTGGTGGGCCTCTACGCGGCGGAGTAGTCTTCCCACCAGTGGCCACGGCGGGAACGCGTAAAGGAGCAGGTTGGCCGGCCACGGGAGTACGAGAGCGTCCACGCCCTCCGCTCCCCGCTCTCTCCGGCGGCTGAAGAACCGGGGAGCCTTGGTGTTTCGTGCGGACGCCATAAGGTCGAGGTGGGGGGATCCCCACCGCCGAACGAGCAGCTGCATCGCCTCGTCGGAGAGGGACCATTCCCCGGGGTCCAAAAACTGACGGCTGAGGTAATCGGCCTGGATGTTGTCCACGCCCGCGATGTGCGAGGCCGCCAGACGGGCCAGATGCCGCTCCGCCCACTGCATCAGCATCTCTGTTTCGAGCGCGACCTGCGGACTGCGGGTGCCGCCCTGCCGGTTGATATAGGCCACCGTTGTCGCATTGTCCGATAAAATCCTGACCTCCCGGTTCTGGAGGAGAGGCAGGAAGTGCTGGAGCGCTAATCTGACCGCTCTGGTCTCCAGTAGATTGATGGACCACTTTGATTCCTCCGAGGACCATGTTCCTTGCGGGGCGCTGCGGTCGCAGACCGCTCCCCAGCCTACAAGACTGGCGTCGGTGGTTACCACGACCCAATTTGGCAGATCGAGAGACACGCCGCGGGCCAAATTCTCCGGATTCATCCACCAGGTCAGACTGTTTCTGGCAAACAGCGGTAGGGGAAGGAGCACCTGGTAGTCCTGCGAAAGCGGCTTCCAGCGGGATAGAAGCGCTCTCTGTAGAGGCCTGAGGTGCGCAAATGCCCAAGGGACCATGTCGATGGTGGAACCCATCACCCCTAGGAGCTGCAGGTAGTCCCAGGAGGTGGGAACCGATAACGCAGAAAACCGTTGTATGTGTTCCCGTAGAGCTTGCGCCTTGTCCTGGCGTAGAAAGACCGCGCCCACACGGGTGTCGAAGGTCGCCCCCAGGAAATCCAAGCGCTGCGAGGGCACCAGGGAGCTCTTGGAAAAGTTCACCACCCATCCTAGGGACTGCAGAAACTCTATGACTCTGGCCACCGCCTCCTGTCCATGCCGAAAAGACTTCGCTCGAATGAGCCAATCGTCCAGGTAAGGATGAACTAGGATCCCCTCCTTCCGCAAGGCAGCCGCTACCACCACCATGATCTTGGTGAAAGTGCGCGGAGCCGTTGCCAGCCCGAACGGGAGAGCCACAAACTGGAAATGTTGATCCAGGATCTTGAACCGTAGCAGACAATGATGCTCCCGGCGAATGGGGATGTGGAGGTAGGCCTCCGTCAGGTCCAAGGAGGCCAGGAATTCCCCCCGATGCACCGCCGCGATCACGGACCGCAGCGTTTCCATGCGGAACCGAACCACCCGAAGTGATTTGTTGACTTCTTTCAAGTCCAGAATGGGCCGGTAGGAACCGTCCTTCTTTGGCACCACGAAGTAGATGGAATAATGGCCCGAGCCCACCTCTCCGAAGGGCACGGGCGCAATGGCGCCTATCTCCCAAAGTCTGTCCAGGGTCAACTGCACCGCCTGTCGCTTGGTGTCCGAGCCGCAAGGGGAGAATATGAACCGTCCCTTTGGAGCGCGTACAAACTCCAACGCGTAACCTTGTCCGATGGTGTCCAAGACCCACTGATCCGAGGTGATTCGCGCCCACTCCTCGTAGAAGAACGCCAGTCGCCCCCCGATCCTGGGGACGGCGGAGTGGGCGAGCTGAACATCATTGCGAGGACTTGGGCGGAGGTTGTCCAGCTGCGGGGGCGGGACGCGCGGGGCGGCGCCTGCGAAAGGAGCGAGACCAGGGCTGAGACCTGGGGGCAGAGGGCCTGGTTGCCGCCGGTCTGTAGTTCCGGTAGCGCCGTTGCGCCCTGGCTCTGGTCCGAGAGGACGGAAAAGTCCTGGTGGAACGATACCTGTCCTCCGGCAGGCGATGAACCACATTTTCCCCCAGCGTCTTGATGATTTGATCCAAATCCTCCCCGAACAGGAACTTGCCCCTGAAGGGCAGGGAGCCCAGGCTCGACTTGGAGGATGTGTCCGCCGCCCAGTTGCGGAGCCATAGAAGGCGCCGTGCCGCTACCACCGAGGCCATGGAGCGGGCGAGGACCCGAAACAGGTCATAGGAGGCGTCAGCGCCATAAGCAACCGCCGCTTCCAGTCTATCCGCCTGGGCGGCCTCCCCAGCCGGTAGGACCTGAGAGGTGAGCAGTTGTTGAACCCAGAGAAGGCTGGCCCGCTGAACCAGCGAGCTACACATCACCGCCCGCAAGCCTACCGCGGAGACCTCGAAGACCCGCTTGAGGAAGACCTCCAACTTGCGATCTTGTGCGTCTCGTAAGGCCGCATCCCCTGTCACTGGGATGGTTGTCCTCTTCGTGACCGCTGTCACCGCGGAGTCCACTTTCGGTACCTTGATGAGATCGAGAAAATCGTCCGGCAGTGGGTAGAGCCTCTCCATGGTCCGGCTGCCCTTGAAGGAAGCTTCCGGGGCATCCCACTCCCCGGTGAGAAGCTGGAGGAAAGAATCATGAATGGGAAAAGCCCGAGCCCTCGGCCTCCGGGCTGCCAAGACCGGATCCCCCTTCCTAGAGGAAGTGACCACAGCGGGCGCTACGGGCGCGGGCGGCTCCGGTGGTGGATCGAGGTCCAACTCCTTAATAACCTGTGGCAGGAGGTCCTCCAGCTCTTCCCTCTGGAACAGACGCAGCGTGTGCGGATCATCACCTTCTGAAGTGGAGTCCCCTTGACCCGGGTCTGCCGGATCCGATCCAGGGGAACCTGGTCCTGTGCCCGCAGTCCCCGAGCTTCCCGGGAGCCGGGCGCGAGCGGGAGGGAGGGGGGCCCCCACACCCGCCGGAGCGGGGGGGGCCGGGGGAGGCAGAGGGGCCCCCGCAGGTAGGGAGGGCCGCGGTATCTTGTGTGGAGGAGGCCCCGTGGGAGGCTCAAGGCTCTGCAGATATGCCGTGTGCAGCAAAAGTATAAACTCTGGGGAAAACCCCTGTCTCCCGGAGGGGGGCTCCGAGGGGGGGGCCCCCGGTGGGACTGTCTCCGGGTCCGATTCGGGGAGTAAATGTGGCGGGGACTCCCCCGCATCCCCGGTCCCAAGCGCCGTCTGTTCCCCTTCAGGGGGTGCAGAGTGTAAAATGGCCGCCGTTCCCGCCAGGAATGGGGGAGGGGCCGGCCCCCGCCGCCCGGGCAGACCTGCTAAGCGGGGGAAATCGATGAGGGGCCGCGAGGTGCCCTCCCCCCCCGGGGAGACACCTCGCACAAATGCCCTCCCTCGAGATCCGCGAGCCCAGCTCGCCGCAAGCAGAGCAGCGCTCTGGCTGCGGCATCGGGGCTGAGCAGGAAAAACAGGCCCGGCAGAATAAACCACCCGGCAGAGCCTCGGGGGGGGCCGAGAACGGGAGCGCCGCTGCGGGAGGGGGCCCGGACGGCCTGCACAACCCGAAAGGAAGAAAAACGGCACCGCGGGGGGGCCTCCTGGCCGCGCGACCCGCCGACGACGCTCTCCCTGCCTGCCTCTGCAGCCCACGAGGAGCCGCGAAAATGGCCGCGGGCAAGGGAGAGAAAACGCAGAGGGGCCGGTCCTAATGTCCTCCGCGAGCCCCTCCGTCGAAGATCAGCTGCAAGCAAGGAGAAAAGTAAAGGCAAAACAACACTTACCTACCCCGCTCGCAAGGAGAGAAGAAGAAGAGAGAGCAAGACAAACACCGAGGGAAGCCACGCCTCCCAATTAGAGCCCTCTAAACTTTTTTTTTTTTTTTTTTTTAAACAAACTTGATCCAAAAAGAAGTAGGCAGAGAGAAAAGCAAATCAGAGAAGAAATACAAGAACTGCCTGAGGTAATCGGGAGCAACCCGGATTCACTACTCGCATCTGCTGGAGTCAGAAGATACTGAACTCCTGCAGAGGGGGTAGTAGCACTCCTGGTGACGCCCCCTCAAAGCTTTGGCTGACTCCATCTGCTGGATTGGGGACATAACCCACTGTCTGGACTGATCCAGGTACGTACAGGGAACTGTTTTTTTTCCCTAGTTCATTGTAAACCGGTACGATAAGACCTGGTCTTGAGCATCGGTATATTAAAAGAATTTAAATAAATAAATAAATAAATCTAGGAACTTTACCTCCCTAGCATATCCTGGTGTTACATTTACCCAGTCAATACTGGGATAATTGAAATCTCCTTTTATTACTGTGCTGACAAATTTATTAGCTTCCCTCATCTCTGTTAGCATTTCATTGTCAGTCTGTTCATTTTGGCCAGGTGGACGGCCAATGAATAAAAGCTGCAAATCCCCAACCAAAGCTGTACTCAAAATGAATCTTGAGCCTTATTCAAATGATTTCAAAGAATTCAAAAACGCATCACCCCCCCCCCCCCCGCATACATCCCATCCTCCATTCCGCCCCCCCCCCCCCACCCATCCTATGCTTACCTTCAATCAATCCTTATACCCAAATTATGTCACCAAGTCATAATGTATATATGTTATATGCTATAATTTTATTTTTTTCCATGTATATTTGTTATAATTGTTACCACGTTATAATTGTTATCATGTTATAATGTAAAATAGGGCGGACCTCGCCCTATTCCCTCAGTTACCTGTAAACCGATGTGATATATCTATCGAATGTCGGTATATAAAAGAAAATAAATAAATAAAATAAATAAACTTCTGAGAAGTAAAAACCCTTAGGCATCTAGGCTGAATGGATTGCTTTCTTTATCCACCTTGCTATTGAAGCCTTCAAAGGCACTTCTCTCTTCTTGTCTATCAAAGAGGACAAATCAGTAGTCTGATTTTCTAAAGGACTCATCACCATCAGGTACCATAGGAAGACCCTGTAAACATCCAACTAGCAGAGTTCCTCAGACTCATGGTGTGAAGGCTCCTTTCTGAAAGAAGGAAGAATGGATGCTGATTGATATGAAACCAACACCATCTGTGGTAGAAAGAAAGTGCCATACAAAAATCAAGACTGCCTCTCCTGATAACAGTAAATATGGTTCCCTGCATGAGGGGGCCTGCAAATTTGACATCCATCACAAAAATTAAATCCTTGATTGATGCTCCATTTACAGGCTCAAAAGGAGACTTGATCAAAGGCTTCAGCACTAAATTCATTTCCTAGGAGGGGATGGTCAGATATGTTTTACCAATCCCAGGTTATGTGAAATCTCCAGATGAGCTGACAGCAGCAACCCTTGAAAACACCCTCTAACACATGCTAAGGCCATTACCTGAAACAGGGAGATTATCTGAGAAAGCCAATTGTTTATCTGCTTGTGATGTGAATTCCTCAGAGATTTTTTTTTTTAAAGTACATTTGAAAAAATTGCCTTAGAAGCACAGATATACAGGAAAGCAAAAACTGAGTAAACCTTAGTCCAGGGAATGCTGACTGCAGAACCTTCATCTGCTGATAAGTTGGACTAGATGGGAAAGAACTCAAATAAAAAAAAATTCTTAAAGGGTTAAACTGTTATTGGCTGTATATATTGTGTGTGAGTTTTTAATGTAATATTTGTTTACAAGGGTAAAGAACTGTGTGTTTTTAGGGATAAGAGACTAGAAATTGTCTTTTTTTTTGCATAGAATTTCTTGTCTTTTAATCTTTCTTTCTCTCCAGACTGCAGGTTTTACACCCTCTACCATCTGCTGGAGACTAGAAATACTGAGAGACTGCAGGTGGCACACTGGATTATGTACAGTGTCAGTGAATCTTTCTCTGTCTCCATCTGCTGGCAGGGAGGCAAAACCCAGGAGTTTGGATCAAACTGGGTACGTACAGGAAAAGTGAGTCTGCAAAGGTCACTTACTTGGACTTCCAGTTATGCTGTGCTAGCGTGTAGATGCGGTAACCTCGAGCTCCCTGCCCCGTGTGTTTTAAACTAACCTAGCCTCTAGCAATTTGTGAGCTTTCATCACCTGCAATGGCCAAAAAGACAGCTAAGAAGTCCCTGCCAATGATGTGGGGTAAGCAAATCAGCTTTAGATAAAACAGCCTATAACGAAGAAGCTACTTCGGATGAAGAAGCTATGGCGGATGGGGCACTTCCGGTGGACATCATGGAGGCCGTAAAGAGAGCAATTAATCAGCTCGGCGATAAAATTCATGCGAGTCTGGATGCTAAGTGAATTGGTCGTCAACTGCATGTCTCAAGTGGTTTCCACCGTTGGGAAAGCCACGGCACGGCTGGATATGCTCACCAAACGAATGGACGAGATGGAAATGTCTCTTACAAGTACGAGACAGCGCTTGGAAGTCCTGGAAAGAGCACATGAGAGGACGGTGGGGCAACATGAGAACCCCGAAAACAGGAGCCGGCGCAATAATTTGCGGATCATCAGGGTCCCTGAAAGGGCAGAAGGAGCAGATGCAGTGGCCTTTTTTTCCTCATGGCTCCCAGCCCTAGTTAAAACTGAATTCAAAGGGGGCAAAGTAAAGCTTGACCGCACGCACCGTGCCTTAGCCCCAGTGCCCAAAGCAAACGAACACCCCAGAGCACTAATAATCTGGGTGCATAATTTTCTTGACAAGTGCCAGCTTATGGAGGCGAGACGGCAACAGCAGGAGCTGCGGTATCAAGGGGCAAGAAATTTTATTTTTCAAGACTTCTCCGCTGAGGTTCAGAGGCATCGGATGGCCTTTATTGAAGGGAAGAGTGAATTGCGCAACTTGGGATTGAAATATGCTATGTTATACCCAGCTAAGTTGAAGGTGCTCCATGATGGCAAGTCAACTATCTGTGACTCGGTGCAGGCAGTGCAGAACCTCCTCCAGGATCAGAGCAAAGCGGCGGCTGCCCCCTCTTAAACTGCAGTACAACTTCATTGCACGCTTGATATCTTTTTCCTTGTTCTTGAAATGAGCGTGAACTCCCTCCACCCCTGGGTCCTCTATCCCTTTCTTTGGGCCTGGGGATTCGGAGACCCGCTCTCACATAGCTTTGATCATATTACTGCTAGAGGCTAGGAATTCCTTTTGTATTTATTTCTTTTTCTGCATCTTTCTGTTTCCCTCACCCTTTCCCCTCTCCCCTTTTTATTTTTCTCCCATACAAACATTTTTTGGGGCGGGGCAGCGGGACTCGGGATTCAGTCTACCTATGGACCATGTTTTTTCATGGGTTGGGATGGAGGGCAGGGGGAGGGGTGGTGGGAATGCCCAGATATTGGCTTGTTTCCTGTTCACGATGGATCAGATATTTTTGCTGCGACTGTCCAGAGCTCCGGGCTCTTTGTTGTGGTGGAGATGCATCATGGTCCTATGCCTGACAAGCCCAACCGATTGGAAGTTTCTTTCGAAGAACTGACGAGTCTTGGTGGTCTGGCAGAATGTTATTCCTGGTCACTTTGACAGACTGTGGGACTTTTTTTGGACAGTTGCGGCATGTTGGACTTGGTGGGGGGGGGGGGGCCTTCTTATGTTGGGAGGGGAATCCTACGGTTTCATCTGAGAGAACGAGGCAGGTCCCAGGTTTCCCCCCATCTATTTTGGTTCTCTGTCTTTGGGGGGCAGTTAAAGGGATGGGGGCAGTTTTTGAGATTGGATCACCTAAAGCGCTCTCTGTTTTGGTTCCAGATGTGCATTTAGATAAGATAGGGTTATGGTTTTTCATGGGGTGGAGGTTATGGACTCTGGTTGGGGACTGGGGGGTGTCCCCTGAGGGTTTTCTTTAGCTCTTTTTTAAAGGCACTGTTGGATGCAGGCAGAGACCGATCATGCATGTGGCCAGGGTACAACAATTTCATATGGCATCCTAATTCTGGCCAATTCCCTCTGAATTTAATCTCCCTTAATGTTCGAGGCTTGGGATCCCCAATTAAACAGAGATGAGTTCTCACATATCTGAAAAAGAGAAAGGCTCATATCATGCTTCTTCAGGAAACTCACATGATGGACATGGAACATGCTAAGCTAGCCCGTGACTGGGTAGGGAGGGTGGAGTACGCCTCTTTTATGTTCAATATATTTATTAAGTGATACAAAGAATAAAATTCACAATAGTAACAATCAAAGGGATATAGCCAACAAACATCGGCAAAGAATACATATCGATCAAGCAACCCAAACATTTGATCACTTGTTTTCCTGTGGAATATTCATACCTTCTTCCCCCTCCCATCGCTGCAACCATTCGTAGAGGAATCTTCAATTGGACATCCATTGAGAAAGTGGAATCCTAGGTGCAGTGGTCTTGTGCACCTCCGGACTCTTCAGATCTATCCATGTGAATGAGACAAGGAGCAGCATTCCCTCCCCCTGCTAATTCCCAAGGAGTACGCCTCTTTTAATTCTAAGAGTAGACGGGTTTGTGTCCTCATTCCCAAATCAGTTCCACTGGGTGTACACAAAGTGCAGTCTGATAAAGAGGGCAGATACGTACTATTAGAATGTTCGCTACAAGGAGCGCACTTCGTACTAGCCAATGTTTATGGTCTTAATGTGCGACAACCAGATTTTTATACTGACTTCGGAACAGTGGTTGAAGCCTTCTCAGCTTACCCCATTATTATAGGTGGTGACTGGAATGAATGTTTAGATTCTAGAGCAGACAGATCTTCAGGTGGACAGATGGACTAATTAGCAGATACCCTATAGGCTACAATGGTTCGCTTGGGACTGCAAGATGTTTGGAGGGAACAAAACCAGCCAGGGAGAGACTTCACTTTTTACTCCCCCAGTCATCAATCTTATAGCTGCATAGACTTTTTCCTCTGTTCGTGTGAGTTGATGGGCAAGGTTGGCCTGGCGGATATACTGCCCCGCTCTCTCTCTGACAATAACCAGATTTGGTTACCAATAACATCGGCCTTGTGCTCTCCCTCGGGCAAGAATTGGCATTTAAACACCTCTCTGTTTGATCAAGCGATAAGAGTTTTTTTGAGATAAACGATTCAGGGGACTATTCCCCAATACTACTATGGGAGACTAAAAGCAGTGTCAAGGGGATGCATTATTAGCTTTGCTTCCCATTGTAAAAAAGAGAAGCTCCGAAGAGAGCAGTCATTAGAGCAGAGACTTGGTTATTTACAATGCGCACATCAATGTACTGGGTCACACCGCATTTATCGGGCGCTGGCGAAATGCAGAGCTAGGCTGAGTGAATTGCAATCGGAAGTTGTGAAAAGGGCGGTATGCTATGCTAGGTTACACTATTACGAACACGGGAAAAAAGCTGGTGTGATGTTGGTTCTTTTATTGAGATGGAGGTGCCAACAGACCCTGATCATTAAGATTCAAGACCAAATGGAGCATTTTGTTTACACTGATGAGGCCATAAATACCCGATTCAAAGATTTCTTTGCCTCCCTCTATTCGGCAGAGGGGTGAGCCTCGGCTGAAGAGGTTGAGGCATACTTGGCAGACCTAGAGGTCCTGGCCTTAACAAAGGTGCAGAAAGATAGGTTGATCGCTCCGATCACTATACAAGGTAGGCAGGAAGCTATTATGTCATGCCCAACTAAAAAAAGTCCCGGGCCAGATGGGTATCCCGCAGACTTTTACAAATGTTTTTTGGAGGAGTTAACGGGTCCATTAAAAATGGTTTCTAACTTTTTACAGCAACATCCAGAGCAATCTGGTATGCTAACTGATGCCAATACCATATTGCTGCTTAAGCCGGGAAAGGAGGCTAATACATATCTATCTATTTCTTTATTAAATGCTGAATTCAAGGTCCTGGCTAAGATATTGCAATTGAGATTGGAGTCCTGTTTAAGGTCCTTGATAAGATATGATCAGACAGGATTCATTAAAGGCCGGTCCTTGGTCGATAACACTTGGCAGTTATTTGATTTGCTTGCAGTGGCTAAACGGGACAAATTGGCCGGCCTAGTTATTAGTCTAGATGCAGAGAAGGCCTTCGACAGATTGCAGTGGCCTTTTTTATTTGCTGCTCTCTGGAAATATGGCTTTCCTGACCCGTTCTGCGACTGGATCCGGGTCTTGTATGATCATCCTAATGGGCTAATGTCAGACCACTTTCCTATTCAGAAGGGCACATGGCAGGGATGTCCCTTGTCACCACTGCTTTTCGTCTGAGGGCCAATAGGGGAATTTCGGTTATTCTGGTAGGAGACAAAATGCACCTCATTTCCTTATATGCAGAGGATGTCTTACTGTTCCTTACCAACCCAGAGAGATCTGGACCTCGGTTGTTAGCTGAACTTACGGCCTTTAGTCAAGTGGCAGGATACAAAATTAATTATCATAAGTCTGAGATCTTTCCCATTGGATCCAGTAGGGTCAATGATGTCCCTCTCTATTTTGCTCCCTTCAAAAAGACACAGTCCCACTTTAAATATTTGGGAATTGTAATACCTCAAAACATCACAGACTTATATCGACTCAACTATGCACCCATTTTCACCAAAATACAAGACTTGCAGAACTGGGACCCTCTTTATCTTTCCTGGGGGAGACATATTAATGTGATCAAAATGAACATCTTACCCCAACTGCTTTATTTATTCCAACACATACCATGCTTCCTTCCCCAAAGTTTCTTTACCACAGTGAACAGCATGCTTATAGCCTTTTTATGGAGAGGCAAACTGGAGAGAATTAAGCTTCGTACCCTATGCAGGCCAAAAGAGTGGGCGGGGGCATGGCCTTCCCAGATATACAAGTATATTTTTGGGCTGCCTGCTTAAAGGAGATTTTCTCTTGGTTATATCAGGACCAAAGGGTACCCTGGCTACCCAGAGAGAGATCTTTAGCCAGGGAAATTACCCTCACATCCCTTATCACTTCCTCTTTGACTTCACAAGGCAGGCGAACGTGCTGAATTTATCCCTCCATTGCATACATTATAAAAGTTTGGCGAGCAGTGTGTAAGGGGCAGGGCATTGGGGTGCAGGAGCCGGCAGCCTTCTCCCCTCTGTGGAAGAACCCATCTCTATCCATCTATACTTACAGCATGGCAGCTAAGCAGTGGTGGGAGGTGGACTTTTGTGTGCATAAATGACTTATATGAAGGGGATCAATTACGCTCATTCGAGAATATTCAGGATGAATTCGATGTGCCTGATCACTCCCAGGTCCACTATGAACATCTGCTTGTAGCCATACACCAGAAACAACAGGAGGGGTGGTTATGGTCAAGACCCTCGCCGGTTGAAACAGCTTTTGCTGGGGGTCAGGTCAGATGAAAAGCTTGTACTGTGCTTTATAGAGAGATTATGCAAACACACCTGAACCGCACCCCTACCTTAAGAGTGGAACTTAGCTGGGCCACTGATTTGGGTGTGCAATTTGATTCTAAAAAATGGAGACTTATATGGCGCCAGGCGCACCGTTCATCCTTGTGTGCTAAACATACAACGTTGTTAACCCGGTTGTTAATGCAAATTTACCGATATCCCTTGTTCTATGGTAAATTTGATAACACAGCATTTCCTCTTTGTTGGCAGGTCTGTGGGCAAGAGGGGTCATATCTACACGTTTGGTGGACCTGCCCATGTGTCTCAGCCTTTTGGCAAAGAATCAGACGTCTAACTGAACAAATAGTGGGCACCTCAGTGGTCTTCACACCAGTCCTATGTTTTATGGGCTACTGGGAAGACCAACGTCTGGGTAGATTTCAGAAACGATTGGTGCAACAGCTTTTACATGCTGCTCTCCTTTCAATTGCACTGAAATGAAAATCTGTATCTACCTTGGGGCTGTGGAGGACTCAATTACATGAGGTGGCACTGTTAGAAAAATTAACATATATGTTACAGGACAAAGAACTGTTATATGTTGTCTGTCTCCAATCGAAACTTGTAAACAGTTGTGATGGCGACCCCGAACGATGGTATATAAAACTCAATAAATATGCTAGAATATGGGAACCTTATTGGAAATTCTATTGCTCTTAATAACTTGTTACTTTAATGGGAAGTTACCACCTCCTTATTAACGTATAAGGGAGATTTTTCTTTTTTCATCTTTGTATAATGGTCTTGTCTGTTCTCCACCAGTGTCCATTGTTAACTAAACTAATAAATAAAAAGTTACAAAAAAAAAAAAAAAGGCCACTTACTTGATCTGAAAAGGTGTGTGAACTGGTTCATGGGCAACTAGTCACTAGTTTGATTCCCACCCAACCCAGTCACTTTTTTGTTTTACAGATTACCACCCCCCACCACAGTTAAGAAGAAAATCTTCAAAATAAAAGTCAAATAGTGATTCAGAACAACACACCTAACCCTGATTTTAGTGATTGACTAATTTTAGTGTTGTTGCTGGCTATTCATAAACTCAAATTTCACAGTACTGAGATTTTATTAGTGCCTAGTCTTGATATAGTTCGTCATAGCTTCGACTGTAGAACTTTTGCTAATTTTTTAGTCATTTTCAGTCTTTGATACTATAGATCATACCATTTTGCTTTCATGCTTGTCAGAGATTGAGATAACTGGGCCAGAAGTTTCCTGATTTTCTTCATAAATTAAAACAGTTGTCAACAGATTAAATTCAATGGTCTAACCTCGTCATGCTACTCAGTTGGCCAGAAGGAACCCCACTGCACCAAGATGTTACACAATATAAGTGATGCCCACCCTTAGTTCCAGATGGGCCTACAATAAGATGTGAGATACCCACCCTCTGCTCTAGCAGTGCTCGGCGGATGGACACCCGTTGCTCTAGGTCCTTGATTTCCCTCTCGTGCTGCGCCTCTGTATGGATCTTTATCTTGCTCTGGTAAGCATTGAGGAGCTCCAGCTCCTGCTGCAGTTGCATCCTCAGCACCTGGTACTCAGCCTCCTGCGTCTCATCCAGCCGCAGCTGTGAAGGGCAGAAGAGGAGATGGGAGACTCAGTGGCGTGGCAAACAAGTAATAACCTCAGGTCTTTTAATGGAAAGGACTTTGACTATCTATGGTTCTCACCTAATGGAGAAATTACTTACCTGATAATTTTGTTTTCCTTAGTGTAGACAGATGGACTCAGGATCAATGGGTTATATGCTCCCCTACTAGCAAATGGAGATGAAGTCAGGTTTCAAATCTGTTGTCACTCTAGATACACCCCTGAAGTGACCTCAGCCCTTCAGTATTCTCTTCAAAAGCCATTGTGGATATACTACTGAAAAACTTGATTAGAACTTGATTAAATGGATAATCATAACTGTACACAACCAAACGCTGAATCTCAGAAAGATTATAGATGCCCTGATCTAGGGATTGGGCAACGGCTTACCCGTAATCTCTTGGAATTGATATTAATTTCACAGGCGATTCCTTGGCACCATTCTTGGGCAGCCGTGGGCAGGATGCTGAGCCCATCTGTCTACACTAAGGAAAATGAAATTATTAGGTTAGTAATTTCTCTATTTCCTAGCATGGAGCCAGATGGACACAGAGCCAAAGGGATGTACAAAAGCTACTACAGATTGGGGCGGGAGGCTACCCACGGTCTGGTTAACACTGCCCTTGCAAAGGCTGCATCCTCTCAGGCCTGAACATCCAGGCGATAGAACCTGGAGAAGGTGAGTAAGGAGGACCATGTTGCTGCTCGGCAGATGTCGACGGGAGACAGCAAGTTTCCACCTGGGAGACTGCCTGAGCCCTAGTGGAATGAGCTTTAATCTGAAAGGGTAATGGCTTTCCTGCCTCCACATAAGCTCCCGTGACCACTGCTTGATCCAGCAAGCTATGGTAGCCTGCAAAGTTGGTTTGCCCTGCCTCCTTCCACCATGAAGAACAAACAGGCAGTCCCATCTTGTAGACAGGTTCTGAAACTTCCAAATACTGCACCAAAAGCCTACTGATGTTTAAATGGCGGAGGAGGCGATATTCTTCTGCGTCCTTGCCTATCTAGGGATGGCAACAAAATGGACTGATTCAAATGAAACGCCGAAACTACCTTGGGCAAGAAGGATGGAACGGTATGAAGGTGTAACGCTCCTGGAGTCATCCTAAGGAATGGACTCGACAATGCCTGTAGTTCAGAGATGCAACGAGTCGAGCACATAGCCTCCAGGAACACTGTTTTCAGGGTTGACAAGCACAAGGAAAGACTGTGCAGCAGCCAAAGGAGAGCCCTGCCAAAAACTCCAACACTAGATTAAGATTCCACAAGGGAACCAGCCACCATAGGGGTGGCCGGAGGTGCTTTACCCCTTTCAGAAAACAGGCCATGTCCGGATGAGCCAACAGGCAGGTTCCATTCACCTCGCCCCTGAAACAGGAGAGAGCCGCTACCTGGACATTCAAGGAGTTAAGGGTCAATCCTTTATTCAAGCTATCCTGTAAAAATTCCAGAATTAGTGGGATTTTGACCGTCCAAGGGGAAACACCACATTCCTCGCACCAGGTCTCAAACACTCTCCAGACCCACACATACGCTAAAGATGTAGAGAACTTCTATGCATGGAACAAAGTAGCAATTACTGCTGCCAAATATCCATGCTTCATCAGGTGAGCCCTCTCAATGGCCAAACGTAAGACAGAATAGTCGAATCCTCGTGAAGGACCGTCCCTGCTGAAGCATGTCCCTGTGCGGTCGGAGGCACAAGGGCGTCTCCACCAGGAGTCTCTGCATGTCCGCATACCACGAATGCCTGTGCCAATCTGCAGTTACTAGTAGGATTAATCCCCCTGTGGCGCTCGATTCTGCAAATGAACCTGCCCAGCAGGGGCCACAGAGGGAAAGTGTAGAGCAAGTCCTCTTCTGGCCAGGTCTGAACGAGAGGGTCGATCCCCTGGGACCACTGATCTCTTCTGTGACTGAAGAATCTGAGAACCTTCACATTGTGAGATACAGCCAGCAGGTCGATGGATGGGAAGCCCCAGTGATCTACCACCATCTGAAAGGCTTTGGATGACAACACCCACTCTCCTGGGTCCAGACTCTCCCTGCTCAGAAAGTCTGCTCCGACGTCTTTTCCTGTGACTTGGGAGGCCGAGATCATCTGTAAATATGTTTCTGTCCACACTATAAGGAGATCTATCTCCTGTGACACTTGCTGGCTTTTGGTTCCCCCCCCGGTGGTTGATGTAGGCTACTGCTGTTGCATTGTCCAACATTACTGGACTGCTTAACCCTGGAGTATGTGGCTAAATTGTAGACACGCCAATCTGACTGCCCGGGCTTCCAGGTGGTTTATGTTCCAGAGCACCCCTTCCTTGGTCCAATGCCCCTGGGCCAACAGTTCTTGACAGTGAGCTCTCCAGCCCAAAGGCTCGTATCTGTCATGAGGACCAGCCAGTTTGGCAGGGACAGGGTTACACCCTTGCCCAGGTAAGCTTCCAGCAGCCACCACTAGAGCCAAGAACATACTTCCAATGGTAGGAGGCGGTGAATAGAATAGTCTTGAGAGAGAGGATTCCAATGTGACCGCAGAGAGCGTTGAAGTGGTCGCATGCGTGTACTACCTTCAAGGCTGATGCTATCAAACAGAGGACCTGAAGATAGCTCCACACCTTCAAGTGTACCGTGTTCGTCAACCAACGCACTTGGAACATCAACTTCCTTATCCGTGGGTGTGGGAGGACGACCTTGCCGTGCTTGGTGTCGAACTGTACGGGTTTGAGATTGCTTTTGTCCAAGTTTACGACCCAATCGAGTTCCTGAAGTAGGGAGGTCACTCTGCCAGTCACCTGGAGACTCTCTTCCACAGACTTTGCCTGAATCAACCAGTCGTCCAGTCGGGTGCACCAGGATTTCCTTTTTTCTCAGTGCAGCCACTACAACCACCATAATCTTGGAAAATGCTCTGGGGGCTGTGGCCAGGGTGAAGGGCAGCACCCGGAACTGATAATGGCGACCCAGTATCACAAAACATAGGAAACTATGTTCTTGCCGGATTGGAATATAACGGTAGGTCTCAGAAAGGTCCAGGGAGTTAATAACTCTCTCGGTTGTACGGCCATTATCACGTAGCACAGAGTTTCCATGCGGAAATGAATTATTCGTAGATGTCTGTTGATACTCTTGAGGTCCAGGATGGGGCGAAAAGAGCCCTCCTTCTTGGGTATGATGAAATAGATAGAATAATGCCCCGTACTTTCCTGGGGCGCAGGTACTGGAATTATAGCCCTCAACCTGAGGAGCCTTACCAAGGTAGACTCCATTGCCTGCTTTTTGTGCTGGGAGTGGCAAGGAGACATCATGAACATGCCCCGAGGAATGCTGAGAAACTCCAACACTAATCCTTCTTGAATGACATCCAGTACCCATTTGTCCGAAGTGATCTCAACCCTCCACTGGTAGAAGAACAGTTGACCCCTTATCTCCTCGTTCAGCGGGTAGGCTGGCAAAGCTTCATGGGGGGGGGGCGGTTCAGGATGAACCTGAACCTGCCCCTCCCTTGGGCTGTCGACACTGAAAGGACTGAGACCTCCCAAAGGACAGAGACCTCTGAAATGTCGAGTTTCTGTAGGGCCGAAAGCATTGGGAGCCCTTGGATCGACCCCTCATGGGCGAGGGATGCTGTAACTGCTTTCTCTTATCTTCTAGTAGCCGGGGCACTGGAGAATTCCCCCATTTACTGGACAGCTTTTCCAATTCACTTCCAAAGAGGAGTGATCCCTTAAAGGGCATCTTTGTGAGCTTTGCATTAGAGGTTGCATCTGCTGACAAATTTCACAGCCATAGCTGTCTTCTGGCCACTATTACTGACGCCACTCCTCTGGCCAAGGTACGGACTAGGTCAGAGTCCGCGTCAGCTAAAAAGGCAGAGGTGGGCTCCATAACCTCTCTGGAATTCACCCGAGTCATCCACCTCCCAAGAGAGGAGCAGGCACGAACGAGCTACCAGGGTACAACAAGAAGCAATCTGTAAGGCCATTGCTATTGTGTCAAAGGCTTGTTTAAGGATGGACTCCATTCGCCTATCTTGTGCATCCTTCAAGACCACTCCTCTCTCCACTGGGATAGTTGTTCACTTCGAGATGGCACAGACCAGCACATCCACATTAGGAAAACAGACATTCTCTCGCTGCTAGATCCAGTGAGTACAGAGCTTTTATGCTCATCCCCCTTTAAAACTCGCTTCAGGGGTGTCCCATTCCAGGACAATCAAATTCTGGATGGCTTCCAGCACTGGAAAATAGAAGAGGCTTTCCATAGAGACACCAGAATGGGATTCTTCTTTGGTTCTGTCAGAGTCCACCGCAGGAACTCCCAGCATCTTTAGGGTCTGGGAAACCAGGGCCAGCAATTCATCTCTATGGAAAACAAACACATAACATAGTCCAATATGGCTCTAAATCTGGTGGGATTTACCCATCTTCCAAGGAATCTGGATCCCCTTCTTCGTCCGTGCTTTCTGGGTCCCTGCCAGGGATAACCTTGTTGAGGTGAGGCATGTCTCGAGTTCTGCCGATAGGGCTGGGAGATGGAGGCCTTACTGGCTGGGGTTCCGTCTGAATAGGAGCAAGTGAAGCAGACTGCGCCTGTACGAAGGCTTGACAGCCTTGAAAAAATTCCACCTGAGAGAAGGCAGCCAGGTCCATGCCTAGCCCAGGAAGTACTGGGGTAGGTGCCGCTGGATTTCCTTCTCCCATGGAAGACATAGCCCTGGGATTACTCAGATCCGGGGTACTTCCGGTTAAGGTTGTGGCTGACCCATCCTCAGATTGGGAGGAGCTAGGCTTAGTAAATGTCTGGGGAGGCTGACACTCCCTGGGCTTCCTCACAGTGCTGACATAAGAAAGAATCCAGGTCAGACTGTGTAGCCCTAATATTACAAGCAGTGTAGAGAGAATGGCACTTTGCTGCTGGAGCCATTAGGAATGGTAACTGTGTTCAGCTGGCTCATGCTTAAAGATTTTGTGCGCACAGATTTCGGGTGCCTACGTGGGCCGTGGCGAGGTGCACGCACAGCCTGTGTGCCCGTAAATTCTGCGCCTTGAGAGTTGTACATGTACGTATTCGCGTGATGTTGTGATGCACGGCATCATGCACACAGCACATGCGCCAAACTGGCACACACCACGCATACCGACACTCTATGGTGGGCAATATAAAATGCACAAAAACGCATGCAAGATGGCACTGCCGCGGCCTACTGAGCCTAAAGCGGGGCATAGCCGTCCAGGGGGGCTACTCAACCCGCTTCCCCTTACCCCAAACAGGATTGGGAACGACATCGGTACGGTGTGCCGAGCAAGATCGGAGGAAGTCTTACGGAAACCCCTCTGTCTCTGAATTGGGAGGAATCCTCTTCTCTGGGTTGTTTTTTTTTTGTTTTGTTTGTTTTTTGTTTTTTTTACTTACCTGGGCTCAGTGCTTACTGGCTAAGAAGAGACGGTCTCTGGCTGCGGTGGGAGAGGGCTTTGGCTATCACCACTGCACTCGGCTTCCTGCACCCACTGCCTTTCAGCTGCTTCAGCAGCAAAGTCCACACCGGTAACAGGCTATCTGACCAAGGCACACCTCTGAGGGATCTTGGAAATCACCTCAGGAAATCTCAACTGGGAGAAGGACCTTTAGGTTTCACCACAAGAGAGCGGGGCTCAATCATTTTCCAATTTAAAAGTAAAATTTCTTCTTCTAAAGGGTACAGCGATCCCAATAGGGAAAGCACATCCACATTTGTTGGGAGACTAAGAGATAGTGAAGGGGTGAAGTCATTGCAGGGGTGTATCTAGAGTGATGTCAGCTTTGAAACCGGACTCCATCTCCATCTGTTAGCAGGGGAGCATATAACCCATTGGTCCTGAGTCCATCTGGCTACCCGCTAGGAAAGTGATGCTACGAAGTCATTATATAACAAATAAGAGCTCAAGGCTGCATTATCAGAATTTGCTGTCATAGAGCTTGACTTCCACCCTCAAATAGAAAAAAATACAAATAAGAGGGGAAAAAAGACAGAAGGAGAATCAGAAATACTAACACTGTATTTCTTGTTGTACACTACCCGAAGCTTCACAGATAGATGGTATAAAATGTGGCATATAAATAAAAAGACAGACAGTAAGAAAGACAATAAGACTTGAGGGGTAAACAAGCAAAAAAAGGAAGAAGCAAAGATGACAGAAGTTAAAAAGACATAATACCCACACACAAATAGAAAAGGGACTACCACTTACATTCATTCTCATATTGATGCTATTCCCTACTGCTTGACCAAAATTGAAGGACACAGACATGAAAATAGAGAGCTAAGGAGGAGAGAGGATATACCGCCTGTGTGGAGAGCATCTCATTGATGCTGTGGTCATATTGTTCAGCCAGGATGGCCAGCTTCCTCGTCTGCTCGTCCTTGAGTCGCTTCAGGATGGCCTTGTGCTCACTCTTGGGTGTGGTCTCCAGCAGATGGTTCCTTAGCGCTTTGTACTGCCGTGTCTGAATCTTGCATGTGTCCTGGAACTGCTTCTTGATCTGGAGCTCCTTGGACTGTGTGAGGGAAATAGGAGGGAAGAGCAAAGATTGGTAAGTAAGCAGGAGAAAGGATGTATGGGCAGAAAATGTGGGAGTTAGGAAAGAGAGAAACAGATTGTGGGGGTGTAAGAAGAAAAACAAGACACAGCAAGATGGCAGAGGAAAGAAGACAAAAGTGAAGGTGAGGGAAAGACAAGATGGACAGTGATAGGGGAAGAAAAAAGTGGAAGGCCATGCATAAGAGGAAGAGTGTGTGCAGAGAGGTAAAGAGAAAGAAAAAGGGGGTGGGAAAGAAATATATAAGGCAGGTTCAATGAGAAATTGAGAGGAAGATGAGCACCATGGCATAAGATGAAAAGAAATACATTTAAAATATATGTGATGGAAGGCATAAGAAAATCATGCCGGGGGGGGGGGGGGGGGGGGGGGGAACATGGAAACAGGGAGAAGCACATGAGAACATATGCCAAAGAGAAAGCAGGACCGTGACACACAAATAAGGTACAAAAGAGAAACCACAAAGTTTAGAAAAGAAAAGTACAAAGCAGAGGAAAGAAAGGGAGAAAAATGCAGGTTGCAAATGAAGAGGAGAAAAGATTGGAAAGACACAAGAGAAAAAATAGGTAAGTGAGAAAGGAGATTCTCAAAGTTATAATAAAACAAATGCTTAAAATGTTTTAAATACTTCCCAAGTCCAATTGTTCTCTGTCCCATTCTCCTCACCTATGGAGACACTAAACTCTACAAAGTTCTTTGGCTTTATCTCCTTGCTTTTCTAGCACTGATGATCCTCAGTATCTATATCTCATGCCCTTCTCCAATCCCTATACCATTTCTGTACCCCCCTTCTCCACTGAGGAAGACTGTTTCATGCACTCACCCATCATCCTTTCTCTGAGTTTATCCCCCATCCTCAGCCACGTACCACAGCAAAGGCCAGGATTTAATGCACATGAAGACGTGGAGCTCAATTTTGGTTTTTTGGGAAGGGAGAGAGTCAGAAAATATTTAATATATACTTTAATATATTTAATCTAAACTGGGGGGGGGGGGGGACTGTTCTGACAGCCTTTCTCTATCTCCAATTGAAAGGTATATGAAAGTGAAAAGGATTAGACTTTCTTCAGTTTTTGTAGAGGATGAAAGCTCTCTGCATCCCAACAAGATTTGCATCTGCTCGCAGAAGTGAAGAGGCACCAAAACCAGCAGTAAACTCTAATGTTGGTTTTCATTGGCAAGTGAAGGTTTGCGAGACAGATGGGAGTGCCTCACTAAGGTTGCTGAGTAAAAGCCAGAAAGCTCAGACTAGGCCCAATATGTTGTGCACCCAACCTTCTGGGATAAAAGTCCCCATGTACAAATGATCTCACTTCAGGTTTCTTTTCCTGTGCAGATGCTCTGCATCTGGTGTTTAACTGCTGTCATTTACTATAATACTATGGACTCCTAGCTCATTTCTCTTCACATAGCATTTTTCCATTTACTTTTACTGCAGAGCAGCAATGGAATAGAGTTCAGGATGTGCTCTGCCCTCTGTTATGTGTCACAAGTTAATGGAGAAATTACCTACCTGATAATTTTGTTTTCCTAGTGTAGACAGCTGGACTCAGGACCATTGGGTTGTGCTCTCCTGCCAGCAGATGGCGACGGAGCAAGCTAACATCACATCACAGTACATACTGGTATATAGTATATACTCCTGCAGTGACCCCAGCCAGCCAGTATTCTCTTCAAAAGCAACTGTGGACAGACTAGCAAAAAACATTATTAAAAATGTGATTAAAAACCATAACTGTACTCAACCAACAAGAAACACTGAACTCATGCAAGAATCTAGGTACCCCAAACTAGGGACTGGATGAACACTTACCAGTAATCCCTTAGGACCTGGAACCCAACAGGAGGACTATTGACACACTCATGTGACAGCTGAGGGCGGGAAGCTGAGTCCATCTGTCTACACTAAGGAAAACAAAATTATCAGGTAAGTAATTTCTCCATTTCCTACCATGTAGACAGATGGGATGTATCAAAGCTACTCCCGAGCAGGGCGGGAGGGTGCCCGCGGTCCAGTTAATACCGAACATGCAAAGGCTGTGTTCTCCCAGGCCTGCACATCCAGATGATAAAAACCTGGAAAAAGTATGTAAGGAGTACCACATTGCAGTTCTGCAGATATTGATGGGAGACAACAATCTAACCTCAGCCCATGACACTACCTGAGCCCAATCCTGCATAAGGAACGGCTTTTCAGCATCCACATACATGGTCGTGGGCACCTCTCCTTAATACAGCGAGCTATTGTAGCGTGTGAAGCTGCAGCACCCTGCTTACTTCCATCATGGAGGTAAAACAGGCAATCCATCTTCTGGAAAGGTTCAAAAACCTCCAGATACCGCACAAGTCTCTTGACATCCAAGGGGCACAGGAGGCGACAATATTCCACAACCCTAACCTTATCCAGGGACGGTAAGAAGGATGGGACAATATGCAGCTGTAACACCCCTGGAGTCACCCAAAGGAACAGCTCCCGGCAAGACAAAGCCTGTAGCTTGGAAATTCGACACGCAGAACATATAGCCACTAGGAACACTGTCTTCAAGGTCAATAACCGCAAGGAAAGGTTACACAGTGGTCGCACCGTAGGGCCGCTAAGAAATCCAGCACAAATTAAGACTCCACAATGGAACCGGTAACCTCAAGGGAGGCCTAAGATGCTTCACTCCCTTTATAAAAAAAAAAAAAAGGCCATATCAGGATGAAACAATAAGGAACCACCATTCACCGGGCCTCTGAAACAGGCAAGAGCCACAACCTGCACCTTCAAGGAATTAAGGGCCAAACCTTTATTCAACCCATCTTGCAAGAAGTCCAGAATGAGCAAGATCTTAACTAAACAAGAAAGAACACCATGCTCCTTACACCAGGCCTCAAAAACTCTCCAAACCCGCACATAAGCTAAGGAAGTGGAGAACTTTCAAGCGTGGAGTAAGGTGGCAATCACTGCAAAAGAATCAGGCAAGCCCTCTCAATGACCAAAGCGTAAGACAGAATCGAGTTGGATCCTCGTGAAGAACCAGTCCCTACTGCAATAGATCCATATGCAGCGGAAGACAAAGGGGGGTCTCTACCAGGAGTCTTCAAAGATCTGCATATCATGGACACCTGGGCCAGTCCACCAGGAGTACCAGTCCCCTTTGGCCTTCGACCTTGTGAATTATCCTGCCCAGCAAGGGCCACGGAGGAAAGGCATAAAGCAACTTGTCTTCCGGCCAGACCTGTATGAGAGCATCTATGCATAGAGACCACAGATCTCGTAAGCGACTGAAGAATCGAGGAACCTTCGCATTACAAGAAGTCACCAGCAGGTCTAGGAATGGAAGGCCCCAGAGATCCACAATCAGCTGAAACACCTCGGCTGACAGCACCCATTCTCCTGGGTCCAGACTCTCCCTGCTGAGAAAGTCCACTCTTATGTTGTCTTTTCCTACAATGTGAGAGGCCGATATCATCTGTATATGTCCTTCCGCCCATTCCATAAGTTGGTCTATTCCCTACGACACTTGCTGGCTCTTGGTTCCACCACTGTCGCATTATCCAACATCACGTGGGCCACTTGATCCTGTAGCCTGTGGCTAAACTGCAAGCATGCCAACCGGACCACCCGAGCTTCCAGGCGATTGATGTTCTAGTGCTCTTTGGCATTCCAATGCCCTTGGGCCGTCAGCTCCTGACAGTGAGCTCCCTAACCCTGGAGACTTGCATCTGCCTTAAGTACCAACCAGGATGGGGAGGACAAGGAAACTCCCTTTCTCAGATGAGCCTCCTGCAACCCCCACTGGAGATGAGATCAGATTTCCATCGGCAAATGGAGCCGAAACGAATAGACCTGAGACTGCAGGTTCCAACGAGGCAGAAGAGAGCGCATATGCCCTCTCACCCACAGCACCATGTCCAGGGTTGCCACCATCAAGCCAAGCACCTGTAGACAGGACCACACTATCAGGTGTATAGTGTTGATCAACTGACGCACCTGAGACATCAATTTCTGAATCCAAACTTCCGGCAGGAAAAAACTCTGTTCTGTCCCATGTTGAATCAAACTCCAGATACTCCGACTGGGACAGCCGAAGATTGCTCTTGACCAGGTTCACCACTCAACCAAGCTCCTGCAACAAGAGATTACCTTATGTGTCACCAGGTGGCTCTTTTCCTGAGACTTGGCACGAATCAGCCACACATCCAAGTATGGGTGCACCAGGATCCCTTCTCTTCTCAAGGTTGCTCCTACCACCACCACCACCATAACCTTGGAAAACTTCCTGGGGGTGGTGGCTAGACCAAAGGGCAGTGCTTGAAACTGATAATGGCACCCACAACACTGCAAAACACAGATAACGTTGGTGTTCCAAACAGATGGGAATATGAAGGTAGGCCTCTGACAGATCCAGGGAGGTCAGAAACTCCCCCAACTGTACTGCCATGTTCACACAGCATAAGGTTTCCATGTGAAAATAAGTCACCTTCAAATGACAGTTGACCCTCTTGAGATCCAGGAAGGGATTAAAGGAACCCTCCTTCTTGGGCACAACAAAATAAATGGAATATCGCCCCATACTTTGAGACATGGGCACTGGAACCACATCCCTCAGCCTCAGGAGCCTTTGAAGCATAAACTCCACTGCCTGCTTCTTCTGCAGGGAGTGGCAAGGAGACACCATGAACACGTCCCACGGAATACTGAGAAATTTCAGCACATATCCTTCTTGTATCACCTCCAGGACCCACTGGTCTGATGTGATCTCGATCCACCTCTGATAAGAGAGAAGGGTCCCCCTATCTCTTGTTCTCGAAGGTGAATTGGCAAACCTTCAATGGGAAGCTCAGGAAGTTCCACCACCTAAGCCCACTTCTTTCTTGGGCTGTTGGGGATGAAAGGACGGAGACTTACCGAATGGCCAAGTCGAGCCTCTTTAGGGACGAAGCCTCTGTAGGGATGAAACCTGGAGATGACCCCTCATACCAAAGGGGCCCTGCAATTGCTTCTTATCCTCTGGCAACCGAGGAACTGGTGATGCACCCCACTTACTGGCCAGTTTCTCCAACTCACTCCCAAACAAGAGCGAGCCTTTAAAAGGCATCCTGGTAAGATTAGCTTTGGAGGCTGCGTCAGCTGACCAATTTTGCAAAGAGTTCATGCCTGGCTGCTATCACCACAGTCACTCCCCTGGCCAAGGTACGGGCCAAATTGCAACCTGGGTCTGCTAAAAAGGCAGCAGCGAGCTCCATAACCGCTCTGGAATTCTGTGCAGAATCATCAACCTCCTGATAGAGAAGCAGACAAGATCGCGGCTCTAGGGCGCAACAGGAAGCAATCTGTAAAGTCATCACCACTGCCTCAAAGGCTTGTTTAAGGATAGCCTCAAATCCTCATATCATGCACATCCTTCAAGGCCGCTCCTCCCTCCATGGGGATTAGTCATCTGCTTAGAGACGGCACATACCAATGCATCCACTTTGAGAAAATGCAAATGCTTTCTCACAGCTGGATCCAGGGGGTACAGGCCTTCCAATGTCCGACCCCCTTTAAAATGTGTCTCTTGGGCGTCCCATTCAAGATCAATCAACTCCCAAAAGGGGTCCATCACAGGGAAAAAAAACCCAAGAGGCTTTACAGAAGAAAACCAAAATGGGATTCTTCTTTGACTGGCATGGAATCCATACCAGGAACAGCCAGCTGTTTCAAAGTCTGGGAAATCAGGGATGGCAGTTCACCTTTATGAAAGAACCACAACATGGCTCGATATGGTTCCAGACCTGGAGGGATTTCTCCATCCTTCAGGGAAACAGGGTCTGCCTTATCATCAGTGCCATCCAGGTTCCTGTTGGGAATACCTGCAGGGAGCAGAGGCGAGCCCTGGCGCTTCAGCATAGAGCTGGAAGAGGGAGGACAGGATTGGGTTAAGCAGAGAATTGCACCTGAAGAAAAGCTTATAAGTCTTGAAAAAAATTCCACACAAGAAAAGCAGATGGGTCCAAATCAAGCCCAGAAGGAACTGGAGCAGGGCCCACAGAACTGCCCTCTCCTGCAGAGGAGCAATTCAAGGGAGAATCAAGGTCTGGCGTCCCTCCAGCCAAGGCCATAACCAATCCATCATCAGAATGGGAGGAGCCAGGCTTAGCAAAATCCAAGGAAGACAACTCTCCCTGAGCGCCTGAACAGCGCTGACATGTTAGAAGACAGGTCAGGCTGAGAAGCCCTAATATGCAAGGCAACATAAGCTTAGGCTTCTTGTTTACCAGCACCATCGCGGCGGTAAATGTGCTTCTGAATGGCTCGTGCTCAAAACTTTCTGTGCACAAAAATTAAGCACCGGAGAAGTAAACGCGGCAAGGCACATGCACAACTTGTGCGCCACGCTAAAGTGTTTGAAACAGTTCAAAATCTGTGTGCACAAAAGGTGCGCCCAAAACTGAGCACACGTCGTGTGTGCAGAGCCGATGCACTGCGCACACCGACGGCCTGTATAGAGCAGCAAAGCACGCACAGGAGCTCGCGAAAACACTGCCATGGCCTATCACGCGGTATGCAAGCAAAAATCCTAACTGTGGGGCCCAGCCCACCAGGGCTGCTCAACCCAGCAGGCTGCCCAGTTCTCCAGCCCCAATGGGAGTGGGAACGAATGTCAGGACAGCACACCGAGCATGGAGACTGGAGGAAGCCTAAAAACCTCTCTCTCTGTTTCCAAAGATAAAAAATGTTTTTTTATTTTTTTTTAAACCTTACCTGAGCTCACCATTTACTGGCTGTGTACAGAGATGGTCTCCAGCTGCAGGGGGAGAGGACATCTGCGATCACTGTCGCACTTGGCCTCCTGCAGCCGCTGCCTTTCAGCTGAATACGCAGCTAAGTCCACGCCGGGAAACCCAGCTACCGGACCAAGGCACACCTCTGACGGACCACGGAAATCACTTCAGGAATTCTCAACTAGGGGAAGGACCTTTTGGTATCACCACAGGAGAACGGACTTTCTTTTCTTGAATTCAAATTCCTCCTTCCAAAAAATCCAAAGCAATCCTCATAGGGAGATGCACGGCCACCATCTGATGGATTCGGAGAACACTGGCAGGCTGGGGTCACTACAGGAGTATATACATGCTGTGACATCAGCTTGCTCAGTCTCCATCTGCTGGCAGGGGAGCATAACCTACTGATCCTAGGTCCATCTGTCTACACGCTAGGAAAGTAACATTTGAATACAACTGGGCAATATATGGTTCACTATCATCTTCATGAATAGTTATTATAGGAAAATTGGTCCTTACCTGCTAATTTTCATTCCTGTAATACCACGGATCAGTCCAGACTCCTGGTTTTGCCTCCCCTCCAGCAGATGGAGACAGAAAAGTTTTTGACTGACACTGCCCTATACCTTGAGGTGCCACCTACAGTCATTCATATTGAACTGTACCCAAGCCAGATGAATAGAAAATGCAACCAACATTAACTATCTACAATGTTTGCCAAAAGAGCACAGGGAAGAAGAAAACCTTGGAAATTCAGTAAGAACCCTTGCCCGCACAACACCCCTGCGCGGGACCAGAACCTGAAGCCAAAACACTAATCGAGCAGACTCTCAAATTCCCCAATCCCAAACTGGGTGGGACTCTGGACTGATCCATGGTACTACAGGAACGAAAATTAGCAGGTAAGGACCAATTATCCTTTCCCTGTAGATACCCGGATCAGTCCAGACTCCTGGGATGTACCAAAGCTTCCCTACACTGGGTGGGACCTTGAGAGTCTGGATCAAAGCACACTTTCGCCAAAACCCCTTTTACCTGGGGGCCTGGACATCCAGACAGTAGTGCCTGGCAAATGTGTGCAAAGTCTTCCAAGTAGCCGCCCTACAGATCTCTTATGGCGAAACTCGCTGACACTCAGCCCAAAAGGCCGCTTGCGAATGGGAAGAATAAGCACGAAGCCCAACAGGCACCGGCCAACTTTTAGTGATGTACAGAGAGCTGATAGCCTCCTTCAACCACCGAGCAATAGTGGCCCTAGAAGCCTTATGCCCTCTCCTGGAGCCACTCCACAGCACAGAAAGATGATCCAACAGGCAGAAACTGTTGTTTACCTCCAAGTAACCTAACAGGGCCCGTCTCACATCCAATCTTCACAAATCCCTAGACTGAGGAGTGGAAGAATCCAAATCCGGGAAGGAAGGGAGCTCCACAGACTGATTCAAATGAAAGGCAGATACCACCTTAGGCAGAAAGGAAGGAACTGTTCAAGAATACCCCTGATTCTGTAATCCTCAAGAAGGTTCTCTACAGGATAAGGCCTGAAGATCTGACATCCACCAAGCTGAGGAGATATCCACTAGAAAAATCACTTTCAAAGTAAGATCTTTTAGTGTCGCGCATTTTAAAGGCTCAAAAGGAGATGTACACATGGCCCTCAAAACCAGATTGAGGCACCAGGAAGACAAGGATTCCGGACGGGAGGACAAAAATGCTTCACCCCCTGGAGGAAGTGCACAACGTCCAGATGTGCCGCCAAGCGAACACTGCGCACTCTACCCCGAAGGCAACCCAGGGCCACTACCTGAACTCTCAAGGAATTAAAGGATAAACCTTTAACCAGACCATCCTGCAAAAAGGCCAAGACATCACTCAAGGCGGCATGGGTGGGGTCCACCCTGTGTTCCACACACCAAGACTCAAAAACACTGCACACTCCAACATATGCTGGGGAAGTAGGGGTTTTCCTGGACTGCAAGAGAGTAGCAATCACGGCATCCGAATAACCCTTATTCCTTAGGTGCTCCCTCTCAAAAGCCAGACCACTAGACTAGATCTGCCCTTTCCAAACAAAACAGGACCTTGACGGAGACTTGGCAGGAGCTGAAACTGCAAGGGGCCGTCCACAAACCACGGCTGCCTCGGCTATTCCAGCACTATGAGGATTACATCCCTTTGGTGGGCCTCCACCCGGTGCAATATCTTGCCGATGAGCGGCCACAGTGGGAACGTACAGCAGGACATCCGACGGCCAAGGGAGGACCAGAGCGTCCACCCATTCTGCTTCCGTCTCTGACTGAAAAACCTCGGGGCCTTGGCATTGCAGAAAGTCACCATCATGTCCATGCAGGGTTGGTTCCACCTACTGGTTTATAAGTCGAAAGGCTTGGTCCGAAAGCTCCCACTCACCGAGATCCAGCTGGTGACGACTCAAGAAGCCTGCAATATGAGAAGCTGCTATCCTCTCCAGATGCAGTCCCGTCCATCTGATCAATTCCCGGGCTTCCAGAGCTACTGCTCGGCTCTTGGTGCCTTCCTAGCGATTTATGTAAGCCCCAGCTGTCACATTGTCAGGATCCTTACTGATCTTCCCCTCACCTGGAGAGCCAGTTTCACGGCTCTGGTTTCCAACCAGTTGATGGATCACGAGGACTGTCATTGACCAATGGCCCTGGACAGACCTGCTCTGACAGACTGCACCCCAACTAGAGAGGCTGGCATCTGTGGTTACCACTCTCTAAGAGGAGACTTCTAAGTTTACCCTTCGGCGAAGCTTGTCCGGGGTGAGCCACCAGAAGAGACTGGACTGCGCAGATTCTGTAAGCGGAAGCTGAAACTGCTCAGAGATCGGATCCCAATGAGATAGTAAGGCTGACTGAAGAGGCCTCATATGAGCAAAGGCCCATGGGACCAACTCCAGGGTGGAAGCCATCAATCCAAGAACTTGCAGGTAATCCCAGACCCTGGGCATGCCCATGGTCAGCAGTGAGCAAACCTGAGCTTGCAATTTGTGGATCTGCTCCTCAGTGAAGAACACCTTGCCCAATCTCATGTTGAAGGGGGCTCCCAAGAACTCCAGGGTCTGAGAGGGAACCAGATAACTCTTGGCCAAATTAACTATCCACTCAAGGGACCGCAAGAAGTATAGGACCAATCTACCGCCTCCCGACAGAGAGACTCTGACTTCGCTCGAATCAGTCAGTCATCCAAGTAAGGATGCACTAGAACTCCCTCCTTCCGAAGGGCAGCTGCCACCACCACCGTGGTAAAGGCTCTGGGCACCGTTGCTAGGCTGAAAGGCAGGACGCAAAATTGGAAATGTTCTTCTAGGATCATGAACCGGAGGAAACTTTGGTGGTTGGGCCGAATCCCGATGTGCAGGTAAGCATCCGTCAAGTCCAGGGATGCTAAGTACTCCCCCTTGTTGGACTGTTGCAATTACCGACCGCAAGGTCTCTATGCGAAATCGCGGCACCCAAAATTGCCTGTTCACCTCTTCAAATAGAGGATGGGCCGAAAGGTGCCTTCCTTCTTGGTCACTACGAAGTAGATGGAATATCTGCCTGGTCTTTGCTCCGCATGAGGCACTAGCACAATGGTCCCCAGCTCGCTGAGGCGATAGACAGTGGCAGGCACTGCTAACTCCTTTTTCTGGTAAGAGCATGGGGAGATGAGAAAAACGATCCCTGAGAGGCCGAGCAAATTCTAAAGCATAACCTTGATTTATTATGTCCAAGACCCACTGGTTGGAGGAATTTTTGGCCCACTCCTCGTAAGAGAGAGCCAGCTGGTCCCCTATTAGGGGCACTGAGGAGTGGACCAGCCTCACCTCATTGGGAAGATTTTGCTCCTCCCACGCCCTGGGTGGAACCATCTCTGCCCGGCCGGCGGCTACAAAAAGGGTGACCCCATGGCTGCTGCCTGCTCGACAGTTGCTTGGAAGAAGAATCTGAAGATCTAGATACCCGAAATCGTGAGCGAGAGGGTAGAGAAGTTCTTGCTTTCGGCTTATCCTTGGGCAATCTGTGAACTTTATTCTCCCCCAAGAATTTGATCATTTTCTCCAACTCCTTGCCAAACAGCAACTTGCCCTTAAAGGGCAAAGAGCCCAGCTGCTCCTCCGCCCAATTCCTCAACCACAGGAGTTTGCGAGAGGAAACAGCGGATATCATGGGTCTAGCCAAGGTCCTCAGCAGATTGCACAATGCATCTGCACTGTAGACCACCACGGCTTCCAGCCACTCCATCTGGAGGGCCTCTGCATCTGACAGGGATTTATCCATTTGGAGTTGCTGCACCCAGCAAAGGCCCGCTCGTAACATAAAACTGCTGCACATAGCAGCTCGAATACCCAGGGCAGAGACCTCGAGAATCTTCTTGAGGTGAACTTCCAGCTTCCTATCTTGAAGGTCCTTGAGTGCCGCAGCGCTCATCACAGGAATGGTTATCTTCTTAGTAACCGCGGACACAGCAGCATCTACCTTTGGGATCCTGAGAAGGTTAAGAGCATGTTCCGGAAGTGAATATAACTTGTCCATTACCCTACTGACCTTCAAACCTGCGTCTAGAGTATCCCACTCCCTGAAGAGCAGGGCAATAACCGACATGTGAAAAGGAAAGGCCTTAGTTGGACCCCGGAGGCCCAACATCACTGGATCCACAGCTCCTAACGCCGCACTGTCCTGGGGGGCCTCAATCCCCAACTCCTCATGAACTCTGGGAATCAGACGGGCCAGCTCTTCCCGATGGGACAAACGCACCACCCTGTGGTCATTTCCATCAACCATCGGAGCATCCGTCTGTGACTGCTCAGGATTCTGGCCCCCCCCCCCCATCCACCCACCCCTGGAGGGTCCGTTGCCTGCGCATTATCCTGAGCCAAATCCTCAAGCTGGGAGAGACGTCAAGGACCTTAAAAGGACGTGCAATCTTTGAGGCCCCTCCATTTTCAGGGGCCCTGGCCCCCATGGGGGCTGCAGTCCCCTTCTTCTGTGGGCCCCTGAACTTCTTGGCAGCTCAGAAGGGACTCCCCTTCCATCCGTGGCACTTGGCTGATCTTGCTTTGAAAAGCTTGTGCAATAAAAGCACAAACTCAGAGGAAACTGAGCCGTCCCCAGGCTCCTCCTCGGAAGAAAGGTCCTCAGCCACCGCGATTCGCCTCCCCCCCAGGAGGCCTCAACTTGCACCGAAGATAACCTCCCAGGCTCCCAGTGAGCTGACGACTTGTCTTTTGCATGAGTATACAGGCCGTTGTGCGGCCCCCACAGCCAGTACAGGCCACACGACATGGCATGGCAACAGAGCTCTGACCAAGGGACTCAGGGGAAAAATGAGCACCAGAGAGGCGGGGAGGAAGAGAGCCGCCTGAAGTAGAAAATCTCCGGAGCCAGGTCACACAGAGCCCACTTTCAAAGAAAAAAAACCTCCTTTTTTTTTTTATGAACTTTACCAGCAACATTCGGCTGCAGGCTCTTTCTGTTCCCCCACAGGGTGAGTGAACCAGATTCCTCGGTATCAACCCTGGCGGCTGTGAAAAAGGGTGAGCTACAAGATCTCCGACTCTCTGCTCAAATGCCTCTACCACCAGTGGGGGATGGTCCCAACAGGACCTAGCTACCTCCTGGGAGGCTGTAGAGTCTTCTTCCTAAACCTGATTTTTTTTTTTTTTTTTCAGACTGCAGGAATTTGCACCTCCACCATCTGCTGGAGATAGAGAAATACTGACAGACTACAGGTGGTACCTCAACTTAAGTGGTAGTGTCAGTCAAAAACGTCTGTCTCCATCTGCTGGAGGGGAGGCAAAACCAGGAGTCTGGACTGATCCGGGTACGTACAGGGAACCACACTATTTTAATATGAATCCACACTTGCTGGGACAGTTTCTGGCAGTTAATACCATGTCTGGAAGAATTGAAGGGCCCCAAAGCATTGAAACCCAGACACTGCCTAGTAACACGCGTGTAGAGAGGGAATTATTGGCAGCCCATACAGGGGAACTATCACTAAGTGTCCCATGCAAAGGAAAGTATTGCTATTAAGAAATAATCTCATGACCTTTTCTCCATTCCATATTTTAACACAGGAAGTAGAACTATGGAAAATTGCAAGCAGCTTGTAAAATAAGCACTCTTATTCAAGGAGGGCAGGTTTGTGAGGAATCAATGACTCCCTTATTTCAGCCAAATAGATTGCCAGAACTGGTGCTCTGAAGATTCTATTTATTGCTTTACCTTTGCTTTTAAATGTTATTTATATATGTGATGTTTGATAGTTCTTGCACCAAAAGAAAGAGAATCAGACAAGAGTCATATGTGTGAAACCTAAAAACCTAGTTTCCAAACCCACATCTAACACCACATTTTACCATGTGATCTTCACCATTCAAGTCATTCAGGCCCGGTTTCCTGAATAAAAACCTCTGCTACAGAGATGGCTCATCATCCTGTATTTGTTAATTGGTGATTAAATTATGAAACATTTTTTGTTAGATCTTCTGAGTTTAACCTCTTGTGGATGGGGGAAGTCTATGCCAAGCACCAGAAGACTAGCTTGCCGTCTTGCTGCTGCTCCTTCAAGTGCTGAAAAATGACATTTTCTCTTTCCCCCCCTCGGAAAACTTGGGAAGAAGCCCCAAAGTCACTTCACATGGTGTGAAAAGGTAATGCAGACTAACAAGACAGTCCAAGGATGTGCATATTTGGTACAGAAGTCACATCATCCCCTTGGCTGCATATCTTTTACTGCTGAAATTTCTCTTCATCAAGCATTCACAAATGAAGCCTTAAAAGAACCCCTCTTCCTCTGGTGATTTTACGGTCTGATAATAGTGCCTGTTTGTGCAGCTGCTCTGTCTCCTAGCTAGCTCACATTTACTCAGCTCACTACATCATGCCACCTTTTTTTTTTTTTTTAATTTAATTATAATCTTGATCGCTGAAGACTGCCAATGGAACGCAAAATTTGGTAGAAGTCTGTAAACTTGTCTGAAGACAGAACATAACTGTTACTACACAGTGACAATTAAATACAAAACTTGAGAAGTGCTCTATCCTGCATAGACCTCAGACATTATTACCATAAGGACTGTCCTACTGTCAGCTGCAGAAAAAAATAGCTTTAACTCTGCATTCCATTATCACTCTGCAGCAATCAAGTGTGTACATAAAACTGATTTTCAGCAATAATCTGAGAAGACATGAGCTAAGAGTCACAGAGCAGCCACCCATGCAGAAGGGAGAATTATTTACATTTAGGGGGTTTAAATACATTTTCAGGGGCAGGTGGGTTAATGACAACAGCTTTGAGATGTCAAGGAACATGGTACTGAAGCTGCCTTCACTGGTAACATACTATTGCTGTGAGGGGCACATTTGGTCTTTTCATGGTGCACAGGGATGGGAAGGGAAGGGAACCCACCTATAGCTATTCTTCCCTCCCCCTTCCATTATAACAAAGATTTATGGATGGAAAAAGCACACCCACACATCACAGGTCACTTAAAACAATTTTGTTTTTTTATTAAAAGAACAAAATTTGTACAAATGGTGGGTGATTTGGGGCAGGGAGGGATGGAGAGAGTCAGGGTGGTGAAACCAAACATTAACTTTTAAATTTAAAAAAAAAAAAAAAAAGCCAAAAAAAAAAAACACAGCAAAATAAAAACACATCACAGACAACTGGATTTTATAAGCTTACAAAAAATGTCCAATAGAAAATAAAATTAAAAAAAATCAAATAAATACATTTAAGAAGCAATATGCATTACAAACAAAAATAGATAAATATATATCATTTTATATATATCTATATGTATATCTGTTTAATATGTTTTGGGGTGGGTGGAAAATTAGAAAAGTTTCAGTGTAAGCTCAGACAAGAGGCTGCAGGGTGGGCCAAAAGTAATCTAACATGGGATAGAGTTGACTGGGGGGAGGGGGGAGACAGACAGATGGGGAGGCAGCCCTGCCCTGTGATACACAGGGAGTTGGGGGTACATGATTTACAAATGAAACTGTGTTGCCCTGTAGGGCTAAGGCACTGAAGGCAAGATGCTATTAAATCAGCAGCAATTTCTAACATTAGAACCTCACCCACACATTCTCATTTGTCTCTTACTCCTTCATCTATTATGCTTTCTGTAATTAAACTCCAGGGTATCCCTGAGAACCAAAGAAAAGGTGTGTATATGTGGGATGGAGTGAGACAGAAAAGTAATAGGAAAACAAGAAACTGAGGATCCCTGTATTTAGATACACAGAGATAGTGAGTTCCATCCAAGAAATGGTGACAGAAGACAGCTTACTAGGGCTTAAATATTCATGGTTGCACTATGTCCTCCCATCCCATCCTACATTGCCTCTATGCAGAGTGGCACTGAGTTGTAGACCATACCACAGCAATGGGTCCACGGACAATGCTCGGGCATGATCATCTGTACTACCTTTTGATAACCCTACAAATCTGAATACACTCCAGTAGAGGAGAGGTCTGCTTAACTCAAAAGGAAGCTGCTTCTAGGACTAGGATCCTCCTATTTCCAAACTTGGGGTGGGTGGTGGTGGGAGCTGGACAATAAGTGGAAGCAGCAATGATATACGGCCAGCACCCCAGAATCTGACACTTCAGATGGTATTTTGGGGGGGGGGGGGGGAGTGAAAGAGGGTAGAAAGAAAGAATGCCAGTGAGTAGGCTGGTTCAACTGTTATAGCTCCAAACCTAAGTTAAACACACAATTCTAATCATTGTATGTATGGGATACAATGTTGATAGCAAGATGCAGGGTGAGGACAAGGGGAGGCAAGCTTAGTGAAAGAGACAATGAGGATGCACACTCTGAAGAGCATGGACAGACTAGATAGGCCATTTGGTCTTTTTCTGCCATCATGTTTCTAGGTTTCTATCTGCAGCCACTCAAAATAAATTAAGTCTTGGCATGCACTAAATTTTAAAGGCTCATGGTCAACCAGCAACCATCCATGCAAAGGGCAGAAGGGCCCCTCAGTGCAAAAAAACAAAAACAAATTATAGGCACAAAAAAATATCAAAACAAAAATATTGTGCAAACATGCTGCATTTAAGGCCGCTGTATAGAAAGTGAAAATTCTTGTTAATGGTTGATTGCCATGGTCAATAGATTATTACATTTATACAGTATTTGGTTATCTTCTAATTTACTAGGTGTCACCTATAGAAAATTTCAGTAGCAAAATGTAGAAACAAAAAAAAAATAATCCCAAACTACTACAAAAGTATGGTGTTGAAATACTGCTAGCAGGCTTTCCCTGCAGCCAGCATCAGCAGCATGGGACCTCAAATATTCCCAGCTTTTAGCACTCAGCTCCCAAGTAACATTACAATGCAAATACTAACCAATCAGACGTGCCATGTGTGTGACGAATGTCACAATATGGCTTCTTCCAGGGAACCAAACGATGATTATTAAAACCTAGAAGTGAGTTACTATTTTCCTCGCTGATTGTGCAAAATGAACTCCAACAGTTTCTTTTAGAAATTGTGGACTATATGGATTCTTGACCAAACAAGAACCTTTCCTGCAGGGTCATATTAGCAAAATAGAATTTAAAATTGAAACTGGATTAGTAACACAAAATAAAAACCTACATATAATCGCATGTAAACATCATTTGAGGGAAACGAAAGCAAATATTATGCTGGGTAAGTGGAAGAAAATGACGGCCGAAAGCTATGGGGTCAGCCATGGCTAGTGTTTGTGTTTGACTTAGGTCAAGGTGTCTGGCTCTGACACCCAGAGGCAACTAGCCACTACAGAAGCCCTTCCTGTATTATATACAATTTCCTCACAGTTTTGTTAAATACAAAGAAGGGAGAGCAGAGATTCCTGAAGGAGGAAAAAAAATAGATAAAACATATTAACCCAAACTATCAAAAGACAGGATGAAAAATCAAGAAACATAATTCTCACAAGTATGTCTTACTCATTCCCCTTTGAGTGACATGAGTATGCATCTCTGCTCTGTGACTCCCAGCTTACATCTACATTTACTGCTTACACATCACTTTGGATTTTTAATCACTACAGAATGATAATGGAACACAAGGTTCAGAAAATATTCATTCCATTTGTGACTTCAGTCTGTGACCTGCAGCTTCTCAACCATTGGCTCTAGATATGCTACACACTGGCCAACACGGCTGATGGTTTATCTCCAGGGTGGTGGGCGGCGGTTGCTAACTCTCCTCACCAGCTGTGCACCACGGCGGCGAGGGACAAGTTGGACCTGCCGCTGAGCCCTGCTCAGAAGTCTGGGGATACGGCTGGGCCTTTCCTCTGTCAGCAACCTCATGCCCTTCAGATACAGCAGGGCTGTGGGTGGAAGCTTGGTGCTCAGCTTCCTTGCCAGTGCCACCAGCCACAGGTTGAGCCTGTGCACAAGTTGAGTTAGAGGTGATAGCAGAGTGCTCCAGGCCCACTGCAAGCCAGAGGCACTTTCTTTGTGCTTCCTCTGGGCCAGAACTGGGATCCTGCTTCTGAAACCAGCCTTGTAGGTTTTGGGGAAGAGGTAGAAAAGGCGCTTCTCGCTCACCACACCACAGCGCTGCAGGGCCCGGAATGCAGGCCTAGGTAGGCGAAGAAGGGCCCGGAGCCAGAGCCGAGAGGCTTTCCGAGGAAGACCACGTAAGCACTCCCTGGCTGGCTGGAAAACCAGAACAACAAGCAGGTAGAGGGAAAGGAAGAGGTAAGGGGAGGTAAGGAAGTATACTGCGACAAGGATGACAGGAACATAATAAAGGTACAGACGGTAGCTGAGGGCCAAGATTACAAGACAGCCACCTGCCTTGGCCACCAGCAGGAAAACAGAGGCCGAGACTAGGAACACACTGTGTAAAATGACAAATGCCACAGCCAGGGACACTGCCACAGCCTCAGAGGCCAGCAGGAATGCATCAAGCCTGGAGTCCCCACCCCGCTGTGCCAGCGTTAGCAGCACCACTAGAAAAAGGACAATAAGTGGAAAGCCAGGGTAGGCTGCTACCAGAAAGGCCAAGATTGCACAAAACACATGGGGAAGGAGGGTGGGCAATGAGAAGCCATGTTGGGTCACAGGCTCTGAAGGAGGTCCATCAGAAAAAGAAGGGTCCTCTACATCTGGCAGCTCCAGCCCATCCTCATAGGAGGCTGGGAAGGCATGAGTCTCCAATGATTCAGGACCTCTCCTGCAAGCTGAAGACTGCAATTCAAAGTATGGCGCCTCACAGAGGCAGCCATCGGCAGGACCCCGCTCCCCAACCTCCTCTTCTATGTGGCAGAGAAGTCCTGGATCCCCAAACCTACTGAGGCTGAGGGAGTCCAAGTCACAAAGGTCCCCCTCTTCCTCTTGCTCCTGCCCGTCTGCCACAGTCATTGGGAGTCCCGGCTCGTGCATGTCCCCCTGCTTGTCTCCCCGGGGACCTACTTTGAGGCTCTTGGGTTGTTGGCGGACCTCAGCAGCATGCTTCTGGCGCAGTTCCTGCTCACGGCGCTTGTTGTATTCCATCTGATTGGTGAGCTCAGTCTGGTGCTGCAGGCGCGTCAGCTCCGTACGAGTGCGTTGCAGTGTGTGTAAGTGGCGGAACTCTAGCTCCTGCGTGGACTCATGCTGCCGCAACAGCATAGCACACTCCAGATCCTTCTGTGTCTGCTTCTTGTTCAAGTCCTGCAGGAGAGAACGGAAAGGTTAAGGTTAATCAAATGATGGAAAGAAATAATCTGGTGCTACAATTGTCAGTATCATTATGATTGGCATTAAAGTCTGTCAATGCATGCTCAAAGTCCTAATCAATGGCAAAGCAGCTCTAACAATACCTAATATCACACTACAACTATGTGGCATCATAAGACACTGACATGACGGGATAGCACTGACACGACGGGGTAGCTTTAACACAAGATAATATAGGAAAATTACCTGCCAATTTTCATTCCTATAGTACCACAGATCAGTCCAGATTCCTGGGTTTTACCTCCCTTCCAGCAGAGTAGGAAGTGGAAACTTATAATGGATAAATCTCTCCAACATTAATAACGTGAGAAACTAAACAAAAACTGTGCCATTCTTCAGGCCAATTACAAAAATAGATCGAGCGGACTCTCCAATTAGCCCCATGTCAACTGAGCGGGACACTGGACTGATCTGTGGTGCTACAGAAATGAAAATTAGCAAGTAAGAACCAATTTTTTTTTCCCTGTATGTATCCAGATCAGTCCAGACTCCTGGGATGTACCCAAGCTTCCGTAAACAGGGTGGGACTGTGAGAGTCTTGCTCAAAGTACACTTTCACCAAAAACCATGGCCTCCGGGGCCTGGACATCCAAACGATAATGCCTGGCAAAAGCGTGCAATGATTTCCAAGTAGCCTCCCGAGAAATCTCTTGTGGCGATGATATTTGTTGACATTCGGCCCAGAATGACGCCTGAGATAAGAGTAGAATAGAGTGAGCCATTAAACCCTCAGAAACAGGACGACCCTGACAGATGTACGCCAAACCTATGGTTTTCTTCAACTACCGTGCTATGGTGGATTTTGAAGCTTTATGATCCTTTTTTGTACCACTCCATAGCACAAAAAGATGGTCCAGCAACCCTTAACTATTAGTGACCTTAAGATACCACAACACCACCTGCTTTACATCCAAGAGTCACAACTCCTTTGCGCGAGGCGCTGTAGCATCCAAATTTGGAAAGGCCGGAAGCTCTACCGATTAAGTGGAACAATGACACCACCTTCGGAAGGAAGGAAGGAACTGCAAGCAATGAGACTCCAGAATCCTCAAAAAAAGATCCCTATATGATAAAGCCTAGTTCCAAAATCCTTCTAGCGGAACAAATTGCCACCAGAAACACAACCTTCAAAGTAAGATCTTTTAAAGTTGCCCTTCTAAGAGACTCAAACGGAGCCGCACACATCCCCTTAAGGGCCAAGTTAAGGCTCCAGGAGGGACAAAACTTCCACACTGGAGGATGCAAAATGTTTCACCCTCCTCCCTCAGGAGAAAATGCACAACATCAGGATGTGCAGCTAGAGCTGCTCCCTGCACCTTGCCTCGAAGACAACCCAAAGTTGCCACCTGAACTCTGAAAGAGTTAAAGACTAGACTCTTCACCAGTCCCAGTTGCAAGGTCAGAATGTGTGCTGAGGGTGCTCGAGTAGGTTCAATCACCTGCTCCACACACCAAGCCTCAAAAACTCTCCAGACCCTCACATATGCCAAGGAAGTGGAAGTCTTTCTAGCTTGCAGCGGAGTGGAAATGACTTCCTTGGAATATCCTCTCTCTCATAAGTGCTTCCTCTCAAAAGCCAGGCCACCTGATCTGAAAATATGGGACCTTGGTGAAGAAGCTTTGGTAGATAAGCGAGCCGCAATGGCCTGTCCACCGCTAGATTGACCAGATCTGCAAAACCATGGCCGCCAGGGCCACTCCAGCGCCACTAGAATCACCTCTCCCAGATGAATCTCTACTCGCTGCAATATTCTGCCTACCAGAGGCCATAGCAGAAATAAGTATAGGAGAATATCCCACGGCCAAGGAATAACCAAAGCATTGACCCATTCTGCAACTGAAGAAGCACAGTGCCTTGGCCTTTCACTAAGTTGCCATCAAGTCCATGTGGGGCCTGCCCCATCTGCAATGGATGAGACGTATTGCTTCCTCTGACAACTCCCACTCTCCGGGATCCAGCTGTTGTCAACTGAGAAAATACGCTTGCACATTGTCTATCCCAGCTATGTGAGATGCCGCTAGTAAAGCCAGATGCTACTCTGCCCAGCAAAGTAACTCCTGGGCTTCCTGAGCCACCGCCCGACTTTTGATAGCACCATGTCGGTTGATATAAATCACCATCGTTGCATTGTCTGACAATATCCTTACTGGCCGACTGCACAAGAGAGGTAGAAAGGCATGCAACGCGAACCGCACCACTCTAGTCTCTAAGTGACTTCAAACCACAATGCCTCCTCCGCCAACCACTGGCCCTATGCCAACTGAGTCTGGCATACAGCTCCCCATCCAGCGAGGCTGGCATCGGTGATAACAACTATCCACTTTGGAACCTCCAAGTCCACTCCACACCACAACTGGTCCCGACCAAGCCACCATGGGAGACTGGACTTGGCTAGCTCTGTATCAGGTAGTAGAAGATGAAACTGCTCTGACAACGGGTTTCACTGGGAGAGCAATGCTGACTGCAGAGGCCTCGTACGAGCAAACAACCAAGGAACCAGCTACAAAGTGGAAGCTATGGAACTGAGAGCCTGCAAGTAATCCCAGACTTTGGGCACTGCTTTCTCTAACATACTGTGAATTTGCCTCTGTACCTTAGTATCGAAACGTGTCCTCAGAAACTCCACCACCTGAAAAGGGGTAAGATGACGCTGACAAATTTACTACCCAGCCCAGGGATCTCGGCCACTGCAGCACCAATGCCACTGCCTGCCTGCAAAGGTCCTCTGACTTTACTTGAATAAGCCAATCGTCCAGATATGGGTGAACTAGAAGGCCCCCCCCTTCTTGAGAGGCGTCGCCGCCACCACAACCATCTTCTTGTTAAGGTTCTCGGAGCAGTCACCAGTCTGAATGGAAGGGCACAAAATTGAAAATGCACCCAGAGGACCATGAACTGCAGAAACCTCTGATGGTCTGGCCGGACTGCTATGTGCAAGTATGCCTTGGTCAAATTCCAGGGAAGCCAAGAACTCTCCTTTGCGCACTGCTGCAATGACCGAGCGAAGGGTCTCCATCCAAAAACGAGGAACTTTGAGAGCCACATTTACTTTCTTTAAGTCCAATATTGGATGGAAGGTTCCCTCCTTTTTTGGAACCAAGAAATAAATGGTATACCTTCCCTTCCCTCACTCCTCTAGGGGGATGGGAACAACAGGCCCCCAGCATCTGTAGGCAGCTGATGGTATCCTGTACCACTTATCTTTTGGTCACGGAAGTGCAAGGAGAGACCTCGAACAAGTCCTTTAATGGACGAGCAAATTCTAAAGCGTAACCTTGTCTTATCATGCTTAAGACCCACTGGACCAATGTGATCTTGGCCCACTCCTCATAAAAAAAAAAAATATGAGTCAACTGACCCCCTATAACTAGAATTGAGGAGTGGACTAGCCTCACTTCATTGGGCAGATTTGGCTCCACCAGCACACTAACCGGAAGCATCTTTTGACCTCGAAAGGACTGGTTCCAGGATTGTTGCTTTCCAGTGTTCTGCTTTTGGATTCTCCCTGAAGCCCTATTCTGCTGAAAAATCCCTCTGAATCAAGATTGCATAGGAAAATATCTTTTTCCCCTTTTCGGCTTATCCTCAGGCAATCTTATGTCCTTTTATTCTCTCCCAGATGTTCTATCAGCTCAGCTCCTCCAAATCTTCTCCACAAAGTAGCTTTCCTTTGAAAGGCAACGCTCCTGAGCCTTGGATAAAACATCTGCCGACAAGTTTCGAACCAAAGAAGTTATCTGTCAGAGACCGCTAGACATCATCATTCTAGAAGACGTACTAATGAGGTCATATAACGCATTGGCTCCATAGGCCACCACACCTTCTAGCTGCTCCGCCTGCTTCGTCTCTGATGTAGACATCGCTTTTTCCGCCTGCAATTGCTGCATCCATTGCAGCCTAGCCCAAAACATAAAGCTGCTGCACACCGAGGCATGTATGCCTAGGACAGACACCTCAAAATTCTTCTTGAGATGAACTTCCTGTTTCCTATCCTGCATATCCTTCAGTGCTGCAGAATTGGCTACCAGAATGGTTGTCTTCTTAGTAATTGCAGACACTGAGATATCCACTTTTGGAACCCTCAACAGCTCAAGCATGTCATCTGGCAAAGGATATAGTTTATCCATTGCTCTACAACCTTTAAACCGGTCTCCAGAGTATCCCACTCCCTGACCAATAACTTCTTAACTGACTTGTAGACAGGAAAAGCCTTTGCTGGACCACTTAAGCCATCCATGACCAGATACTGCTCTTCCTGATTAGATTCCTCTCACCTTTATCCCCAGCTCCTTAAGGACATAGGGATTCTTCCCTGTGGAAAAAAGTCAAGCCACCTTTGGATCATCCCCCTCAACAGCTGGGGCTTGTGCCACCTCCTCTTCTGGATCCTGCCCTTCTGGAAAAGGATATGCCTCAGGAGAGTCCACTTCTGGTGAATGTCTGTCCTCAGAATCCTCAGAGAATTCATCCGTAGCATTTGACTGTGCAGGCATGCCAAGGACTCACCAAACCCTTGTCGCACCACTAGCCCTTAAATTGTATATAGTCTTTTGTAATTAGCCTGTTACCGTTTAAAGTTAATGTTTTTTAATTCAATACCTTCTGCACTTTGTAATTACTCTCTCCCCCTTCCCCTCCCTGTTGATTGTATTTTCAGTCTTTTAGTTGCAATGTAAACCGGTATGTTTGCATACTAATGCCGGTATATAAAAGTCTTAAATAAATAAATAAATAAATAAATAAATAGCTAGCCCATGAAACCATGGACCTCTTCCTGGGTTGTGGACCAACTGGGCCGTCCTGCTTGGAACCACGCCATCCCTTGGCTTTCCTGGCCAAATAAGCCTTGTGCAACAAGAGGAAAAAATCCAATGGGAAGGTTGCAGAATCATCAGACTCCTCCCCCAGAAGGACCTCATCCTCACCCGAATGAATTCCCTGGTCTTCTGGCCCTCCAAGGGTCTCCGATCAGCTGGGGACAGTGGTGGCGGGAGATCCCCCTCCCCCCCATCGCAGCTTCTGAAGCAGCTTCAAGTGAAGACAAAATGGCCACCATTACTGTGCTAATACGGAAGGGGCCCGCTGCTTCACTCTCTGCACCCGAGAGCCACCTGAGCCCTCACGGCCTTTCTGATGCTTCCGCGGTCGTCCCCGAGATGCCCTCTCCCCCAGAGAGGCAGTGGGAACAAGAGCTAGCACGGGATAGCTATGCGCATCACTGCACGCAATGCACTTTCAGCCTGCCCAGATCATGAGTGCAGTCGGCCACCAGAGGATCCCAACCAAAGCCATTGAGAGCTCCTGCAGCCAAGCCCTTGCTGGGCTTCAGCTCCACTCTCTTCACTCTGGGATGACCAGCAGATCAAAAGCACACTTTTTTTTTCTTTTAAACTTTAAAGCTTTAAGAAATAGACAAAAACTACTTCCCTCTCGGAAGAGAGGCAGCAAGATCTGCAAGTCCTCCTAGGGGGTGAGGGAACTGGCCCCACCAGATATCTACCCCTTGTGGTAAAGGACTGAGCTATATAAGGGATTCCAATTCCTTATTCATCCACCTCAGAACCAGGAGGGATAGTCCCACCAGGACCTGCCAAACTCCTGGGAGGAAATCCTCCAAGAAATCTTTGCTGTCTCTCTCTCTCTATATTTTTTTAAACCTAGTTTCCAGACTGCAGGTTTTGCACTTCTACCATCTGTTGCAGACAGAGAAATACTGAGGGACAGCAGGTGACACACTGGGTTATGTGGCAGTGCCAGCGAAACTTTCTCTGTCTCCAGCCGCTGCAAAGGAGGCAAAACCCAGGAGTCTAGACTGATCTGGGTATATACAGTGAAGAGTTTAATACCAAGAGATGCTGAAAAATAATAAGGCAGCAAGAACAGGCAACATGAAAGACAGCAGCAGCACAGAAATTTCATTAAGATCATCTGAATATTCTGTGAGACAAGAACACTCTCTCCCTCCCCTTGTGCATTTATCTTGGTCCCTGGTAAGACCTCACTTGGAATACTGTATATAATTCCAGAGACCACATCTTCAAAAGGATATAAACCAATTGGTGTCGGTCCAGAGGGTGGCCACTAAAATGGTCAATGGTCTTTGTTCTAAAATATATGGGGAAAGACTTAATCTAGAGGAAAGGTAAGATATGACAGACATTTAAATATCTTAAAGGTTTCCATGCACAGGTGCTGAGCCTCTTTCAATGGAAAGGAGGCTCTAGAACGAGGAGTCATGGGATGAGGGTGAAAAAGGGTAGAACATAAGACTTGCCATACTGGGTCAGACCACTGGTCCATCAAGCCCAGTATCCTTAGGATATATTTCTTTACAGAGAAGGTAGTAGATGCATGGCCTCCCAGTGGAAGTGTTAGAGACAAAAATGATATCTGAATTCAAGAAAGCATGGGATAAATACAGGGGATCTGTGAGGGAGTGACGGGAATTGTAAGGCTAGATAAATTAGATGGATGGGCAGACTGGATGGGCCATAAGGTCTTTTTCTGCCATCATATTTCTATTGACAAGGGACATGGATGCAGTATCCCTACTCCAGGATCTCCCTCCCCCCATTATGCCTGAGGCACACCTCCCGCAGCAGGTCCTGGTCCAGGTTGTGGCGGGCCAGCAGCATCTTTCGCTTGTACTGGCGGCACTGAAGCTCGAGATACTGGCGCTGACGGCGCAGCAAGTTGGCCTCCTCTTCAGCCTGATAATGCTGCATGCTCTCCTTCTGTCGTAGTAACCACTCCTGCTTCTCTCGCTTCGGTGTACTCTGGTTCTCATGCAGTTCCTACAGTGCAGCAAAAGATGGGTAAAAGAATGAGTAAGAAAAGCAAAAGTAAGAACATAAGAACATGCCATACTGGGTCAGACCAAGGGTCCATCAAGCCCAGCATCCTGTTTCCAACAGAGGCCAATCCAGGCCATAAGAACCTGGCAAGTACCCAAAAACTAAGTATTTCCCATGCTACTGATGCTAGTAACAGAAACGGCTATTTTCTAAGTCAACCTGATTAATAACAGGTAATGGACTTCTCCTCTAAGAACTTATGCAAACCTTTTTTAAACCCAGCTACACTAACTGCACTAAACACATCCCTTGGCAACAAATTCCAAGTTTAATTGTGAGTTGAGTGAAAAAGAACTTTCTCCGATTAGTTTTAAATGTGCTACATGCTAACTTCATGGAGTGCCCCCTAGTCCTTCTATTATACAAAAGAGTAAATAATCGATTCACATTTACCCGTTCTAGACCTCTCACGATTTTAAACACCTCTATCATATCCACCCTCAGCCATCTCTTCTCCAAGCTGAAGTCCTAACCTCAGTCACACAAAAGTGGATCATGTAAATTTCCACTGTTTTCTACAAAAAGTTAAGTATCTTTCACTGCATATGCATGGCAGTTCCCTTACTGTAGCAGCCCTACAGTTCCTCTCTGTTTGTGTGATTTTATATATAAAAAGAAAGAACACTTTACAGGGGCAGAGGGGGATGGATAACTGAAGGAGAGGTGAGTTTGTGTGACTTGTTCTGCGAAGACAGTTCATATTTATTACATGCAACTTCACTTTATCTGACAGCATACCGGTTCACCAAGTGGAAATCCCTAGCTAAGGATGATTTTATTTATTTTATTGAAGTCATTTGCAATACAAGTCATCTTGGATAGCAATAGTAGGGCAACATAGAAATATGTAGTAATCAATAGAATTCAACAAAAAAGGGAAAATTGACAAGAACAACCAACATGTGCAAAATATTTTTTGTTGGGAAAATCCCTTTTTTATTTTGTTCTCTTTATATTTTTAAACTGGGAACAACCTGAAATCATAAAAATGGGCCCTATGAGGGCTGGAGATGGTTTTATCTTTCAAAAAGGCAGCATTCCAAACCTATTATAAAACTGGGAGGCCAAGTCTAGATAGTAGTGGGCTGTGAATGTGTGGACTGAACTAAGTCTCAGCCTTACAAATCTCCTCAGTGGAGGAAGAATTTAAAGGGGTAGCTGCTACCACCATGGCCATAACATTATGGTTGCTGTGCTTTTCTAAGATCAGTCCTGCCCAGGTATATAGAAAGACAAAGGAAAATTGGTTCTTATCTGCTAATTTTCTTTCCTGAGTACCACGGATCAGTCCAGACGCCTGGGCTCATACATCCCTGCCAGCAGGAGGAGACAGAGGGAAAAAAAAAAAAAAAAAAAACTTACCTGACCCTGCTACATAAAGCCTAGTGCCACCTGCAGTTCCTCAGTATAGATCTGTACCCAAGCAAAAAATTGCAACTCTCAATCCAATGAATCAATAGAAAAAAAAAGTAAATCCTGAAACTTCTTGTCAACGTGAAAAACTAAAAACAGGCTGCTATGAATCTGTACGCATAAGGCAAAACTACAGCTGAGCAAGTGACTCTCCACCTCCAGGAAAAATGGGTGGGTTCTGGATTGATCTGTGGTACTACAGGAATGAAAATTAGCAGGTAAGAACCAATTTTCCTTTCCCTGTACGTATCCAGATCAGTCCAGACGCCTGGGATGTACCAATGCTCCCTAAATGGGGTGGAGCCTGGAGAGTCTCGCTCGCAGAACACTTTCGCCAAAAAGAGACCCAGAAGCCCTCAAATCCACACAATAGTGTCGCACAAAAGTATGTAAGGATTTCCAAGTTGCAGCTCTGCAAATCTCCTGAGGAGATACCAATTGCGCCTCCGCCCAGGAGGTTGCTCGAGACTGTGTAGAATGAGCGCGTAAGCCCTCCAGAACCTGCCACCCAGCAGTAATGTAAGTGGAACCAATAGCTTCCTTCATCCAGCGTACTATAGTAGCCTTAGAAGCTTTAGAACCTCAGCTCGTGCTGCTCCACAAGACAAAAAGATGATCGGATCTCCTGAAATCATTAGTCACTTCAAGACAGCGCAAAAGAGCTCGGAGAACAACTAATCTCTTGAGTTCTCTCGCAATGGGAGCAGATGCCTCCCCCTCCAGAAAAGATGGAAGCTCCACCCTCTGGTTCACGTGAAACGCGGAAACGACCTTCAGTAAAAAGGAAGGCACCATCCCTCAACGAGACCCCTGAGTCTGGAATCTGGAGGAATGGATCCCAACAGGACAAAGCTTGTAATTCTAAAATCCGCCTAGCGGAACAAATCACTATCAGAAAAACCACTTTGAGAGTCAAGTCCTTCAGCGTCGCCCTCTGCAAAGGCTTGAACGGTGCTGAACAAAAATCCCGTAGAACTAGATTCCAGGATGGACACACTTTCCGAACTGGAGGCCTCAAATTCTTCGTTCCTCTGAGAAACCTTATCACATCCGGATGAGCTGAAATAGTGGAATCACCAACTTTATCCCGCAGACAGCCCAAGGCTGCCACTTGAACTCTAAGGGAACTCTGAGATAGACCCTTAGCAAACCCTTCCTGAAGAAAAGACAAAATTTCGGGGATGAAGGACCGAAGGGCGTGAATCTCATGAGCAATACACAAGGCCTTGAATACCCGCCAGACTCTAACGTAAGCCAGATTAGTAGATTGCCTCCTGGCCTACAACAAAGTGGTGACGACTGACTCCGGATATCCTTTACTCTTTAACCTCTGCCTCTCAAAAGCCAAGCCGCTAGACAATAGTGATCGACCTGGTCGGAAAATATGGGACCCTACCAAAGAAGACCTTTGAGATGTCCCAAACGAATCGGACCGTCCACTGCCATGTTGATGAGATCCGCAAACCACAGACGCCGAGGCCACTCCGGCACAACCAGAATCACTTCTCCATGATGTCTCTCGATGCGACGCAACACCCTGCCCACCAGTGGCCAAGGAGGGAACACAAAGCAGAACCCCGAGGCCAAAGCAGAACAAGTGCATCGACGCCTTCGGCTGTCTCCTTCGACTGAAGAATCGAACCCTTTTGGTATTCTGACGAGTCGCCATGAAATCCACATGAGGCGACCCCCAACGTCTCCGTATGAACTGCATCACGGTCTCCACCAACTCCCACTCTCATGGATCTAGGCAAGCCAGACTGAGAAAATCCGCTTGGACATTTTCGACGCCGGCTACGTGAGACGCCACTATCCGTTCTAGTTGGTCTCCACCCAATGCATCAAGAGCTATGCCTCCTGATTTACCGCCTGACTCCTGGTACCGCCCTGCCGACTGATATACGCCACTGCCGTCGTATTGTCCGACAGAATCCTGACCGAGCAATCTTTCACTAGCAGCAAGAGCTCCCTCAACGCAAGCCACACTGCCACAGTCTCCAACCAGTTGATAGACCATGCAAACTCTTTCGTAGACCAAATGCCCTGGACAGAATGGTGCTGACAAACCGCCCCCCCAGCCGGAAAGGCTGGCATCGGTCGTCACCACCACCCAATCCGGGATCTCGAGGTCCATTCTGCGGCGAAGACTGACCAACTGAAGCCACTAAGATAGACTCTCCCTGGCCTCCCCCTCCAGGGGCAGGGGCAGGTAAAACTCCTCTTAAGCTCGGCTTCCAACACGCCAAAAGCACCCTCTGCAATGGCCTCATATGGAGAAAAGCCCAGGAAACCAATTCCAAGGTTGAAGTCATGGACCCCAAGATCTGCAAATAATCCCATACTCTGGGAATTCGTAATTGCAACAACCGAACTCTGTTCTGAAGGGATAGCACCCTTTCTTCAGACAGAGACACTTTGCCTAACCGGGTGTCGAACCTCGCTCCCAGGTAGATTAAGGACTGTGTCGGGGTCAAATGACTCTTGGCCACATTCACAACCCAGCCGAGAAAGTGGAGAATATTGCAAACACTGCGAATTGACTGTTGACATAGATCTGCCGACTTTGCTCTGATCAGCCAGTTGTCTAGATAAGGATGCATCAGGAGACCTTCCTTCCGAAGTGCCGCCGCTACCACCACCATCACTTTGGTGAAAGTGCGTGGGCTGTGGCCAGACCGAAAGGAAGTGCCCTGAACTGAAAATGTTGTTCCAGGATCATGAAGCGAAGAAAATGCTGGGACTCCAAGTAAATCGGAATGTGTAGATAGGCTTCCATAAGATCCAGAGAAGCCAGGAACTCCCCCTTGCATACCGCCATTATCACCAAACGCAAGGTTTCCATCTGGAAGTGGGGAACTTTGAGAGTGGTATTCACTCTCTTCAAATCGAGGATGGGCCGAAATGTGGCTCCTTCTTTGGAGCCACAAAATAAATGAGTAGCATCCCTTTCGGAGCTCTGCTGTGGGCACTGGAATGACCGCCCCCAATTCCTGGAGGTGCCCTAAGGTCTCCTGTACTGCCTTTCACTTGTACCCTGGACCACAAGGTGAAATTAGAAATAGATCTTGGACCGAACAAATTCTAACACGTAGCCGTCTCTTATTATACTGAGAACCCACTAATCCTGCGTGATGTTGGCCCACTCGTCGTAAAACTGCATCAAGCAACCTCCTATAATAGGAACAATGGAGTGGACCGGCCTCGCTTCATTGCGAGGACTTGCCACTGGCTGCAGATCCTCCTGCAGCACCCCGAAATGGCCTATGGGCCCCCCCTGAAAGCACTGCCCCCCAAGTATGCCCCCCTAGGGGAAAACAACCTCTGAGGAGCAGAGGGAGCCCGCATCAGCTGAGATCTCCTATCGGTACGGAGACGCGAACGGGTCTGAAAAAACCTCTTCGCCTTAGGTCTGTCCTCCAGTAACTGTAGCGGCTTATTCTCCCCAAGCGACTGAATCAGATGCTCAAGGCCGTCCCCAAACAACAGACGCCCCTTGAACAGCAAAAAGCCTAATTGCATCTTAAAGGAGACATCCGCTGACCAATTACGCAACCACCACAACCGTCTGGCCGCGACAGCCAAAGCTATAGCTCTGGAGGATGTACGCACCAAATCATAGAGGGCATCTGCCTCAAACGCAAAAGATGCTTCAATTCCTCGATACTATCCGCTTGCTCCCCCGACTTCGGGAGCAGGTCCTGCAGCTGCTGCACCCAAAGGAGACAAGCCCGCTGCATAAAGCTTGAGCAAATCGCTGTATGCAAGCCAGTGCAGAGACCCCAAAAATCCATTTGAGGTGAACCTCCAATTTGCCTTCTTGCATATCTTTCAATGCCGCAGAACCCACCACGGGAATGGTGGTCCGCTTAGTCACTGAGGACACTGCCGCATCGACCTTAGGAAGGACAAAACACTCCAAGACCTCCTCTGGAAAGGGGATAGATCTTCCCCAAGGTCCTCCCCACTTTCAGCAAAGCATCAGGCATCCCCCACTCTGCATCCACTAACTTCTTAACCGCCTTATAGTACGGAAAGGAAGTCTGAGAACCTCTTACCCTGTCCAGGACAGGATCCTCTTCCTCCAAATCCGGGTCACTTTGGGGCATTTTAACGCCCAACACCTGAAAGGCTAAGGGCAGCAACACATCCAATTCCTCCCTTTGGAACAGGCGGACCTCCTTAGTATCCTCGGACCCGAGACTAGGGACCCCTGGATCATCTCCCAGCAAAGTATCTCCAGACGCTGGCGCCCCCTGACCTGCCGGTACACCCGGGTCCAGGTCCTCGGGAGCATCACCGGAGTCACCGCCCTGACAGACCGCCCTGGTGCCGGAGGTGACTGAAACCTCTGAGCGGAGGGCAATGATGGCCTGACCCCCAAAGCAGGTCCTGAGCCCGGCAACGAACTTCCCAGAGTCTGCTCAGCATTAAGGCCCATTCCGCAACCAGGCTGTTTGCTGGCCAAAAAAGGCCTCATGCAGTAATAAAACAAATTCTGGGGAAAAACACTTTACAGTCCCAGCTCCCTCAGAGCTAGTGGCAGCACCAGGCCCACTCACGATTTCCACCCCCTCAAGGCCCCCCCCGACCGACCCCGAAGTCAGAACGGGCCGGAGAAAAAGGAGGCGGACCCTCCACCACTCTTCCCGATGGCGCGGGCACTGCCACTGAAAAATCCAAGATGGCCGCTGTTCCCGTGCCCTCGGAAGAAGAATCAGTACCGCGGACAGCGCTGCAGCCGAAAATAGCCCCCAAATCGCCGGAATGACACCACTTCGCCACTGGAGGCGCCCCTGAGGAGCCCTCCCCGCCCTCCGAACATGAAGCACAAAGAACGGCCCTGTTTAGAAGTGATCGTACCAAGCCACAGGCTCAACTCGCAGTACCTCGGGTCATGCTGAGGAAGGGAAATAAAAATACCATCGAGAGGAAAAAAGAAAAAGTTAGGAGAAAAACCCCCCAAGGGAGTGGCCAAGGGAGGAAGGCATACAGTAAGTCGTCCTCTGGCCAGGTCTGGATGAAAGCATCAATCCCTTGGGAGTGTGGCTCTCGTCTGCGGCTGAAGAACCTGGGAACTTGGGCACTGAGAAAGGTGGCCAGTAGGTCCATGGCTGGGAGGCCCCAGCGATTTACTATCAGTTGGAATGCTCCGGTCGACAGTGCCCAATCCCCCGGGTCCAGGCTTTCCTTGCTGAGGAAGTCTGCTGAGACATTGTCTTTCCCTGCGATGTGGGAGGCCGAGAATACCTTGTAGGTTTACATCCGCCCATGCCATGAGGGTCTATCTCCAGAGACACCTGCTGGCTCCTGGTTCCTCCCTGGCGGTTCATGTAGGTAACCGTTGTAGCATTGTCTGACATTACTCGAATCGCTTGGCCTTGGAGCCTGTGGCTGAATCACAGGCACACTAGTCTGACTGCTTGAGCTTCCAGGTGGTTTATGTTCCATCCCACCTCTTCCTTGTTCCATTGTCCCTGGGCTATCAGTTCCTGACAGTAAGCTCCCCACCCTCGTAGGCTCGCATCTGTGGTTAGCACGATCCAGTTCAGTGGGAATAGGCTTACTCCCTTTGCTTAGGTGGTCTTCCTGTAGCCACCACTGAAGCTGAGAACGTACCTCTGCTGGTAGTTGGAGGTGAATTTATTTATTTTATTTATTATTTTTATATACCGACATTCGATCTGAGATATCACATCGGTTTACATTCAGGTACTATAGGTATTTCCCTATCTCCAGAGGGCTTACAATCTGAGGCAATGGAGGGTAAAGTGACTTGCCCAAGGTCACAAGGAGCGACAGCGGGACTCAAACCCTGGTCTCCTGCTACGTAGCCCACTGCTCGAATTGAGTAGTCCTGGGACAGTGGGTTCCAGCGTGACAGTAAGGAGCACTGGAGTGGTCGCATATGGGCCCTTGCCCAAGGGACGACTTCCAGGGTTGATGCCATGAGGCCTTGGACTTGAAGATAGTACCATACACCTTGGGGCGTGTACTGGTCATCAATTGTCGTAATTGTTCCATCAGCTTCCTCCTCCTTGGGGAAGGGATGAAGACTTTGTTCTGTTTGGTGTCAAAACAGGCCCCCAGGTACTCTAGAGACTGACAGGGTTGCAGACTGTTCTTGACCATGTTCGTGACCCAACTGAGTTCCTGCAATAGGTTTTTGACTCTGCTGGTCACCTGCCGGCTCTCTTCCGAAGACTTTGCCCTGACCAGTCATCCAAATAAGGGTATACCAAGATGCCTCCCTTCCTTAGTGTTGCCGTCATGACCTCCATAATTTTGGAGAATGTTCTAGGGCGGTTGCTAGGCCGAAGGGTAGCGCTCTGAACTGGTAATGGTGTCCCAGTACCGCAAAGCATAGAAAACGCTGGTGATCTTGATGGACTGGGATGTGAAGGTAGGCTTCGGAGAGGTCCAGGGAGGTTAGGAACTCTCCTGGTAGTACTGCCATTATTACGGACTGGAGCGTTTCCATGCGGAAGTGTAGTACCCGCAGATGACGGTTGACATACTTGAGATGCAAGATGGGTTGGAATGATCCTTCTTTCTTAGGAACGATAAAATAGATGGAATAATGCCCCGTATTTTGCTGGGACATAGGTACCGGAGTTAAAGCCTTCAGACTGAGTAGTCTTGTCAGAGTGGATTCCACTGCCAGTCTCTTGGGTGTGGGAGTGGCAGTGGGATATCATAAATTTGTCCCAAGGGATGCTGCGAAACTCCAGAGAGTAACCTTCTCGAATGATGTTTAGTACCCATTTGTCAGACGTGATTTTGACCCATCGTTGGTAGAAGAGGGAAAGCAGACCCCGTATTTCCTCTTCCTGTGGATGGGTCAGCCCATTCTCATTGGGAAGCACAGTTCAAGCCTGCCCCCGGGCCTGTTCCTCTCTTGGTTTGTTGGTTCCAAAAGGGCTGGGACCTTCCGGAGGGACAAGGTACATGGAATGACGAGGTCCTGTAGTGTCGAAAACATTGGGAGCCTCTGCCCCTAGTTCTTCTGGGGGAGGGGCGTTGGGATCTTTTACCCCTGTCTTCCGGTAGCCGAGGCACTGAGGTTTCGCCCCACTTGCTGGCTAACTTCTCTAATTCGCTTCTGAATAGGAGAGATCCCTTAATGGGCATTCTTGTGAGATTCGCCTTAGAAGTCACATCTGCCGACCAGTTCAGCAACCATAACTGCCTTTTGGCAGCCACTACCGAGGCTACTCCTCTGGCTGAGGCATGCACCAGGTCTGAGCTTGCGTCCATCAGGAAGGCTGCCGCAGGTTCAATCATTTCACCGGCATATGTTCTGGAATTATCTGCCTCTCTCGATAGGGATACGCAGGAATGTGCCACCAACGCGCAGCTGGAAGCGATTTGCAGTGTCATAGCTATTGCGTCTAAGGCTTGCTTAAGGAAAGATTCTAATAGTCTATCCTGAGTATCCTTCAATGCTGTCCCTCCCTCCACAGGGATGGTTGCTCGTTTCGAGATGGCGCAGACCATGGCATCCACTTTCGGGAAACGCAGACATCCCTTGGTCACTGGTTCCAGAGGAAAGAAGGCTTCCAAGGCCTGACCTCCTTTAAAGCTTGCCTCCGGGGCATCCCACTCCAATTCAATCAGTTCCTGGATGGCTTCCATCATTGGGAAATAGCATAAGGCTATTTGGTTCCGCTATAGGGTCTGTGCCTGAGATCCCCAGAGTCTTCAGGGTCTGTGAAAAAAGGGCTGGTAATTCATCCCTGTGGAAGAAGCGAAGCATTGTTCTGTATGGTTCCAGGCCTGGAGGGATTTCTCCTTCCTCCAGTGAACCACCATCATCGTCTGAGGTGTCCGGGTCCCTGTTAGTAAAATTCTTGGTGAGGCGAGGCATGTTTCGTGGCACCCAAGCAGGGCCGGGAGGGTCAGGTGCTCCTGGCTGGGTTTGGATCTGGGTTGCAGCCGGGGCCGATTACGCCTGAACGAAGGCAAGCAGTCCCTGGAAAAATTCTAACCAGGAGAAGGCCCCTGGGTCCATGTTAGCCCCAGGGGGTGTCGGAGTAGGAGCCCCTGAAATGCCCTCTTGTAGAGATGCCATTTCGGAGTTGCATAGGTCCGGGTGCTATTGTATGTAGTAGTTCCGGACCCATCCTCAGACTGTGAGGGACCAGGCTTTGGTACTCCTTGGGCTTTTTTGCAATGATGACACAGACAGGACTCCAGTTCAGGCTGTGTGGCTCTGATGTGGCAGGCTGTGCAAAGAGAATGCCTTCTGAGCTTCTTGGATGCTGGTGCCATTGCTCTGTGTATAGACGCACAGGTAATGTGCTTCGATATATGCACAGTTATGCGCATGAGCACTATGCATGCATTAGTTATGAGCACGGCTTGTGCGGGCAGCTGTGCCTGCATCCAGTTTGGAGGCAAGTTGGGTGCATTGGCCGTCCGGCCTGCCCCGCGCATACCGCTGGTCGAGAAGGGAGGATGGCGCCGAAGCCCCCTGCACATAAGATGGCACCCCCTAGGGTCTCCACGTGTCTGGATCCCTGCACTGGATCGGGCCCTAGCCCAGCCAAGGCTGCTCAACCCAATCGGCACTCCCTTTTTACCTCGCCGGATGAAAAACAGAATCGGTACAGCATTCCGAGTCCCGGAGACCGGAGACCTTAATTTAAACTTTTCTGCTTATCTGGTCTCGGCGCTTACCGATCACGTGCCGGGACAGTCTCCAGCTACGGGGGGAGAGGGCTTTACCTTCACCGCCACGCTCAGTTATGCACCCACTGCCTTTCAGCCGCTCTAGGGGCTAAGTCCACACTGGGAGTCTGCTACTGGAGCAAGGCACACCTCTGAGGGACATCAAAAATCACCTCTGGAATTCTCAAATGGGGGAGGGACCCTTAGATATCACCGCAGGAGAGCGGGGCTCGATCTTCTTTAAGATAAAAGTTATCTTCTTTGCTGTAAATTAATACTGTGCTAGGGTGTGGGACAGTGTCCGCATCTGCTAGAAGATGGAGAGATACTGAGGAGCTGAGGTCACTGCAGGGGTATATCTAGGGTGATGTAATCTTTGAAATCTGACTCCATCTCCCATCTGCTAGCAGAAGAGCACATAACGCACTGGTCCTGAGTGCATCAGGCTACACGCTAGGAAAAGCTAGAATATGTGCCACACTTAGTGCTGCCCTTGCGAAGGCTGTATCTTCCCTGGCCTGGACATCCAGGCGGTAGAACCTGGAGAAGGTGTGTAGAGAGGACCATGTTGCTGCCCGACAGACCTTGACTGGCGAAAACGGCCTGCTTTCTGCCCAGGAGACTGCCTGGGCCCTTGTAGAATGTGCCTTGACCTGTAGAGGTAGTGGTTTTTCTGCCTCTATGTAGGCTGTATTAATTACTTCTTTGATCCAACGGGCTATGGTCACCCGCGATGCCGCTTCCCCTTGTTTCTTCCTGCTGTGAAGAACGAACAGGTGATCAGTTTTGCGCAAGGATTCCGATCTCTTCAGGTATCGGACTAGGATTCTACCAACATTCAGGTGGCGAAGGATGCGTGAGTCTTCCGAATCCCTGTGTTCATCTGGTGAGGATATGGTCTGGTTCATATGGAACTGAGAAACCACTTTCATTTGGAAGGATGGTACCGTATGCAGCTGTATGGTGCCTGGGGTGAACCCGAGGAACGGTTCTCGACAGAATAATGCTTGAAGTTCGGAGATGCGCCGATCTGAGCATATTGCGATCAAGAATGCTGTCTTTAAGGTCAAGAGGCGTAGAGACAGGCCACTTGGTCTGAAGGACTCCCCTGCTAGGAAGTCTAGTACTAGGTTGAGGTTGCATAGAGGCACTGGCCACTTTAGTGGTGGTCAGAGTTGTTTGACTCCTTTCAGGAAGCGAGACACATCAGGATGAGCTGATCGTCTGATGTCGTCCACGTCGGACCTAAAACAGGCCAGTGCTGCAACTTGAACCTTGAGGGAGTTGAGAGACAACCCCTTCTGCATGCAGTCCTGTAGGAATTCTAGGATCGTGGGAATCTTGGCTGACCTCAGAAGGAGGGTGCAGTCTTCACACCAGGCTTCAAATACTCTCCAGATCCATATGCAAGACAGAGATGTGGAGAACTTGCGTGCTCGGAGCAGAGTGTCAATCATGGCTTTTGAGTAGCCGCGCTTCTTTAGGTTAGTCCTCTCAAGGGCCATACCGTAAGAGAGAATTGAGCCAGATCTTTGTGGGAGATCGGTCCCTGTATGGCGGTAGACGCAGAGGGTTCCCCGCTGATAGTCTTCGCTGTCCGTGTACCATGGTCTTCTTGGCCAATCCGGGGCGACTAGTAGGAATAGTCCCCTGTGGTGCTCTATCTTGTGGATGACCCTGCCCAGTAGAGGCCAGGGAAGGCGTACAGGAGGTCTTCCTCTGACCAGTTGATTCCATGAGATTGTGGTTCTTGTCTGTGGCTGAAGAATCTGGGGACCCGGGCATTGCGACCAGTTGCTAGTAGGTCCATGGCTGGAAGACCCCATCGATTTACTATAAGCAGGAAGGCCGTGTCCGCCAGCGACCAATCCCCCGGGTCTAGGCTCTCTCTGCTGAGATAATCTGCTGAGATATTGTCTTTTCCCGCAATATGGGAGGCCGAAATCCCTTGCAGGTATGTTTCTGCCCCACTCCATGAGAGGGTCTATTTCAGAGACACCTGCTGACTCTTGGTTCCTCCCTGGCAGTTGATGTAGGCAACGGTTGTTGCGTTGTCCAACATGACTCTGACAGACTCGCCTCTGAGTCTGTGGCTGAATCGCAGGCAGGCTAGTCAGACCGCTCAAGCTTCCAGGCGGTTTATGTTCCATTCCGCCTCTTCTTCGTTCCATTGTCCCTGGGCTGTTAGCTCCTGATAGTGGGCTCCTCACCCTTGCAGACACGCGTCCGTGGTGAGCAAGATCCAGTTCGGTGAGGATAGGTTTACGCCTCTGCTTAGGTGTTCTTCCTGTAGCCACCATTGAAGCTGATGCTGAACCTCTGTCGGTAGATGGAGGTGAATTGAGTAGTTCTGGGACACTGGATTCATTCGTGACAGTAGGGAGCGTTGTAGTGGTTGCATGTGGGCCCTTGCCCACTGAACAACTTCCAGATTTGATGTCATGAGGCCGAGGACTTGAAGGTAGTCCCATACCTTGGGGCGAGCCAAGTTCAACAGGTTTTGCAATTGACCCATCAGTTTCCTTCTCTTTGTCCTGCTTGGTATCGAACCGGACTCCCAGGTATTCTAGTGACTGGGAGGGCTGTAGGCAGCTCTTGGCTGTGTTCACAACCCACCCGAGCTCTTGAAGTAGGTTCTTGACTCTGATGGTCGCGTGGCGACTCTCCTCTGGAGACTTTGCCATGATTAGCCAATCGTCCAAGTAAAGATGTACCAGGACTCCTTCTTTCCTCAATGCTGCTTCTACTACCACCATAATTTTGGTGAAGGTTCTGGGAGTGGTAGCTAGTCCAAAGGGTAGCGCTCAAAATTGGTAATGATTGCCCAGTATCGCAAAGGGCAGGAAGCGCTGGTGGTCCTGATGGACCAGGCTGTGAAGGTAGGCTTCGGATAGGTTCAGGGAGATTAAGAATTCTCCCGGTTGTACCGCCATCAAAACGGAGTGTAGGGTTTCCATGCAGAAGTGTGGTACCTTCAGGTAATGGTTGACGGCCTTGAGGTCCAGGATGGGCCGGAATGTTCCTTCTTTCTTGGGAACGATAAAATAGATGGAATAGTGGCCAGTATTTTGTTGAGACGTGGGCACCGGAGCTATTGCCTTCAGGCTGAATAGTCTTGCTAGTGTGGTTTCCATTGCCAGTCTCTTGGAGTGGGAGTGGCACGGTGATCTCATAAATTTGTCTGGGGGGATGCTTTGGAATTCCAGGGATTACCCCTCTTGAATGATAGTTAGGACCCACTTGTCCGATGTTACCTCGACCCATCTTTGGTAGAAGAGAGTAATTCTGCCCTCTATGTCTTCTTCCTGTGGATAGGTCTTTGTCTTCTCATTGTGGGTTATGGCCGGAGCCTGCCCCTGAGCTTGCTCCTCTCTTAATGTGCTTGTTCCGAAAGGACCGAGACCTTCCTGAAGAACGAGGTGCTTGGGACTGTGTGTTCTTGTAAGGTTTAAAATGCTGCAATCCTCTACCCTTGGTTCTTCTGGGGGAAGAGCGATGATATGTTCTTTTGTTCCTGTTTTCAGGTAATCGTGGTACTGGGGATTCACCCCATTTGTTGGCTAACTTCTCCAGTTCGCTCCCGAACAGGAGAGAACCTTTAAAAGGCATTTTTTTTTAGGTTCGCTTTGGAAGTCGCGTCAGCCGACCAGTTTCAGAGCCATAATTGTCTTCTGGCCGCCACCTCGGCGGCAACACCCCTGGATGATGTGTGCACGAGGTCTGCAGTAGCATCAGTGAGAAAGGAGACCGCAGGTTCCATTGCTTCTCCGGGGTGGTAGCGTCTCTGGAGAGTATCAAACAGGAACGTGCCACCAATGCACAGCAGGAAGCAATTTGTAGCGTCATTGCTGAAACAAAGGACTGCTTAAGGATGGCTTCCAGCCTTCTGTCTTGGGCATCCTTCAGTGCCGCTCTTCCCTCCACAGGGATCATGGTGAGTTTTGAGACTGCATAGATCATAGCGTCCACTTTAGGGAAGCGTAGAAGTTCCTTGGCCGTGGGTTCCAGTGAGTATAGGGCTTCTAGTGCCCGTCCCCCTTTAAAACTGGCCTCTGGAGCATTCCATTCCAGGTCAATCAGTTCCTTGATGGCCTCCAACATAGGACAATAGCATGAGGCTTTACGGAGGTACACCAACATGGGATTCTTTTTTGGTTCTGATGTAGGTTGCGTTCCAGGGAGACTCAGTGTCTTCATAGTTTGGGGCACGAGGGCTGGTAATTCGTCCTTGTGGAAGAATCAGAGCATGTCCAGTATGGTTCCATCCCTGGGGGGATTTCCCCTTCTTCCAGGGAGTCAGTTTCCTCATATGAGGTGTCTGGATCCCCATCCGGGAGGCTCTTGGTTAGGAGTGGCATGCTCGAGAGCCTTGGGAGGTGCTGGGAAGGGCTTGTGCTTCTGGCAGAGTTTGAGTCAAGTGGACAGCCGGGGCTGGTTGCGCCTGGACAAAGGTTTGCAGACCTATAAAAAATTCCACCCAGGAGAAGGTTCCTGGGTCCATGTTGATACCAGGAGGGATTATAGTGGAAGCCCCGGAGGAACTTTCCTGTGGGGGCGTCAAGTTGGAAATAGTTAGGTCAGGGGTGCTATCAGTGGTTCCGGATCCCTCTCCTGGCTGTGGGAGGTCTTGATTTGGCTCTCCCTGGTTCTGTTCTGGCACAGGAGGGATTCTAATTCAGGCTGCACAGCTCTCAAGTGGCAGGCTGGACAAAGGAAGGGTTCCTTGGCCTTCTTGGATGGTGGTGCCATTGTTTGTGCGCGTGTAGGGCTTAAAAACGCATCTGTGCGAGAGTTATGCGCGAGGATGCACTTAGTTGTGAGCGTCGAGAGCACAGAAGTTAGGCACGGTACGTGCGCACAAGTTAGGCACGGTACGTGCGCAGGCATCTGGCTTTGTGCGCACGGCACAGATATGCGCGCAGTTGTGCATGTCGCTGTGCGCACAACTCAGATGTGCACACAATTAAGCGTGTATCCCTACAGATGCGCTCAAGTTAGGCGCCTCAGGCTTCTGGCCTGCTCCGCGTGTACCGACGGCGGGGGGGGGGGGGGGGGGGAGATGGCGCCGATAACATCGGCGAGTCTCCACTTGTGTGGACCCTCGCACCGGATCGGGGCCTAGCCAGAGGAAGGCTGCTCAACCTGATTCAACACCTCGTCAGAGGAAGGTCGGTATGGCTATTCGAGCCTTGGAGACCGGAGACTTAGAAGTAAAGGTTTCTACCTTACCTGGTCTTGGCGCTTACCGGTCACCTGCCGGGCGGTCTCCAGCTGCGCGGGGAAGAGGGGAATAACCTTCACCGCCACGCTCAAATCTGCACCTGCTGCCTTTCAGCCACCCTGGGGGCTACGTCCACGCCGGGAATCGGCCGGCGGACTAAGACTCACCCCTGAGGGATATCGAATCACCTCAGGAAAGTCTCAACTGTGGGAGGGACCGTTAGGTTTCACCACAGGAGAAGCGGGGCTCTCTTCTTAGCAGGTAAATTTTCTTTCTTAGTTGTAAATGTTACACTATTCTCTTTTGGATAGTGTCCGCATCTGCTATGGGAGACGGAGAGATACTGGAGAGCTAAGCATGCTGCACGGGTATATGTAGGCTGACATCAGCTTTGAAACCTGACTCCGTCTCCCATCTGCTATCAGGAGAGCACAATACCCATTGGTCCTGAGTCCATCTTGCTACACGTTAGGAAACTGAGTTTTGCTCAGTACATTCACTGCAGAAAGGATATCAGTCTAGAGAAGACGTGGGGCATCTCACAAAGCAGAGTTGATTACCTGTAACAGGTGTTGTCTGAGGACAGCAAGATATCAGGACTGATACACAGGTGACATTTGATGGAGTTGGCAGGGTAAACTTATGTCAAAGTTTCTAGAACTTTGACTGAGCCTCTCTGAGCATGCCCATAGCATGTCATATATCATGCATCCACATGAGGGTGCCTTCAGTCTGATAATACAGCAAAGAAAAGAAATGAAGAACCCATTCTATGGGGAAGCAAGCGTGTATCATGAGGGCTGACATCCTGCTGTCCTTACACATGGGTAATTCCTGGCTACAGGCGCCCCCCCCCCCCCAAAAGGCAAACAATAAAACAGTGTCAATGGGCACAACAATATGCTTTTTGGCAAAAAGCTTTTTATATATCATATCTTATATATCCAACAGAGGAGCAGCCTGGAAGAAAATCAACGGGCCCGAGGCGGGAACAGAGTTGGGTTCTACACCTCAAACAAGTTTCAAAGAGAAGACTGGACAAATCTGCTGTTGCATTGGCCATCCTTATCCAAGCAGTAATACATTGTGAATGAGTGGAGAGAACTCCACGTCGGAGCTGTGAGATCTCCTCCATGGGGACTAATCTCAAGTGAGCCACTGACACTACCATGGCTCAGACAGAATAAGTCTTGACATGACCCACTAGATTCAAACCAGACTGGGCATAACAGAAGGAGATGCAATCTGATAGCCAACTGGAAAGCATCTGTTTGGCAACACTGATCCCCAGCTTATTTGGATCAAAAGAAACAAAAAAAGCTTTGTATGAGCCTCTGTCAGCTCTAGATAGAAGGCCAAGGCTCTCTTGCAGTCCAAACTGTGCATGGCTTGTTCACCGTGGTAGACCCATGGCTGGGAAAAAAAATGTTGAAAGGAGAACTGACTAGTTAAATGGAATTTCAACACCGCCTCAGGCAAGAACTTAAGGTGGGTGTGCAAGACTACCTTGTCATGATAAAACTTAGTATAAGGTGGATAAATTACTAAGACCTGAAGCTTTCTGACTCTGTGTGCTGAAGTGACCACCACCAAAAACACAACCTTCCAAGTCAGGTACTCAAGTCACAGGTATGCAGTGGATCCAAAGGAGATTTCATCAGCTGGGACACCACCACATTGAGGTTTCATGACACCACATACGGTCTGATGGGAGGCTTCAAATAAAGCAAACCCCACATGGAATATACAACTAAAGGCTATACAGAAATGAGTTTGCCTTCTACTTGGTGACAGTATGCACCAATTGCACTAAGGTGTGCGCTGACGGAGATAGTCTTAAGACCAGCAACAGATAGATATAGAATGTAGTCATGCAGTTTTTATGTGGAGCAGGAGGAATGGTCTAGGGCCTTTTGCTCACACCACATAGCAAACCTCCTATACTTCAGTCCATAGGACTTTCTAGTGGAAGACTTCCTTGAAGTCAAAAGAACACAAGAAACATTCTCAAGAGAGATCAAGGGGTTGCAGAATCAACCTCTCAACATGGATTTGAGGCCCACTCCACGGGAGGATCCGTGGCACGGTTCTTGGGCAGTCGAGGGTGGGATGCTGAGTCCATCTGTCTACAATAAGGAGAACAAAATGATCAGGTACATTGGGATGTACAAAAAGCTACTCCTGATTGGGGCGGAAGGCTGCCTGTGGTCTGGTCAACACTGCCCGTGCAAAGGCTGCATCCTTTCAGGCCTATACGTGCAGGCAATAAAACCTGGAGAAGGTGTGCAAGGAGAACCACGTCGCCAGTTATCATCAAGAGACTGCCTTAGCCCTAGTGGAATGAGCTCTCATCTGAGAAGGTAATGGCTATCCAGCTTCCACATAGACTCCCGTGACCACCTCCTTAATCCAGTGAGCTATGGTAGCTCGCAAAGCTGGTGCGCCCTGTTTCCTTCCGCCGTTAAGGAGAAACAGGCAGTCCCGACTTTTGGATCGGTTCTGAGACTTCCAGATACCGCCCTAAAAATCTCTTGACATCCAAATGACGGAGGAGACAATATTCCTCCTACCTTGGGCAAGAAGGATGGAACGGTATGAAATTGTAACGTTCCTGGAGTCATCTGCAGGGACAGTTCCACCCTGGCGGTTGATGTAGGCTACCGTTGTGTTTTCCGACATCACGTGGACCGCTTGACCCTGGAGTCTGTGACTAAATTGTAGACACACCAATCTGACTGCACAGGCTTCAGGCCATTGATGTTCCAGAGGGCCTCTACTTTGATCCAACGTCTCTGGGCCGACATTTCCTGATACTGAGTTCCCAAGCCCTAGAGACTTGCATCTTTCATGAGGACCAGCCAGTTCAGTGAGGACACTCAAATGGGCTTCCTGCAGCCACCACTGAAGCCAAGAGCATACACCCATCAGCAAGTGGAGGTGAATCGAAGAGTCTTGAGACTGCAGGTCCCAATGTGACAGCAGTGAGCATTTATTTATTTAAATCTTTTTCTATACCATTGTTAAGGTGGGTATCGTCACAACGGTTTACAGTAAGGCACATAAAAGTAATGATACTAAAATCTGTCAATTTACACAGGTGCCATAAGGTTCGGTAACATAGTTTGTAATCAATGTTGATTGATAAAACATGTCCAGGTCTCTCTATATCAGTTTAGAGTATAACACTAACTTTATAATTGTAACTTCTCCTTTAGTGATGAGCTATCTTTTAAAAACTCCACACTTAGTGATTACTGCATTGAAGTGGTCGCATCTGTGCCCTCGCCCACGGCACCACTTCCAGGGTTGCCGCCATCAAACAGAGAACTTGGAGACAACTCCACACTGTCAGACGTATCATGCTCATCAATTGATGCATCAGGGACATCAACTTCCTTATCCGCGTGGGTCAGAAGACCTTGCCCTGCTTGGTGTCGAACTGTACTCCTAGATATACTGAGGGCTGGGAAGGCTTGAGACTGCTCTTGTCCAGGTTTACTACCCAACAGAGTTCCTGAAGCAAGGAGGTCACCCTGTTGGTCACCCGGAGACTCTCTTCCATGGAGCTGGCCCTGAACAACCAATCGCCCAAGTATGGGTGCACCGGGATTCCCTCTTTTCTCAATGCTGCTGCTACGACCACCATAATCTTGGAAAATGTTCTGGGGGCGGTGCCTAGGCCAAAGGACAGAATTGATAATGGCGATCCAGTACCGCAAAGCGTAAGCAACATTGGTGTTCTTGACAGATTGGAATATGTAGGTAGGACTTGGATAGGTCCAGAGAGGTTAAGAACTCTCCCGATTGCACGGCCATTATCACGGAGAGTAATGTTTCCATGCGGAAATGATTCACTCGTAGATGTCGGTTGACACTCTTGAGGTGCAGGATGGGGAGAAAGGAACCTTCCTTCTTGGGTATGATAAAATAGATGGAAAGCTCCCCATACTTTCCTGGAGTGCAGGTACTGGTACTCATCCTGAGGAGCCTTAAAAGAGTAATATCCATTGCCTACTTCTTGTGCTGGGAGTGGCAAGGAGACATCATGAATATTTCTCGAAGAGTACTGTGAAATTTCAGCGCATATCGTTCTCTTATGACTTCCACAACCCATTTGTCCACAGTGATCTCAATCCACCGCTGGTAGAAGAGGGGCAGCTGACCTCCTATCTCCTCGTTCTGAGGGTGGGATGGCAAAATTTCATTGGGTGGGTCGGGATGAACCTGAACCTGAGCCTGCCCCTTTTTGGGCTGTCGACTAAGAAACCTGAGACCTCCCAAAGGGCCGAGACTTCTGAAATGTCGAGTTTCCATAGGGGCAAAAACGTTGGGAGCCCCTGGATCGGCCCCTCAGAGGAGAGGGGTGCTGTAACTGATTCCTCTTATCTTCCGGTAGCCAGGGGACTGGAGATTCGCTCCATTTACTGGCCAGCTTTTCCAATTCGCTTCCAAAAAGGAGTGATTCTTTAAAGGGCATCTTTGTGAGACTGGCCTTGGAGGTTGCGTCTGCTGACCAATTCCGCAGCCATAGCTGTATTCTGGCTGCCGCCACTGAGGCCACTCCTCTGGCCACAGTACGGACTAGATCCAAACCCGTGCCCGCTAAGGTGGTGGGTTCCATAACCGCTCTGAAATTCACCCCCTAGTTATCCATCTCCTGAGAAAGGAGTAGGCACGAACGAGCTACCAGGGCACAAGCAGCAATTTGCAAGGTCATTGCTACTGCATCAAAGGCTTGTTTCAGGATGGACTCCATCTGTCTATTGTGTGCATCTTTTAAGGCCGCTCCTCCTTCCACTTGGATAGTTGTTCGCTTAACTACGGCACAGACAAGCGCATCCACTTTAGGGAAACGCAGACTCTCTCACTGCTGGATCCAGTGGGTATAGAGTTTCTAACACTCGTTCCCCTTTAAAGCTTACTTCTAGGGCATCCCATTCTAGGTCATTCAACTCCTGGATGGCTTCTAGTACTGGAAAGTAGCAAGAGGCTGTCTGTAGGGAGATCAGAATGGGGTTCTTCTTTGGTTCCATCATAGAATCGGTTCCAGGGACTCCCAGTGTCTTTAGGGTTTGGGAAACCAAGGCCGGCAATTCGTCTCTATGAAAAAACCGTAACATGGTTCAATATGGTTCCAACCCAGGAGGAATTTCCCCTTCTTCCAAGGGGTCCAGATTGTCCTCTTCATCTGAGCCATCTGGGTCCCTACTAGGAATGACCTTGGTAAGGTGAGGCTTGCCTCAAGGTCTGTTGATAGAACTGGAAGGAGGAGGGCTTACCGGCTGAGGTTCCACCCGGACAGGGGCAAGCGAGGTAGTAAACTGCGCCTGTATGAAGACTTGTAGCCCCTGGAAAAATTCCACCTAAGAGAAGACAGCCAGGTTCATGCCTAATCCAGGAGATACTGGAATAGGAGCCACTGAATTTCCCTCTCCCTTGGATGACTCAGTCAAGGGAGTATTCAGATCCGGGGTACTTACAGTTAAGGCTGTGGCTAACTCATCCTCTGAATGGGAGGAGCCAGGCTTAGCAAAGTCCGGAGAGGCCAACTCTCCTTTGGTTTCCTCACAGTGCTGACATAAGTTGGAATCCAGGTCAGACTATGAAGCCCTAATATGACAAGCAGCGCAGAGAGAAAGGCGCTTATGTATCTTGGCTGCTGGCGCCATTGGCGGCGATAACTGTGTGTTCTATCAGCTTGTGCTTAAAATTTTTTATGCGCACAGATTTCAAGCGCCTAGGTGATGCGCATGTACAGCCTTTGCGCCTGGCTGTTCTTGGTTCTGTGCTTAGAAGTTGTGTGTGTATGTATGCACGCGGCACATGCGCAGAGCCGAAGCACTGTGCAAACCAACGTTCTATGGAGGCAATATGGCACACATCAAGACGTACGTAAGATGGCGCCGCCGCAGCATATCATGCGATGTGCTTACCAAGCCTAAAGCGGGGCCTAGCCCACCAGGGGCCGCTCAACCCGCTCGGAAGCCCATTTCCCCTTACCCCCATGGGATCGAGAACAACATCAGTACGGCGCACCGAGCAAGGAGTCCAGAAGAAGTCTTACCGAAAACCCTCCAAACGTCTTTGAATTGGGAGGTGAATCATCTTTATTTATTTATTTTTACTTTCCTGGGCTCAGCGCTTACCAGCTGAGTACAGAGACAGTCTCTGGCTGCGGGGGGAGAGGGCTTTAGCAGTCATCGCCGCTCTCTGCTTCCTCCACCTGCTGCCTTTCAGCTGCTTAAGCAGCAAAGTCTATACCGGGAACCGGCTACTGGACTAAGGCACACCTCTGAGGGGGTCTCGGAAATCGCCTCAGGAATTCTCAACTGGGGAGGGACCTTTAGGTATCACCACAGGAGAGTGGGGCTCAATTTTCCTTCAATTTAGAAAGTAGAATTTCTCCTTCCAAAAAAGTACAGCAATCCCATCTGCTGGAGATGGAGAGTACTGGAGGGCTGAGGTCACTGCAGGGGTGTATGTAGGGTGACATCAGCTTTGAAATCTGACTCAGTCTCCATCTTTTGGCAGGGGAGCATAACCCATTGGTCCTGAGTCCATCTCGCTACACGCTAGGAAAATCATATGAGAAAATTCTCCCCTCTTCTGATCATCTTTCATCAAGAAGAAAAAAATCTGATCAGGCTGTCTATTAGTGCAGCACTACTGACAAAAAAAAACCTAGGGGCCAGTGCAGCAGACACAATGAACAAAAAAATAAAATATGTTGAATTACTAATTACCCTATAAGATTCCTCTAGTCAGGTTGTTTCTGTCAGAAAAGCCACATATTAAGAAAGAAAGAAAATTCTTCAGGATAAAATCTGCAGGGCCACATCCAGCAAGTATGTCGGAGAAAAAGGACGTGAAGGGAGAAGCAGGGCCACTGCAGCATGGGAACTCTCATGAATGCATAGTGGGATGCTTTTGCCTATTCCAGAAAGCAGTACAAGTTTATACCCATTTGGCAACAACTCACTTGTATGACTGGTGAATAAGAAAATTATTCCTTACCTGCTAATTTTCGTTCCTGTAGTACCAAGGATCAGTCCAAACGGTGGGTTATGTCCCCCGTCCAGCAGATGGAGTCAGAACAGACTTCGAAGGGTGTTGGCATATAAGCCAGAGCACCCTCTGCAGGAGCTCAGTATAAAGTATAACAAAGCCCAACAACAGAACACTGAAGAAGCAGAATGGATCAAGTGTACTTAACCATAACAGATGCTAAACAACAAATTCAACATGTAAATCAACGTGTGGCAAGGACTGCCAACTTGCAAGGAGCTGTGGACACAGACGTGAAGGATGAAAAAGACACAGCATTCTTCACACAGAAGATAGCAATCCGAGCAGAAAAAGCCAAGAACCCCAAGAGAGGTGGGCGTCTGGACTGATCCTTGGTACTACAGGAACGAAAATTAGCAGGTAAGGAATAATTTTCTTTTCCCTGTACGTACCAGGATCAGTCCAGACGGTGGGATGTACCCAAGCTTCCCTACTCCGGGGGGGCCCCTGAAAGCCCTGCTCGGAGGAGCTGGTCACCAAAGTGTCCAGAGTCTGGCAACACCAGGTGTAGACGATAATGTCTCGTGAAAGTGTGCAGCGATTTCCAGGTTGCCGCTCGACAGATCTCCTGAGAGGAAACAGACCGCACCTCTGCCCAGGAGGCTGCCTGCGAACGAATAGAATGAGCTATGACGCCCCGAGGGGGAATCCGCCCCGCTCTGATGTAAGATGAGGAAATGGCGTCCTTTAGCTATCTCGCAATCGTCGTCTTCGAGGCCTGGGATCCTTTCCTCGGACCCGACCAGAGCACGAACAGATGATCGGAGACCCGGAAGTCGTTAGTGACCTCCAAGTAGCGGAGCAAAGTGCGCTTGACATCCAAAAGACGAAGAGACCTTGGCTCGTCGGATGAGAAGGACGGAAGCTCAACAGTCTGGTTCAAGTGGAAGGCCGATACTACCTTGGGCAAGAAGGAAGGAACGGTGCGGAGGGAGACCCCCGAGTCCATGAATCGGAGATAGGGTCCCCTACAGGATAACGCTTGAAGTTCCGAGATGCGGCTAGCGGAGCAGATGGCCACAAGAAAGACGGTCTTGAGAGTAAGATCCTTAACAGTTGCGTGGCGCTGAGGCTCGAAAGGAGGCCCTGACAACGCTCGAAAAATCAAGTTAAGGCTCCAGGAGGGGTACGGATCCCTCACCGGAGGTCACAAGTGCTTAACCCCCTTGAGGAACTGGGTGATATCAGGCTGGAGCAGAAGAGAAGGATGCTCTCCATACTGTATGAGCGAACCAAGGGTGGCCACCAGGACCCGCAGAGAATTATAGGCAAGACCCTTATCCAGGCCGTCCTGGAGGAACTGCAGGATCTGAGAGACTGATGCCTTCGTGGGACGAGTGCCATGATTGGAGCACCACATCTCAAAAACCTTCCAGATTCGCACATAAGCGACCGAAGTAGACGTCTTCCGAGCCTTCAGCAGAGTCGAGACTACCGCCTCAGGGTATCCTCTGCGCCTGAAGCGGTGCTGCTCAAAAGCCAGGCCACAAGACAGAAGCGTTCTGCCTGCTCGAAAAATACCGGGCCCTGGTGGAGCAGACGAGGAAGATGTCCCAGCCGAAGCGGACCGATCGCTAGCTGTAGAAGATCCGCAAACCAGGGTCGACTGGAGCCACCAGGAGAACAGGCCCCTGATGACGATCTATTCTCCGTAGAATTTTGCCCACCGGCGGCCAGGGAAGGAAGACGTAGAGAAGAAGATGGCGAGGAAACGGCAGGACTAGAGCATCTACCCCTTCCACTCTCTTCTGCGGCTGAAGAAGCGGGGGGGCCTTGGCGTTGAGGGACGTCGTCATCAGGTCCAAGTGAGGCGACCCCCACTGATGGAAAGAAGCTGCATCGCTTCGTCGGAGAGAGAGACCATTCTCCTGGGTCCAGCTGTTGTCAACTCAGGTAGTCCGCCTGAATGTTGTCTACCCCCGCGATGTGTGAAGCCGCGAGGCGTGCTAGGTGAATCTCTGCCCACTCCATCAGTCGCGCCGTCTTGAGCGATATGTATCAGCTCCTCGTGCCTCCCTGGCGGTTGATGTACGCTACAGTGGTGGCGTTGTCTGAGAGTATCCTCACCTCTCGATTCCGCACCAGCGGAAGGAAATGTAGGAGCGCCAGACGCACTGCTCTGGTTTCCAGGCGACTGATCGGCCACGACGCTTGTGTCTTCGTCCACGTCCCCTGCACCGAGTTTCGTTCGCATACTGCCCCCCCCCATCCGGAGAGACTAGCATTGGTGGTGACCATCACCCAGTTGGGGACTTCATGGGAGACGCCTCGGGCTAGATGCCTTGGATCCAACCACCACCTCAGGCTGTCCCTGACAACCTGCAGGAGAGGGAGCACCATCTGATAATCCTGCGAGACTGGTTTCCAGCGGGAAAGCAGAGCCGCCTGGAGGGGACGGAGGTGCGCGAAAGCCCAGGGCACGAGGTCGATGGTGGAAGTCATCACGCCCAGAAGCTGAAGATAGTCCCAGGAGGTGGGTTCTGGTAATGCAGTAAAACGTCATGTGTGTTCCCGTAAGGATTGGGCCTTGTCCGGACATAAGAAGACCTTGCCCTGACGCGTATCGAAACGTGCACACAAGAAGTCCAAGTGCTGGGAAGGGACGAGGGAACTCTTGGCGAAATTCACGACCCAGCACAGGGAATGGAGCAGTTGAAGCACCATGGCGACTGCCGACTGTCCTTGGACAAACGACTTCGCCCGTATCAGCCAGTCGTCTAAGTAGGGGTGGACGAGGACGCCCTCTCTCCTCAGGGCTGCCACCACTACCACCATGATCTTCGTGAAGGTTCGCGGAGCGGTCGCCAGCCCGAAGGGGAGAGCCTGGACCTGAAAGTGTTGATCCAGGATCTTGAAACGGAGGAACTGCCGGTGAGCCGGGAGAATGGGTATGTGGAGATAAGCCTCTGTCAAATCCAGAGAGGCGAGGAACTCCCCCTGATGCACTGCTGCGATGACTGAGCGTAGCGTCTCCATGCGGAACCGGAGGACCTGGAGAGACTTGTTGACCTCCTTGAGGTCCAGAATTGGACGGTAGGAGCCGCCCTTTTTGGGCACGACGAAGTAGATGGAATAATGGCCCGAGCCCACCTCGCCAAAGGGGACGGGAGAAATGGCCCCTATATTCTGCAACCGGTCCAGAGTCTGTTGTACCGCCCGTCTCTTGAGGTCCGACCCACAGGGGGAAAAAAGGAACCTGTCCCTCGGGGGGCGGGCAAACTCCAAGGCGTAGCCGTTCCTTAGGATATCCAGGACCCACTGGTCTGAGGTGATGTGAGCCCACTCCTCGTAGAAGTGCGAGAGTCGACCCCCGATCCTGGGGGTGGAGGAGTGGGCGAGCCTGGCATCATTGAGTGGACTTGGGGGGGTTCCCCTGGCCCGACCCCTCCCGAACGGGTCTACGCCCACGAAAGGACCGGGGCCAGGACTGAGATCTGGAAGAGGGCGTCCGTGGTCCCGTCTGTCTGTAACTCCGGTATCGACGCTGGGCCCTGGCCCGTGTCCGAGAAGCGGTAAAAGACCGGGAGGTACGCTGTCTGTCCTCAGGCAAGTGGTGGACCGCGTTCTCCCCCAAGGACTTGATGATCTGGTCTAGATCCTCACCAAAAAGGAACTTGCCCTTGAAGGGGAGAGAGCCCAGGCTTGACTTGGAAGAGGCATCCACCACCCAGTTACAGAGCCACAGGAGACGTCTCGCCGCGACTACCGAAACCATGGACCTTGCCAGCACCCTGAACAGGCCATACAAGGCATCCGCCCCATACGCTATGGCGGACTCCAAACGATCAGCCTGGGCAGCTTCATCGGGCGGCAGGTCTTGAGAAGTAAGAAGTTGCTGAACCCAGCAAAGACTTGCCCTCTGCGCAAGAGAGCTACACATGGCCGCGCGCATACCTAGAGCCGAGACTTCAAAAACTCTCTTAAGGAAGATTTCCAACTTGCGTTCCTGGGTGTCCCGCAGCGCAGTGCCGCGCATAACCGGGATAGTTGTCCTCTTGGTGACCGCCGATACTGCCGAGTCCACCTTCGGCACCTTGATTAACTCCAGGAAATCCTCCGGGAGCAGATACAACTTTTCCATCGCCCTGCCGACCTTCAAAGAGGATTCAGGAGTGTCCCATTCCCTAGCCAGGAGCTGCAAAAAGGAGGCATGCATAGGGAACGCCCGGGACAGCGGACGCAAGGCAGACAGGATTGGATCCCCCTTCTTGGAAGACGAAGAGACGACTGGGGCAACCGGAGCCGGCGGGTCTGGGGGGGGGGGGGGGGGGGGGAGGGGTCTAGGTCCAGTTCCTTGAGGATCTGAGGGATCAGGTCGTCTAACTCCTCCCTCCGGAAGATGCGGAGCGCTCGCGGGTCATCACCATCCAGCTGAGCGTCTGAATGAGTGGTGTCCAGCAGGACAGGGGGATCCCTCCCCTGATCCAGGGAGGCACCCGCCCCCCCAGGGGCAAAATGAACCCTGACGGCCCCTCGGGGAGCCCCAGGTACCGCACCCGCTACATCAGAGTTGCCCTGTGGCGCAGCCATGAAGCGTGGTGCTTTTGCGGGGGGTGGACCCGGGGGCGGCACACTGGAAGCCTCCAGCCGCTGTAAATATGTGTTGTGCATAAGCAAAATGAAGTCCAGCGAAAAAAATCGGCATGCTCGTGGGGGGGCCGACAACTGAGGAGCCCTGGTCAGGGAGGGTCTTTACCAGTGACAAAGTCGAGGGAGAGGCACCCCGAGAATCCCTTCCCTCCTCCTCTGACCCTGGAGAATCGCCGTGCTGGGAATCCAAAATGGCCACCGTTCCCGCCAAAGGCGGTGAAGGGGCCGGCTTGCACCGCGCTGAGGGAGAGAAAGAAAAAAAGTGCTGATTGGCTCCGAGGTGCCTTCCCCGCCGGGGAGGCACCTTGCACAAATCCCCTCGCGCGAAATCCTCGACCCCGGCTCACACCGGGATGGCCGAGGCATGATGGCCACCGGGGGGAGGAGAAGAAAAGCCGCGTGGGGGGGGGGGGGGGGGCCCGAGAAGACGGAGAGGTGCCGCGGGGGGGTCAAGAACAAGCCTGCACTGCCCGCAAACGCCCCAGACGGCAGCAGGGGAATCACCCCTCCCTGTTGCAGCAGCCCCGGGGAAGATTTTGTCTCGGGGCCGCGGGGCAGGCGTCGGCACCGTGTGGAAAGGCTGGCACCACCAGCTTCCACTTATTCCACCGGAGAAAAGGAGGCGCTAACTAAAAAAGAAAACCTAAAAAGGAACCAGAACGGAGGAAATAAACAAACTTACCCCCAGAAGCCAGAGAAGGAGGAGGAGAGAGAAAGAGGCAGCTCAGCCTGCAAACCAAGCCTCCTCAAAAATTGGACACCTTTTTTTTTTTTTTAAACTAACTTGATCCAAACTGCAATTGAAGTAAAAGGAAAGAGAAGAAATGAAAGAACTTAATCCCTGAATACACTGGGGAAGCAACAGGTTCCCCTACTCTCATCTGATGGAGTCAGAAAGATACTGAGCTCCTGCAGTGGGTGCTCTGGCTTATATGCAACACCCTTCGAAGTCTGTTCTGACTCCATCTGCTGGACGGGGGACATAACCCACCATCTGGACTGATCCTGCTACGTACAGGGAACTGCCTGTCTTTAAAGAAAGCATATATACCCATCATCCCATCTATGTTACAAGAGAAGGAGGGTTCCTTGCTCCAGCTTATAAAAGGAGGAAAGCTATCGCCTCCTTTAGTTGCAAAATGTGTAATGCTCTCCTCTCCACCACAGGACAAGAAAGAGAGCTCTTCACGCATTAAGAGAGTTATTGGGTGCCCCATTTCCACTACAAAAGACATGACTACCTTCTGTGGCACAATGGTGCATTAATCCTCCATCCAGATCACAAGTAGAAGGACACTTATTTCCTCCCATTTTTACCCGTCCTCCTCCTCCTAAATTACCTCTTTGAGTTGTTCCTTGCGCAGCTTGTACTGCCGCTTCTGAGACTCCAGGAGATTCGTAAGCTCTTTTTTCTGCTGTCCCAGGATGTGCTGTTGGAACTTCTTCTCCTCTGCCATTGCTGCCTTGGTCTATGGAAGAAAGATGGCAAGTCAGAGAGAAAAAAGTGAGAGAGAGAAATAAACATGCACAAGCATGAAAGGCAGATACAGCGACTAGGAAATCCTGCCAGGTTATTGAGACCTGGATTGGCTACCGTTGGAAACATGATACTGGGCTTGATGGGCCCTTGGTCTGACACAATATGGAGGTTGTTATGGGAGAGAAATACAGACAGCACCTTAAAAAAATACAGAGGAAATGAAGACAGAGAAAGGAAGATAGGAAGCAAGAGAATGAGTGCTTATAGTGATAGTATGGAACAGCTACATTTAGAATCAACACATTGAGAGAAGTACAAAGAAAGGAAGACAATGTGGCTCAGCTGCAGTGACAGGAGGTGCACGAAGGGAATGGGGTGAAAAAGCACACAACTAAGGATGACAACAAAAAAGCCCCTCAGAGCACTTCTACAAAATGAAAGGCTTCTGTGGCATGCCCATCCATCTAAAGTACATTCAGAAACAGATATACTATGTTATTAGCAACTCTGTTGCTAACAGGGCTGCCTTAAAAGGGGCTTAAAGAGACTTGAATCGAGAGACCTCTTACCTCTTTCTCAAAAATTGCCTGATGCTTCTTTGAGAGCTTGTCAGCCTCGGCACCAAAGTTGCTGCGGTGGGCCTCCAGTTCCTTATCCAGCCGTAGCTGGTGCTCATCCAGCTCCGCTTTTAGCTTGTTCTCCAGTGCCATCAGTTGTTTCTGGTGTTGCCGCCGCATGCGTTTATAGCCTGTCATCTGTTCCCGCAGAGCTGAGTCCTGTTCATGTTCCTGGATCTGACGAGTCACCTGTGAGTGACAATGGAATAATTGCTCAAGGCTGTTTTACCAGCAGACCTACTTTCCACTTCCACTGCCTGACCAGCCCTCACTTACATGAACTTCAGCACAGAGTCCTCTGAGCTGACACATCTGCAAATCTAGATTCAAACCCCACAACTACCAAAAGTTGTCATCAAGAGACACTTTAAAAGAAAAATGACCCCATCTCAGCATGTTCCTTCTCATGACCCAGAACGGCTCACCAATGATGCGGTGCGAATAGTGGCAAAGTGGTCCCGGTTACGACAGTAAGCCCGTCGGCGAGCTGCAGATGATGACTGTTGGGGCTCTATCTCAGGCTGGTATGGATCATCATAGATGTTGTCATGACCCTGAGGGAGGGAAAAAAAAAAATCCTAGAAATAAAAACTCATGCTGTCAGAAATTTCCAGAACAAATCAGTCCCAATAGTTTACATGTTTGTGTCAGAAAATTCCATATTGAGGATGGAGTCCTGTGGAATATTCAAACTCTTTAAAAGAGAATGTCACCCAGAACAAAATCTGGAATGATATTCTGTGAAACCTCTAGGAATATCCACCATAAATATAAAGTTGGAAGCTTTACGAGCCTCTCTGAAACAGTCATTTTGGGAAGGATGGGGGGTCAATGTCTGCTTCACTCTTCTCAGCAGTGTGTGTGACCACCTAACCAGTTATCTTGTTAAATACTGGGTTTGGGGTTGTTTTTTTTTTTAAACTTTATAAATCTCTGTGATTACTGCTGGAGAGGTATGAGATTGCTCAGTGTTTGGGTTGTACTCTTTTCCCCTGTTACTAGCACTGTCATTGCTCTGGTGATGCCATGAAATTAGGGGCACCACATTTTGCTTCTCGGTCCAGCTGCACTGAACATTATCAGCTGGTCAAATATCCAGTCTTCCTCCCCCCCCCCCCCCCCCCCCCCCCATTTCATGTGCATACCGGCAGGCGGTGGATGACTGAGCTGTTGGAGGTGACAGTGTGCTCGCCCTCTTGCATCATGGCCATCTCACCACTGTCATCTGAGGCATCGGCCAAGCTGTTAACACTGCTGCTCTGGCTGCTGGCACTGATGGACATGCTGGGTACAGAGTGGCTGCTCTCCATGCTGTTGATAGTTCCAGTATGCTGTAAGAACTGCTCCACCTCCTGCAGGAAGAGAGGAATGGCGAGAATGAATGCAATGAATAAATAAAAGTTGGGCCCACAAATGAACGACATGCTCAAGCTTCATCATTCATTCAGCTCCAATGTTCCCAACTCAGTTCCTCTCACCAAACCTTACCTCTAGTCCCCCCTCCCTCAACTCTCCTTTTCAGCATTGCCCCTCTTGGTCTGCCTCTCTCACCTCCTCCTCCTCTGGCACTTCAGCATTGGGTCCATTCTGAGCTTCCTGGAATAGGATCTTCTTCATCTTGCGATACTGCAGGTTGTCCAGCTCCCTTACAGCATCTTTTGTGCGCTGGATGAGGTCCATTATCACTGTCTGGGGGCGTTCACGAAGCAGAAAGCGGTGCTAGGGAGAACACAATATACCAGACTTGACTTTCTACAGCAGTCTTTTTCTAAAGAGGATCCTTATTCTCCAGCACATCTCAGAACTGCTGCACAGCAGACAAAAACATAGCTATCTCAAGGAATGAATGCCCTGGCAGCATACACCTGAGGTCTGGAATGCAGGACAGCTTCTACAGGGGAAAGGAGAGAAGCAATATTGCTTCCAAGTCAGTAAACTAGGCCACAGGGAGATAAAGCAAATTTGGTTACCGTAATCAGTGTTTTCTGTAGATAGCAGTCATCAAGCAGCACCAAATGGACTCATCTCTCCAAGCTATTAAGAGCTTTGAGCTCTACTGAGCATGTGCAGAAGTTCCCATGTAAGCATTGCCTCAAAAGCCTCATTAGTCTATTTCAAAGCTAACTAATTGTGTAGTTGACGGAACAACGGCTAGCATCTCATGGCTAATTTATCCTATCTACGGAAAACACCATTTACAGTAAGTAAGTTTGAAATTTTCAACGATAAGCAGGCTGGATTAGCCATGATCTGTGGGGAGTCTCAAGCTGAGAGCTGCAATGAATCACTGTGTAAGCAACCTTGACTCCACCATGCAGAGTAGACTACTGCGAGAACAGATTACACAAAAATGCTTGTCCGAAGTTACTGTCAATCCTTGAGAGGCTGTTCAGACAGCAATGGGATGTAAAGATGTGAACTGATGACCAAGTTGCAGCTTTGCAAATGTATTCAAAGGATAGATTCCTAAGATGAGCAAAAGGAGTAGTCAGAGCTCTGAGTTCATGAGCTTCAATAGAGTCTGTAATCTGCAATCCTGCTAAGGTATAGCAGTGGTACCTGGGTGGACAATATACATTAAACAACTGTGACACAATGTCTGTTAGTGCTATGTGCAACGAATAGATGCAAAGCCTGGCAGTGTGGTTGAGTTCTTTTTTTATACTAGATTAAGGCTCTATTGTAATCCAAGGTATGAAGGGCTCTTTCTCTTTCATAGATATTCAATCTCGGAAATAAGGTAAATAGTATGATGGATTAAGTGATATGGCAAGGCAAGACAACCTTTTGTAGAAATTTCAGGTGAGTGGGAAGGACTATGCAATCATGAAGGAAAGGCATATATGATGTTCAGATTGGAGCTTGCTGGCTTCTGTAGTTAAAGCAATTGTGATGAGGAATACTACTTTCCATGTGGATCTTAAGAGAATCTGTCTGTAGTGGTCCAAAAGACGGCTTCTTGAATTGAGAGAGGACGCATTCCAATCCCACAGAAGTGAAGGTTATTGTGTCAGGGTTTATTGTGGCACAAGTCTTTCATACAACTCGATATCAGTGGATAAGTAGAAATGAGTTTAGTATGTACTTGAATGTGGTAAAGCTGTTAAAGAGGCTTTGATGAACTTTAACTGATGAACTGGCGAGTCCTGAGTCAAAGAAGTGAAGCAAGCACTTGGGCTCACAAGAAAATGGGTCCAAGTTTTTTTGTTGGTATCACTTGAAGCATACAATCCATTTGAAAGTATAGTTCTTTCTAGTGGATAACTTTGAAGCTAGAACCAAATATTGTGCTAGGGTATGAGAGAGGATCAACTACAGAGCATGCAACCTCCAAGCATTCTGAGTTAACAACGCAAGATCTGTCCCCAGATATACAGGGGCACTGCTGAAAAGTTGTATGAGATATACAAACCCCACCTGGGCCACACTGGAACTATAAGAATCAAGTAAGCATGGTCTTGCTTTTGCAGTACTCTGGTAAATTACATAAGTGACATTGGTGGAAAAGCATCTCTAAGGCTTGTCCTCCGATTGGTTAGCTGTTGTCGCAAAGGCCACTCAAGCAGTCAGAGAAACTCTGGTGAAGCAGTCTGTCTGCATTCCTGAAAGATAGGTGGCTGTTCTGGATTCAGACCACAAACACACACAACAAAATATATCGAGGGGCTTGCCTGTACTACCTCTGGGCTGATTCTCAGGAAAGAGGGAGATACAGAGGGAGCTATCTATACCTCATGGCTTCTCAGACACATAAAAAGACATGCATATATACACATTGAGTCAGTACACCAGGATCTAAGTTTATTTCAGCACTTTCTAAGCAAAAGGATAACACCACAAAAGATAAACAGCAGCAAGTACTAGAGAGTTGATTGCAGGCAAATAATAAAATACCAACTACTAGAACATTTTTAAAAGATACATATAAAGATATCAAATCTTACGTTCCTGACAACAGTTGAACTAGGCCCAAGAAATCAGTCTATGCTCTCAGCTCCAGAAGTCTGACAAGTAACAATGATGCTATCCTTACAACTTTGCTAACTTTTGTAGGACTTTTTCTAACACTGCTTGGAGCAAGAGCGAGTCCCCCTCCCTCTCATTGTTCTTATCACAGTTCAGCACGTGCACTTGGTACTATTTGGTGTTTGACTTCCCTGGCCTACAACTCCACATTTCTGTTTGACCTTGATTAACAGTTCTCATGGGTTCAGCACATAAGCATTTTCTTTTTTATTTTTTTTTTAGTACAAACATCTGCATAGCCTTTAGAAGCAATAATAGCTATAGCTCCCAGAGACATCTAGATGGGATGCTCTAACAACAGCATCTGCAGCAGGTGTCAAACATCTTCCTTCTCTGCAGCCTTTTACTTGACAGTTATTTTACTAACTGAAGTTGGCTAATTGTGGCCAGCAATTAGATAAAACTCCATCAGTGGCTTGTAGGATAGGCCAATGTCTTGCTGTGCAATTCTAAATCTTTAACACCTCATTACAAAGAGACCAGGATTTGGTGCTTCCTTGTTTTGCTGACATAAAATATAGCAATCTGGTAGGCTGTTTGAGTTAAGATGCTCTCCCCTCAAAGAAGATGCGTGAACATTAATAAAAACATGTCTGATTGGCCTTAACTTCAGCAGATTGATCTTATAGAGGCTTTAATGAGACCAGGTATACTAGAATCAGAATGATCCTGTGTGAGCGCCCCCATTTTTGAGAAAGTCTCCTTTGCGAGACTTGATGAGGAAGGGTGTGAAGCAGTGCTCCATTCTGAAGCATGCAGTGGTTTTACACCAGTGTAAATCTAGCTCTGGAAACCTGGACTCTGGTTGATAACGGTTGAGGCAGCTGACTTCAGCAAAACTGTAGACTCCAGTGTAGAAATCTGACATAAAGGTGGGTAAATGGAAGCACATGCAATGGCCACTGCTATATGACTTGATGCACCTAGAAAAACTCTGGCTGTCGCATGCTGAGTGTATAAGAGCAATATAACTGAGTACAGTCAATCCGTCTCCAGAAATGCTTTCTTCTGCAGCGAGTCCATCCCTACTACAAAGGATTTCACTCTATGAGTTAGTTCTAGATTTGACTTTACTTGACCAGAATAAATGAAGTTTTCTTGCAGACAGACCATCTTGTGTAGGGAAAGCAAAACTTATTCCTGAAAATTTGCTGTGACTATCCAGACATTCAGGTATGGCGTGTAGTGCACAGAGCTCATACAGAAACAGATATAGTGCCTAAAGAGTTAAACTGCTTGATAAAGGGTCGGGTCTGGGTTTACAAAAATGCTTGATCACAGAGGAACAAAAAGGGTTAAATGTTTAGTGCAAGGCAATGTCCCTCTTGGAAGCTACTGTGAGCTTTTCTTTGTTTACAGTAAGTAGTGCTGATTTCCTGTTAATTTTGTAAGCCCTATGAAAACGCATGGCAGGGAATGGCATGATATGGAATGCAGGCATCGTATTGCTTTTTAAATACTTTGATACAGTGAGCAAGAATTTATCTTTCATAGTTCTATAATCATATATATTGGGGGGAAAAAAGAATAGATAATATGAATTAACAGTAAAATGGCAATGCCAGGAAGTGAAAGACAGGAAGGAAAGGACAGTGACTGGAAAAGGAGGCATGTCATTGTGTGTCATAACCAATAAGAAGGGAAGGCCAGGGACAGTGGTGTGAAGAATTTGTAACACAAGAGGGGCAATCCTAAGGATAAGAGTGACAGGTCCAATAGGCATAAAAGTCTGACAAGAAGCTGGACATCTGAGAGCCAACAAGCTACAGACAGCTGAATACAGGCTTGCGCGTGAAAGCCTCCTACCCCTGTATCCACGATTTCCCATCCCTGTGCAGTGACTGCTTCCTAGAGATCCTGCCTTAATTGTGATAGCTTTCATCTGCTTAATTGCCCGATTACCTGCTTGCCTGGCTGGGGGCCTGCTTGACTAGACAATCAATTCAGATATCTCTCAGGGAAGTAACTGCCACAGATTTGTACATAGCTCAGCTTAGCCTCAAATGCATATTTATTTATATTTTATACTATGCTCTTCTGTAATCTCATTATTGCTAAAAGAAATGTATTATCTTATTATTGCTAGAAGAAAATATAATCACTTTTTACCTATAATTACCCCGAGTATTACTGCTATTTTTATAGGAATATAACAGACAGGAAACCAGGGGAGAGTAGATATGAATGCGTGATCGGTTCTCATAAGCAGACATATTAGTGACTAAGTGCTCACACTGGAATTCCGAGCATAGGTGAGAATTGGGCAAAATCCAAGGGATCTTCAAACCTGCGACCACCACATATGGGAAAAACATGAATCCCCTGATCTGCAGCTACCATTGCAATGCATTGGGTAAAGACTCTCGGGGCTGCCATTAAAGTAAACAGGAATATCTTGTCCTGGGTATGGGAAGAATTTATCTTGAAGCAAAGAATGGATGGCTATATAAGCATATGCATCCTGTAGATTGAGTGCACACATCCATTCCTGCTTCTGGATGTAGGGAAGTATCGTGTTGAGGGAACTTAATTTTGAACTCCTCTCAAAGAAGAAATTTGTTTGAAGGTCTCAGATCCAGAGTAGACCTCAATCCTCTCAATTTCTTGGGGATAAGGAAATATTGGGAGTAGAAACTCCATCCCTCCTGGGTTGCAGAGACTGGTTCTATTTTTTGTTCAAGAAATGACTGCAGTTCTTAGCAAAGCTGAAACAGATGAGATAAATGTGGACCAAGATCGTGCAGTGTGGAGGGGATGGTAGCCAGGAGAAACGCAAACAGTTTGTGGACTCCCCTGTACAATGGACCTAGAGGTCCTTGGTTACCAGGTCTAGAAAAAGATTTGGGTCCTGTCTCCTACTAGTATGGAATTTGGAGGGATCAAAAACTGGGCAGACGTATGTGCTGTAGTCTTAGGCTAACGGCACTCATGCTGCCGGGTTCTGACCAGAAGTAGTTGCTGACATGCCGGAAGATGCAAGAGGCAGTACTGCTGAAAAGGCCAGAAAATTAACACCTATGAAGGAGAAGGGAGCCCAGGTACCATCAATAGGGTTGAAGCGCCTTATTCTGTTTCTCAATTTGACTTCCTATGGACATAATATGGAAGCTTGCCCTGAGCCACATTACACGTGGAGCTCCAATTGAAGCTGAGGTGGTTCGTAAAGAGCAAGTTTGCTCACCATAAACGGTGTTTTCCGTAGATAGCAGATGAATTAGCCATGCTGTTTGGGATGTCCTCCATGCCACTAGGTGGCGGAGCTCTCAAAGTGGAAACTTATCTTTGATAGTGAGGCGCGCCTGCTTACATGATTCCACGCCGCCTCAAGTCTCCTCAGTCTGTATCAAAGCAAGATGAGATGCTAAGTGAAAAACTGTCCGGGGAGGCGGGAGGGTCAGCATGGCTAATTCATTTGCTATCTACAGAAAACATCGTTTACGGTGAGCAAACTTGCTCTTTTCTCGTAGATAAGCAGCATGAATTAGCCATGCTGTATGGGAGTTCCCAGCTAATGCATCCCTGATGTAACCAGGAAAAAATGTGATCAAGGCTTATACCATAGGCGGACAGTTTCACAAGGGATACTATCATAGTGAGAACTGTGTTTGTTCCGTCATTCGCAGTCTGCTCACAGCAGTAGTGGAAGGCTTACAGAATAGCGAGGACCCTGGGGTTGTGTTGCAAGCACTTGGGTAAGTTATTCATGGGTATGGCCCAGTGAAGCAAGTACAGTGTGGAAGTGGTGTACGAACTAGGCCGTAAATAGGGTTTCTGAATTCTGTTGTCAGAAGTGAAGAAGCAAGTCAAGAGCCAGTGAAGAGAGCGTCATTGAAGATAGGCAGTCTCGGGCGTTCGGGCTAAAGGAGATACAGAGCTATGGGGCTCTGTAATCAGAAGGATTGTGACGACGTGAAAAATGAATGTTTGTTCACAAATTAGCGTACGGAGGGTAAACTCGTCATGACAGGATCGAGGTTTTGGGTAAAAACTCAGGAGGCTATGGATTGGTTGATGTAGAAGCTGACAAGAATCTGTGCGCGGAAGGCAGGATGTGCTCGGAGCTCCACCTTGTCATGATGAAATCAGACAGAGTGGTTAGCCCAAGATGGGTTGCAGATCGCCGAAGTGCCTGGCGGAGGTGGAGGCGACTGAAAAAGGCAGCCTTCCGGCAAGGGAACATGGGGTGAGAAGTGTGCAGGGTTTCCCGTGGTAGGAACATGAATGTGCTACGGAATCATTTATGTCTATAGAATTATAGGCTTTTGGGTCACAACCGGAAAAATGCAAGATCTCTGACTTGAATTTGGAGGCAAGCGGGAACAAAAGCAGAGACAAGTTGGAGGGGAAATGGCAGGGGGCCATGACGCTGATGTATGCCCGAGCCGAAGCTTCAGTAAAGGAGGGGGTGGAAGACTGGAGACGGTCTGGTGAATCTGCGCTGATAGTAAAAACACAGAAGGTGCCGTATGGTTTTTCTTTTTTTTAGCAGTGTATGGGAAGGAGAGTGTGTTCTGCCACGAAAGCAGTAGGACTCCAAGCTTCGGGAGAATCTCGGATCTAAGATCTGAGTTGTGCCCTTTCAATGGGTAAGCGGTGTATCAACTACCGCTTGGGCGAGAAGGTGTTGTATGTTTTTTAGAGGGATCGATGTTTGGTTTGACGTTAGAGTGTTAAAAATAGGTTCACGCAATGTACGATGTAGATCTGGATAGTTCTGGGAAGGCTGATAATGAGAGGGACGTTCTCTCAGTCTACGACAACTCCGACCTGTGAAAGAGGACGGGCGGTTGGTCAGCAAAGGGGGTCGAGTATATTGTGCTGTTCAGAGACGAAGAGGTCGAGATGGGAAGAACGCCCAGTGCATTTTCCCATTTCTTTGGGTTTTTTTTTTTTTTAACAGCATCCGAAAGTACCCAGTCGAGAGTATGGAAGCAAAGTGGCATGTCTAGAAATTATCAGCCTAGGAACGTAGGAAGATGGATCTACTTCCCAGTCGTTCAAGGATTCCCACTGGAGCTTTGCAGGGAATCTGGAACTTGACAGACCTTGTGTGGTGAAGCACAAGGAGGAGTCCACGGAGGGTTTGCCCGAATGTCTGAAGAGTGCATGGAGACTCGAAGCTCCGGGCGTGTGACGTGTCGTGCCCGCTGTAAGTGGGTTCCGCTTGTGAATCCATATGTAGGTGAAAATAGGAGATTGTTGCCCATGGGAGTGGCATATCATTTGGGATGGAGCAAGCCCACAGGTAACACCGATGTGTTTCGCTATGACTTCGAGTCCCTGTAGCTTCTGGGAGGAAGGGAGCCAGCAGCAGAGGGAAGACGAAGAGCTGACTCTATTGGGTCCAGTGTGAATGGTACATATGGGACAAGACAGATTGAGGATGTCTTGTAACCGAGAACAGTGAGAACTCGGACTGATATTTGTGGTGGTCGCGTGTAGTGCAATCAAGACGCTTTGCCAGGGCCTGCATTCAGACCAAAGGAGGAGGCTTCTTGTCTGAATGGTCGAAAAGTGGGTCACTATGAACTGCAAGGCCTGTGAGTATGTCGCAGATGGGAGTCTGCGCACGCGAGTAGAGTGGGTCAGGCAAAAAGAAGAAGTGCATGAGCAGATTGATCCCAGTGTGGGTGGGCCAGCAGCTATCCGCTGGTAGTTGCCCAGGCAGGAAAAAATATATATATGTCAAGGAAAGAAGTGCAGCAGTACCCCCGCAGAATTCTTGGTGACAAAAAACTTGTGGTGCAGAGGAACTGTTCCTCATTGGTATCTATGAGAGAACGAAGGTTCGGGTTTGACGTAGGCACCCGTACTCCACGTCATGAAGGGTAGCTGCAGTGTAGGTTGGGGGCACACCACTGTGGGAGGAGATGATTGGTCTCCTGTAGCAGAAGCTTGTAGTGCGGCAAGAAAGAAGTTGAGAATGTACCTCCGTATTACTTCGAGAGGAAAGATCGATTGAACTGTGTCCCGGGATAGAATTGGGTGAGCCAGCTTCCCACTAAAGTGGGAATAGGGGGTTCTAGAAAACCTGATGGCTCATGGAGGGTGGCAGAGGCTCCAGACCTCTACCGCGTCCCCTGCGAATGGATGGTTGAAGTTGACACCAGTGGGTCAGTAAAAACCAAAATCATCTGGCAATATGATTTTGTTGAATCCTCCATGGACAGAGACCTAACTTTATCTTTTGTTTCTATAGGTGAGAAGGGCGTCCCCGTATGTAATATTCGATAGGGAGAGGCAATTTGCCTTTGGTAATTTCCGGGTAGAAATTGAAACCTGGGTTCATCATTTTATCGCTAGGTGTTACTTTACTCAGAATCTCAATTCATTCAGCCAGCCTGTCACCCATAATAAAGACAGAAAGATAAATGGTTCGCCAGTTAATAGTACAGCTTTGCTGGTCCGTACGGAAGGACAGCGACTAGCGGTATTGGTGTTGGCGGTAGATTTCTCTGAAAATATCTTGACATGTAGTATGCAATATCGAGTGCCCTGGGACAGAAGCTTCAGAGACATGCACTTCCCGTGCGCGGGGAACTGAATGAAGGCCAGATTTTGTATGTTCTTGACCACTTTTTTTTTTTTTTTTTAAGGTCAATTTGATAGGAAGCCTGACGCTATAAGGAGGACGACGCTTCCGGCTTGGTTCTTATAGTTGGCAGCACCCAGGTGTCGGGAATACTCTAGGATTCCAAACATTTGTTGTGTGGGACATGGAATGTACGAAATCCTACGTCGAGGCTGTGTCCTTCTGATTCCTGGAAGGTAATAAGACGGATCCGCCAAGGAAAAGATCGGTCACACTGCAGCGGAGCAGGATGTGAGAAAAAACATCCCGTGGAAAAAACTAGCCATACAGGCAGGAGTGCCCGGAGAAGATTACTATATAGGAAGATGGCAGGGGGGAGCCTGGCGGCCAGAGAAAGTTGTCTGATGGCAACCACAGGGTGATCAAGTCCCGTCGGGTGGCAAGTGAAGTCGGCGCTGTACAACAACATTACAAGCTGCAAGAGCCCTGGATCTTGAGGGATCCTGTCTGCTGAATGTAGATCGTGGTTGAGCTGTAGCACCCATTGGGTGCAATGACGCCAGCTGAAAGGTGCCATGTAGTATTCCAGCTCAGGATGTGTCCTGCAGGATATACATGTCCTCATAGAAGAGTCCTTGAGTCTTGAACAACGCCAGTGTCTGAAGAAGAAGAAAGACCTTTTCTCTCTCTTTTTTTTTTTAATGAACCACTTGAAGAAGGATCCGCGTGCGCTTACGCCCAGATCCATTATGCATGCGCTTACGCCCAGATCCGTTATGCCCTCATTTTTGATGCTTCAATTATGTCAGGGAGCCACTCGGTCGCCCGACAGCACATGTGCGCTGGCTTTGGAACGTAGGGCCGACCGGTTGACTGTGGGCAGTTGTACTGCGATGCATAGTCGATTATCTGGGTGGCGGTGAATGCGGCGGCATGCCAGAGCGCCCATGGATGCATCCTATTGTTTGCGGACCTGTCTGTGCCACCGCGGGTGCACCGGCAAGCCTGAGGATGCGCTCACGTCTCAGGTCGTTGACAGAGGTGTCTGTGTCTTGGTGCTCCAAGCATGCATTGGGTTTTAGGTACTCCTGCGCCCATTTCAGTAGTACGGTGCCTCCCCCGTGCAGGCGTCTGTGCTTCGTGGAGCCCGCGCCTGCTTCGGAGCCCTGGCGCATGTGTTGGAGACTTGGCGTGCCTGCTTCGGCTTTTTTTTATTATTATTATTATTTTTTTTTTTTTTATGATGGCCATGAGCACGCGACAGTAGGTCTGGGTGCCTGCTCTGACCTCAGGGCGCAAGCTTCAGAGCGGCGGTGCACGCGTCGATGCCCTGGCGCGCCGAACGCACCGATGCCTCGGCGCACGCACACGACACGGCTCATGCATCGATTACACGGTGCGTCGGCGCACGCATCGATGCCTCAGCGCGTGCACAGATGGCCCAGCGCATGCGTCGATTCCACGGCACGCCAGCACACGTGCTGATGCCCTGGCACCTGGGAGATCTGCGTCAGCAGACGCATTAGTGCCTCTGAACGCCTGCGGCCGCATCAGTGAGTGAACCGGTGCTTCAGTGCATTGGTGCCGCCCGATGTGTGCAGAATATTCAGTGCTTCGACACGTCCTTGCGTCGGTAGGTCCACTGAATCCAGACGCAGCACACCCTGAGCCCTGTTCAGCACCGGCCCGGATTAACCGGGAGGTCCACCGAGGGGGCTTCATATGACGGCCCCTGGGGGGAGGGGTGTGTGCCCAGAGAAGGTTTATTCACTTCTCCTGGGGGCAGCTAGTGCTTCTGTGTCTGAAGCATCTGTTCTATCTTCTTTTTTCTTCTTTTCTGTTTTATTTATATTTATTTTTTTAAATTCAGAAAAATGTGAGAAATAGAGAGCTCTGCGCACTCAGTCGAGTGGAAAAAAACAGACTGAGGAGACTTGAGGCAGCGCGTATCACTGTCAAAGATAAGTTTTCAGCCTTGAGAGTTCTGCCACCTAGTGGCACGGAGGACATCCCATACAGCAGTGGTCCTCAACCCTGTCCTGGGGGCCCACCAGCCAGTCGGGTTTTCAGGATATCCACAATGAATAGTGCATGCAAATTTTCTCTCATGCATATTCATTGTGGATATCCTGAAAACCCGACTGGCTAGTGGGCCCCAGGACAGGGTTGGGGACCACTGCCATACAGCATGGCTAATTCATGCTGCTTATCTATGAGGAAAATGGAGTCAATTTGTACACAGAATGGAGACTGTGACGAATGTACTCTTATTTTCAAAAGCGCTTCTGGGTAACAAGACCCTCCCTTCTGCAAGATATAGAAAATCCTTTAGATTTTGACTGTAGTTATGAGGATATTGCACCACATAGAACTGGTGTATAGAGTTATGGGATGTAAGCATGGAGCCCAAGAATTCTTTCTTGGCAAGATGGTCTAGTTGCCTTTTTCAGAGTGGACTCAACTATAACTGACTGATGCTGCAGTCAGACAACTTTAAATCTCAAAAATCTTTTGGACTTTGTAATTGAAATATGGCTTCCTAACCATGGGAACACCAGAGATAGGCTTGTCCCAAAGTCTCATCTTGCAACAAGGTCAGACCATTGTGGATTGGAAGAGCCACTTGACGCGATAGGTTCAGACTTCTAAGCTGGGGATCTCTGATGCTAGGCAATGTCCCCACCTTTTGCACAAACTCTGAATATGACAGGTGTTCCGGATATGGTGAGGTGTATCTGGAAACAGGCAGAAAACATACCTGCAGATCCCTCTTGAACTTGAGGGTCTACTAACCCAGGACCCCTATGACAACTGGCTCTGAGAGGAAAAAGCCCTGGTAAATTGCCTCTGAGCAACTTGACTCCAAGGCCATTGAGTGAGAAGAACCACCCCATAATCAAGGGATCCGAGTATATGTTCACCCCGATGGGTTATTATTGGAACTCTGGTCTGAGGTACTGTTGCAACAATGCTGGAGAAGAGGGGTTGGATTACATCTTTTGTCTATTGAAACAAAGAGGTAACGAAATTTTAGTGGACTTGCAATCTGGTCAAGCAAATGATGTGGCCTCCAACCTGGTGTACGCAGTGGAACATTCTCTTCAGGGGCAAAAATAGGTTCCTGCACCTGAACAGGAGATTTTTTTTTCTTTTTTAAGGAAAGCAACAAAATGAAGCATATCAAGTCTTTAATCAGAGGCCATCTGGTAATTGGAGGGGGGGCAGTAAGATGATCCCCACTGTAATGCAGATCAATTGTAGAGCAGAGACATTTTTGTCGCTGCATGAATCGGTCGCATTTAAGTGACTGGCCTTAAATGGGCAACCATGTCCCCCCTTCCCCCGCTGTACATAGATAGGCCTTTGAGATGGTGGGTTGATGTTCATCTATGCATTGGGTGTATCAATGCTTCTTCTATGAACTGATGCGTCTTCTGTGCATGGGATGCACCAAGGCTTCCCCTGTGCATAGAGTGCACCGAGGCTTCCTGCTTTGAGAGTACTGCTGCATCCAGCACATCTGTGCATCATGCGTCCAGCAGACATACTTTCTGGGATGAAAGCTCCAGTTCGATGCAGGGTGATTGTATCGCTCAATCCTGTGGCTTCAATTTGGGCCGAAGAGGAGTTCTTGAGGAGCTTCTGCTCAGCTCATTTCCCAGTGAGGCAGCCAACACTGCGCTGTGGGAAGAGGAACAACTGTGACTTCTGAGAGACTTACGCAGTTCCTCCAAGCGGTGTGCCCTTGAGAACACTGGACATTTGTCCACAGGCATAATGTTTGCCTAGACATAATCTAGAGCAAAGCCAGGATAATATGCAGTGTTCTTGCCAGCCTTATGTAGCGGCAAACTTTTTTTTTTTGTTTTAAGAGCACAGAAAAGTGTGCAGCAAGACAACTAAAAATAAGAAAACTGAAGAAAATAACAAAAAAAAACAAATCAGATTTTAAAGGATTTTGAGAAAAAAAAAAAATTGACTGGAGAGACTGAGTGCATGTCCAGGCTGTGCTCAGACAAATAATGACTGAGAAGACTTCTGTGGGAACGCCTACAAATGCTCAGTAGAACTCAAAGCTCTACTAGCATCAGTTCAGTACCACCAGATGGCATCACCCACAGATCATAGGTAATTCAGCCTGCTTATTGACAGAAAGAAAAAAAAAAAAACCACAAACTTGTTCCAAGGTCACATACACACTGAGTCGGTGGAAGAGCCTGGAAGTAGAAGAGCAGCTTTCTAATCCCATACAAACCTTTAACAGTGTATCGGAGGTGGGTCGGTCCTGAGGGATCTTCTGCAGGCAGGAATCCACAAAGTTCCGGATGTATTCGGACCTGAAAGAGAATGGAGCCAGACAGATACTATCACTAAATGTTGAGGTTCCCAAAACTCACCCAGTCCCCCCTTTCAGCTATATAAATGTCTCCCCCCCTCAGTAAAAACCACTTTGTAAGACTGAACTCCTTTGAGAGAAGATTGTGTGTGCAGTTCAACTCATTATACTGCACACATCATGTTACATATTCAATTTCTGCACAGCGCAATGGAATCTGCTTTTTTTTTTTTGTAACAGTCATCAAAAAATATGACAGCTCTTGCCTAATGATGCTACAAATATCAGTATAGGAGGAAAGACATCTTGAACTTTCTATTTTTTTGTCACTGTGCTGTGAAAAAAGTAAACTGAACAGAGGCAAGATGGAAGTCGACGAGCAATCATACATACAGCAAGCACCCAACATATGAGGACAAAGACACAAATATCTTATTTCACTGTTTTCTATTTTATAGGGCACTGTGGGAATTCCAGAAAGAAGTCTTACCAGTGGTTGGACTGGAGCACCGGGGATTCATTCTGAGCAATATGGTATAAGGCACTCATAGCATTCATGTTGAACAAGGGAGGCTTCCTTTCAGCTTTGATTAGAGGGGAAAGGTAAAAGCAGGGAGAGAAAAATACATCAGAAAAAAGAAAATTAAAAAAGAGAGACAGGTCAACGTCAGACTAGGGAGACAGCACCAATTACTAATATTTCAAGAGGGTTAGGCTGGTCTGTCTCCTGCACAATAGAGATGGTCATGACTAATAGTCCCACCTACTGTTTCATGGCAGATGTGTTATAGGGACATTCAGCCCTTCTGCTTGCTGCGATTTCACAGTATGATAAGTTGGAATTATTGATACCTAGCTCGATGGTGGTGATTCCCAGGGACCACACATCCACTTTCCCATCATACTGCCCTTCATCCATAGCCAGGATTACTTCTGGGGCCATCCTGCGGAGACAACAGGAGAAGGGAAGAGGATATTATAGGCTCTAGGAGTTCCAACATCTCAAGTCAGAGGCAAAAAACATAGCATGGTTAATGATTCATTCAATATTGAGGTAGTTTCCTCCTTGCTCATAGTGTAGAATAGTAAATGATGTCATTACTTTTCTAAAGTGACTGACATTACTTATCTTGAAATCAATCAATTTGATATGTATGTATAACACTTGAGAGCTAAGACAGACCTAAAACTTAATAAAAACCTATGTATAAAATGATTCTTCCTGTGAGCATCTCCTATGTATTCAGCTATTTTGTGATATCCCAGCTCACTTTTTTTTTTTACAACTGAAGGTAGACATTTAATCTTATCTATCAATTTCCTTTCCTTGAATTCCACTATATCACTCCAAAAGTGTGGATTCATTCCCCCCGCCCAGCAGTTGGAAAAATGTGTGTCCTCTGTCTTCATGACATCATGACTGGTACTTACTTTAGTACAAGACAATTAAAAGCAGGTATTCTTATGATAAAGCAATTGAAATAGAACTTGGAACTAATCTCACAGAAATTTCAAGAACAAGTAACAAAGCAAAACTCAATCTTCCAAGAAAATGTACCTTTTCAGACAATCCCCACTAGATCACAGAAGAAGCAGAATCAACAGGATATATGAAAAAGAAGAGGTGCTCCTCACCTGAACGCTGAAAGAAAAGACATATCCAGCTGTCCAAGAATCACCACATTCCTAACAGCACAGGCTATAACTTCCTGGGAAGGTTCTGGACTAGTGTAATGGGATTCAAGGAAAGGAAATTAACAGGTAAGATTAAATTTCTACTTCCTTATCCTGCTACACCAGTGCAGAACCCTCCCAGGAAGTACTCAAGCCCATCTGGAGCTAACCTTTAAAAAGGAGATACAGCTTTTAAAACTAAATCAAAGGGGAAAGCCAACACTCGCTCAGCAGCGCATGGTTTGGAGGGAGGTATCTTCGAAGGATACTAACGAAGCATTATAGTTAGGGCATCTCAACAGAGAGGTCCCAATGAGAAAAGTAGTCCACGTGCCTATAATTAAAGACTCACCTGACCTAAAAGATTCCAATTTATCCATGTGAACTGAAAAGCAGAATGTTAATACAAACAAAAAACACACTTTGAAATGTTTGTATGCTAATGCCAGAAGTCTAAAAAGTAAAATGGGCGAGTTAGAGTGTAAAGCAGTGAATGACAACATAGACGTAATTGGTATCTCAGACATGATGGAACGAGGATAACCAATGTGATAGTGCTATATCAGAGTACAAATTATATCACAATGATAGAGAGAAGCAACTTGGTGGTGGGGTAGCACTTTATGTTTGGGATGGCATAGAGTCCAACAAGATAAAGATCCTGCAAGAGACTAAATACACAATCAAATTTTATGGGTAGAAATCTTGTGTGTTGGGGGGAAGAGTATAGCAATAGGAGTATACTACCATCCATCTGGCCAAAATGATGAGACAGACAATGAAATGCTAAGAGAAATTAGGGAAACTAACCAATTACCCCAATATTGGCTGGGTAAATATAACATCAAGACATACTAGAGAGATAAAGTTCCTGGATGGAATAAATAACAGTTTTATGGAGCAACTGGTTCAGGAACAGATGAGAGAGACCAATTTTAGAACTAATTCTCAGTGGAGCGCAGGATTTCATGAGAGAGGTTAACAGTGGTGAGGCCACTTGACAATAGTGATCACATGATCAAATTTGAATTAATGATGGGAAGGAGAACAGTAAGTAACTAGCACTACACTTTCAAAAGGGAAACTTTGAGAAAATGAGAACAATATAGTAAAAAAAACCTGAAAGGGGTAGCTACAAAGGTTAAGAGTGTGTAACAGGCAGGGACATGTTAAAAAAAAACAATCTTAGAAGTGTAATCAGATGTATTCCATGCATTAAGAAAGGTGGAAGGAAGGTCAAACAAGGCCTCCAGGCGATTAATGTTCTAGCAGGACTCTTCGGTATTCCAGCACCCCTGGGCCGTTAACTCCAGACAGTGAGTCCCCCAACTGTGGAGACTCGCATCTGTCGTGAGTACCAACCAGGCTGGAGAGGACAAGGGAACTCCCTTTCTCAGATGATTCTCCTGCAACCACCTCTGGAGGTGTGAGCAGATTTCCATCGGTAAGTGGAGCCGAACCGCATAATCCTGAACCTGCAGGTTCCAATGAGATAGCAGAAAGTGCTGAAGAGGACGTATATGTGCCCTTGCCCATGGCACCACTTCCAGGGTAGCTGCCATCAAACTGAGTACCTAAAGGTAGGACCACACTGTCGGGACCTATGGTGTTCATCAACTGACGCACTTGAGACATCAATCTCTGGATCCAAACTTCCAGTAAGAAAAAATCTGTCCTATCCAGTGTTGAACTGGACCCCTAAATACTCCAACGACTGGGATGGTTGAAGATTGCTCTTGGACAAGTTCACCACCCAACCGAGCTACAATAAGATCAACTTGTATGTCACCAGGCTGCTCTCTTCCTGAGACTTGGTTTGAATCAGCCAGTTGTCCAAATACGGGTGAACCAGGATTCCTTCTTTTCGCAAGGCTGCCACTATAACCACCATAATCTTGGAAAATGTTCTGGGAGTGATGGCGAAACCAAAAGGTGCCCCAGCACTGCAAAGCATAGAAAGTGTTGGTGTGCCAATCGGTTGGGAATATGAAGGTAAGCTCTGACAGATCCAAGGAGGTCAGACATTCCCCAGATTGCACTGCCATTATTACAGAGCATAAGGTTTCCATTTGAAAATGAGTCACCTTCAAGTGACGGATGACCCTCTTGAGATACAAGAAGGGACGAAAGGAGCCCTCCTTGGGCACAACAAAATAAATGGAATATCGCCCCAAACTTTCTTGAGACATGGGCACTGGAACCACATCCTTCAGTCCAAGCAGCCTTTGAAGCATGAGCTCCACTGCCTTCTGCTGCAGAGAGTGGCAAAGGAATACCATGAACAAGTCCCAAGGAATACTGCGAAATTCCAGTGCATACCCTTCACGTATCACCTCCAGGACCCACTGGTCCGACGCATTTCGACCCACTTCCGATAAAAGAGAGAGAGATATCCTCCTATTTCCCGCTCCGGAAGATGAGTTGGCAAACCTTCACTGGGAAGCTCAGGAAGGTCCACCACCCAAGCCCGCTCCTCTTGGGCTGCCGGGGACAAAAGGACTGAGACTTACCAAAAGGCCGAGACCACTGAAAGGTCGTTCCTCTGTAGGGACAAAAACTCCTGGAACCCCAGAAACTACCCCTCATACCAAAGGAATGCAGTAACTGTTTCTTACCCTCCGGCAACTGAGGCACCGGAGACTCGCCCCACTTACTGGCCAGTTTCTCCATCTCGCTCCCAAACAAGAGCAAGCCTTTAAAGGGGATCTTGGTGAGTGGCTTTGGAAGCTGTGTCAGCTGACCAATTTTTGCAACCACTGTTGACGCTTGGCCACTCCTCTGGCCAAAGTTTGGGCCAAATCATAGCCTGTGTCTGCTAAAAAGGCAGCAGCAGGCTCCATAACTTCTCTGGAATTTCCTCCAGAGTCATCAATCCCCTGAGAGAGAAGTAGACAAGATCTCGCCACCAGGGCACAACAGGAGGCAATCTGTAAATTCATCGCCACTGCCTCAAAGGCTTGCTTAAGAATAGCCTCAGTCCTTCTATCATGTACATCCTTCAAGGGCACTCCTCCTTCTTCGTGTGTAGTCGTCTGCTTAGACATGGAACATACCACAGCATCCACTTTGGGAAAACACAAAAGCTCTCTCACAGCCGGATCCAGAGGGTACAGGCTTTCCAATGTCCAACCCCCTTTAAAATTTGCCTCTGGAGCATCCCATTTCAGATCAATCAATTCCTGGATGGCATCCATCACCGGGAAAAAACAAGAGGCTTTACGTAAGGAAACCAAAATGGGATTCTTCCTCGGTTCTGACATAGCAACTGAACGAAGAACACCCAGCTGTTTCAAGGTCTGGGAAATCAGGGACGGCAGTTCATCTCTATGAAAGAACCACAACATGGTTTTGATATGGTTCCAGCCCTGGAGGAATTTCCCCATCTTCCAGGGAGTCCAGAGCAACCTCATCATCAGCGTCATCTGGATTCCTGTTGGGAACACCTGCAGGGAGCCAGGGTGAGCCCCGGCACTTAAGCATAGGACTGGAAGAGGGAGGAGCCACTGGCTGAGGGTCCGACTGGAAAGAAATGGGGGTAGCGGAGGACTGTGCCTGAAGAAAGACTTGTAAGCCTTAAAAAATTTCCACCCAAGAAAACGCAGCCGGGTCCAGACCAAGCCCGGAAGGAACTGGAGCTGGTCTCACAGAACTGCCCTCGCCAGTGGAGGAGCCGGTCAAGGGAGAACCAAGATCTGACATCCCCCCCAGTCAAGGCCATGACCAACCCATCATCAGAGTGGGAAGAGCCAGGCTTAGCAAAATCCAAGGAAGACAACTCTACCTGAGCATCTGAGCAACACTGACACAAGGTTAGAAGCCAGGTCATGCTGAGAAGCCCTAATATGACAGGCAATGCAAATAGGAAGACGCTTGGGCTTCTTGCTTACTGGCACCATCACTGCAGTAAATGTGCGTTGGAACAGCTCACACTCAAAAATGAAATGCGCCCAAAAAATAAGCGATTAGAAGAAAGCGCAGCAAGGCGCACGCACAATCTGTGCGCTATGTTAAGTGCATAAAAGTCTGAGCGTGTAAAAAGCGAGCGCACAATGTGTGCGCTACGCCAACACACTGCACACACAGACGGCCTATAGAGGGTAGCAGAACATACACAAGAACGCGCAAAAACGGCCGCCATGGCCTACCACACGGCGTGAAAGAAAAAATCCAAAGTGCGGGGCCTAGCCCACCGGGAGCTGCTCAACCCACCAGGCTGCCCAGTTCCCCAACCCCAACAGGAATGGGAACAAACATCGGCATGGCCACCAAGAACGGAGACCAAAGGAAGTCCTAAAACCCCTCTAACTGTCTCTGATTCAAGTAAAACGTATTTAAAACCTTACCTTAGCTAAATGCTTACCAGCTGAGAACAGAGATGGTCTCTGGCTGCAGAGAGGGCATCTGCTCTCACCGCTGCACTCGGCCTCCTGCACCAGCTGCCTTTCAGCTGAACTAGCAGCTAACTCCACGTTGGGAAACCCAGCTACTAGACCAAGGCACACCTCTGAGGGACCATGGAAATCACCTCAGGAATTCTTAACTGAGGGAGGAATCTTTAGGTATCACCGCAGGAGAGTGAAGCTTTCTTTTCCTGCATTTAGAATGTAGAGATTACTTACCTGATAATCTCGTTTTCCTTAGTGTATGCAGATGGACTCAAAACAAGTGGGTATAGTGTGCTCGTGCTAGCAGTTGGAGATGGATCTGACGTCAGCACGGGTACATATACCCCTGCAGGAAGTGCAGCAATTCAGTAATCTTCCTTGCAAAAGCTTTATGGATATATGTGTGACTGACCGATCGATTAAATGAACATGATTACCCTGACCGATTGATAGTAGCTGGAGACCGCCAGTGTTCCCAACCAGAAGGCGTCGACACCCGGCAGGGTGGATGCCCTATATAAGAAAACATGGCTTACCGTGAGTCGGTGAATCCCCAGGTATACCAGCAGCCGGGCGGGATGCTGAGTCCATCTGCATACACTAAGGAAAACAAGATTATCAGGTAAGTAATCTCTACATTTCCTAGCGTGTAGCAGATGGACTCAAAACAAGTGGGATGTACAAAAGCTACTCCCGGACTGGGTGGGAGGCTGCCCGAGGTCCGTTTAGGATTGCCCTCGCAAATGCTGTGTCCTCCGTGGCCTGGACGTCCAGACGGTAGAATCTGGAGAAGGTATGGAGGGAGGACCACATTGCCGCTCTGCAGGCGACAGCATCCTAGTTTCTGCCCAAGAGGCCGCCTGTGCTCTGGTAGAGTGAGCCTTGACCCGTAGAGGTGGTGGTTTTCCCGCTTCTACGTAGGCCGCCTTGATAACTTCCTTGATCCAGCGGGCGATGGTTGCCCGTGAGGCTGCTTCCCCTTGCTTCTTCCCGCTGTGAAGGACGAACAGGTGGTCCATCTTTCGTACTGCTTCCGACATTTCCAGGTATCTGGACAGTAGCCTGCCGATGTCGAGATGGCGCAGTATTCGACCTTCTTCCGACTTCTTCAAACCTTCCGTGGTTGGTAAGGATATGGTCTGGTTGAGGTAGAAGTGTGAGACTACTTTGGGTAAGAAGGAAGGAACCGTGCGAAGATGGATAGCCTCTGGAGTGATTCTGAGAAACGGATCACGGCAGGACAGCGCCTGTAGCTCTGAGATGCGGCGTGCTGAGCATACGGCCAGCAGGAACACCATCTTAAAGGTCAACAAACGGAGGGACAGGCCTCGAAGGGGCCTGAAGGCGGGTCCCGCTAGAAATTCCAAAACTAGGTTGAGGTTCCACAGGGGCACTGGCCACTTCAGTGGCGGGCGAATGTGTTTGACTCCTTTCAGGAAACGTGAAACGTCTGGTTGTGTGGCAATGCTGTTGCCGTCACGCCTGGGACCGTAGCAAGACAGCGCTGCCAACTGAACCTTGATTGAATTGAGGGACAGATCCTTCTGAAGTCCATCTTGCAGGAAATCCAAAATGATAGGGATTTTAGCGGCATGTGGATTGGTGCTGTGGGTGTCGCACCAGGTTTCAAATACTCTCCAGATTCTTATATATGTTAGTGATGTGGAGAACTTGCATGCTCGGAGGAGTGTATCTATTACTGGACCAGAGTATCGTCTTTTCTTCAGCCTAGCCCTCTCAATGGCCAGACCGTAAGAGAGAATTGAGCTGGATCCTCGTGGAGGATGGGACCTTGCCGCAGCAGGTCCCTGTGTGGAGGCAGTGGTAGTGGATTCCCTGCCAGTAGTCTTCTCATGTCTGCGTACCAGGGTCTTCTTGGCCAGTCCGGGGCCACTAAAAGAACTAAGCCTCTGTGCCACTGAATCTTGTGTATAATGGCGCCCAGCAGGGGCCATGGAGGAAAAGCATATAGCAGGATCCCTTGAGGCCATGGCTGTACCAGGGCATCGATCCCCTGGGATAGAGGATCCCGCCTGCGGCTGAAATATCTGGGTACTTGAGCGTTGGACCTATCCGCTAGTAGGTCCATGCCCGGCGTCCCCCACTGATCCACAATCATCTGGAAAGCTGTGGGCGACAGCTGCCATTCCCCCGGGTTTAGGTTTTCTCTGCTGAGGAAGTCTGCCGTGGTGTTGTCCTTCCCGGCGATGTGGACGGCGGAGATGTCCTGGAGATTTGCTTCCGCCCAAGTCATCAGGGGGGCTATTTCTAGGGATACCTGTCGGCTTCTGGTTCCGCCCTGTTGGTTGATGTATGCCACTGTGGTGGCGTTGTCCGACATCACTCTGACCGCTCTATTTCGAAGTCTGTGGGCAAATCGCAGGCATGCTAGCCTGACTGCCCGTGCCTCTAGTCGGTTGATGTTCCATCCCCACTCTTCTCTGTTCCACCGCCCTTGGGCGGTGAGTTTCTTCGCAGTGTGCTCTCCATCCGTTCAGGCTGGCATCTGTAGTGAGCAGGGTCCAGGTTGGGGAGGACATTCTTGACCCCCGGCTCATGTGGCCGGGCTGCAACCACCACCGAAGCTGATTCCGCACTCTAACTGGTAGAGGTAGGTGTACGGTGTAGTTCTGTGATCGTGGGCTCCACTGAGATAGGAGGGCGCGTTGTAATGGTCTCATATGAGCCTGCGCCCATGGTATCACCTCCAGAGTGGATGCCATAAGGCCGAGGACCTGTAGATAATCCCAAGCTGTGGGCCGGGAGGCGCTCAGGAGGGCTTGCAGACGATTCCGGAGCTTTGATCGCCTCTTGGAGGTCAGACTGACCTTGTCTTCCTGGGTGTCGAATCGGACTCCTAGGTATTCCAGAGACTGAGAAGGCTGTAGGGAACTCTTGTTCAAGTTTACTACCCATCCTAGGCTTTCCAGAAGAGCTATAACTCTGTTGGTTGCCTGGTGGCTCTCCTCTGGTGACTTTGCCCTGATCAACCAATCGTCCAGGTAGGGATGGACGAGGATTCCTTCCTTCCTGAGGGACGCCGCCACTACTACTATGACTTTGGTAAAGGTCCGCGGCGCGGTGGCTAACCCAAAGGGTAAAGCTCGGAACTGGAAGTGTTGGTTCAGGACTTTGAAGCGTAAATAGCGCTGGTGATCCCGATGGATTGGGATATGCAAGTAGGCTTCCGACAGATCTAGGGATGTGAGAAACTCCCCTAGCTGTACTGCATTTTTGACAGACCGCAGAGTTTCCATGCGAAAGCTGGGGACCCGTAGGTGCCGGTTGACTGATGTAAGGTCCAGGACAGCCCTGAAAGTGCCCTCCTTCTTGGGCACTATGAAATAAATGGAATAATGCCCAGAATTTATCTCCCCTGCAGGCACTGGGATTATGGCTTTTAGGGACAGGAGCCTCCGCAAGGTAACTTCTAGTGCCGTCCTCTTGAGGGGTGAACAAGGAGATTCCACAAACTTGTCCGGCGGGAGCTGAAGAAAGTCCAGGTAATACCCTTCTCGGATGATGGCGAGAACCCACTGGTCCGAGGTAATCTCGACCCATCTGCGGTAGAAGAGGGTTAGCCTGCCCCCTATGGCTGCTACCCCCGGATGGGTCGGTTGATTGTCATTGTGGGGTACGGCCGGGACCCGAACCTGAGCCGGTTCCCCTCTTGTTGCGCTTAGTCCGAAAGGACTGGTTCCTGGCCTGCGAACGGGGTGCTTGGTAGCAAGTCCTGTAAGGGTTGCAGCGCTGAGAGTTTCTACCTCTGGATGGTCTAGGAAAAGGGCGCTGGCTCCTCCTTGACCTGTCTTCTGGTAGACGGGGTAACAGAGAGGCGCCCCATTTATTGGCTAGTTTCTCGAGGTCGCTGCCGAACAGGAGGGATCCCTTAAAGGGCATTCTCGTGAGACGTGTCTTGGAGGAGGAGTCGGCCAACCAATTACGTAGCCAGAGCTGTCTCCTGGCTGCCACCGAGGATGACACTCCCTTGGCTGCTGTACGGACTAGGTTGGAGGCTGCATCAGTGAGGAACGAGAGAGCTGATTCCATCTCTTCTCCCGGGGCGTTGTTCCTAGCCTGTGATAAACAGGAACACGTCACCACAGTGCAGCAGGTCGCAATTCGTAGGGACATGGCTGCCACCTCAAAGGCGTGTTTCAGAATGGCGTCCATGCGCCGGTCACGTGTATCCTTGAGGGCCGTCCCCCCTTCCACCGGAATGGTGGTGCGCTTCACAATTGCGCTAACTATGGTGTCTACCTGGGGGCACGCCAGCATCTCCTTGGTCGCCGGGTCTAAGGGGTACATGCCAACCAAGACCCGACCCCCTTTGAATGAGGCCTCTGGCGCATTCCATTCCAGATCGATTAGCTGCTGTGCTGCTCGTAGGAGGGGAAAATGGTGAGTCGTTTGGCGCAGGCCCTCTAACAGGGGGTTCATTCTACGTTCCCCTGGGGTGTCATTGCCCGGGAGAGCCAGTTCCGACAGGCATTGTGAGATCAGGCTTGGGAGATCCTCTTTCAGAAAGAAACGCCTCATGGTCCGATATGGTTCAATCACCGAGGGAAGTTCTCCCTCCTCGGGGGGCTCGTCGTCTTCCTCAGAGCAATCTGAATCCCCATAAGTGGGGCTTCCGGGTGGCGAGTGGCCGTGCCTAGGCCTTGAGGGTCCAGGGGCCGGGTCATTCGGTACGTATGGACCCGTTCGGGGATCAGACTGCATTCTGACAAAGGCATGAATCCCCTTGAATAATTTCACCCAGGAGAGCGAAGCAGGATCTGGCCTTAGGGGCACCAGGTCTCTCGGGTTCCCCGGCTGCTCACCGCGGCCTGCTAGGTCCGGGGTGTTCCCTGAGGAACTGGCAAGTGCGCTGGGCTGGGACCAGTCCTGGCCTGGAATTCCCAGGGCCTCCTCACATTGGGCACATAGGGAGTCTACTTCCTCGCTCTGTGTGGCTCTGAGGTTGCATGCTGAGCAGAGGCTTAGAGCTCTTATGCCTGATTCTGGAGGTGCCGGCTCTGCGGACGCATGGGCTCTCTTACGCTCCATTGCGTCTGTTATCTTCTCCCAGCTGGGGTCTGCGCTCTGTAATATGCGCGAAAGATGTGCGCCTAACAATATGCGCTTATCCACGTGCGCCTGTCCACGCGCGCTTATCAACGGGCGTGTAACATGCGCCTAGCAACGTACGCGTAGCAACGTACGCCTATCGACGTGCGCTTAGCAACATGCGCCTGCGCGTAGCAACGTGCGCTCAGCAACGTGCGCCTATCTTCAACATGAATCCAGATGACTTCTATCAGATATGCGCCCAAGTATTTTCAGGCACCTAACATATACTCCCTGCGCCTGTGCGCTCAGTCTACCCTGAGCGCTAGAGCGCGGCGACGAACCAGGGCAGAAGGCGACGGCGAGCAGGCAGGCAAGATGGCGACCTCCTAGGCGGGTTGCCACGTAGGCAGACTCCGCTGATCCTCACTTCCTCAGAGACCAACAAGTAAAGATGTACACCTTACCTTGTCTTCGGCGCTTCCCGGCTGCGACCCAGGCGGTCTCCGGCTGCGGGGGGAGAGGGTGATTACCGTCACCGCCGCGCTCGAGGAAGTGAACCCGCTGCCTCTAGGCCGCGCCCGAACTCGTCTCGCTCGGGGGCCAAGTCCACGCCGGGACCAAGGCTGCCTCTAAGCCGCGCCCGAGCCCTTCTCACTCGGGGGCTAGGTCCCTGCCGCGAGCCGGCCACCGGACCGAGGCTCTTACCTCCGAGGGTCCATGGAAATCACCTTGGGAAACTCAACTGGGGGAGGGACCGAATGGTATCACCGCAGGAGTGCGGGGCTCATCTTCAGGTAGGTTTCTTCTATGAATTTAGTCGTTAGAATTTGGAAAAACGCTCAGCGAGCGTGAGGTAGCTCCAAACTGCTTTGGAGACAGAAATTACTGAATTGCTGCACTTCCTGCGGGGGTATATGTACCCATGCTGATGTCAGATCCGCCTCCAACTGCTAGCACGAGCACACTAAACCCACTTTTTTTGAGTCCATCTGCTACACGCTAGGAAATTTCAAATTTCTTCTTTCAAAAAGCTCAAAGCAGTTCCCATAGGGAGATGCACATCCACCATCTGCTGGAGACGGAGAATACTGGCACACTGGAGTTACTGCAGAGTTATGTATACTGTAGCATCAGTATACATCTCCTGGCAGGGGAGCATAAACCCACTGTTCCTTAGTCCATCTGCCTACTTTAAAATTGTGTTATATTAGGCTTTAAATAACACTACACGCTAGGAAATAAGAAATTTACAGGAAATTGAAGGGAAAAAAAATACAGAGATAGGATACACGACCATGCTGGTGTTCAGAAAAAAAGATTGAGGGGGGTCACAAGGCAATCCCTGAGCAGTAATTCCTGCACATGCTCAGTAGAGCCTAAACTCTACACGTTTGGCGAGAAGGGTCCGTTCAGTGTCACCGGATGACATCACCTAAGTCATGGCTTATTCAGCCCTTCTTATCAACAGAGAATAAACCACATATGCATGCAGTACTCAAAAAAGGATCATTTATATACATGGGGAATTTTACTAGCAAGAGACTAAATGCTTTATGCTATTGTCACATTTTCAAGTTTATCTGGTCTCAGGGAAAGAATGGTTTCATGTTGTGAGTGCACTACTCACCAATACGGCGTCCCCACGAAAGAATTAGCTGGAGCCACAATAGAGGCAGAACCAAAGTCCCCAAGTTTCACCAGCCCGGGCTCTGTCAGAAGGATGTTCCCAGCTTTCACATCCCTATTGGAGAGAGTGTGGAATGGGAAGAGGGAAACATCAGTAAGATGTTGATGTGGAGTCCAGCCTATCCCAAAGCTGAAAGTTTAATAATGGCAGTGACTGGGAAGGGTTCTGTATCCAGTTTCCAAGGAACAGATTTAAAACCACAGGACTGAATTAGTATGGTGACCAGAGCTAGCCTCTGTCTCCTGGTTTCAGGCAATGTATGTTTCAGAGTCTATGTAAGTTTGCACTGCTGCTTTTTTGTAACAGAAGTGAATTGCTGTTTGGTACTGAAATCATAGCTCACAACTTCCACCCAAGACTGTTTCTTGGACTTTAGACACATTTAGGAACATCTCCAGGTTATGATATTTTGTTAACCATTCTCTGTGAGCAGTACAAGCAGACAGCTATCTATTCTGTCTTGGTTCCAAGACTTACCTGTGGATCATGTTGTGGGAATGTAGGTAGGCCAACCCCTGCAGGGCACCATGAGTGATAGCAGCGATTTCTACCTCCTGGAGGGGCTTCTTGTGCACTAGAAGCAAAAAAAAAAAAGATAAGAAAATTAGCCTTGGGAATAAGAGTGATGCAGAGAATCCCATAGAGCCTGCTGGAGATTCTGACACTCCAAGCAGAGAGATGGGACAACAAACTCTACTGCTTCTCACAGAGACCACGGAAAAATCCTCTAACGGAAAGGAGAGAGCTGAAGCAGGCAGCAGAGTGCTGCTCAGGACCAGAAATACCTAGTCTACCCCAAGGTGTGAGAAAATAGCATGCCCATTTTTCCATAAGTGAGAAATCAGAAAGGAAACTCCAGTGAGGGAGAAGAAAGGAAAATTGGTTCTTACCTGCTAATTTTCGTTCCTGAAGTACCACGGATCAGTCCAGACAAGTGAGTTTATGCATCCCTACCAGCAGATGTAGGCACAGAACAAAAAAAACTTTGCACTGCTACATAACAGAGTGACACCTGCAGTTCCGTCAGTATTGACCTGTACCCAAGCAATTATGTCTACCTTAACAAACCCCAATAAACCAGGGGCAAACAGATACTTAAAGGTTGGAGCCCCCTGAAAACTAGGTTCTCTTAACCTAACAGAACGCACATCTCAAACTATGTACACTTCTCATTACTCTGAATACTTCACATAGCTCAGCAACATCCAGAAGCGAGGAAGTCTTTCGAAAGATGGGGACAGGTCTCTGGACTGATCTGTGGTACTTCAGCAACAAAAATCAGCAGGTAAGAACCAATTTTCTTTTCCTGTTCATAACCTGGATCAGTCCAAACAAGTGGGATGTACCCAAGCCCCTCTATTCTGGGCAGGAACACAAAAGATCCGCACACAACACACTTTCCCCAAAAGACAACTCCTCTGGCGCCCGCACATCCAAGCGGTAATGTTTGGTAAAAGTGTGAAGAGAAGACCATGTCGCCGCATGTCAAATCTCCTGCAGAGAAAGCAGTTGACACTGTGCTCACAAGGTTGCCTGCGCCCTAGTGGAATGTGCTCTCAACCCCTCCAGCACAAACTGGCTCTTACAGACATAAGCTGAAGTTATCGTCTCTTTCAGCCATCCAATAATAGTGCCCTTGGAAGCTTTATTTCCTTTCTTAGCGCCAATGCACAGGACAAACAGTTGATCAGATCTCCGAAAGGCATTTGTCACTTAATATAACGCAAAAGAATTCTGCGCACATCCAACAAGTAAAGCTCTTTTGCCATAGGAGTATCCGCAGACAAATTCAGAAAGGTCAGTAAACTCGATTACCTGACGCTACCGACCTGTGCGTTCTCTTTGCCGCTGCAGCCACGAGCTGCTCAGCCGTCCGTACCCGTGCAATCAGCACAGGCCTATTGGGGCCAGGGTGCCTGCCGCGACCTACCCCTCCGACTCACGCTGCCACTCCTCGGAGGACCGCCCACCGTTGCCACATCATCATGGTGAGACGCGGCTCCTTTAAATCCAGACGCTGTCCTCGGCGTCGCACGCCGAAGGAGCGCAACAAAGGGGCCTGCCCCTTGTTGCGCCCCTTAGAATGGAAATAAGCCCTGCATCGATGAGACATCATCCCATTGGACACATTCACCACTAACTAACTATTTTTAACCAAGCTTCTGGGCCGACTATACTGACTCTCCTCCCTCAATAATTAAGGCCTTCAGCCTCCTTATTGCTTCTTCTGCCGCACTAGTTTTTGTACCATCTTGTCTATGCTGTATCATCTTGTACCACTTGGTATACTGTATGAGTATTTACTGTTTCTCCTTGCATCTCTACTGTATCCTATCCCCAGCCTGCTGTCGGTACTCACCACATCCCTCACGACCACTCCCCCCCAGGATATCTCCCTCATCTGCCCACTGCTAATACCTGCTTCTTCAAATGGCAACCTACCCTATCCCCCGCATCCACCACCCTCTTTTACCAGACAAGCTCCCCCCCACGCCCACCACCCCTCTATCCTCCGCAAATCTCTAATCCCCATCCTCACCTCCCCCCTGACACAATTCTTAGGCCTCACCACTCTCTCCATAATATTCTTTTTTAATGCACAATCCCTTTCAAAAAAGACTCCACTCCTCAACGATCTACTAACAGACTGTAAACCAGACATCTGTGCTGTCACTGAGACGTGGCTCAAAGACACAGACATCGCACTCATCAACCAACTCCCTACATCCTACTACGAAATATTTTCCATCCCCAGACCCAAAAAAAAAAGAGGAGGCGGCCTTCTCCTTGCTGCTAAGAAACACCTTAACCTCAAACCCATTCACATAGTCACCCCTCCCAAGCTTGAAATAGGCCTGTTCAGATCAGCAGAACTACAAATCTGCCTGGTATACACCCTTCCTACCTTCCTCGAATCCAACCCCTCACCCCTTATTGAATTCATTGTTGAATGGATCAACTTTGATATCCCCTCCATTATCCTTGGAGATTTTAACCTCCACACTGACTCCGCATCCCCCTCCTCATCATGTGAAACCCTTATCAATTCCCTCCAAGCCTTAGGTTTTCAGCAGATCATAAACTCTCCCACACACAAAGCAGGTCACACACTAGACCTGATGTTTATCAACTCTGATCTCCTTGCCACCTCCACCCCCACTTGCACCCCAGTTCCCTGGTCAGACTACTTTCTTATAGAAAGCCTTCTATCCACCAACATCCCCCCACCACGCAACATTGCCCACCACACCACCATAACATCCAGAAAATCCTGCCCCAGCAATGACCTAGTTGCTGCGCTTACAACCTCTCTACCCAAGCTAATTTGCCCTGATCCTGACTCTGCACTAGCGTCATGGAACAATATCACAGGTGACATCGCCAACAAGCTCTGCCCAATCTCCAAGCGAGTCTAACACCACTACCAAACCTACAAAGCCATGGTACTCACTGGAACTTAAGCTCCTAAAAAATAACCTCAGACAAAAAGAGCGAAACTGGCGCAGGGACCCTACCCCACAACGCGCTGCCATCTACAAAGAGGCGCTACACAGCTACAGACTTGCTACCCTAAAACACAAACGAGACTTCTATGCCAAAAAAATGATTACAGATTCAACCCCAAAGCACTATTCTCCTATGTCTCTAGTCTCACCAAACCTATCCCTCCCTCTTCACCCAACGCAGATGCAGTCTCCAAATGTGAAGAACTTGCCTCATACTTCCAGAGTAAAATCGCAAACCTCCTTTTAAGATTCCCCTCCTCTCCCAACCCTCCCCCCCCTCTGCACCCCCTGCTCCCCCCCCCTCCCCACTTCCTCCAAAGAAGTCAAAAACATCCTCAAGAAACTTAAACCTGCTTCCCACCCCAATGACACCATCCCCTCTAAAGCCCTGCTGGCCATCCCCAATACTATAGCCAATGCTATAGCCGACATCAATTGTTCACTCTCACATGGCTCTGTCCCAGACGCACTCAAGCATGCAGTTGTCAAACCCCTCCCTAAAGAAGCCCTCCTTAGACCCGAAAAATCCCTCCAATTTCCGCCCTATTTCTAACCTCCCATTTATTGCTAAGCTAATGGAAAGAGTTGTCAATTCACAACTCATGGAGTATCTTGAAAATCATGAGATCCTCCATGCCTCTTAGTTCGGATTCCGGAAACATTTTAACACGGAATCGTTACTCCTCACTCTATCCGACCACCTCCTCAGAGGCATGGGCCAAGGTCACATCTACATTCTCGCCCTCCTCGATATCTCATCTGCCTTTGACACCATCAGTCATAACTGCCTCCTTGTCCGCCTAGAAAACATTGGCATCACAGGCCTTGCCCTTGCCTGGTTCAAATCCACTCTCTCAAACAGAAAGTTCTCTGTTAAAATTGGAGACTCCATATCCTCCCACAAGGCTCATCACTCATCATCAACCTTATTCAATATCTACCTGACCCCTCTATGCCAGCTCCTCTCTGACCTTAACCTCAAGTTCTATCTATATGCTGATGATGTTCAGATAATTATACCTATCCACAACTCCATATCTGAAGTGCTAAACCATTGGGAGAACTGCCTATCAGCCATTAACTCACTGCTCACCAACCTCCACCTTGCCATCAACACCAACAAAACTGAACTCTTACTTATCTCCTCCCACTCTCCCCTCCCCCCCCTTTATCCAATGACCCCAAGCTCAACCTTACCACCTCCCAACCATCTGTAAGAGATCTTGGAGTTCTCCTCGATCAACAATTAAGCATGAAGAAATAAGTTAACTCCATCCTTAAGGAAGGTTTTTTCAAGCTTAATATCTTAAAAAAATTGAAACCCTTGCTATACACCCAAGACTTCCACACAGTGATCCAAGCCACCATTACCACAAAACTGGATTACTGCAATGCCCTGTTCCTGGGGCTACCATACTCTAAGATAAAACCGCTACAGATGCTGCAAAATGCTACTGCACGAATCCTTTCAAATACCCGCAAATGTAAACATATTACCCCCATCCTCAAAGAGCTACACTGACTCCCGATTCTCTCCCGTATCCACTACAAAACTCTGACCATTGTACATAAATCCCTCCATGTTCACAACTCTAACTGGCTGGACCTCCCATTTAACCCTTACCAATCTACCAGACCCACCAGAACCGCCAAGAAAGGCACCCTAATCGTACCCTCACTTAAAACAGCCCACCTATCCTTCACACATGACCGTGCCCTCTCAATAGCTGGGCCATCCCTTTGGAACGCTCTTTCCCCCACCCTGTGCCTCGAACCTTGCACCATCAAATTCAAGAAGAAATTAAAAACCTGGTTATTTAAATGTGCTTTCCCAGAATAGTTCCTCCTCTCACAATGCCCTCCCATGCACAGATACTGTACGATACTTCCCCCTCATGTTAAGATTTCTCAAAGTTTAACTCTTGTTGTTGTTTACCTCTCATTCTATGCTGCTCTTAAGTTATCACCCCCCCCCCAGTTCCTTCTCCCTGTTATCATGTAATTTCAGACCCACTGTTCATATGTAAACTAGTATGATGTCCCTACGATTACCGGTATATAAAAGCCGTTAAATAATAATAATAATAAAGGTAAAAAAGGAAACCACCTTAGGCAAAAAAGAAGGAACCATACGTAAAGAAATCCCCCCTTCTAAAAACACAAGAAAGGGTCCCTACACGACAAAGCTTGCAGCTCGGAAATCCTTCTAGCTGAACAGATAGCCAGCAGAAAAACAGCCTTCAGGGTTAAGTCCTTTAGAGAAGCCCTCTTAACTGGTTCAAAGGGAGGACCACACAACACCCGAAGAACTAAGTTCATATTCCATGCTGGACAAATCTTCGAAAACAGAGGATGCAGATGTTTGCCCCCTTGAGAAAATGAACCACATCCGGACGAGACACCAACTGTCTTCCCTGAATCCTACCTCAAAGGGAACCTATGGCAGCCACCTGAACCCAAAGGGAATTATAGGCCAAAACCTTAGCCAGACCGCTTTGCAAAAAAGCTAGAATCTGCGGAACGTCCACCTCCAAAGGCTGCACCTTGCTCTGCAAACATCAGGATTAAAAAACTCTCCACACTCTGACATAAGCCAAGGGCGAGGAAGACCACCTTGACTGAAGCAAAGTTGCAGTCACAGGCTCTGAATAACCTTTCAAGTAGAGCAGGCGCCTCGCAAAAGCCAAGCCGCTAGACAGGAGCGATCCTCCCAGTCTGAAAATACGGGTCCCTGCCGCAACAACTCTGACAAATGGGCCAAGTGAACGGGACTGTCCACTGCTAGACGAAGAAGGTCCGCAAACCACATGATTTGTGGACCACATGGCAAAAAACAACAACAAAAAAAACACATGTGGTTCTAGCGGTGATATACCTGATGTTTTGATCCAAGAGGTCATCAAACAGTTGCAAGATTGGCTGAATAGTCTATCCTTGAACAGGAACAAGACAAAAATCTTGTGAGATCAGGACTTTGAAGGAAATCAGACTGACCGGGACATTTTCGGTTCCAATACACTCAGAGATAGAGTCTAGGGGTCTTTATAGACTCCCATTTATCAATGAAACCACAGATTTGCCATGTTATGAAAATTGCTTTTTAACAAACAAATTAGTTCGGCCATTGCAAATGCTTTTGCCTCCAATGTATTTTAGGACAATTGTACAATCTTTGGTCCTTAGCCACCTGGGTTATTGTAGTACATTGTTATATTGGGCTTCCTGACTCATTGTTGCAGGTGTTACAGTTGGTACAGAATGCGACCACTTGAGTTATAACTGGAACATCGAGAAGAGAGCATATATCCCCAGTACTTAGGGATTTACACTGGCTTCCAGTTAAATTGAAGTGCAGGTTTAGATTAGTGACATTTGCCTTTAAACTGTTAAATATTTTTTTAAGGTCTGAAGGTACTCAATTATTAGTTATCCCCCCAGTGAAAAAGTTCAAGAAGGTTTCAACTAGAGAATGAGCTTTCCCTTATTTAGCCCTTTATGAATGGAATAAATTCCAAATGATTTGAGGCTGTAGCAGGATTATAAAGCTTTTAGGAAGCAACTAAAGGCAGTTTATTCGATCAAGCTTTTGGATGAGGCAGCATGATCAATTTTATTGGTTTGTATAGTTTAAATATTTGTCTCTGTATTGTGTACTTTAGAACAGAATGTTTGTCATTGTATTGTATTTATTTTATGACTGTTTTTATTGAATTCTGTGCCAAACTGATCTCTGGAGGCAGTGGAATATAAGTATTTTAAAATAAATAAATAAATAGCTATGGCTGGTGCAGCCACTCTGGTGCCTCCAGAATCATTTTGCCCAGATGATGCTTGATGCCCCGCAGCACTTGACCTATGAGAGGCCAAGATGGAAACACGTACAGCAACAGGTGTGTCGGCCACAGTTGAACGAGAACGTCGATGCCCTCCGATTTGACCTCCCTTCTGCGAATGAAAAACCGATTAGTCTTCACATTTCCTGGAGTCGCCATGAGGTCTACTACCAGTCTGCCCCACCTGGCCTGAATCAAGGCGAAGGCCTCTGCCAACAACTCCCACTCCCCCAGATCCAGACACTGTCTGCTGAGGAAGTCCGCCTGCACTTTGTCCACTCCAGCCACATGGGAAGCTGCTATCCTTATTAGATGTTTCTCCACTCAGTTCTTGCGCCTCCAGCACTACTAGACGACTCTTCGATCCGCCCTGACGGTTGATGTATGCCACTGTCGTCGCATTGTCCAAAAACACTCATACCGACTTGTCCTGAATGAGCAGGAGAAACATCAGTAAGGCTTTACGCCCTGCCCTGGTTTTCAGCCGACTGATGGACAACCACTGACCCTAGGCTGATTTGCCTTGACAAATCGTCCCCCACCACTACCCAGTGGGGCACTTCGAGGTCCATTCCCTTCTCCAAATTGTGCCAAGACAGCCACCATGAGAGACTGACCTGGCCTCCTCCAGCAATGGTAAAGGAAGCTGATTCCTCCAAAAGCAGATTCCAACAGGATAACAGAGCCCTCTGCAGAGGATGCGTGTGAGCAAAGGCCCATGAAACTAATTCCAGTGTAGAAGTCATGGAACCCAGGACCTGTAAATAATCCCAAACCCTGGGTACAGACAAGACGCAACAGCCGAAGGACCTGATTCTGCAACTAGACTATCCTTTCCGTAGTCAGAAACACCTTCCCTAACTGGGTATCAAAGCATGCCCCCAGTTATTCCAACAACTGGGCCGGCTTCAAATGACTCTTTGACAGATTTGTCACCCAGCCCAATGAATCCAGGAGTTGCAGGACCCGCTGAACTGAGCACCAACACTCCACTTCCGATTTTGTCCATACAAGCCAATCATCCAGGTATGGGTACACCAGGATACCTTCTTCCTGAGTGCCGCTGCTGCCACTACCACCATTATGTTTGTGAATGTGAGCAGCGCTGTTGCTAAACCAAAGGGCAGGGCCCGAAATTGGAAATGTTCCCCCAGGGCCATGAATTTCAGGAACCTCCGGTGTTTGGCCCAAATGGGGATATGGAGATAGGCTTCTGTCAAGTACAACGATGCCAGAAATTCCCCTTCGCACACTGCTGCTATCACTGTGCGCAATATCTCCATTTTGAAACCATGGCACCCGGAGGGCAGCATTGACCTTCTGCAGATCGAGAATGGGCCGAAAGGTCCCCTCCTTTTTTGGCACCACAAAGTACATGGAGTACCGACCCTGCCCCCTCTCCAGAGAGGGCACTGTAATAATGGCACGCAGGAGCTGTAGTCGTTGCAACATCTCCCACACTGCTTCTCACTTGCCCCGGGAGACTCAGCGGGAGATTACAAAAGCGTCCCTGAGCGGATGAGAAAATTCTAAGGCATAACCATCTCTCACCACCTCCAAGATCCACTGGTCTGATGTGATCTTGGTCCATTCCTTGTAAAAGAGGGACAGCCTCCTTTCCATAGCCTCTGGAGAGGAGTGGACCAGCCCGCCTTAAGTTGACCAATCTTACTTCTACCTCCTTCTTGGGGGCCACCGTCCCTCGGAGGCCTGCGTTGGATCGAAAAGATGGCTGTCTGCCCGAACTCTGTTTTAGCACCACCACTGGCCCAGCGCTCAAACCAGCGCAAAACCTCCTCGCTTCTTGGAATCGAGCTTGCAGAGGAAAATACTTCCTGGGGGTTTTCTTATCCTCAGGCAACTTATTACCCTTTGACGCCAATTGCTTCATGAGCTGCTCCAAATCCTCTCCAAACATCAGCTTTCCCTTGAAGGGGAGGTTAGACAGCTGGGCTTTAGACCACATATTCAGCAACCAATTTTGCAGCCATAGGAACCTCCTCGCCGCTACCGCAGAGACCATACTTCTAGCGGAAGTCCAGATCATGTCATACAGGGCATCCACCATTTAGGCCATGCCCGCTTCCAAGCAGGCAGCCTGAGCCGCCTCAATGGCCATTCCCAACCACTTATGTGCCTTCTGCACCCAGCACAAGCAGGCTCTCTGCATCAGACTTCTGCAGACCTCCGCACAAAGGTTCAGAGCTGAAACATCAAAAAACCCTCTTAAGGAGGAGGATTTCCAGTTTTCGATCCTGGATATCCTTCAAAGAAGTAACACCTGCCACCAGGACGGTCGTCTTCTTGGTAACCACACAAACTGCAGCATCCACTTTGGGAATCTTCCACAACTCAAACATCTGTTCCGGCAGGGGATATAATTTAGCCATAGCCCTGGCTACCTTCAAGCCTGCTTCGGGAGATTCCCATTCCTGATCCACTAACTTCTTCACCATCTTAGGCAATAGAAAATCCTTAGGGGGCCCCATAATCCTTCCAGGACTATGTTTCTTCCCTCTTTATCTGAATCTTCCTGAGTGACCTTAATCCCCAGCGCCTCCAGAACCTGGGGAATTAGCGGGCCCAACTCATCTCTGTGGAACAGGCGAAACACTGAGTATCATCACCATCCATGATTGGGACCTCATCCGGATCCTGCATCGGATCCACCAACATGCTAATAGGGTCCCTGCCCGGATCCACCAGCCCTCCTTGTACCTGATCCGGATCATCCATCTCATCTGACGCGTCTTCTTCCACTGCAGACCTCTTGAGACCCAAAAACTGCAGGATCCCTCCAGACTCCGCTTGCCTAGGCTTTTTGGCCGCCCGAGACTTTCTGGGAAAAGGCCTCTTGGTCCCTGCTCCCTTCCTGGCCAAAGTAGGCCTTATGGAGCAGAAGGACAAAATCCGCTGAACATGCTTCTGGATCTGAAGAAGAAGGATCCAGGTCCGTGTCCCCCTGCACCTGTTCACTTCCCCTGCCACCAGCAGGGTCTTGTTCTGCAGAAAACACCATGGGAGAGGAATCCCAGGGCTCTGAAACAGCAGCCTGGCTCCCAGCACATGTAGACAAACTGGCCACTGGTTCCTCTGACCCCCCCCAAGGGCCTCCGGAGCCGGCCTAGCAACCTCTTGCTCCTGCCACCCCTGGAGGTCCTGCGAAGGTCCCAGCCCCTCCAGAGATACATTTGTAGCAAAACGCAGCTGAATCGAGGACCGCAGCCGCAATAAACTCTGCCACGCTGTGCGGGAGGCGTTATGCCAGCACGATCGGACCTAAAAATAGCCCCTGCCAACACAAGGAGAAGAACGGCGCTGTCCGGGCCCAGCCGAGGAACAAATTTGCCCCCCACCCCGCCAACACACACACATCCTTACCTGCCTCGCAGCAGAGAACTCCAGCCACTCAACACTGCCTCAGCCCTGCTCCTCTGCTTCCTGAGAACAGGGGTTTTTTTTAAACCAACCCCCCCCCCCCCCCCCCCCCCCCCCAAATAAAACTTAAAACAAAGACACAGAGCCAGGAAAGGGAAGAAAACAAATATGTCCCTGCTTCTAAAGGAGACTGAGCGCAGACGGTGCCCGGGACCCAGAGGGGCTGAGGGGCTGAGGGAACCAGGACCCCTGGCTTTCACCCCCTCCACCCCCAATGACAAGAGCTGAACTAAACCAGGGATCTCCAAACCCCTGCTCGTCCTGTTCTACCCGAGGGATGGCCCACGAAGGAACCTAACACCTCGGGGAGCTGAATTCTCTTTTTTTTTTTTTTTTTTTAAACTCCATACTGCAGGTTAGCACCTCTACCATCTGCTGGAGACAGAAAGATACTAATGGACTGCCTCCACCTGCATAAACCCACTTGCCTGGAATGAACCAGGGTACGAATAGGAACATGCGCTTCAGCTCTTTCAACCTTTCCCAACACCAAAAGACACAAGGGGTGAAAAGCTCCTAGGAATCCCTACAGGGGACAGAAGGGTCACATTCCAAGTTTCAAGGAATAGAAAATGCTAGCAGGAGAAGGGAATGGGGATGAGAGGTCTTTGATTATTCTGGAGTCACACACTCACCCTCCAGGAGGTCTGAGGCTGATCCAAGACAATACTCCATCACGAGCTAAGCATCCAAAATGAGCCAGAGGATCCCCAAAGGAAAAAAAAAAAAAGATATGTTCTAATTAAATACTAAGACCCTCATAAGGGCTACAAAACCTGTGACAGATTCAGCAATTCCCAGCTTTGCCTTAACAGCAAAGGCAAGATTAGAGCTTCACCTATCCAACAGCCTCTATAAAATGTACTGAAGATGTGCTGTAACTATCTGACATCATAAACAGCTTGCAGGGGGAATGGGTAACATGACATTTTGAGCTTTGGATTTCATTTTCTCTTCACAATATCCCAAACACTGGAAAATATTTAAGTGCCATGCAGCATTTGTGAACTAAAAGTTTCAGTATATAAACAAAGAATTATTTATACAGAGACAGAAGACCAAAAAAAAAAAAAGATACAAATATCACACTTGGTCATTCTAAAAAGGCAATTTCTTTTTCCAGGGAGATGAAGACTGACCATTTTAGGCCTCAATAAGAGGTCCTCCCCCTCTCTGACGTTATATGCATGCACACAGATCTACACAAATTCAAGGAGATAACTGCCCTACTGATTGACCTCTGGTTACATTTCATGTTCTGAGTGTGCAAAAACCACAGACACACACACACATGCCGAAACAATGGACCAACAAACGCACATCCCATGGTAAATATTGGTTTTTAATTTGTTTTTGATTATATTGTGGCTCCATGGAACAGCCTCCTAGTGGTAGAGACAAGGATAATAATATCTGAATTCAAGAAAACACGAGACAAACACAGTGGATATCTGAGGGAGTGTTAGAGAATGCAGGGATGAGGAGGAGTAGTTGTGGATGATCAGACTAAATAAGCCATATGGTCAATTTCTGCTGTTACGTTTCTATATAACAAACAGATTTCTAGAACTGGAAGGCTTAGTAACCATCTTCTGAGTTTGTAGTCTGCTGATATTGATTGGGGGTATTGGCAGTGTGCGCATATCTTGTGATCGGAAGATATGCGCACAAAACTGATGGTATGCACACATTTAGGTGGGCGCCCACATGCCTGCATATCAGTTTTGAGCACATACCTTCCGATCACAAGATACCACACACTGCTGAAACGAATGGACTAACGAATGGACAACCCACTGCACTTACAAACTGGTGAAGAAAAAACACACAGTGCATAAAAGAAATAACTAATATTTGCACTATAATGAAAGAAAAAAAAACATTATTACATTATTGCCTTGAATTTCTCTCCACAGTAGTTCCTGGGCCCCTCAAATTGCAGCTTCACTCCCTCTTGCGACAGACCTTTCCTTGCCTGCAGACTACCACAGCCAATAGCAGAGCAATTCCTTCCCACGCCTGATTCTTGGCTGAGGCTATTGTCTGGACTCTTTTCCCCTTTCTCAGCACACTCCCATGATGCCCTTCTGACTATGATACTGCAGGGAGAAGTGTGCAAAAACTACTGGGAGATCATGCATGAGGAGTGGAAACATTCCAGTTCTGTGCCATCATCAGCCTGACCATAAACATTAAGGTGCTTTTTGCCATGAATCCTTGCCCTGCAGCTTACCCAAGCTGTGTGTTCCCGTAGATAGCAGCCTTTGTATTCAATAGTATTGGGATGCTGGAGTTTCTGTAGAAATCTCACTTCCTTGATGATATCCTGCCATTTCTATAAAGGGATGGAAGATGAAGCAGAAGAGTTAAAGGGTAGAAGCAACAGGATCTACCTAACCAGCTTTGGTAGGGTTTTCTGTTTTGTTTTTTTTTTAAACATCAGCAGCAAGTTAGATATGTTTCCCTTAACTAATACACAGGCCGATACAGAAAGGTGCACTCGGCTGAGTGCACCGTTTCGCCCCTGTTTGGCCGCGCATTTTTGACGCGCTATTATTACCCCTTATACTGTAAGGGGTAATAGCATGTGGAAAACGCGCTGCCACCCCCCCCCCCCCCCCCCGAAACTAATAGCATTCATGTTGATGAGCCTATTATTATTCACCCAAAATACAGAAAAGTAAAATTTGCGGCCAAGCCGCACATTTTACTCTCAGAAATTAACGCCTGCCAAAGGTAGGCGTTAATTTCAGACAGCACCTGGCAAGTGTACAGAAAAGCAGAAAACGACTTTTCTATACACCCTCCGACTTAATATCATAGCGATATTAAGTCAGAGGCCCCAAAATAAAAAAAAATAAAAAAATCTGCCCACAGGTTGGAAAACAGACATTCAACTTTGCCGGCGTCCTTTTCCAAACCCGTGGCTGTCAGCGGGTTTGACAACCGACGCCGGTAAAAGTAAGCATCGGCTGTCAGGCCCTAATTTAAAAAAAGAATCATGCACCCAGGAGAGGTGCCTAGGCACGCATCAGGAGAGTGGGCGCTCGCCTCGGAGCGCCGGCTCTCCCAGACTTTATTGAACCGGCCTGTCAGAATTTTGTTAAAGCTTCAATATGCATGAAAAAGCTGATTTTCAAATTAAGAAACATGGGGTTTAAGCATAACACTGCATTGAGTCACAATTAATAGCATGAGGTCAATACTAAAAACACTCAACTCCTAATACAAGAAACACCAAAATACCAACAATGCAATATATAACCCCCCCCCCCCCCCCCCCCCCCCCCCCCCCCCCCCCCCCGTTACAAAACATCTGAAAATTGACAGTTAGGTGCCTAGGCTGAAAATCAGCACTAAGTGCCTAACATTTTTTCTTAAGTTAACTCCATCCATTGTAGCTCACCTTTCAGGTACCTAATTTATGTGCTCAATCCTAGCCAATTTTCAAAGCAGCCAACTCATGCACTTAGGTTAAGCACCTATACCTTCTGAAAATTGCCTTTATACACTAACTAAAATAAGTTGGAAAATGGGATTCAGTATATACTGGGATCACTGTTTTACTATTTACTTTTCTAATATGTAGTTCAGGGACAGGCAACTCCAGTCCTGCAGTACCACAAACAGCTCTGGTTTTCAGGACATCCATAATAGATATGCACGATACATTTGCATACAACAGAGGCAGTGCATGCAAATATACTTCATATATATTCATTGTGAATATCCTGAAAACCAGACCTGTTTGTGGCGCTCCAGGTCTGGTTTAGTCACTGAGACAGAATCATCATGGGGAAGTTCAATTCCCATGTGTTACAATCTCTTGTGAGCAGAATCAAAACATATGCATGGACCTGCATCAAGGTTATGAGCCCTGATCACTACCTGCAGTAAATGACTTGCCCACACTTAACACATACGTGACAATAAAACTTTTTTCTGATCAGAGAGACAGAACCTGTGTGTTCTTCTATAAGCCATTTTCCCCAATTCTGCAATGTATATATATGTTTAGAGGACTCTTGAAGAATGTTTGTACAGTTTATCATATTATCTAGAAGTTATTGAGTTTGTTTCACTTTTCATCAGGTAGGATATAAAAAGCATATCTCATTTAGGCTTAGTTTAATTAAGACTGATAATTTTGTTTTCCTTAGTGTACACAGATGGACTCAGGACTAATGGTTTATGCTCCCCTGCCAGCAGATAGAGACAGAGTCAGACCTTCAGTATTCTCTTCAAAAGTCACTGTGAACATACTATCGAAAAATCTTGATTAAAAACGGATAAACCGTAACTGTACTCAACCAAACAAACCCTGAACTCCAGTAAGATAATAGATGCCCTGATCTAGGGACTGGATGACAGCTTACCCGTAATCTCTTGGAATATATATCCACTCCACAGGTGAATCCTTGGCACCGTTCTTGGGCAGGATGCTGAGTCCATCTGTCTACACTAAGGAAAACGAAATTATCAGGTAAGTAATTTCTCCATTTCCTAGCTTGGAGCCAGATGGACTCAGACCAATGGGATGTACAAAAGCTACTCCCGATTGGGGCAGGAGGCGGCCCGCAGTCCGGTTAACATCGCCCTTGCAGAGGATGCGTTCTCCCGGGCCTGAACGTCCAGGCGATAGAACCTAGAGAAGGTGTGCAAGGAGGACCACGTCGCCGCTCGGCAGATGTCAACGGGAGACAGCATTCTAGCTTCTGCCCACGAGACTCATTTCACTAGGGCTCAGGCAGTTTTAACATGAAGGGGTAATGGCTTTCCTGCCTCCACATAGGCTCTTGGGACCACCTCCTTAATCCAGCGAGCTATGCCAGCCCACGAAGCTGGTTCACCCTGCTTCCTTCCCCGTGAAGGACAAACAAACAGGCAGTCCATCTTTCAGACTGGTTCCAGATTCTACACCAAAAGCCTGGTGACATTCAAATGGCGGAGGAGGCAGTATTCCTCCGCACCCTTGTGCTTATTTAGGGATGGCAACGAAATGGACCGATTCAAATGAAACTCCGAGACTACCTTGGGCAAGAAGGATAGAACGGTATGAAGCTGTAATGATCCTGGAGTCATCCAGAGGAACGATTCCCAACACAACAATGCCTGTAGTTCAGAGATGCGACGTGCCAAACATATATTCACCAGGAACACCGTTTTCAGGGTTAATAAACGCAAGGAAGAACTGCACAGCAGCCGAAAGGAAGGCCCTGCCAAAAACTCCAATACTAGATTCAGATTCCACAAGGGAACCGGCCACCGTAGGGGTGACCAGAGGTGCATCACCCCTTTCAGAAAACGGGCCATGTCCGGATGAGCCGACAGATGGGTTCCTTTCACATCGCCCCTGAAACAGAAGAGAGCCGCTACCTGGACCTTCAAGGAGTTAAGGGTCTTATCTTTATTCAAGCTATCCTGCAAAAATTCCAGCATTAGTGGGATTTTGACCATCCAAGGGGAAACACCGTGCTCCTCACACCAGGTCTCAAATACTCTCCAGACCTGCACATACACTAGGGATGTAGAGAACCTTCGTGTGCGGAGTAAGGTGGCAATTACTGCTGCCCAATATCCTTGCTTCTTCAGGTGAGCCTTCTCAAGGGCCAGACCGAAAGACAGAATCGAATCGGATCCCCATGAAGGACTGGTCCCTACTGTAGCAGATCCTTGTGTGGTGGGAGGCACGGGGGGGGGGGGGGGGGGGAGAAGGGGGCTGTCTCCAGCAGGAGTCTCGGCATGTCCACATACCACGGATGTCTGGGCCAATCTGGAGCTACTAGTAGGACTAATCCCTTGTGGTGTTCGATTATGCAAATGACCCTGCCTAGGAGGCTCCACGGAGGGAAGGCTTACAGCAGCTTCTCTTCTGGCTAGGTCTGAACGAGAGCATCAATCCCAGGGTAAACTGATCTCTTCTGCAACTGAAGAATCTGGTAACCTTCGCATCATGAGATGTGGCCAGCAGGTTGATGGATGGGAGACCCCAGCGATCTACTACCACCTGAAAAGCTTTGGCCAACAACACCCACTCTCTAGGATCCAGACTCTCCCTGCTTAGAAAATCTGCTCTGATGTTGTCTTTTCCTGTGATGTGAGAGGGTGAGATCATCTGTAGATGTGTATCCACTCATTCCCTAAGGAGATCTATCTCCTGTGAGACTTGCTGGCTTTTGGTTCCACCCTGGCGGTTGACGTAAGCTAACGTTATTTATTTATTTATTTATTTATTTATTTAAGTGTTTTTATATAACGGGATACGTTGGGAACATCATCTCGTTGTTGCATTGTCAAACATTATGTGGACTGCTTGACCCTGGAGTATGTGGCTGAATTGCAGACACGCCAATCTGACTGCCTGGGTTTCCAGGCAGTTCATGTTCGAGAGGGCCTCTTCCTTGGTCCAATGCCTCTGGGCCGTCAGTTCCTGACAATGAGCTCCCCAGCCCCGGAGGCTCGCATCTGTCATGAGGACCAGGTTACAACCCTTCCCAGATGAGCTTCCTGCAGCTACCAATGGAGCCAAGAGAATACTTCCATCGGTAAGCGGAGTTGAATCAAATAGTCTAGAGACAGCGGGTTCCAATGTCACAGCAGGGTGCTTTGAAGTGGTCGCATTAGTGCCCTCGCCCATGGCACTACTTCCAGGGTTGCCGCCATCAAACAGAGGACTTAAAGATAGCTCCACACCATTGGGCGTATTGTGTTCATCAACAGATGCACTTGGGACATCAACTTCCTTATCGGCGTGGTCGGAAGACCTTTCCCTGCTAGGTGTCAAACCAGTCTCTCAGATATTCTAAGGACTGGGAGGGTTTGAGACTGCCTTTGTCCAGGTTTACAACCAGAGTTCTTGAAGCAAGGAGGTCATCCTGTTGGTCACCCGGAGACTCTCTTCCACGGACTTTGCCCGAATCAACCATTCATCCAAGTACAGGTGCACTAGGATTCCCTCTTTTCTCAACGCTGCCACTACGACCACCATAATCTTGGATAATATTCTGGGGAGGGGGGGGGGGGGGTAGTGGCCAGGCCAAAGGGCAGTGCTGGAACTGATAATGGCGACCCAGTACCGCAAAGAGTAGAAAACGATGTTCTTGCCAGATTGGAATACATAGGTAGGCCTCGGATAGGCCCAGGGAGGTTAAAAACTCTCCCGATTGTACAGCCATTATCAAGGAGCATAGGGTTTCCATGCAGAAATGAATCACTCGTAGATGTCGGTTGACAAACTTGAGGTCCAGGATGGAGAGAAAGGAACCTTCCTTCTTGGGTACGATGAAATAGATGGAATAATGCCTCGTATTTTCCTGGGGCACAGGTATTGGGATTATAGCCCTTATCCTGAGGAGCTTTAACAGGGTAGTCTCCACTGCCTGCTTCTTGACTTGGGAGTAGCTAGGAGATTATCATGAATATGTCCCGAGGAGTGCTGTGAAATTCCAGTGCATATCCTTCTCGGTTGAGCTCCAGTACCCATTTATCCAAAGTGATCTTTGACCCACCGTTGGTAGCAGAGGGACAGCAGACCCCCTATCTCCTCGTTCCGAGGGTGGGTCGGCAAAATTTCATTGGGGGGTTTGGGACAACCCTGAACCCGAACCCACCCCTCTCTTGGGCTGCCGACTCCGAAAGGACTGAGACCTCCCAAAGGACCAAAACCTCTGAAATGTCGAGTTTCTGTAGAGGCTAAAGCATTGAGAGCCCCTGGATCGACCTCTCACGAACGAGGGGCGCCATAACTGCTTTCTCTTATCTTCTGGTAGCCGGGGTACTGAAGATTTGCCCCATTTACTGGCCAGCTTTTCCAACTCGCTTCCGAAGAGGAGCGATACTTTAAAAGACATCTACTCAACAAGCTCGGAAACCCATGTCCCCTTACACCAACGAGATCGGGAAGGATGTCAGTATGATGCGCTGAGCAAGGAGACTGGAGGAAGTCTTACCGAAACCTCTCATATGTCTCTGAATTGGCAGGAAATCCTTTTTTTTTTTTCCCCTTACCTGGGCTCAGCACTTACCAGCTGAGTACAGAGACTGTCTCCGACTGCAGGGGGAGAGGGTTTTGGCAGTCACCGCTGTACTCTGCTTCCTGCACCCGCTGCCTTTCAGCTGCTTCAGCAGCAAAGTCGACGCCGGGAACCGGCTACTGGACCAAAGCACACCTCTGAAGATCTCGGAAATCACCTCAGGAATTCTTAACTGGGGAGGGACCTTTAGGTATCACTGCAGGAGAGCGGGGCTCAATCTTTCTCCAATTTAAAAGTAGAATTTCTTCATCCAAGGTACAGCAATCCCCATAGGGAAAGCATATCTGCATCTCCTGGAGACTGAGAAATACTGAAGGGCTGAGGTCACTACAGGAGTGTATCTAGGGTGACATTTTTGAAACCTGACTCCATCTCCATTTGCTGGCAGGAGAGCATAAACCATTGGTCCTGGCTACACACTGGGAAACTTGGTTTTCTACAGCAGATGGGTAGATAATGTTGCAAAGTTTAGAGAAATTTGTGGCAAAATTTGAGATTGTGGAATGGATTAGCATATATTTTATATTATTGAATAAGAACAAAAAAAAGCACATTATAGCAAATTGTTCAGTTTTTAAACATTTTTGTTTCAAAAATAGTTTTTCAGTTTTTTTTGTGCATGGCTGTATAATTTCTTCTATTTTTTTTTTTTTACTTCTTTCTTTTCTCCATTTGATTTTTCATTCATTTCTGTGTGTTACGATCCTGTCTGCAGACTCCATCCCGTGGACAGGCTCTCACTTTTCTCCCTCTCCGGCCCGACATTGCTGCCTTTACATCGCAGCCCAGACCACTGCCGAGCCACGCCTCCCTTCTTCTTTGTGGCCTTGCTGCTGCTGTTGCTTCCTCCTGCGCAGCTGGAGCCGGCCGCCGACTTCTCCTTTGAGGGAAGTCCCCACCGGGATTCCCTCCTCCTCCGTGGCCCGAGTGCCGCCGGAGCTCCTCTTCAGCGGCCCGAGTGCCGCCGCCGTCTTCCTTCAATTTCAGGGCAGGTGGTCGCACCCAGCATGGCTTCTCTTCGCAGCAGGAAGCCGCCACCGGCCGGCCTTCTCCTCCTCCTCCATGTGGCAGGATGCCGCCGCAGGCCTCAGCTCCGTTCTCCAGCCTCTGGGGTCCCTCTAGGTGTGGGCGCACGTCTTTCCTCACTATTTAAAGGGCCAGAGACAGGAAATATTCTTCAGCCTCATCAGATGACGTCTTCAGGGCTCTTCCTGGTCCTGCCCTATTTAAAAGCCCTGCTTCAGTTCCTCAGGGCCTTCGAATGGAGTTACATCTGCTCCATGGACTTCTCCAGCTCTGTGGAATTCCATCATGGTCCATCTTGCTGCTCCTGGCAAGATGACTTCTCGTTCCATGTTCTTCGTGTTCCTGAAGTCTCCGGCTGATGTCCTAGGTCTCGTCCCTCGTCGGATCTCCTGCGTGGTATGTTCCCAGTCTTCGGCTTCCCTTCCTGAAGTCCTGGAGTTCCTCATCTGTGTCTAGATGTCCGGACGTCCCCTCGTCTGGACGTCCAGGTGCCCTTGTGGTCAGAGGTACCGTTCTCATGTACCATCCTCCTCCATTCCTTATCTCTATCCTGAAGAATCTGCAAGCAGCCTTGCCGTCCGCTGGACTCCGTCTCCAGCCGTCCTTTGTAGGAGTAAATCAGTCTCATCCAGTGTCTGTCCAGGTGACTGGAGTCTCCTTCCAGCTGGACTTCTCCCAAGTGCTGTCCGGATCCTCTTCTCACTCCTGTACAGGTTCCACTCTCCGCGTGGTCCGTGATCATCCTTTCCAGGTTGTGTAGGGCACGCAGCGAGACAGGGTAGTCCGTGACCAGTCCACGTCGGGCTGTATAGGGCAACCTGAAGGACTGTGCCTTTCAAGTTCCAAGAATCTAGTCTCATCCAAGTCTCCAAGAGTCCTCATCTTTTCTATGTACTCTGACTCTTCTCTTGTTTCCAGGATCTGGAGTCTCCTGTTCCAATTCCTGGTCTCTTCGTTCCTAGCCCTCTGCCTCTGTCTGACTTCACCTGGGCATGTAGCTCAGCGGGAGGCTGACCCTGTTCGTCCCAGCTCCGCCCGTGCCTGCACTCGCTCACCTCCCTTGGGGCATGTCTTGGGGCTCCTTCCTGAGATGCCCCATGGGCCAAGGGCTCACTCTCTCACAGGAGCAGACGATCGCACCTCCATGTCCCTCCTCAGTGCCGCAGGGTGCATTCGTAACACTATGTTTTTACTTTTCAATTCTTTCTTTAGCATCTCCATCACCCCCTCACCTACACCCACTTTAGTCTGCCTATCAGTTATTTTTCTTCTCAAATAGTGTGTGTCTCCTGCTCCCCAGGTTTCTCTTCTTCTCCCATTGAGTCTTTCCTTCTCTGACCTCCTATTTTCCCCACCTATCCACCAAAATTTGTCTCCCCATCATGCTTCTCCTGCTTCCTGACATGACTCCTCAACTTGTATGTGCCACTGTCTCTCACACAATCTATTGGAGATTTCCTACTGTTATAACAGCTACAGACAATCATCCACCTTGATCATTTTTACTAGCTCAGAGCTGTAGCTCCGAGCTTTATTCAGAACTGAATAAATAGTTGAGAGCTTGAGAGGGTAAATGGTAAAGAAAAGGATCTGGCAGTTTCAGGGGCAGATTCACATTTGGAAACAAGTGATCAGGAAAGGTGGAAGGCGGTCAGTTAAGAACCAGAAGAGGACCAGAGAAGGTCAGTGAAGACAATTAATAGTGGCAGAAGCAGTTGTTGGTGGGAGGGAGAGAATGCAATAGATGGTGTGGGAAGTAGAAGGCAACAATGGTCAACAATCATTATTTTATGGCAAAAGTTAGATTCCACAGCAACTGCTGCATCTTGTGGCAGACTATATATTCTAAGGCAGCAGTTCTCAACCCGTGTGTCGCGACACACTAGTGTGTAGCCAAGTACCAGCAGGCGTATAGCGCACTTCCTGGTCTCCTGCTGCTCTTCCCTCCCTCTCCTCCACCCCAGCGAGACGCACACAATTCTTTGATGAACACTACTGCTGTTCCTGCCCGGGCTATCAGCACATTCAAGCCTGGAGGGGAACGGCAGCAATGTTCGTGGAAACCGGCAACAGCAATAAGGCCTTTTCTTCCCACCCCTGCTGGGAGAAGAGGAAGTGATGTTCAGCAGGTGCACAAGAAGAAGAAAGGGCCATGCTGCCGCTGCTGCAGAGGTGAAGTGTCCCAAGGCTCCCTCCACCTCCCGCGATCACAGGAGCACTTCAGTCTCCTTACTGAGGCAGTCCTTCACCGCCACAGATCTGGGGCAGCTAATCACCAGATTGCCCAGACAGCTGCACAGCAAGAAATCCCCGTGGCCAGTTTCTCAGCTGACTGTGCTGCATTGTGATGATTGCAGAACAGGAAAACAGCTGAGTGCTGCCTTCTTACCATTGCAGGGCGGATTCCTCATGATGTAGCTGACGTGTGTTGGGGGTGAGTGAATGAGAGAGTGAGCCAGCATGTGTGTAACTGTGTGAGAGAATGTGCGTGAATGAGACTGTGTGTGTAGAGAGAGAAGGCATGTGTGAGAGAGCAAGAGATTGGTCAGGGAGGTGACTGGTATTTGTGTCAGGGTGCGAGAGAGAGAGAGAGATTGGTCAGGGAGGTGACTGGTATCTGAGAGAGAGAGAGAGATTGATCAGGGAGGTGACTGGTATCTGTGTGAGAGAGAGAGATTGATTGGTCAGGGAGGTGACTGGTATCATAGAGAGAGAGAGAGAGATTGATTGATTAGGGAGGTGATTGGTATCTGTGTGAGAGAAAAGAAAATTGGTTCTTACTTGGTAATTTTCGTTCCTGTAGTACCACGGATCAGTCCAGACTGCTGGGTTTTGCCTCCCCACCAGATGGAGACAGAGAAAGTTGTGACAGACTCTGCCATATATACCTGGGTGCCACCCACAGTCTGCCAGTATTACTCAGTATCAAAGCAGTATGGCCCAACAAACTAACTATATACAGGAACCATAAACAGAACCGGATCACTAACCCCAATCATGACCCTAACCCCCAAAAACCGGGTAACCAAGACTGATCTGCAGACCAGAATAAATCAACAGTAAACGAGCGGACTCTCCATTATGTCTATGCATTAACTGACAAAGAATCCAACGAGGGCGGGATTCTGGACTGATCTGTGGTACTATAGGAATGAAAATTATCAGGTAAGAACCAATTTTCTTTTCCCTGTCCATACCCGGATAGTCCAGACTCCTGGGATGTACCAGAGCTTACCTACCGGGGATGGGATCTGGAGAGACCCGCTCTCAGCACTCCTGCACCGAAACCGTTCACATCCGGAGCCTAAACATCCAGACGGTAATGTCTTGCAAAGGTATGCAATGTTTTCCATGTGACCGCCCTGCAAATTTCCTGAGGAGAAATCTGCTGGCATTCCGCCCAGGAAGCTGCCTGCACTATTGTCGAATGTGGCAGAATTCCCACAGGCAAGGACTTACCATGCACAGTAAATACGTAGTGTATCGCCTCCTTCAGCTACCAGGCAATCGTGGTTTTGGATGCCATGTTACCTCTCTTTGGACCACTCCAAAGAACAAAGATGATCAGAGACCCGAAAGCTATTAGTTACTTCAAGATAACACAGTAACGCCCGGCGAACATCCAACTTCCGTAAATCCTTGGAAAAAGGATCTGACCTATCCAGATTAGAGAAGGACAGGAGCTCCACAGACTGATTCAAATGAAAAGCGGAAACCACCTTCAGCAGAAAGGAAGGAACCATCCGCAGAGACACACCAGAATATGAAATCCACAAGAACAGCTCTCTGCACAATAAGGCTTGCAACTCGGACACCCTCCAAGGGAGGAAATCACCAAACACACCACTTTCAACGTGAAGTCTTGCAACGTTGCCCCTCGCAAAGGCTCAAAAGGCGCTGAACACAAGGCCCTAAGGACCAAGTTGAGATTCCAGGAAGGACATGGCGAACTCACCAGCGGCCTCAAATGCTTCACCCCCCCCCCCTTGTAAGAATCGAGAGACATCTGGATGCACCGCCAATGCTGCCCCTGAATGGAACCACGCAAAGATCCAAGAGCCGCCACCTGTACCTTTAAGGAACTACAAGACAATCCTTTAGCTAAACCTGCTTGCAGGAAAGCCAAGATGTCAAGAATGGACGCATGAGTGGGCACAATCCCCCGGTCTACAAACCATGACTCAAAGACCTTCCACATGAAAACATAGGAGAGAGAGGTGGAAGTCTTCCGTGAATGCAACAAAGTAGTTACCACCGCGTCCAAATAACTTTTGTCTTTTAGACGCCGCCTCTCAAAAGCCAAGCCACTAGACAGAAGCGATCGACCTGGTTGAAACAGACAGGTCCCTGATGAAGACCCATCTGTCCCATCTGTCGCAGATGAGCTGAAAGGACTTGCCCGCCAACTCCCACTCTCCGGGATAGAGAAGATGCAGACTTAGAAAATCCACGTGAACATTGTCGACTCCGGCAACGTGGGACGCTGCTATGCTGATGAGATTCTGCTCCACCCACGCGATTAACAATCTAGCTTCCACCACCACTGGCTGACTCTTCGTACCTCCCTGGCGATTGATGTATGCTACCGTGGTTGCATTGTCCTGACCGCCTTCACCCTGATAAGCGGGAAGAACGCCTCCAACGCCAGTCGAACCATTCTGGTTTCCAGACTATTGATGGACCACAGAGATTCTTCCGGGGACCAGCATCCCTGTACCGACTTCCAGAGACAAACTGCTCCCCAGCCGGAAAGACTGGCATCTGTAGTTACCACCGTCTAATCCGGTAAAACCAAGGGAACTCACTGACTCAAACTGTCCGAAAAGAGCCACCATTCCAGACTGTAGCGAGTGGCCTCCGTCAAAGGCAATGGCAGGTGGAACTGTTCGGAAACCGGATTCCAGTGTGAAAGTAAGGCTGACTGTAAAGGGCGCATGTGAGCGAAGGCCCATGGAACCAGTTCTAGAGAGTAAGTCATGGAACCCAGGACCTGCAAGTAGTCCCAGACTATCGGAGAGTGCTTGGACGTTAAGAAAACTCTCCCCTGTCGGGTGTCGAACAGCGCACCCAAAAACGCCAACGACTGGGAAGGTGTTAGATGACTTTTTGAGAAGTTGACCACCCATCCTAGATTCTTCAGTACTTGCAGCACTCGAACTGCTGCCTGGCAAAGCAGTTCAGACTTCGCCCGAATCAGCCAATCGTCCAAGTATGGGTGGCCATCCATCCATCTCTGCGCAACTGAGCCGCTACCACCACCATTATCTTGGTGAACATCCTGGGTGCCGTAGCAAGACCAAAAGGTAGCTCCTGAAACTGGTAATGTCGACCCAGGATGGAAAATCTCAGGAACTTCTGATGATCCGTCCTGATCAGGATGTGCAGATATGCCTCTGTCAGATCCAGAGAAACGAGAAATTCTCTCGGCCTCACCGAGGCAATGACTGACCTCAACATCTCCATCCAGAAGCACGGTATCCGCAGACACCTGTTGATGCGCTTTAAATCGAGTATTGGTCTGAAGGATCCTTCTTTCTTTGGCACGACAAAGTAAATGGAGTAGCAACCTCTCCGTTGATCCACAGGAGGAACCAGGACAATAGCTCAGAGGTCGATCAAGCGCTGCAGCGTCTGTTTTACTGCTCGATGCTCTGTGGCATACCCGCCCGGGGAGTCCAGAAACTGAGGGCGAGGCTGGTGTACAAAATCTAAAGCGTATCCGTGTTTTATCACAGAGAGTACCCACTGATCTATTGTGATTTTGGCCCATTCCTCGTAAAACCAGGACAATCTGCCTCCTATCATCGGAACCAAGGAATGGACTTGTCCGCCCATCACTGAGGAGACTTACCGACTGGCATGAACTGAGAGGTACCTGGTCTGCCGAAGCATCTGCCACGAAAGGACTGAGACCATGCCTGTTGCCTGTTGCCTGTTAAGAGTTCTGCCAAAAAGGGGCCGTGGACGTCCTAGGCGCCAGAGAATGTCGACTTCCCCAAAACCGGGCACGAGAAGGAAAAGACCCCCCTCGACTGTGGCCTGTCTTCCGGCAAGTGATGAACCTTATTCTCTCCCAGAGACTGGATAATATCCTCAAGTTCTTTCCCAAATAACAGTTTGCCCTTAAAAGGCAAGGAGCCCAGTTGAGACTTCGAGGAAGCATCCGCCAACCAGTTCCATAACCATAATAACCTACAGGCCCGAAACCGCGGACACCATAGCCCTGGCCGACGTTCGAAGATCATGCAGAGCGTCTGCAATACAAGCCACCACAGACTCAAGGCGGCCCGCCTGCAGAGCTTCCTCCTCCGAAAGATTAATTCGCAAGTAGTTGCTGTACCCATCGAAGACCAGCTCTCAAACCAAAGTTGCTACACACTGCGGCTTGGACACCAAGTGCAGAGACCTCAAAAATCTTCTTAAGCAGCAATTCCAACTTTCGGTCCTGCAGATCCTTCAGGGCTGTCGCCCCTGTGACTAGAATCGTGGTCCTTTTTGTCACCGCCGAAACTGCAACGTCCACCTTGGGAACCCGAAGAATCTCCAATGCCTCCTCAAGAAGTGGATAAAGCTTATCCATAGCCTTAGTGACTTTCAACCCCAAATCTGGGGTGTCCCATTCGCAAAAAAGGAGATCCATGACCGACAAATGGAATGGAAAAGAGGTAGGCGGACCCCTCAGGCCCAACACCACCAGATCCATTGATCCCAAGCAAGATTCTTCCTGAGGAGCGTCTATTCCCAATTCTTTCAAAATGGGAGGAATGAGAGGAAGCAGCTCCTCTTTTCTGAACAGATGAACAACCTTCGGGACATCACCTTCGATGCCCCGAGAACCATGTGCAGCACTCTGCTGCTGGTCCCTTGTCCCCCTCGAGGGCTGGGACTATAAATCCTGATCATCTGAATCTGCAGTGTCTGAAGATGTGTCTGAGTCAACCTGTGGCACCCTAGCCCACAAGGGACGCTTCTCTCTAGGAGCCCCCGCGGGCCCCTGAGCCGGAGCCCTCTTCTGGGTCTTAGGAGGAGGATCTAAAGGCTCCAATACCGGAATAGCACGTTTCTTGCTGGCTTTCCGGGCCTTAAAGGCTTTATGCATGACCAATACAAATTCAGAAAAGGAGGAGTCAGAATCTACCGAATCGGTATCAGGTACATCTCCCTGTTCCATGGGCTCTGCCGACGCTCTAGATCGTGGCATCTGAGCCGGCCATTGTGGAGAAAGCTGCAGCAGGAGATTCCCCTCCCCCGCCACAATCTGAGCCGCCACAGAGAAGGCACCCAAAATGGTGCTGTTTCCAGCGCTCAGCGGGAAGGAACAGGGAGGAGGGATTGGTAGCTCCCCTACTGCCAGTGCTACTGACCGACTCCAGATAACGACACCCCCCCGGGTACCCGCTGAGGATCCCTTGCCGCCGGGGAGTAGTGTTGGAGATCCTCAGGGATCTCCAACACTACTTTGCTAAACTTCAGATCCTCTTCTACCTGCAAGTCTAACCTATAAAGATTTGTGAACGTACCCCCAGGAGGATCATGTGTCTGCCCTACAAATATCCGGAAGCGTTGCAGCCCTACTCTCCACTCACATGCTTGCTTGAGCTCTAGCAAAGTGAGCGCATAAGGCACTTTGGGCCTGCTTCCCCTGCGCAATATATGGCGCCACTATTGCTAGCCTAATCCAGCTTGCAATTGAGGGCTTAGAAGCTACCTGGCCCTTCTCTGGCCTTACAACAGGACAAACAATCTGACTGACCTCTTAAATTCATTGGTGACCTTTAAATAATGTAGCAGCATCCTCCAGGTGTCTGGCGGGTGATGGCTACCCCTACCTGTACCCCTCTATCCTCCTCAGAGCTGGTAAAACCATCTCCTGATATGCGTGAAACTCTGACAGCACTTTAGGTAAAAAGGATGGGACAGGACAAATAACTACCCTGTCCTTGTGAATTGACAGGTAGGACTCCCTACAGGACAATGCCTGGATCTCCGAGACCCTTCTGGCTGAGCATATCACCACTAGAAAGACTGCCTTTAAAGTGAGGTCCTTTAATGTTGCTCCTATAAGTGGTTAAAAGGGTGCCTTGGATAAGGCCCTTATTAAGGTTCCACGTAGGTATTACCCGACACTTTGGAGCCTGTATACGTTTCACTGCCTTCAAGAAACGTACTATGTCAGGGTGAGCACCTAGGGAGCTTCCTTGCACTTTGCCCCTAAAACAGGCTAATACTGCCACCTGCACTTTGAGAGTGCTCAGGTCTAAGCCTCTCTCTAGGTCATCCTGCAGGAACTGCAAGATTTCCCTTGTTTTTGCCATTTCTGGGAAAACTTACCTTCCCTTACACCACCACTCAAAAATCTTCCAATCTCTACCATACGCCTGGAAGGTAGAGAGTTTCCTAAATCTTAACAAGGTGGCTACTACTGCCCTTGAATGGAGAAATTACCTAATAATTTCATTTTCCTTAGTGTAGACAGATGGACTCAGGACCAATGGGTATAGTGTACTCCTAATAGCAGTTGGAGACTGATCAGATTTCAATCTGACTCAGCCATAGTACATATACCCCTGCAGGAAGTGCAGCTCTTCAGTATTCTCCTCGAAAAGCATTGTGGATATATGTATGACTGAATAATCTGAATAACTTGATTAACTTTATAACTTGGTTAACTTGATTAATTTGAACTGCTTGAATTGGCTATAGCTGGAGACCGCCAGTGCCCTCAACCGAGAAACGTCGACACCCGGTAGGATGGGTGTCCTAGATGAAGGAAAGCATGGCTTACCCTTGAATCACTCGCTCCCGGGGATGTCCCCCGAGAATTCCATGAGTGGGATGCTGAGTCCATCTGTCTACACTAAGGAAAACAAAATTATCAGGTAAGTAATTTCTCCATTTCCTAGTGTGTAGCAGATGGACTCAGGACCAATGGGATGTATAAAAGCTACTCCCGAACCGGGTGGGAGGCTGCCCGTGGCCCACTTAGTATTGCCCTTGCAAATGCTGTGTCCTCCCGAGCCTGAACATCCAGGTGGTAAAACCTGGAGAAGGTGTGGATGGAGGACCATGTCACTGCCCTGCAGATCTCGGCAGGTGACAGCATCTTGGTTTCAGCCCAGGACACTGCCTGGGCTCTAGTAGAATGGGCCTTGACTTGTAAAGGTGGTGGCTTGCCTGCTTCCATGTAGGGTGCCTTGATGACTTCTTTGATCCAGCGGGCTATGGTTGCTCGCGAGTTTGCTTCCCCCTGCTTCTTCCCGCTGTGAAGCACGAATACATGGTCCGTCTTTCATACAGATTCCGATCTTTCCAGGTATCTGACTAGGAATCTGCCGACGTTGAGATGGCGTAGACTTCGAGCCTCTTCCGAATTCTTATGCTCATCTGGCGATGGTAGCGAGATGGTTTGGTTGAGATGGAAGTGAGACACCACTCTGGGGAGGAACGACGGAATTGTGCGTAACAGGATGGCTCCTGGGGTGAGTCTGAGGAATGGCTCTTGGCAGGACAGTGCTTGTAGCTCGGATATACGACGGGCTGAACAGACTGCCAGCAGGAAGGCTGTCTTCAATGTTAATAGTCGGAGAGACAGGCCGTGGAGAGGTCTGAAGGAGGTTCCTGCTAGGAAATCTAGGACCAGGTTAAGGTTCCAAAGAGGCACCAGCCAGGGGTGGTCAGATGTGCTTGACTCCTTTCAGGAAGCGGGAGACATCCGGGTGAGAGGCTATGCTGCCGCTCTCACTCTTGGTTCCATAGCATGACAAGGCAGCCACCTGTACCTTGATGGCGTTGAGGGACAATCCCTTCTGTAGCCAGTTCTGTAGGAATTCCAAAATCGCAGGAATTTTGACTGAGCATGGTATGATGTCGTGGTCCTCGCACCAGGATTCGAATACTCTCCAAATCCTTATGTATGTTAGGGATGTGGAGAACTTGCGTGCTCGGAGTAGGGTGTCAATTACTGTCCCCAAGTATCCTCTCCTCCTTAGGCGATCCCTCTCAATGGACAGACCGTAAGAGAGAATCGAGCTGGATCCTCGTGGAGGATCAGTCCCTGTTGGAGCAGGTCTCTGTGTGGAGGTAGCGGCAGGGGGTTCCCTGCCAGCAGTCTTCGCATGTCTGCGTACCACAGGCTTCTTAGTCAGTCCGGGGCCACTAGAAGTACTGGCCCCCTGTGGTGTTCTATCTTGTGGATGATCGCGCCTAATAGGGGCCACGGCAGGAAGGCATATAACAGTCTCCTGTGGCCAGGTCTGTACCAGGGCAGGGCAGGGGGGATTCCCTGGGATTCCCTGGGACTGTGGTTCCCGCCTGCGGCTGAAGAAACTGGGTACCTGGGCCTTGGTCCGGTTTTCCAGGAGGTCCATGGTTGGTGTTCCAACGGTTTACTATCAAGTGGAATGCTGTGGTTGACAGTTTCCATTCTCCTGGATCTAGACTCTCTCTGTTGAGGTAGTCCGCTGCAACATTGTCTTTGCCAGCAATGTGGACAGCCGAGATCTCTTGAAGATTCACTTCCGCCCATGACATTAGGGGGTCTATTTCCAGAGACACCTGTTGGATTCTGGTTCCTCCCTGACGGTTGATGTAGGCCACTGTTGTGGCATTGTCCGACATTACTCTGACCGCTTTGCCTCGGAGTCTGTGACCAAACCTTAGGCAGGCTACTCTGATTGCCCAGGCTTCTAGGTGATTGATATGCCATCTCGACGCTTCTTCGTTCCATTGCCCTTGGGCGGTTAGCTCCTGGCAGTGTGCTCCCCATCCTCGTAGGCTGGCATCCGTGGTGAGTAGAATCCAGGGTGGGGAGGACAGTCTCGTTCCCTGGCTCAGGTGGGCTTCTTGTAGCCACCAGCATAGTTGGGCCCGAACTCTGTCCGGGAGCTGAAGCCATACAGTGTAGTTCTGGGACAGTGGATTCCATCGTGATTAGTAGTGAGCGTTGTAGGGGTCTCATGTGAGCTCGTGCCCATGGGACTACTTCCAGCGTGGATACCATGAGGCCAAGAACTTGTAGGTAATCCCATGCTGTGGGGCAAAGTTCGCTCAACAGGGTTCGTAACTGGGTCATCAGTTTTGATCTCCTTGTCGGTGTCAGGATGACCTTGTCTTGTTTGGTGTCAAACCGGACTCCCAGGTATTCTAGAGATTGGGAGGGCTGCAGGCAGCTCTTGTTTGTGTTGACCACCCACCCGAGGCTCTCCAGTAGAGTTTTGACTCTGTTGGTTGCCTGGTGGCTTTCCTCTGGGATTTCGCTCTGATCAGCCAATCGTCTAGATAAGGGTGCACGCAGATTCCTTCCTTCCTCGGTGTTGCTGCCTCCACCACTATGATCTTGGTGAACTTCCGGGATGCAGTCAGTGGCTAACCCAAAAGGTAGTGTCCGGAACTGGTAGTGACGGTCCAGGATTGAGAAGCGTAGAAAACGCTGATGCTCTTGATGGATCGGAATGTGTTATAGCCTCTAAGGCTAGTAATCTGGTCAGTGTAGCTTCCACTGCCATTCTCTTGGAAGGGTCGTAATAGGGAGATTCCACAAACTTGTCCGGAGGGAGGTGGTAGAAATCCAGGTAATATCCCTCTCGATGGATAGGACCCACTTGTCCGAAGTTATCTCGACCCGTCTTTGGTAGAATAGGGCCAGTCTGCCCCCTATGGCTTCTTCCTTTGGATGGGTCGGCTGATTTTCATTGTGGGGTACAGCTGGGGCCTGGGCCCAAGCTGGCTCCCCTTTTATTGTGTTGTTCCGAAAGGACTGGCTCTGGCCTGCGGGGCGGACCGCTTGATATGAGCTTCTATATGGGTTGAAGCGCTGTGATCCTCTGCCCCTGGAGGTCCGGGAGAAGGATCGCTGGTTTCTCTTATTCCTATCCTCCGGTAGCTGCGGCAGAGGGGACTTATCCCACTTGTTGGCTAGTTTCTCTAGTTCACTTCTGAACAGGAGTGTACCCTTGAAAGTCATCCTTGTGAGTCTCATTTTGGAGGATGCGTCTGCTGACCAGTTTCGTCTTCTGGCCGCCACAGCGGATGAGACTCCTCTAGCTGCTGTGCGTACCAAATCCGAAGCGGCGTCCGCGTGGAATGATACAGCTGGTTCCAGGGCTTCCCCAGGAGTGTCGTTCCTGGTCTGTGCTAAGCAGGCGCGTGTCACCACGGCACAGCAGGCCGCGATCTGTAAAGGCATAGCGGAGACGTCAAAGGACTGTTTGAAGATAGATTCTAGACGTCTGTCTTGAGCATCCTTGAATGCTGCTCCTCCCTCCACCGGGATAGTAGTGTGCTTCGAGACTGCGCAGACCATGCCATCCACTTTCGGACATGCCAGGAGATCTTTGGCGGCTGGGTCCAAAGGGTACATGGCTGCCAGAGCCCGGCCCCCTTTGAACATGGTTTCTGGGGCATCCCATTCCAGGTCAATTAGTTGCTGGACGGCTTGTAATAGTGGGAAATGGCGGGAGGCCTGACGAAGTCCCTCCAAAAGTGGGTTTGTCTTAGGTTCCCCCGAGGCACTTGTGCCCGGGATGGCAAGCTCTTTTAAGCTGTGTGTGACCAGGTCTGGAAGCTCGTCCTTGGTGAAGAAGCATCTCACGGTTTGGTGGGGTTCTGTTCCCGGAGGGAGTTCCCCTTCCTCCAGGGGTTCTGACTCCTCATCTGAGATGTCTGTGTCCCCGAAGGTGGGGCTTCTGGGCAGTGGGATCACTTCCCTGGGCATAGAGGGTCCTGGCATGTTGAGGTCCTCTGGTGGGGCCTGTGACCGCATTGTAGGAGGCCCCGGTTGAATGTGGACGAAGGTATGCAGACCTTTGAAGAATTCCACCCAGGAGATAGAAGCTGGGTCTAGACTAGGGGGTGCATTGTCCCTGGGGACCCCCGTTTGAGGGGGGGTCCCACTGCGAGATGTTAGGTCTGGCGTACCGCTCGAGAGGCTGGGGTCCAGTACCGGCTGGGGAGGGCCACGGCTCGCCTCTGTGCGCACGGATCGAGACGGCGGACAGGGCCAAAATGGTGACGGCGACCACGCGGACAATATAGCGACCAAGCTTGAGAAGAAAAAAACGGCAGTGCCTGGCTGACACGAGCTGAAGCAAACAAAACAACCCTGCTACGCTCCTTCCCCTGTAAGTGCCGCTGAAAACTCTGCCAATTGCCTTTTGCCTGTCTGTGAGGTTTGTTTTTTTTTGATGAAACTTTAGGCAAGCAGAGTAAAAACCACCTCTCTGCTGTAGAACCTGAGGCAGGAGCCTCTTCTGGGTCAAACTAGGCAAGTAGGGGGAGTGACTGGACCACCAGTAGAGATGTGAATCGTGTCCTCGATCGTCTTAACGATCGATTTCGGCTGGGAGGGGGAGGGAATCGTATTGTTGCCGTTTGGGTTTTAAAAATATCGTGAAAAATCGTTAAAATCGTGAACCAACCCCCTAAAACCCACCCCCCGACCCTTTAAATTAAATCCCCCACCCTCCCGAACCCCCCCCAAATGCTTTAAATTACCTGGGGATCCAGCTGTGGTCCAGAACGGCGGCGGTCCGGAACGGCCCCCTCAATCTTTTCTTTACTTAACTTTATCTCTTTTCTTCCAGCTACCTAAGCTTCCAAGTTCACGGTCCTCGTTTAATGTAACTTTGTCTCTTCCTTTACCTAATTATTTTTATCCCTGTTCGATGTAAACCGTCCTGATATGGTATTTAACCATGAAGGTCGGTATAGAAAAATGTTAAATAAATAAATAAATAAATTGAATCCTTTTGTCTTCAGCCGGCGCCATTTTGCAAAATGGCCGCCGCAAAATGGCGGCGGCCATAGACAAAAACGATTCGACGCAGGAGGTCGTTCCGGACCCCCGCTGGAGTTTTGGCAAGTCTTGTGGGGGTCAGGAGGCCCCCCCAAGCTGGCCAAAAGTTTCTGGGAGTCCAGCGGGGTTCAGGAAGCGATTTCTTGCCGCGAATCGTTTTCCGTACGGAAAATGGCGCCGGCAGGAGATCGACTGCAGGAGGTCGTTCAGCGGCGAACCCCCGCTGAACGACCTCCTGCAGTCGATCTCCTGCCGGCGCCATTTTCCGTACGGAAAACGATTCGCGGCAAGAAATCGCTTCCTGAACCCCGCTGGACTCCCAGAAACTTTTGGCCAGCTTGGGGGGGCCTCCTGACCCCCACAAGACTTGCCAAAACTCCAGCGGGGGTCCGGAACGACCTCCTGCGTCGAATCGTTTTTGTCTATGGCCGCCGCCATTTTGCGGCGGCCATTTTGCAAAATGGCGCCGGCTGAAGACAAAAGGATTCAATTGAGGGGGCCGTTCCGGACCGCCGCCGTTCTGGACCACTGCTGGATCCCCAGGTAATTTAAAGCATTTGGGGGGGGGGGGGTTCGGGAGGGTGGGGGATTTAATTTAAAGGGTTGGGGGTGGGTTTTAGGGGGTTTTAGTGTGCCGGTTTTCCTGCCCTCCCCCTTCCCCCGATTTACGATTTTTTAACGATAAATCGGGGGAATTGGTATTGTATCGTGGCCCTAACGATTTTTGACGATTTAAAATATATCGGACGATATTTTAAATCGTCAAAAAACGATTCACATCCCTAACCACCAGTATCACCCCAAGCAGCCAGGCTGGGGATCACCAGGAAAGAGGGCCCCAGGCTGAATAATCAAGGGAAAAAATCCCCCCTGGGACCCAATAAGAGCTAGGAGACAACTGTCTCCCTTTGCACAGATTCTGTTTTTTTTGTTTATTTTTTTTTAAAGAATGGAATAAACAATACTTGCTTGATCCTGAATCAACCAAGTGGGAAGAAGAGAAAAGAAATCACCAAAAGGAAGAAAAGAAGATAACGCTAGGGAACCGCAGGTTCAACTGCCTGCATCTGCTGGAGACAAATACTGAAGGGGCGCAGGGTGAGCACTGTCCTGATATAGGATACCCTTTCAGTTTTTCTTTGTCTCCATCTGCTGGTCAGGAGCCTCAACCCACTGTCTGGACTGATCCGGGTACGTACAGGGAACCTATCTGTTGTAGTAGTTAAAGGGAGGTCATTAAGGATCTTGCTTTCGGGTGTGACCCATCTCTCTCAATCATCTCCTCTATAGCGGGGTGGGGGGAAAGGCTTTTGCTAGTCTCCTTATACCTCTCATTATTGGGTTCCTTGCACACTCTTTTCCTCCTCAATTTTCTTTGCCTGACTCCTGTAGGCTTAAGGCTTGTATAACCTTCACTTTGAGGAGGCTCGGTTCTTCCCTCCTAAACAATCTCTCTGCTACATCTCCCCTTTCACTCCCCCCCCCCTCCTCCAGGGGAGCTTCCTCTGGGAGTTCCAAGTCTCCTGTATCACTTTCTGGACCACCAGGGAAAGGCGGCGAGGGGGGGGTTCCCTCTGTCCTAGGTTTCTTTAAACCTATTGTGTGTTGGGAGTTCAAGGGGGGAACTACTTCCCAGGAGGCCTTCTAATGTAGCCACTTTGGCTTTCATTTCTTTATACGCCTGGTGCATTAGCAAGATAAATTCTATGGAAAACTCAGTTTCCTGCAATGTGCCTTACCTTCTTTCTTCTGGGGCTTCTCTCTCTAACTCAGGGCCAGCCCGTACCTCAGCTGCATCCCCCCCCCATGATAGGCCCTCTGCCCCTTCAGGCTGCTCACAGGGCTCCCTCTGAGCCGGTGTGGGTGGTGCATCTGCTTGCAAGCCATCCCCCCCTCCCCTCCTCACCGCCATCTGTCCTCTGGCAATTCACAGCAGGGGCAAAAGGATCCCACAATGGAGCTCCTTCTTGTCCCACACTGTGCACATTTCTGGCCCCTCTTGGCCATGCGTCTTGCCGCTGGAGAGGGGGGGGGGGGGGGAGCCTGTGTTCCCGCCACTGTGGCTAAGGACGCCAAACCACTCCCAGTGAGTGTGCCTCCCCCCTCCTGGAACTGCCCTATGCAGACCACGGCTTGCTTAGGACTACTCTAGGGTTTTGTTCCCCCCCCCCCCCAAAAGGTGAGGAGGGGTTCTCCCCGGAGTCTAACTACCTTACCCTATTCCTACTTCTCTCTGGGGTTTTTTTGGGTTTTTTTTAATAGTTCCTAACTATCCCAGCCTACCTCCCACCTAACTGGAGGAAGAGAACTATCGAGGACCTTCCCAGCTATCCCAGAATATATAGGGCGAGTGACGTTAAGCAAAAAGATTAAAAAAAGGAACACGGAAAAAAGTTCTCTGCCTCCACCTATCGGCAACCAGGGGAATCCTGCAGGCGTGGACTGGTGTGCAGGACGAAAAGGAAGGAGGTATTTTACCAGCGTGTAGGCATTTGTTTCAATCTCATTTGTTGCATTTTCTCAAAAGGACATGCATTGGTGGTAAATTACTGTCTTTTCAGAAGGAGGGCTATTGCGCTTGGTAGAAGAGAGGGAGTTCATGTTGCTGCTATCTAATTTTGCATGGTGAGCTGAATGGGGGAATGACCTAGTTCTGCTCTGCACTCACTGCTGGGGGTGGGGATGGCTCCTGTAGATGCAAAGTATGTGTTTACATTTAGCTCCGTGACAGTCATGTGTTCAGTGTCACGCGCCGTGAGCACCATCCGTCAGGTATGTCCCCAACGGAAACCAGGTCGAGAACCACTGCTCTAAGGCACCTGGTAGATGATGCTCACATAAGCGACACACTGAACACATGACCATCATAGGGCTAAATTTAAACATATACTCTGCATCGACAGGAATCCCATGACCCCCAATAATAAGGTGAATTGCAGAACTAGGATATTTCCCCAAACAACTCACCATATAAAAAGATATTCTGATGCTGGTATCATTTCAGTAACAGGAAAAAATACTCTCCTACCATGCACATTGTAAAATACAAAAATCTGAAAAGAAAAAAAAAAAAATGCTCAGCGCATGTATAGCAAACCTACCATACCATAACAGCACTAACTCCAAGGAATCAAACAGCAATAGCCCTACCAATGAAAAGGCAGTAGTGCACCACAAATGCATGTCCTATTGAGAAAGCACAACAAATAAAAACAGATACAAATGCCTACATGCTAATAAAATACTTCATCTCAGTCACGCACACAGAACAGGCCTTCACCAAATACAGAATAAAAGATCACAAATTACAAATGTGGAGACAAAAACTGGAATGGAAACCCCCCAAAAAAACCACTCTGATGCAGTGCAAAACTGGAGAAATACAAACAAATATTTCTTCTACACTAAGCAAAGTACAAAGATAGAAGAAATGCACATTCCCAAAACTGACAATTCATGGCTTTTGCATCCTGTCACTCCTCCTCCATGCTCCCATCATCTCATTTCTCCCAATTATTCCATTTCAATCATCTCCTCACACATCCCTGTCCCTCAAATCCTCTTCCCTGTGCTCCCTCTTGCCCCTGATCAACTCTCCCTACCCCCTCCCTGTCCAACTACTCTGACTCCCTGTTTTCAACCCTTCCTGTTCAACAGCCCCCATACATTCCCTCTCTTCCACCTCCCGGCCCAGCATGTCTAGCATTCTTTGCGCCCCCCCCATAGGGTGAAGAGAGCATCAGCATCACCACTTCCAGGCCCAGCGGGGGAAGGTAAAGTTAGTGTTCCATGGGACCCAGAAGAGCAGGAGTTAACGTCTGGCTTTGATCTGGAAGAATGAGGAAACAGCCTCCCACTGAGCCAGAAAGAGAAGAAGAAAGCGAGAGTAGCCTCCCATCAGGCCTGATAAAGGAGAAGTCAACCGACTCTCATCTGGCCTGATGAGGAGAGATCAACCTCCCAGGACCTTGTGACTCACTAGTGTGTCCCGACACACCTGCTGAGAACCACTGCTCTAAGGATAGCTTTAAAACAGTCACTATGATATATTTATTTTTGAAGTAAAATGATCTAAACAAATGTTGGTTGTTTTTCAGCATCTGGCGTATAAGAAGATTTTGTGATAATTACAATTATTTGAATTTAATCACTCTCCTTTCCAAATAGAGTTCAAGGCAAGTTACAGATTCAAGCACAGTTGATGGGTGTCACTTATGAGAAAATGTTAACCAAGGTTTTGTGGTTTTTGTTTTGAACCACCTTGGGTTAGTCCATTGTCCCTCTTTTCATTTTGCTTTCAACCTAATCATGTAACAAAAGGAAAATAAGTTATACAAGGAGGGGAGTGGGTTTGTTGACTTACTATTCTCAAAGGATCTATCAAAAGGGTTCCTGAAGCACATCAACCTCACTGGAAATGTATACAGTGATGGGAAAACAATGGCAGCTCTTCTTTAACACTGTATAAAAATTTCCAGCCTGAGTAAAAGGCAAATCCTCTTTAATACTAAACTGCCAACAGCTCTCACTGTGTGATTTTCACCACTAAGGCATTTAGAGCTGACACATCTGCAGACCCAGTTTCTAATCCCACTTCTGTCACCCGCACTCTGCGAGTCACTCTTCCTGTGCTATTTCTGAGAGAATAGGAAAGGTTGGGGGTCCCTGCAGTATACAAACTCACCTCATTCGACTGCTTCCCACTATATGACATCTTTTTGATAGCAACCACCTCATTACTGCGAACATCTCGGGCCTGTAGGGGAGAAAGAGAAAGGGCAATGACAGCACATATGTTCATCACTAAATTAGAAAGAAACACAGGAAGGACCTGGAAGGAAGAAGTGGTTTCTGAAACTTACAAAATAGACGGCCCCAAAGCTGCCATGCCCAATCTCCCGCAGGTCCACGAACAGCTTCTCCGGATCCTCCTTATAGAAGAGGTCCGCTACTTCTGGGTCCTTCAGGCTCCCAGCCCGTGCATTAGAAGGCATAGTCGCCGCCACCGTGCGCGTCTGCGGCCCCACAGCGCTTCACGGTGAGGCGAAGAGGTGATAGCAGCGTTCTCAGCCAGGGTAGGATAGCTGACGTGGCAGAAACTCTTGTACCTGTCCAGTTCCTGCATGAAACATGGCAAAACTAAAGCACATCAGTTCATGTTTCACAGACAGTAAAGGCAGCAGACATAATTATTTATTTATTCAGTCTACCCCTTGTATTAGGGACAGTAAGTGAAGCAACCATTTCATCCAATTATACAGTGTAACTCAAACTGAGAAGAATAAGTATTTCATCCTTAATGTTGCGCTATGATATATGTAAGCTTATGCATCGGGAACATCGAGTGCACGGTCTGTCTTTGCACAACCTGGATATACAACCAATAATATATGATTGGACACTGGACAGTAAAGGGCCAGAATATACACGCGATGCTGCCTGACAAACTGCAACACCCGTTTATTCCTAAAGTACTACCAAGATACAGGATTTTAAGTTAAAAAAAAAAGAGATGGTATTTATAGTAGTTTTGGATCAGATTTCCCCATTGAAATACGCCACATAAACAAAACAAAAAAAAAAAGATTAAAAATAAATATTGCATTTCCAAACGTTTAAGCTCTGCAGGAGAAACAGTAAGATTTCCATTTTCAGCTCTGATTTCTGTGAAATGAAAGAACCCACACTAGATATCAGGAAGACAACAAAGAAAGCCTCTGGATCCCCATCCTAAGCATAAAGGTGCATCTCATCCTATTCATGGTAGCGGGAAAGCTCCAGTGACCTTCCTGGATTTCCTAACTCCTGTCTGCTCTTCAGTTTGTAAGCAAGACTGAACAACAGACTTCAACTCCCGAACCCTAACCACCTCCCCTTTTGAAGAGGAGGGAAGAAGAAGCGGAAACAGGAAGGATCCCCAGGTAATTAATGAAAACAGCAGCCCAAGGCAGCTCTTAATGAGAAAAGGACTTTGCTAGATAATTTTACAGGGACAGGAGATGCATGTGCATGGTATATGTGTGTGTGCGCGTGCGTGCCTGTCTCTAACTCTGCCTTAGCTGCTTGCTAGCCCCTTAGTTACAGCCCTACCATTGGCTCAGCATCAACCCCAAAGCACTGGAGCTCTAAGCAGGCAGAAACAGGAAGGAAGGAAGAGAAGGAGGAGGCAGGTTTTCCATACTCCTCCTTCCTTCAGGCATCGCCTTCAATAGGTCCCATCACAGGCTTTCATCCTCTCTTACACAGCAGTTGAAACTTAACACTTGCATATCTGTCTCTGTACGATAATTGGTCTTCTTTACATGCTTTATCCACACCGTCTACATCTTTCTAGGTCCAGTTACAGCTATGAAAATTAATTTTCTTATTTAGCAAACAATTCAAAGCTCTGTATCATTTTAATGTGCTTCAATAAAGCAATTTCTGTCACTCAACCTTTCTGTAATGGTTGCACAAGACAGCCCTTGAATGAAAGATGGTTGAAAAAGCTGAAGGCGAGAGGTCATGCATGATGGCTCCCTGATGAGAGCCAAATAAAGCAAGGAGAGCACAAAGGCAATACATAATGGCTCCCTGATGAGAACTAGATGCGGAGGAGGGAGCAATGAGGCTGCGTTATGGCTCCCTAGCGAGATAAAGGCCCAGTAGGAGAGGATAAAATAACTACAGCTAACCCAAAAGTACTGTGGTGATAAAATCCCCAAACGACAGGCTGTAGATCGACATCAAAGAGCAGAATATCACGCTGTTACTATGGCAACTGGAATTCTCAGGCTGATAATTATGGATCCACAGACTCAGATATTCTGGGAAACCAACAACAAACGCACAACCCAGCAGCAAGCCATCAATCTTGCCAGCAGCAAAAACCACACAAAAACTACTGGGGCAGGGTGGGGAGCAGAAGAATAGAAGAAGGGGGCATTGGCAACTCCTCAACTGACCCTGGTTACCTTTTATTAGTGTATGCAAGATATAGGAGCACCGGAAGAGGTGTGTGTGTGTCAACATTAAAATAGCAGGGATGCAGTGAGACATGCCTAAAGTACACTGGCAGAAATGTATGGGGGTTCTCAATATTGGAATAGCAGGGATGCTGCAAAATAAAACAGATGCATTAGCAGAGCTGAATGTATATATGGGTTTCAGTACTGCAATCGCAAGGGGTGCTGCAAGTTAAGATTGGAAAAAACAATTAACAATAAGTATAAACCATCTTAAAGAAACTGAAAGGAAAATAGAATCCTTCTTTATAAGGTTTGGCGCTGAATGTGGGCAGATAGGAGCAACAGGTGAGATAAGGCCCTGACCTATATGTTCTCATTTCATCACTGAAACATACTTTGCAATATTCACATCCAATTTTTTAGACAATGTTTTTACGCTCTGCTGGTCCGTACATATCTCATAAAGTCATGTCCCTAGACTTATGGGAAAGCCAAAAATGTAAACATTCCACAGCCAAGAAAGAGGCAAATCACAAGTGACTACAAAAGTAGAAATTAATAAAACATAAGGGACCTTTGCACGGAGGTACAAATCAGTTCCCAAACAATACTTCTGTAAGACATCTAAACGCAATTCTGCCTCCAACAGAGCAGGTACATCAGTGTAGGCGAACAGCATTTGTGTGACATGTCAGAGCATTAACCTCTGAAAACCTCATGTTCTCTAGATCTTTATATTCATTTACCTTATTCCTTGATTTACTAGCTTTTTTCCCCCCTCATTCTGTCTCTATGAGAAAAAAAAAGCACAGGAAATCAGGCCTTAACAAGCTTTGCGTGGAGGGATGTGTGGGTGACCTTTATCTATGTGTAAATACTGTATATACGTCTACATCTACCGGTAGATCTTATATATATAGATATATAAATATGCATTTATATATTCTTGTTAGTATGCATATATACATATTCGTGTGTTTGTCTACAAGCCACTTCAAAGTGCATAAAAGCTCTTTGGGGTACTGTCTTGCTGTATCTTTGTATTGCTTTACAGGTACCCTATACATATCAATAGGGACAACATCTATAAACACACCCATGCGTACATCCTGTGTTTGTGGGACAAGGGGCGGTGCTTACCTGCGGGGGCTGGGGGAAAGCTCCCCCGCACTATCTCCTGGTATCCAGGCAGGGGGTGGAGGGACCAGTGTCTCTGCCCTACTCAGTCTACTTCCCGCAGGACTTCAAAGGGCGACGCCGGGCAAGTCCCAGCTGCCCTTACCACTGCCGCTGCCGCCATCCCCTCTACTCCGAGCCTTGACCATGACAACTGCAACACTCCCGTCTGTACCTCTCACGGAAAAAAAAAATGGCCACCCGATCGGGAGCGGGCACCGGGGAGGGAAGAGAAGGGATCATGCGCAGAAGAGGTGTCAGACACAGGAAAACGCAAGCGCAAACCGCACGCGCCCGAAAGAGGAGCGATAAGCGCCTGCGCAAAAGAATGTGAGGGGGAGGGGGGGAGAAAAAAATCCTCCCTATAGTCAGGATGGGAGACGCGGCTAGCACTTCCCTTTCCACGTCTTAAGGCGTGCGAGCGCCGCCTCTTACGTTCCCCGCCCCTTTTGAAACTTGGAGCATAAAACGTTTCCAAACAACCACTGTCTTTCTTCTGCTCCTCTTTGTTTTCCTTAGAAGAGCGGTGTCCGAAGGCATTGGGCTGATTCGAGTGATTGGGACTAGATGGACAGCTTTAACAGTAACTGGGTGGTAGCCAGCAGGAGGCCCGAGAGGCCGCTGGTGGCCGACGAAAGAAGAGTGGGCCGCGGGGCCCCCTGGTGGATCCCATCCCACCAGCGCACGATGAAAGAAGAGAGCTCCACCGGGAGAGAGCCCCGTTCTCTTGCTTCTCCACGTGTGCAGGCCCTGTGGTATTCAAAACACGTGCGGCTAGTACCTATTCTATGTTGAGATCCACGGAGATTAGCGCCGAGAAAGTGTTGGCCCCGCAAGAGTTGAATAGCGCAGGGTCGGCACACGAAGAGAAACAGCAGAATGAGCTACCCTACTGCCTTCCCTGTGTGTGAGTGAATGGAAGCCTACCGGGGGGAGGAGGCAGTAGGTTTGTGAGTATGAATCGGATTTTGCCAGGTGTTGTGTATATGTGAATGGGAGCCTGCTTTGGGGGCAGAGGTGTGAATGGGAGGCCTGCTTTGTGAGGGTGAAATGGAGCTCGACTTTGGAGGAGGGGGAGGGGGTGTGAATGGGAGCCTCCCTCACAGGTAAGAGTGTGTGTGAATGGGAGCTTGCCTACGGTTGTTGCCCTGTATTCTGGCCTTTCTTCAAGATGGTTCTAATAAGGGACTCGCCTTGAATTCCTTGAAGGTGCGGGTGGCTGCCATTTCTTGCTATAGGGGTCGGGGGGGGGGGGGGTCTCCCTGGCAGGACATCTGGATGTGTTCCTCTTCTTAAGAGCTGTGAAGAGGTTATGGCTGCCCCTTTTGTCCCGTTGTTCTCCCGTGGGTTCTGAACTTGGTGGCTCTAATAGGGTGTCCCTTTGAGTCTCTGAAATAGACCTCGCTGAAGGACCTTTACCTGAAGATGGTGTTCCTGGTGACAATTTGTTTCACATGGCAGGTCTCAGAATTGCAAGCTTTCAGGTCAATACAGTAAAGTGCGGACGGTTACCCTGCTTCTAACCCGCTTTCTACTCACAATTTGGCTGCATTAGCCCAACCCGCGATTCACTATCCCTTTTAACCCATCCTTACTGCTTCTTTAAATCAACGGGAAACCCCTTCCGCCTGTGGCATGTATATGATATGTAAACTATCAGATTAGCTATTCCCTCCCATACAGTAACGCGCGCCCCGATTATCGCTTTTTAAACCTGCAGTTTTGCCGTGCATTTAACCTGCTAACTTACCGCCTACCCTTACCCCTGCGTTAGAGGCAGGGGTAAGGGTAGGCGGCAAACTTTCCTCCAGCCCTCGCTCACCTACCCTGGCCGCGTCCATGGGTGCCGGTCTCCGGGGCAGCTCAGTCCTCTCTACCCTCCTCCCAAAGCAACGAAAAGCGAAAAAGGAGAAAAGCAAAATGACATGTAAAGTGTAACTTACTTTTCTTGCAGCCCTCCGCCGGAGACGCACCGCGGCTCCCCTGCCTCCCGGGGGCTGCCCCCTGCCTCCCGGGGGTAGCCGGCGAAGATAGATGCCTGCACGGCATCCATCTTCTCAAGGCAGTGCATTAGCGAACTCCGACGTCACACGCCGTGATGCCAAACGTAGTGACGTCACGCCTTGAGCGGCCAAATTGCACGCACAGGCTGAATGCATGCAGGAGAAGTGGCCGCAGCTCAGTAAAGGATTCTCCCGGGAGCGATCGTGTCAGAGGGCCCGTGCAGGCATCCATCTTCGCTGGCGGGGCCACTTTCGCAGGGGGCAGCCCCCGGGAGGCAGGGGAGCTGCGGTGCGTCTCCGGAGGAGGGCTGCAAGAAAAGTAAGTTACACTTCACATGTCGTTTCGCTTTTCTCCTTTTTCGCTTTTTGTTGCTTCGGGAGGAGGGTAGAGAGGACTGGCAATCCTGAGCGTAGGAGAACGTCCACTTCCTGGTACCTATCATTTCAAATGACATTTGAAATGGCAGGTACCAGTGCACCCAGGTTACTGTATAGGCGCTGTATAGCGCTCTATATAGTAAAATGGATTGCGCGGGCCTAACACTTCACGGACGCTTCTTGGACGAGGCTTGCATTTGCATGCCATTTTAATACCGTATCGAGCGGTAGGTGAGCCGGACTGTGCGTGCGGCAAACGCAGATGCGCCCGGCACTAACACAGCTCTTCCTACCGCTCCTTACTGTATCGGCCCGTTTGTCTTTTCAGGACTCTTTTTGGTGATTTCCTCAGGCACAGTCACTTTTCGGCCGTAGAACAATGTCTAGCGCAATGGGTAGCCAGTTTTCGAACCAATGGTGAAGAGTGACTGTAGGGACTCTGGTAAGCCCACCACCTGTACATTGTTTCTCCAGGCACAGTTCTCAAGCTCGTCTAATTTTTCTTCTAAATCCTGATTTTTATTTTTTTTTTGCATGCAGGGCAGCCATGCTGTTATCGGCCTCCTCTTGCCTTTCGTCTTGGCGCATGACTCTAGCTTCCATGCCCGCCATTCTTGTCTGATCTGTGGCCCACTTATCGTGAAGTTCATCTAGTGATGACTAGTTTCTGGAGCTGGTCCTTCAGCGCTGCGGAGACGCACGAGTAAGCTCTCTAATCAACATATCTGACACCCTCTCGGAAGTATGGTGTCTGCCATTTTGTCCTGGGGAACCGCGATCTTTTCTGGTGGTGGTTTCCTTAGCTGACTTGACATTTTGGGGTTGTGTAGCTACGGCATAGTCTCAAACAGGTCGCAAACTGCAACATCTTAACTTATTGGGGAGGGAGGCTGTTTCCTGGGGGGGGGGGGGGGGGGGGTGATTAGCAGCAAAATCTGATTTTCGTCACGGACTCTCAAGGAGCCCAGAGTAGGACCTTCGCTCAGGCTGACGTCATCGCTGGAAGTCCACCATTAAAGAATATTTCATGTGTCTATTATGTTTCCAGTATGTTCCTTAGTAAAGACTGAGGCAAAGAATTAATTCATTTTTTTCTACTATTTCCTTGTCCTCCCTGAACACCCCTTTGTCATCGAGTAGCCTACAGCCTCCCTCAATTTTTTTTGCTTCAAGTGTACTTTAAAAAAGATTTTCATTTTTTCCTCTAGGCAGGGGCAGTGAAATGCCTTTTTGGTGGGGAGGGGCAAGCAAATCAATCAAGTTCTGTCCCCAACTCCACCTCCAGTTCCCACTGCCAGTTTCTTACTTTTTATTTACAGCTAATGTCATTCATTTTTATATATATTATTCATGTAAATAAAGTATAACTATACATTCCCAGATTGACTAATAAAAGCTTAATGCTATGAAACCAGACTTACTGATAAATGACAAATACAGCCTTACTAATAGAAGTGCCAGTACTAAGTGACTGTAAGAAGACAAAGCAGAATAGCAAGAGATTAAATCAGAGACCAAGAAAATGTGTCCTCAAGATCCAGAAACAATCCTAATTGTTTGGGGAAACAGTTACCTGACGAAAAGGAACTTTCAAGCTCACCTTGAGATGTTGCCTATAGATTCTACACCATACAGGCTTCAAAAAGGAAGCTGCTTCATACAATGGAAATAGTAGGAGCACTAGTACTAAATGTGAGAGATTGTAATCATACCCGGCATGCCCTGGCTTAAGAGTGAGGTTCATTCTTGTCATTGTATATACACAGGGCCGGTGGAAGCACTAGGTGAGCTAGACCTGGGCCCAGGGCACTGACCATTAGGGGGCGCTGCTGCCACTTGTGGGGCTCGTGAAAGGTAGGAGTCAGGGCTGCAATCAGGGGCGGGGGGTGTCAGTGTTACCAGGGGGGGGGGAGGCAGTGCAAAGCAGAAGGTGCCTAATCCCCTTGCTCCAGCTCTTTGTAAACAAAAACCATATACCTCAAGCTTTGTAACATAAGCTCTGCAATCACAAAACTGCCCCTCTTTCCCACTTCTCCCCCTCCCCCAATAATGGGTGCAGAGAACTAGGATATTTCTCCAAATGCCACACCATACAAAAAAAATAAAATAAATTCTGGTGTCATCTCAGTAACAGCAACACACTCCCTCCACTGCCAGGTATACTGTGAAATAATACAAACTCCTGCAAAATGTTCACCATATAAAGTATTTAGCAAATTTGCCACAGCATAGTAGCACTAATTCCCAGGATTCAAACAGCAACAACAGCACTTATGAAAATGCACCACTGCAAATACTGAAATGGGCCATAACACACCAATACGCATCCTATTGGGAAAATATAATAAACAAGACTGCTACAGACCCCTACACATTAGCAGACCATGACAGGGGCTCAGTGGCCCCAACATTTATTTCTTTATAACACGGGAAGCCCCACCTTATGCTTCTCTTATGCTTCTTTGTCCCCTTCTCTCGTCCTCTGCCCAGCACCAGTATCTCCCACCCTCTCTCTTCACCCCCAGCCCAGAGTGCAGCATCTCCCCTTTTCACCTGTCTTCCCTCACCAATGTTCCAGGGATGGGGAGAAGAGAAAGATGATGCTCACCCCATTCTAAAGCCTATGCTTGTCTGGCAAGCTTCTCAAATTCTCTCTTGACCTGCCTTACTACTGTTTTACATCTAACTTGCCAGTGCTTATGCCCGCACCTATTTTCATTTTGGTCTTTCCATTTTTTTTTCAACATTTTTTTTTTTTTTTTTAAGTATTAACTACCTCTTTCACCTTTAAACCCTTTTAGCCTTCCTTACATCATATTTTTAAACAATGTCCACAAATTTTAACCTTTGGAACTGCTCCTCTTAGTTTTTGTTTTTCATTCTATCATAGTCTCCCTTTTTAAAGTTATATGCTTCTGCAGTCGTTTTACTTAATGTCCTTTCTCCATGGTTAATGTCAAATTTGATTGCATTCTGATCACTATTGCTTAGCAGTTCTACTAATACCACTACTTACTTAACATTTCTATAGGGCTGCATGACATACGAACACTGTACAAATACGCACAAAAAACACAGTCCCTGCTTAACAGCACTTATAATCTAATAAGACAAACAGGGAAACAGTAAGAGACTTGGGTGTTTCATAAAGTAAGACAATGGTTAAAAAAGAAAAGAAGAAAGTTAATGAGGCTAAAAGCAGACAATTGCGTATAAGATTTAAAAGCTGTTTAAAAAAGATGGGTCTTCAGATGGTATTTATTCACAGCAAGAGAAGGAGCATGATGCACCAGTTCAGGAAGACTATTCCAAGCACATGGTGCAGCCAGATGGAATGCAGAGTCTGGAATTGGTGGTAGAGGGGAAGGGCACAGATAGGAGTGACTTGTCTGATGAGCAGAGTGCATGAGGAGGGAGAGGTGTAGAGAGAGGAGAGGTAGTGAGGTGCTGTTACGCGCGCCGGCCGTGGCAGATCCGCAGCTCGGCTCACCTCTTTCAAAATGATCCAGCACCTGGTCCCTCATCTCTGGCGGCTGTGGGCTGCCTGCTCTGTTCTTCGGCCGCCCCTGGGGCCTCCGGCTCTGCTACAATTCCTGATGCTCCGCGTCTGGCTTCTCCGCATGGCCCGCGGAGAGACACCATCCCGACCTGCGCCACATCCCTCCCTAGGCACGCGTGCACAGCTGATCGTTAATAGGGCCCGTGGCGGGAACCTGGCCGCAGCCCCGAATGATGACGTCTGCTAAGCTCCGGTATATAAAGCCGGGCTCCGCTCTCTCAAATTGCCTTTGCAACAGGTCCCCTTGCTAGTCGAGTACTCGTTGCTTCTTCTGTTCCTGGTTCCCGATCCTGATTGCCTTCGTTCCTGTTTCCTTGTTCCAGTGTTCATCTCCTTCATCTTTCCTTCAGATTGCTAACCTGGTTTGACCCTGCATTGCCTGACGACACCATTGCCTCTCTCCAGCCCCAGAACTCTGCATCGTCTGACTACTCCGTTGCCTCTCTCCAGCCCTGGACCTCTGCATTGCCTGACCACGCCGTTCCTTCTTTCCATCCCTGGACTTCTGCTTCGTCTGACCATCCTTTGACTTTCTCCTCATCTAGTCCTCAGCCTTGCTTGCCACTGCTTCCAGATTGCCGCCAGCCCAGAACCCAGCTTGCTTAAAGACACCTCTTCAGCCTTTGCTCTGGACGTGGTTCATTCAGGCTTCGGCCTGCTCTTGCTCGGGCACCCTCTGTCAGACTGTGTTCCTATTGGTGCCTGGGTCTCCGGGACTCTGCCTCGTCCAGTACAGACTGATACCTACACCAGTTGCTGCCTCTGGGCTGACCTCGATCCACCCGATGACCACTGACAGAGGCTTCCTAAGTCCAGCTGACCCCGGCACTCAAAGGCTCAAACCACGGGTAATGAGGGTTGGTATTGCTGAAGCGCTAGCCGGCCTCCGTCCATCAGCCCTCTCTGCCTGCCGACTGTGGGGACCCGTAGGATCCCTCCAATGGGTAGCGTCAACCCCACCTCTGCCCAAGGGTCCACCTCCGGTGCAACAGGTGCTGCAGAGTGAAGGCATTTGTAGGTGAGAGAGGAGCTTGAACTGTATGCAGGAGAGGAAAGGGAGCCAATGCAGTGACTTCAGAAGAGGGTTTATGTGAGCATTGCGATTTGAAAGATAAGTCGTGCAGCTGAATTTAGGACAGATTGCAGTGGAAAGATGGCTTGTTAGGAGACCTGTGAGGAGCAGGTTGCAATAGTGTAAGCAGGAGAAAATGAGCAAGTGGATAAAGGTTCTGATAGTATGTTCAGAAAGAAAAGAATGGATTTTGGTGGTTATAGAGAAAAAAAACAGTACATTTTAGCAGTGTTTTGGATATGTATAGAGAAGGAGAGAGAGGAGTGTAAGATGACTTCTAGGTTACGGGCTGAGGAGACTGGGAGGATGACTGTTATCCACAAAAACAGAAATAGGAGAAAGAGGGAATGTTGACTTGGGGGGGGGGGGGGAGGGGGATGAAGATAAACTCATCATGGCCAAGACAGAGCTCCTTAAGGTGTCTGTAGGACATCCAGGCAGCAATGTCGGACAAGCAGGCCGAGATCTGGGATTGGATTTCTGATTACATTTCTGGTGTAGAAAGGTAAAACTGAGAGTCCTTAGCATAAAAATGGTAATGAAAGCCATGAGAAGAAATCAGAGCACCAAGGGAATTAGTATATAGGGGGAAGAGAAGAGGGCCCACAACGGAGCCCTGAGGCACACCAATTGATAATGGAATGGCAGTAGAAAATGAGGAACCACCAGAGGAAACACTAAAAGTGCGATGGGAGAGGTAAGAAGAAAACCAAAACAGGACAGAGTCCTGAAATTCAAGCGAGGGCAGAGTACAAGGAGTAGGTAGTGATCAACAGTGTCAAAAGCAGCAGACAGGTCAAGGAGGGTAAGGATAGAATAAAGACCTTTGGCTTTAGCCATAAACAGGTCATTGGAAACTTTGGCAAGGGTTGTTTTTAGAAGAAGGTAAAGGGCAAAAACCAGACTGGAGTGGATCAAGAATGGCTTGAGGTGTAAGAACGTTAAAACAGAGGCGATGAACAGCACATTCAAGTAGTTTGGAGGCTGAAGGAGATGGGACGATAGTTGACAAGACAGGTAGGATCCAGTGAGAGTTTCTTAAGGAGTGGTATGATTACAGCACATTTGAAGGCAGCAGGAACAGTAGCAGTGGAGAGTGATAGTTTGAGGATGTGACAGATGGAAGGAATGATTGCAATAACCCTTTGCACCAGGTCAAGCATTCCACTGAGGACTAGATATAAAGTAGTTGCTCTTCTTGTCAGTTCTAGCACCAGTTACACCATGTAGCAGTCATTTATAGCATCTAAAAATGTAACATTTCTAGAATGGGTCAAAGTTTAATCGGGACAATCAATACTGGGGTAATTGAGATTTCCCATTATTATGTTACCAAATGTATTTGCCTTTCTAATTTCAGTTAGCATTTGTTTGTTTCTACATCTTGGCCAGAAGGATGATATATAAACCCACTGCTATACTCTTCCCCATCACACGTGGAATTTCTATCCATAAGGATTCCATAGTGCATTTTGTTTCCTACAGACTTTTTATCACACTTGACTCTGCCATTCTTTACGTATAGTGCCACCCCTCCACCAATTCAATCTGCCCTGTCACGTCAGTATAATTTATACTGATATCCCATTATCCCATTGATTATCCTCCTACCACATCTCTGAAATGCCTAAAATATCTATATCCTAAACTGTGTTTATTTCCAATTAGTATTTTATTTTATTATTATTAATTAGTATCACTTTTAATTTTAAGTTCCTCACTATTGTAAACCGCTTTGATCAGTTTTGTATTGGTAAAACAGTATATAAATATTTTAAATAAATATAACTCCAAGCTTAGTATTCAGACTTCTGGCATTTGGATATAGATATATTAAAGTATGTTGGGGTTTTTTTAATTTCCATTTGTATTCACAACCTGCTTATTAGCAGAAGATAAAGGCAGTGCAAAGTCATTTACACCAGTGTACTTTCTCTACATCCATTTGGGCTACTTCATGCTTAATCACAACATATTTAATGGGATATTCTGTTTTGCCAGTATCCTTGAAAGATACCTTCTTCCAAACAACACACTGCTGAGTGACTCTCTGCTTTCCCCCATGGTCTAATTTAAAATCTATTGTCTCTCCTTTTTAAATGTTAGCACCAGCAGCCATGTTCCATCCTGGTTAAGGTGAAGCCCATCCTGTTGAAATAGGCTCCCTCTTCCTCAGAATTTTCACCAGTTCCTCACAAATCTAAAACATTCTTCCTTGCAGCATTGTCTTATCCACGCATTGAGACTGGAGCTTGGCCTGCCTCTGGGGTTTTGCTTGTGGTATGGGAAGCATTTCTGAGAATGCAACTTTCCAGGTTCTGGACTTCAATTTCCTATCTAAAAGTCTAAATCTAGCCTCCAGAACCTCTCTCATGCACCTTCTTATGCCATTGGTACCCACAGGTACAACAGCTGACTCCTTCCCAGCACACTCTTAAATCTTATTTAGGTAACAGGTGAAGTTCACTGCCTTCACTCTAGTCAATCAAGTTACCAAGCGATCCTTACGTCTACTAGCCATTCAACTATATACATTCTAATGACTGAATGCTTTGTGGGCTGTGCTCAGCCAGGAGACAGACTCTGTTCAAGTGGCCAGCTAACAAGCTAAGGAATAACTTTATTAAATTAATTTATACTTATTTTAGAGGGTTTCTGTGATAGAATATATTGCTGTCTGTGCTTTCATTATAATCTCTCTCTTTCTAGATATTGACATTGTATATTAATTTGCTGTGGGTTAATTAAGATTCAAGACAAAAAAAAAAGAAAAACCTCTTGATCTAATCAGATAATCCTGTCACTATAATCTCTCTCTTCACTAAAATCTCTCTATTTGGATATAGCTGTCATTAAAAATCAGTTTGTCTAGATATTAATATTGGGGCATAAATTTGCTGTGGGGTTCATTTCAAGCAAAAGTCAAACATTCCAGAAAGAGTCTTGCTGTAACTAGCGTGGGGGCTACTGACTCATAGAGCCAGCAGGGGTCAATCAGATCCTTTATGGGCTGTGCTCAGCCAGGAGACAGGAAGCACTAAAGCTTCTTGTGTCCAGCTAAGTAAAACCTTTAACTTAGTAAGCCAGTCTGGGGGAGGGTCTGTTCAAACTCAATTGCAGATACAGGGTCCTGAGAACAACCTTGACCAAGGGTTAACTGTTTAACTTCCATCCCTGGGGTTGGGTTTCTGATATAGTCTGCCTGAATACATAATTGTCAACAATATAAGTTGGAAATTTGGTAATTCCTCAGGTGTTATCCATCAAATTTACTAAAATGAGGACTATCCAATGCAACTGGTGTGGAGCCTTTATATTGAGGGAAATCATATGGAAACTTAAGGCTTGCCCCATTTGTTCAGAACTCTATTCCCTCAAAAAGGAGCTGGCTAAAGCTGAATTGGCAGCAATAAAGAAAGCCTCACCCACTTCACATTATTCCAAAATTAATTCCTCATTACCGCAGAAAAAACAAAATTTAAGAAAAAAGTTTACAGTGGGCTCAAATAGGATAAGTCCTGTGACCCACAGACACCCATTCTACATAATTGCGCAGCTCACATGCACTTTGTGATGGTACATTGTGACTGTATTGCATTCATTTTTAAGGTAACTTTATTGTAATTTTGAGTGGACTTATATAATGAATTTCCACGTAGGCAAGTCCCTTTGATTTTTGAACACCATTGATAATACTTTTTTATTAGTTTTACAGGACACATGGTTTCCTTTACATAGTACAGAATCAGGTAAACATCAATAAATATACCTCATCTAGTTTTTGTTTCTTAAATTTTATTTTTTAAATTTTTTTTAAACTTTTTTATCAATTTGATATATTTATTTTCTGATTTTTAAACTTTTTCTAATTTTTTCATTCCTTAAATGATTTTACCATCACTAAGTTTTTGAATAGATACCAGCTGAATAAAGACACCGAGCCTTATTTTTGGACTTAGATTATACTGAAGGTAATGGTGAATACATTTTCTCTGTCCTACAACTTACTTGTTCTCCTCCAGCTTTTTCAAAAACATTCTGTACAAAAAAATTTTTTTTTGTTTTTTTGGTTTGTTTTAATTAATTTTTTGGGTTAATTATTATGGATGTTATTATGTAATTAAATGTATATCATTTTTATTGTAGAGCCCCTGATGCAGCCATAAGGCGAAACTCTGGCCAGATTCAGGCACTTCCATTATCTAATAAAATCTTTCCAAGGCATCGGTCGAGTTTTTGTTTTTTTCACAAAGTGGTATAGTGAAATTGAAAGGTGAAAAGGATCAATGGGTGGAAACAGATGAAGAAATGGCAGAAATATTATATGAATACTTCAGTTCGGTGTTCACTAAAGAAGACCCCAGAGAAGGACCATCGCTAGTTAACAAGAAACTGGAGGGGAGTGGATAGATGAAACTCCGTTTATGGAAGATAATGTATGGGAAGAGCTAGGAAAACTGAAAGTGGACAAAGCCATGGGGCCTGATGAGGTTCATCCCAGGATACTGAGGAAGCTCAGAGATGTGCTGGTGGCTTTGCTGCATGACCTGTTCAATAGATTCCTGGAAACGGGAGTGGTGCCGAGTGGAGAAGAGTGGCGGTGGTCCCACTTCACAAGAGTGGGAGCAGAGAGGAGGCTGGAAACTACAGGCTGGTTAGCCTCACCTCGGTGGTGGGAAAAGTATTGGAGTCGCTGCTGAAGGAAAGAATAGTGAACTATCTACAAGCAGCAGAATTGCTGGACCAGAGGCAGCATGGTTTCACCAAGGGAAGGTCCTGTGGGATGAATCTGATCAACTTTTTTGATTGGGTGACTAAGGAATTGGATCGAGGAAGAGTGCTTGATGTCATCTACTTGGATTTTAGCAAAGCTTTTGATACGGTCCCGCACAGGAAGCTTGTGAATAAAATGAGAAGCTTGGGAGTGAGTGCCAAGGTGGTGGCCTAGATAGCAAACTGGTTGAAGAACAGAAGACAATATGTGATTGTAAATGGAACTTACTTGGAAGAGAGAGCGGTGATGAGCGGAGTGCCGCAAGGGTCGGTGTTGGGACCGGTCCTGTTCAATATCTTTGTGAGAGACATCATGGATGGGATAGAAGGTAAGGTTTGTCTATTTGCAGATGATACTAAGATCTGCAACAGAGTGGACACGCCGGAAGGAGTGGAGAGAATGAGATGGGATTTAAGGAAGCTGGAAGGCTGGTTGAAGATATGGCAGCTGAGAGTCAATGCCAAGAAGTGCAGAGTCATGCATATGGGGTGTGGAAATCCGAAAGAAATGTATTCGATGGGGGTGAAGGGCTGATGTGCACAGAGCAAGAGAGAGACCTTGGGGTGATAGTGTCTAACAATCTGAAGTCGGCAAAATAATGTGACAAGGCGATAGCTAAAGCCAGAAGAATGCTGGGCTGCATAGAGAGAGGAAAATCGAGTAAGAAAAGGGAAGTGATTATCCCCTTGTAGAGATCCTTGGTGAGGCCTCACCTGGAGTACTGTGCTCAGTTCTGGAGACCGTATCGCCGAAGATACAGAGACAGGATGGAGGCGGTCCAGAGAAGAGTGATCAAAAAGGTGGATGGTCTTCATCGAATGACTTATGAGGAGAGATTGAAGAATCTAAATATATATATCCTGGAGAACAGGAGGAGCAGGGGTGATATGATGCAGACATTCAGATACTTGAAAGGTTTTAATGATCCAAAGTCAACGACAAACCTTTTCCGTTGGAAAAAAAATCAGCAGAACCAGGTGTCACGATTTAAAACTCCAGGAAGGAAGACTCAGAACCAATGTCAGGAAGTATTTCTTCACGGAGAGGGTGGTGGATGCCTGGAATGCCTTTCCAGAGGAAGTGGTGAAGACCAAAACTGTGAAGGATTTCAAAGGGGCATGGGATAAACACTGTGGATCCATAAAGTCTAGAGGATGTGAATGAAGAGAAGAGGCATGGGGGTTGCTTGCAGGAATGACAGCTATTACCTGGTGATTAGTACCCTTATTCAATAAACATACACACGGTTAATGTGACTCCAACATTGCTCTATGCTTCAACGGCAAGAGGAAATGTGGAAAAAAGGATTTGCATTCACAAATAAGTGGGGGAGTAGCTTGCTTGTTGTGGCGGTTACTACCCCAAACCAAATAAGCCTGATACTTCACTTGGAATACATATCCAGCACAGCAAACTGCTTCAACGGCAGGGGGATGAAGAAAAGAGGATTTATATTCAGACAACAACCAACAAGGACTGAATTGCACAGGCTGGGTAAACAACTAAGCATGGGAGTAGCTTGCTTATGGCGGCAGGTACTACCCCTAACCAATTAAGCTTGCTACTTTACTTTGATGCAGCTGCAGCACTGCTCTCTACATCAATGGTGGGGGTTGAAGGTAATTAGAAACAAAAAGTTACTAATAAGGGCCAAGAGTAACAGATAAGTATGAGAAAAATGTGTGAAAACTTGCTGGGCAGACTGGATGGGCCGTTTGGTCTTCTTCTGCCGTCATTTCTATGTTTCTATGTATCACCAACTATCAGTGCAGTCCTAATCCATTCCTCCTGGGCACCTGTCCCTGAAGATAAATCCTCTGTGCCAGAAGATAAGGCATAACCTGGATGGCAATTCCTAATTACAGGATCACTTCCTGCCACACCAAGGTGAAGGTCTCCTTCCAGGTGACCCTGCTGTTCCAAAGCAGTATAAGGACTGCTACATCAGCGCTGAGACCACTCTATATTCCTAAAGGTCTCCTTTATATACCTCTCTTTCTACCTCAGCTCCTCCAGGTCTCACACTGTGGCCTCTAGGGATCAGACTCATTCTCTAAAAACAAAGAGCTCTTTGCATCAGGTTCACACATACAATCTCTCACAAACAGGTAGATAATTATATTTATAAAGATATATATATATATATATATAGCACTCAGTGCAAAAGACAGGATAGCCCCCATCTTGCTCTGGACCTCTGTCTGTATCTTAATTTTTGTTGAATTGGTAAAACTTTTTAAAGCTGTTTAAGGATTGGGTATGTTTAAATCTAAGGATTTTTAAATTTGATTATTATTTGTCTTTTAAATGTAAGGGTTTTGGTCTTCTGGTTATACTGTAGGAAGGGAAGCTGTGGTCCCGTGTGAGCTCTTGCTATATTTATCCTTTTTCACTCATTCTACTATAAAGAGCCTTTCACTTTCTGGTTATGTCGCTTAGTAAGGACACCAGCAAGCGATCTCTGCCATCTTTCTGGGCGGATCGGGCTGTAACTATTTAAAAATCCATTAAACGTGGCACCGCTGTGCCAGAGGCCAACAATTCAGCCTCCAAAGAAGACATAGCTAATGTGCCTCATGAAGCCTGTGACGAGGCGGCCTCTATTCGTGTGTGGATGGAGGAGTTCGCCAAAATGATCTCAGCGAAACTTGATGACCGGCTCGCTGCTGTTGTGGATAAAGTGGCTCAATTAGCTGAGGCAGTGCAAGATAATGCTATTTTGCTGGAAGAACATGATGGAAAAATGATGGACATTGAAATGGCCCTGGCAGCAACTGGAGCCAAAATTGATCATTTGGAGCGGTGTTACAACTCGGCTCTGGAAAAAAATAGATGAGTTAGAAAATCGCTCATGTTGTGGAAATATACATATACTCGGGGTCCCCAAGAAAACTGAGGGGTCCGACGCACCTCACTTTTCAAAATTCTGACTGCCAAGAGTTCTGCAATTCAGCGACGATCGGACCCGTATAAAGATAGACCGCACACCTGCATCAGTACCAGCCACGGTTGGCCGACCTAGAGCGGTGCTCATTAAACTGCATAATTTTGTGACAAGAGGAAGATCGTGGATACGGCTAGTAGGGATGTGAATCGTGTGCCCGATCGTTTTAACGATCTGGATCGGCTGGGGGGGAGAAAAAAATCAGATCGGCATGATTTTTTTTTTTTAATCGTTTTTCTGAATAGTGCGCACTAACACGAGTTTAGCTAGTCATATTAAACGGGAAAGGCAGAAGAGGGGAACTAGCACTACTAGATGAAATCTATGATTTAGAGCTTCAGCCTAAGCGCAGCAGGTCGCGCCGAATACTGGCAGCCTTGGACAAATGGAGGCGTGAGCTGCAAACACTGGAAATAAAAAAGATTGGGAAGGATATGAAGTTTACTAAACTCAAATATTATAAATATGGTGTCAAATCTGCTTCCTTTTTGGCTAGGCTGACCAAGCGTAGAGTCTGCAAGTCACATATAGCTCAAATCAGACGGTCAATGGGGGACATTACTGTCAAGTCAGATGAGATAGAGAAGGCGTTTCTGCAATATTTTTCTGACTTGTATAAAGCGCCGCAGGAGTTTCTGCACCTGATATTAATAGGTTTTTGGATAGCTTAGATTTACCCTCCCAGCCAGAGGCCCAATGGGAAATGTTGGCGGAGCCTATTACTTTATTAGAAATACAGACTATCAAGGCTCTCCCAAGTGGTAAATGCCCAGGCCCACATGGGTATCCAATTGATTTTTTTCAAGAAATCCCTGCTACATGTCTCACACTATCTTTAGATGGTCTTCAATGCGGCGGGTGAAGTGAGACAGTCATTGGGTACTAAGGCTGATGCTACTACATCGCTGATTTATAAAAAGGGAAAGGACGTCCTGGCATTTGGGTCTTTTGGGCCAATCTCGCTGCTTAATTCCGATATTAAAATACTTGCCAAGGTGCTGCAGCTACGCCTCTAGACCCTGCTTATGCACCTTATACACCCTGATCAGGTAGGTTTCGTGAAGGGGAAAAACTCCACGTCTAACACTAGAAGGTTGTTTAATCTCATGCATCTGGCTAAGGAGAAGGGAGTGACAGGGATCATAATTTCATTAGATACAGAAAAGGCGTTTGATCGCCTTACTTGGCCATTTCTGTTTGCAGTCATGGATAGAGCTGGCATACCCAGATGCTTTGCGGCCTGGGTCAAGGCCATGTATGAAACACCAAGAGCTTGTTTGAGCATTAACGGGTCCCTCTCCCCCTTTATTGACATTGCTAGAGGTACACTGCAGGGCTGCCCGCTTTCCGCTTTACTCTTCGACTATTGAACCTTTAGCAGCAGCTATTAGACAACTTCCTGTTATTGCTGGAATCCAATTTGGGGGCAGGATCCACAAAATTTCTTTATATGTGGATGATGTGCTGATTTTTATGACCTCCCGTAAAACATCGGGACTCCCTTTTTTTTTTAGATCTCCTGTTGCAGTATGGCTCCTTGGTGGGGTACAAAGTCAACTATGAAAAATCAGAAGTGTTTTTCTACTGGATCCCAAGATGGTGGTTCCAGTCCCTCTCCATTGTTTTTGGGTGGTGCCCCACGGGTTCCAGTACCTCAGCATCTTTGTTCCCAGGGCCTTTAAGGATCTTTATCTCAAGAACTATACTCCCTTAATATCTCAAAACAAAAAAATGCAGACTTGGGAGCATTTAACTCTATCCTGGACAGGTAGAATTAATCTGCTTAAAATGACCTTGCTCCCTAAGCATTTATACTTATTTCAGCATGTACCATGTCTAGTGCCAACTAGCATGTTCACTGACTTAAATAAGTGTATTTTGAAGTTTATCTGGCAACGCAAAAAAACCTTGAATAGGGCTGAGATGCCTCTGGTTACCCAAATCACAGGGTGTGTATATATTATCTGACTTTGGTAAGATGCTTCTCTGCTACAGGACACACAAGGATACTACACAGAATCTAGTTGGAGCAAATATAAATTTATTATTGCATATCCTTGGGAGACACAGCCAGACCTTCAACACAGGGAAAGCACTACAGCCTGTCTCTCTCAGTATCTTGTAAAAGCTGTATTATATAGGTTTAAACTATACAGAGAATTCCTGTGAGCCTATGGTGATAATCACTTACGCAATATGACAGTGAAATAAACTACTTTAACCTGAAAACTCTCCACCCACATTGAGGCCCCTTTGGTTCTAGCCTTGCTTTTGATGTGTCCTGCTTCTTCTGAGTTTCTTTTGTCCTGTCGATATCAATCATTTCATCTCCAGGGGGCAGGGAGAAACTCTGATATCAGTTGAGCCTCTCAGTTGGAGACAGATAATCCAAGAATGTGGCCTCAGCCATTTGCTATCTGTAATCTCATGACCTTTGAGCATAGGCTTTGCAGAGCCTAAATGTATTCCAGATATCTTCCAAAGTCTTGAATCTGAGGTCAGTTTAAAGGTTTTTTCTCTATAGCCAAAGTTGCAAGCAGGCCACAAACAATGAAGAATTCTGGGAGCTGAGTGAGCAATAGTCTTAGCATTAGTCTCCATATTAGGCTGCCCATATATCAGGTGGCATGACTTTGCCCCACCTCCAAATTTATTATTGGGCTGCCAGGTTTATTTTTATGAAAACTTGGTCGGGTCTCCACGAGGAATCTCTGCTGCACTTGGAAAAATGTCAAGCCGATGCCGTTAACTTGGGGGTCTTGCCCTTTCTCCCACAAGATTCCCCTAATAGTAGAAGAATCTGCAGTCACAGCCCTCTGATAGCCCATACTGTTTTAATTTGGCGTCAGGTGCTTAAATTTCTGGGGCAAACAGATAGGGATGCCTTCCCTCTTTCTCCTATGTATGAGAATCCGCACATTTCAGCTTGTACTTTCTCCTTAATTCTCAAGGATGGAGGGATACTAGTCTTATATAAGTTGCTCAATTATGGGATAATGAAGGATATATTTCTTTTGAATCTCTTTGTGATGACTATGATTTACCTGCTCATTCACAGGCTTTCTATTTTCAACTAAGGAACGAGCTAGGGAATAAACTTGATCCGACTATGGCACTTCGTGATTTTGATTGGTTGGTGACCTTTATGAGTGACCCCGATGCTTATGAAAAAGTAGTCTCTTATTTATAAAGGTATATTCCTAGGTCAATACGGGAACAAAATCTCCATAATTTCTTATAGATGCCTGGAATATAGACAAATTTATCCCTTGATCATAAAGATTTGGACCTCAGTATATCATATTTCTATCTGTGCTAAAAGAACTGAACTGATGGTTAAAATCTTAAATAGAATATATATCATACTCCCGTTTTCTATTCTAAATGTTTTCCAAATGTAGGGGTCTCATGCTGGAGAGGGTGTGGTCAGCCTGGTTCTTATATTCACATGACGTGGTTGTGCGCTATGCTTCAACCTTTTTGGAAGCAAGTGATTCAGGAGATTGCAGATATTTTAGGGATACCTGTTCACATGACCCCAGCTTTGGTGTTACTGGGCCGCTGGAACAATACTTTGATACCTGTTAATATAGAGTGCTGGCAGGTCAGTTGCTCTTAGCGACCCAGTTCACCTTATCAACATTTTGGAAGTGATGTCCTACTATCGAGTACTGGCGGTCACAAGTAAAGAATGTTGCTGATATTGAATTGTTGCATTATGACCTTAAGAACGAACATGCTAAATACCTCTGTATTTGAGGCCCATATCGTGAATATTTGATATAGGTTTAACTGTTACTTCACATGGAGTTGCTCTCAGTTTTTATATTTGACAGATTCTTTATCTGCCATGTGTATGCTAATCCTTTACTTTGTAATTTAACGTACCCCCTTTGTATATCTTAATTTGGGGGGCTACATGCATTATGAACGCTGTTGAGGGATTTTCTCTTCATTTTTATTTATAAATCTTTCCAAGGCATACAATAGATAGAGTTAAAAAAAAATTAAGGGTTTTTAAATTTGATTATTAGGTATCTTTGTTAGTTTGTCAATGACCAGCAATAGGACTAAAATTAGTCCATCACTAAAATCAGAGTTAATTGTACATTATACTAAATCACTAATTGATTCTTATTTTGAAGATTTTCCTCCTAATGGGGTTGTGTGTGTGGGTATGTATATATATCTATATAAATAAAAATGTAAATGTTCGTTTGTTCAAAATCTTAAATCTCCGAAAGTTCTTCACCGATTGCTTTGAAATTTTGACACAACATTGCATTCGAATACGCGCGTGTTTTTATGTTTTTATATACCTATATTATATAGATGTCACATCTGTGACAGGTAAAAACATGCTTCTTGGGAAAAACATCGCCATCTGTTGGACGTAAAAGCAACACACGCTATCTACAATATAAATGGGCTCTGACCAACGGACCGCAAATGCGCAGTAGAGAGCAGCTCTACCGCGCATGTGTGGACCATAGAGCTCTGCGCTACGTGCTGGGTGTCACAGAGGAGAGGAGGAAAGGGCAGACGAGTCACCACTCCAAAAAACGGCTCAGCCCGTTCCTCCGCCGCTGGGGAAGGGGGGAGGGAGTAGGGACTGCCGGAAAGTTACACACAGGAGGAGGAAAGGGTAAAAGAGTCGCCGAGCCAGTCCGTCCACCGCCGGGGAAGGGGGGGAGGGAGTTGGGATGGCCAGAGCAGAGCTAATGCGCAATGTGAAATTAAACCAGACTGAGCCACGGCAACGCGCTCCGATAAACGGCTCAGCCCTTTCCTCCGCTGCTGGGGAAGAGGGGAGGGAGTAGGGACTGCCGGACAATTACACACAGGAGGAGGAAAGGGTAAAAGAGTCGCCGAGCCAGTCCGTCCACCACCGGGGAAGGGGGGGAGGGAGTTGGGACGGCCGGAGCAGAGCTAATGCGCATTGTGAAATTAAACCAGACTGAGACAGGTACAGCTAGTATTAAAAAAATAAATAAATAAATAATGAAATTGAGGTGGGTGGGAGCTGGGAAGGACAAATGGAATCAAACATTAATGATTACTTGCCCAGGAACCAGTTACATCACCTTCTCAGATCAAGTTAGTGACCTTTGCAAACTTAGAATTAAATGTTAACCTTAAACTAGTTCATAGACTTCAAGCTCTGTCTATCTTTACTAGTAAACACAATTATAATCTTATAATTAAATAGTAACTAGCTCACAAAATTAATTCAAGCTATTTTTCCAGAAAAACACACAATTATTAACTTTAAATTAAATTCTAACCTTAAACTAGCACACACAATTATATTCAAGCTGTTTTCCCAGAAAACAATTAAAATATACGCAGACAGTAATAGTTTTACCCTCCAACAAAATGTTTGCAAGTTTTAAGCACATTTTCCCAGCAAAACCAACTTGCCACCAGCAAATGAATGCTCTCCTGTCAGCACTCCCTGAGGATGGATTCTTTTCTAGAAGCCAGAATGGCCTGAGACACCTCATCGGACTAGGGTTGCCCACTGGCTCCAGATTTTCAGGACAGGTTGATCCAGGCCTGGTTTTACCCCATTGCATGCAAAGACTTGTTCTCATTTCCCTAGTGCATTCCCTAAGAAAAAGCAGGACTATAGATCTCTGCATGCAGGAGAGTAAAACCAGAACTGGATCCAGTTGGCAACCTTACATCGGACAGATCAAAGGAATACACTATTTCACCTTCACATCCAAGCTGTAAGAGCCACTGACTGAGGTTGGGCTGAAGTATCTCTTCTGTTTCTGCAGCTGGGAGAAATCCCCAACTGGCTTGGTCTCCTGATGGAAAAGGAGACTTGAAGGAAAAGAAACCAAGTCTATCTTGGCCAGGATGGAGCTAGGAGGATCATAGTTCCTTGATTTCTTCTGAGCTTTAAGTTCTTCACACTGCTGCCACTTGCAGATCACAGTTGGGATTGGGAACAGCCATGAGGGGAAGAGTTGGCTGAGTTTGCACAAAGAGATTGCCATTGCTCTTTGCTCCTCACCCAGTATTGATCATACTCAAGAGAAAAATATTGCCCCTGTCAGCACCCTGCCTTCTCTACTTACCAGTTGTCATCCATTTTTCTCCCAGGGTAAAAAAAATGTTGCCACTGACCTCGACCTAGTGGGTGTTTAGAAGTGGAGCTATTTGAAGGGAGGAATCAGATATAAGAGGGATTTGAGAGTTGGATCAGCTGGAGAAGGATTAGCTATGGAGGGTGAGGGAGTATGTAAGAGAGGAGCAAGGGGTGAGAGGGGATTAACTGGGAGGGGAATGAGAGAAGGATTGGAGGGGATGAGCTGAGGCTGTAAGGTAAGAGAGAATGAACGAAAGGGTGAGAGGGAGAGGATGACAATTGGGGGCTATAGAAGTGAGAGGGAAGGGATGGCTTGAGGATCAATTGGCTATATAAATGGTTGAGAAGTAAGAAAAAGTGTCAGCTGGGATGAAATGAAAAGGGTTGGCTGGGGTAAGAAGGGATGAGCTGAGAAAGTGAGAGAAGCTGGGGAGATGTAAAGAGGTGCTCAATAAGAGGGGCAGAGTTTGAGAGAGAAGGTCCTCTGGGGAGGATAGAGGTTGAGAGAGAGAATCAACTTGAGAGGGTGGAGGATCAAAGTAGAGTGATTGTTGGAGCGCGACTGCACCCTTAATTGGTTTTTATCACTCTTTGGGGGTCATGTGAATTTTCAAGTTCTAAAATGAGGGTCTCATAGGGTTGCCATCTGGCTCCAGATTTTTAAGACAGGTTGATCCAGTCCTGATTTTACCCCATTGCATGCTAGGACTTATTTTGATTTCTCTATTGCATTCTCTAAGAAAAGCAAAACTTTTCTTAGGGAAGTACCTAAGTACTTACATGCAGGGGAGTAAAACCAGGGCTGGATTGACCTGTCCTAAAAATCTGGAGCCAACTGGCAACCCTAGGGTCATAAGAACATGCCATACTGGGTCAGACCAAGGATCCATCAAGCCCAGCATCCTGTCTCCAACAGTGGCCAATCCAGGCTAAAAAACCTGGCAAGTTCTCAAAAACTAAGTCTATCCTATGTTACTGTTGAAAGTAATAGCAGTGGCTATTTTCTAAGTCAACTTAATTAATAGAAGGTAATGGACTTATCCAACCCTTTTTTTAAACCCAGCTACACTAACTGCACTAACCACATCCCCTGGCAACAAATTACAGAGTTTAATTGTACGTTGAGTGAAAAAGAGCTTTTCCGATTAGTTTTAAATGTGCTACATACTAACTTTATGGAGTGCCCCCTAATCCTTCTATTATCCGAAAGAGTAAATAACCGATTCACATTTACCCGTTCTAGACCTCTCATCATTTTAAACACCTCTATCAAAAGTCCTAACCTCTTTAGTCTTTCCTCATAGGGGAGCTGTTCCATCCCCTTTATCATTTTGGTTGCCCTTCTCTGTACCTTCTCCATTGCAATTATATCTTTTTTGAGATGTGGCGACCAGAATTGTACACAGTATTCCAGGTGCGGTCTCACCATGGAGCGATACAGATGCATTATTACATTTTATTTAAATTTTATTTATTTAAATTCTTTTAATATACCGATGCTCAAGACAAGTCTTATCGTACCGGTTTACAGTAGAACTAGGGGAAACCATTTAACTAAATGAGAGAAAGTTACAATGAACAGGGAGTACAATTCAGGATATTTAAGCGAGAGAAAAAAATTTTTTCTGTTATTTTTATCATTCCCTTTCTCTCACATTGGCTAGAAGTGTATTAGAGGGTATGTATACAGAAGACCTGTCCCCCAGGGAAGGGAGAAGGCATCTGATGCTAGTCTACTGTCTGATACTCTCCAGGAATAGACTCTGTAGACTTTCCTGTTTTTAGAAAAGTTGCAAACAGATCCACATTGGATATATCCCCTATTAAAAAAAAAATGTGGTCTGTTCCAGAGACCACTCATGGTAGTTTAAGATCCAGTTTAGTCTGTCAGAACATTGTCTTTCCCTGCCAGATATGCATCTTTTAGAGTCATCCTGTGAAAGAGACTGTCCAGCTATCCACAGACAATCTGCTAATATGAAAGGAGCAAATGTGTTCTTCCCTGCTTGTTCAAGTAAAACACAAATGACTACAGAATGTCTAGCTTGATTAGGACTTTTTTAAAAAGAGATCTCATATCTGAAAGCCTTCAGAGCAGTCACAACAGCTCAGAGCCCCAGGAAATTGATATATCATTCCTGTGCAAGTGTCTTGCATGTGAAGTTCATATGCAAGTTCCACAGCAGAAGATGGAGGAATTTGTGTCAGAACAATCTGAGGCTGTGGAATTTGGCAGGGTAATACTCAGGTCACAACTGCATGGGCAAGCCACCAAGATAGGAAGTCTCTAAGCTGGCCTGTGACACCGATGTGCTTTTTAAAGTAAACAAGTGGCTTGGTTCCAAAAAAACTTCAGGATCCATTGTGCTCGGCTCATATGAAGATGTGCCAAAGGTGTGACAAGAACTGCTGAGGCCATATGACCCAACATTCTCAACATAACGCAAACTCTCTGACTCATCACAGCTCTCACAACCTTAGGTCTTAATTTGTGAACTGACTGGCAGAGAGAGAGATTTTCACCTGAGTTGTGTCTAACAGTGTCAGCCCCAATGAATTCCAGCTGAAATAATGGGGTCAGTTTGGTCTTGGGATAATTTATGATTAACCCTAACTACTTCAACACCTGGATGGTGGTATGCATGACTCCGTCTGCCCGAGAGATACTCTTGAGAAGCTAATCATGCAAGTAGGAAAAAAGAAAGATTTGCAGTCTGCATAGATCTCATATCGTAGGGCTCCTGCACCATTTTATTAACTCTTCTCTGGACCATTCAGAGGTATGCCCTCCAGAACTAGACACAATACTCCAGGTGGGGTTTCACCAACTATCTGTACAGAGACATTATCGCCTCCTTTTTTCGTACCGTTATACCTCTCTCTATGCACCCTAGCATTCCTTGATTTGCCACTGCCATGTCACACTGTTTCATTACCTTGAAATCATCAGTTATGATCATCCTGAAGACTCTCACTGGTTGGTATACATCAGGATCTCACTCCCCACTGTTTCACGTCAGCAAACTTTGTGAGAGACCATCTCATAGAAACAGGAGAACAAGCACAAGGTGACAAGGGCTTGGGATTGGCTGATACCTCTATCAACATATCAAGCGAAATATTAGCACTGTAGAACATATGGGTGACTGGGGGAGGAGAACATTTTGTGTTGCTTATTTCATTCTCTCTCTCTCTTGATGGCCATTATCAATAACCCCAGCAAGAAACAGGAGTAAATAAATCTTATTTATTTATTGTACACATGAATCTTTACAACTTCCTTTTCTCCTCCATAAACGTTGGTGTACTACCTCTACCTACAGATGCACCCTAGTCCACTTCTCCCTAGAGGGATGCGTGCAGACAGCAGCAAAGCAGAGGATCAGTCCAGTGAGAAAGAGGAGCAAAAGACTTGCATACATCAAGCGGATCTTGCAAACAGATCTTTCATCCTACAGGAACAATTTAACATAAAAAACAGGTTAGTGGAGATGTACAGACATAAGCTTTTTCTTTCCTACATTTATTTATTTAAAACACTTATAGGCCGCTCTATCCTATGATCCAGGTGGCTCAAGGAATAAAACATTCATAAAAAATACAGAAATAGTAATAGACTTTACATACAAATTGTAACCCCAGATCTTTCTTAATCATTCATTGCCAAATATGGAACCATACAGATCCGACAAGAATCACCTTACTTCCTTTTATCTAATGGAGACCTGTTTAAATGATTAACCATGTACCCATGTACTTCCTTGTGCCTAATAGAAAGCCTGTTTAATAATGAGCTTTTAGTTATTTCCTGAATGTTGAGGCATTTCTCTGGCTTTTTTCAAAAAATGTGGCAGCTGATTCCAAAATTGTGCCCAGCTACCGAAAGTTATTTATCAGGAACTTTTGCGAGTCGAATTGTTTTATAGTTTGGAATGTCTGATCTTAAACTGAGTACTAATACATAATTGAGCGACATCATTCATGGCGTTGTGACTCATGCATAAGATTTTGTACTGAATGCATTGCTGAATAGGTAACTAGTGTAGGGCACAGAGAATGGGAGTGATGTGTTTAAACCTGTTGGGCCCAGTTTAAGTATTCTTGCTGCTGAATTTTGGATCATTTGTAGTGACTTTATGACATAGTGTAAGAGTCCTAAATATTGTAAATTGAATTGCAGTAATCAACTCAGGAACTACCAACTTTTTCCATCCCAGAAATGACTGCACTCTGTGGGGTTTCTGCATCTCAAAAGCACAGGTATCCCATGTGAACAAATGCTGACAGAGCGTCTTTACTTAACTATTGTTCCCAGTACTGAAGCCTATGTTTCAAGGAAGACATTTTTTATTTATTTTTATTTATTTAACAGATTTTCTATACCGACATTAAAATACACATCATATCGGTTTACATTATAACAGCAGGTAGAAAATACATAAAGAATTTGGAAAAAGTCCAGTGATAATATGATGAATAACAAAATAACAAAAGGTTGAACATGTGGGGTTAGTTAGTTTATACCAATGGGTAAGTGGCTAGCAGGACTGAAGTAACATAAGGCAAATGATGGCAGATAAAGGACAGTTGACCTATTCAGTCTGCCAAAGTTATTCTGGTCTACATTTCTACAATATATCCTAGTCACCAGCTGTAGAAGCTTGACTACCTGTAAAGTATTATCCAAATCAGTTTTTTGTCTTCCTGTTTATGTATTTATTTATTACATTTTAACAATTTACAAAAACAAGAACAATCTTAAAAAAGAAAAACCATGATATTGAAATCATATCTTTAAACAAGATATGATGAAATACATTCTCATGACTATTAGACCATAATTTAGAGAGATCCAAGAAATAAACAAGATAATATTTACATTCTAATTTAAAAACTCTATAAGCAGCATCAAGGAGTTATAACTATTTATATTCTGGTTTTCAGGCACTTCAAAGTGGATTACATTCAGTTACTGTATGAATTTATCTATTCCCAGAGGGCTTGCAATCTAACTTCATATCTGAGGCAATAGAAGATAAGGTGACTTACTCAAGGTCATAAGGAGTGGTAGTGGGATTTGAAGCCTGGCTGCCCTGGTTCACAGCCCACTGTTCTACCCTATAGGGCTGCTACTCCACTCCTTGTACAAAATAGGTGAAGCACACAATTAACTGGCACCTGTATGCACTATCAAGTTGTTAGATCTGGCCCTTTGCTCCAAAAAACTACGAAGCTAATCCAGTTTATAGAATATATTTACTGTCCTCAAGCTTAATTTCACATTTACAAGGAAATATGAAGACAAAGGTGGCGCACGCAGGGCCGGAGGAGCCACTAGGCGAGCTAGGCCTGTGCCTAGGGCGCCAAGACTTAGGGGGCGCCGCGGCAGAATTTTGAAAGGGCAAAAAGTGCCCTTTCAAAATTCTGCCAGCCCCACCTCACCCTGCCTCCCCCCCCCCCCCCCCCCCCCCCCTCCTAGTGCCACCCTCCCGACGCCCCCTTGGTTGTCCAGCGGAGGGCCTGGGAACGATCTGCCGCTCCCGGGGCCTCGGCTGCCACTAACCAAAATAGCGCCGGTGGCCTTTAGCCCCTCCATGTGACAGGGGCCAACCAATGGCACCAGTAGCCCCTGTCACACAGTAGGGGCTGAAGGCCACCGGCGCCATTTCGATTAGAGGCAGCCGTCAACCTGGGGGCGGCAGATGGATCCCGGGCTCCCCGCTGGACCACTAGGTGATTTGTGAGTTTTCTTTTTTTTTGGGGGGGGGGTGCAAGGTTGAAGGTGCCTAGGGCGGCCAGTCCCCTTGCACCGGCCCTGGGCTAAAAAAAAAAAAAAAAAAGCCTGCCACCTTTATTGTGTAGAAATACTGCCACTCTTTGGCCAGGAAACAATTTTAAGTCCAATTTTTATTTGGCTCCAGAGTAAAGGTCAAGAAGAACAGACCTGGAGACATTTGTAACTGAGAATTTTGCAAAAAAAATCCAGTAACATCTAAACTATTTGTGGGAAGTTCTGCTCTTCCTGGTGTACCCTCCATAGAGTCCCCTCTGGAGCCACTAAGCAGGAAAAACACTTTAGACACATATGGCCTGATTTTAAAAAGCATTTACATGCGTAAAAACTGTGTTTTACCTATGTAAATGCACTTTACTCGAGTAAGTGGGCTTTTGAAAACTGTTATAATATAAGCCATTGAATTGTGTATAGGATTTGCTCGCATAAGTGCACTTTACTCGAATAAATGGCTTTTGAAAATTGCAATGATAGTATGTTACATTTACATGCCGTGGATTCCTGAACCATTGCTTCATGCATTTTTCCATGCAACCAGCCCAATTTGCCAATGACCAGATCAAGACCACCTTTATTCTGTCGCTCCTGGACGGCAAGGCCCTAGCCTGGGCTTCTCCCTTGTGGGAATGTGGGGACTCCCTGCTTCTGGATCTTCCCCGCTTCGTGCAGACCTTCAAACAGGTCTTTGATGAACCAGGGCGATAGTGCACAGCCGTCTCTGACCTCCTTCATCTCTGTCAGGGCTCGTGCCCTTTGGCGGAGTACGCCGTGGAGTTTCGCACCCTAGCCTTGGAACTAGGGTGGTACGAGGACAGTCTCCGTAGCATTTTCTTGGAGGGCTTGGTTTCAAGAATCAAAGACGAACTGGCCGCTCGGGAGCTTCCGGAGGACTTAGAGGCCCTCATTGATTTGGCTGGGCATATCGACCGCTGCCTCCAACAACACCTGCAGGAGCTGAAGCCAGGCAGTAAGGCCATCCCTCTGGTACCATCCTTCTCCCGGCCCTTAGTTCCGTCCCTGCCGGCCGAGCCTGTCCAGACTCGGGGAAAGGAACCCATGCAGGTCGGTCGGAGCCACCTCATCCTGGAGGAAAAACAGCGGCGCCGGACCTTAGGCTTGTGCCTTTATTGCGCTGGCAAAGGACACATGCTGGCACAGTGCCCTGAGAGGCCGGGAAACTCCAGAGCCTAGGCATCACTGGGGAGACTGTGTTAATCCTACTCCCCAATGCACCACTCCCATGAGTCTTATCCACTCCAAGGGCTCATTTTCCACGCAGTCCTTCATCGACTCCAGAGCTGGAAGGAACTTTATCCTATCAGACTAGGTCAGGCAACTGGGTCTCCCAGTAACACCCAGAACTTCACCTTTGGTGATCTCCATCCGGGGGGATCCTCAACCGGGTTGGATTACTCACATGACCGCCCCTGTGAAGCTATGCACTGGGATCCTCCACGAGGAGGAGATTTCATTTTTTGTCTTGGAGAAGGCGATACACCCAGTGGTCTTGGGCCTCCCCTGGCTTCAGAGACATTCTCCCTGTATCGACTGGGAAACATTGCAGCTGGCCTCCTGGGGCCCCAATTGCATTATGACCTGCCTCCGTGATGTGCCCCAGCCCAGGCTTCTCCTTGCCACGACGCCTCCGGCCCTGCCCACACAGTATGCAGACTTCACGGTCGTGTTCTCCAAGGAGAAGGCGAAGACACTCCCTAAACATCGTCCATTTTGACTGCGCCATAGATCTCCTTCTGGACTCCACGCCCCTTCGGGGCCAGTGAACCCTCTGTCACTTCCTGAGACCCAGGTTATGTCCCAGTTCATCCGGGAGAACCTCGACAAGGGCTTCATCCACCCTTCCACCTCGCCCGCGGGTGCAGGTTTCTTCTTTGTGGCGAAGAAGGATGGGACCTGAGACCCTGCATAGACTATTAAATGCCATCACCTGCTTCCACTCATCCTGGAGCAGCTAGACTGCCTACAGGGGGTGAAAATATTCACCAAACTGGACCTTCGCGGGGCCTATAACCTTGTACATATCAAGCCCAGTGATGAATAGAAAACCGCCTTCAACACTCGAGATGGCCACTATGAGTACTTGGTGATGCCATTCGGCCTATGCATACCCCCACCGGTTTTCTAAAACCTCATGAACGAGGTCTTTCGAGACATGCTACATACTAGTGTCATCATCTACCACCTGGATGACATCCTTTTCTACTGCAAGGACTTGCCGACACACCGCCTGGAGGTCAGGCGCGTCCTGCAACGCCTGCGCAAGCACAAACTCTTCGCCAAGTTGGAAAAGTGCCTATTTGAATGAGAGTTGCTCCCCTTCCTGGGGTTCTTTGTCTCCACGGTGGGCTTTCACATGGACCCCGAGAAAGTCACCAGTATCCAGGAGTGGCCGCAGCCCTCGGGGTTCCGCGCCCTGCAACGTTTCCTTGGCTTTGCCAATTTCTACAGGCACTTTATTCCCCAGTACTCGCGCCTGGTGACGCCCCTCACTGCTCTCACCAGGAAGGAGGCTGATGCCAAACACTGGACACCCGAGGCGGTTGCGGCCTTCAAAGAGTTGAAGGAGGCCTTCCTCCAAGAGCCTTGCCTCAGACACCCAGACCCTTCACACCCATTCGTGGTGGAAGTGGATGCCTCCGATATAGCCGTAGGGGCCGTTCTCAGCCAACACTCCAGTAAAGGTACTTTGTTGCCCTGCTCCTACATCTCATGCAAGTTCACACTGGCAGAGAAGAACTATGGCATCGGGGACAAGGAGCTATTGGCCAAAAAAATAGTCTTCGAGGAATGGTGATAGTGGCTTGAGGGAGCAAAACATCCCATCGCGGTTCTTACTGACCATAAGAACCTTGAGTACCTTGGCCAAGCCCATCGGTTGAACCCTCGCCAGGCCCGCTGGTCACTGTTTTTCAGCCATTTTAACTTCATCCTTTGTTACAGACCAGCCTCCAAGAACACCAGGGCCGATGCCTTGTCCAGAGCCTTTGAGACAGATTATGTTCCTACCACGTGTTGCGCCCGGTCGCAGATGGCTGCGACCTTTGCCGCTCACCTCAATTTGCCCAGTAGCTCCGATTCTGGCCAAGATGGCTGCCTCTACCTCTGCTCGCCGACCTCCCTGGCGTTCCCGGGACGGTGTGGGCGATCCCGGTTGCCATCTTGAATCTGGTGTGACCTAGGGCATGTGCGCCTGCCTCCTTGTGCACGTCATGGTGGAAACTTCGGGGGCGTCCCCTCCGCATGACGTCACTGCCAAGTGTATTTAAGCATACCGGACTTTCCTACCTACAAGTTAGCAAGGATTCCATCTTGCTCAATTCTTTTCTCTGAGACGCTTGCTTCACTGTTCCTGCGTTCCAGACTGAGTGACTCAGGTACCTACTCCTCTGAGAGCCTTATCTGCCTGTCTCACCTTCTCCAGCTAAGTGAGTTCCCTCACTGCTTCCGTGGATGCCTCTGCACTGTTCCTGCTTCGGGTCTCCGCTGCTACAACGAATTCTCTACTACAACATCACAGAGTGAGTACAAGACCTGCTCTACATTACTGCTTCCATCTTGCTGTGTGGATCCTCGGGTTACCCCACTCTGCGGACCACTTCCGGATCCACGCTGTCTTGTGCCAGTTGCCAACATCTATCTCCGGATCCAGGTCAGACTGCGTGGCCCTAATATGAAAAGCAGCCCAGAGAGAATGGCGCTTATGTTTCTTTGCTGCCGGAGCCATTAGGGACAGTAGTTGCGCATTCAGCCAGCTCGCGCTTAAAAATTTGTGTGCACAGCCTGTGCGCCCGACTTTATCTAAACTCTGCACCTAGAAAGTTGTGCATGTACATATGCGCATGATGTTGTGCTTGGCATTATGTGCACAGCTGGCACATACCGTGCGTACCAACGCTCTATGGTGGGCAATGGAAGACGCACAAAAAACACATGCAAGATGGCTCCACCGCGGCCTAGCACGCGGTGTGTCTATCGAGCCTAAAGCGGGGCCTAGCCCACTGGGGACTGCTCAACCCGCTCAGAAGCCCACTTCCCTTTACCCCAACGGGATCAGGAACGACATTGGAATGGCGTGTTGAGCAGGGAGACCGAAGGAAGTCTTACCGAAACCCTTCCAACGTCTCTGAATCGGGAGGAACCCTCTTATTTACCTGGGCTAAGTGCTTATTGGCTAAGTACAGAGATGATCTCCGGCTGCGGGGGGAGAGAGCTTTGGCCGTCATCGCTACGCTCGGCTTCCTGTACCCGCTGCCTTTCAGCTGCTTCAGCAGCAAACTCCACCCCGGGAACTGGCTACCGGACCAAGGCATACCTCTGAGGGATCTCAGAAATCACCTCAGGATTTCTCAACTGGGGGAGGGACCTTTTAGGTATCACCGCAGGAGAGCGGGGCTCAATCTTTCTCCAATTTAAAAGTAGAATTTCTTCTTCCAAAAGATACAGCAATCCCCATAGGAAAAGCATGTCCATATCTGCTGGAGACGGAGAAATACTGAAGGGCTGAGGTCATTGCAGGGGTGTATCAAGGGTAACGTCAGCTTTGAAACATGACTCCGACTCCATCTGCAGGGGAGCATATAACCCATTGGTCCTGAGTCCATCTGGATACACGCTAGAAAAGGAGATATTATGACCTCACAGATGTCCCCGAAGCAAAGATAGAGATGAAGTTTGAAACATTGATGTTAGGACTTTACTTTTCATCAATGATTTGAAAATTCTTTTTAAAGAATTATGTACAAGCTCTGATGAAGAATTTTGCTGAAGCTTCATGATGTGACACTTCCGTAAAGCAAAGTATTTAGCTTTAACTTTTGTCAGTTTAAAAAGGTGATCACATTGGTGTAACCCCTAGGTGGGTCGGATCCTTTTACTTGCGCCCCTATAGACTGATCCTTTCTGCACAACTCTCCTTCACTGTCTCTTATTTATTTTATTTATTTATTTATTGTTTTTGTTATACCGAGTTTCATGACAGGCATCACATCAACCCGGTTTACAATTAACAAAGTGTATAAAACATAACATAACGTAAAACAATGTTCTCAAAAAGAACCTTGAACTTTAAATATCGTGAATCAGATAAAGGAATTGAGAAAGTTACAATAAATCAGGGAAATCAACTTGGAACTGGAAAAGGGGGAGAAATTGCACAGAGCAATATTTACATTTCAGTCTATTAATGTAATAGAGTAGCATAGTGAGTAAATAAGAATATGTGAGAAACTGTGGCAATACCTCACTATGGAACGGAACATAAATAACCAAATGCATAAATACGACAGTGGTATGATAAAAGTTCAGCAGGTATTGATGATTGTCAATTAAGGTTGATTGAATTGTATTTGGTCCAGTTATTGGATAAGAGTTTGTGCTGTTTAATGGAGGTATTATTCAAGGCTTGGAAATGCTTTTTTGAAAAGCCAAGTTTTTAGTCTTTTCCTAAATGTTAGAGAGCATGGCTCCTGTCTCAAATCTGGTGGGATAGAGTTCCAGAGAGTTGGACCTGCTGAAGAGAAGGCTCTGAGACTCAATGATTTATGTTGGTAGGTTTTGGCCTTTGGTATTTGGAGTGACTCTTTGTAGCATTCCCTGATGGGTCTAGCGGAAGTGTATTTTTTAAGAGGTATTTGTAGGTCGAGGTGCGTGTTTTGGTTGATAGTTTTGTATATGATGTTGATGGTTTTATACATGATTCTATAGTGGATCGGTAGCCAATGGAGGTTTTTGAGGATAGGTGAGATGTGGTCCATTTTCCTGGAGTTTGTGAGGACTCTGGCTGCAGAGTTCTGGACCATTTGTAGAGGTTTGGTATAGGAAGCTGGGAGGCCTAGTAGTAATGAGTTGCAATAATCTAATTTGGAAAAGATTATTGCTTGCAAAATTGTTCTAAAGTCTTGGGCGTGAAAAAGTGGTTTAATTCTTTTCAGGATATGTAATTTGTAGAAGCAGTCCTTGGTGGTTTGGTTAATGAAAGGTTTGAGGTTGAGTCGATTGTCCAGGATGGCTCCTAAATCTCTTACATGGGCTGTTTGAAGGAGTGTGGGTGGTTTTGGGTGTGTATTTTTGTTTTCCGGTGATATGAGCAGGAATTCTGTTTTAGAAGCATTAAGTACCAGGTTTAGACTGGTGAGGAGAAGTTTAATTTCTACTAAGCAACTGTCCCAGTATTCCATTGTTTTAGATATTGATTCTTTTATGGGGATCACGATCTGTACGTCGTCTGCGAAAAGGAAGTGTTTCAGGCTTAGTTTTGTAAGAAGTTGACAAAGTGGTAGGAGGTAGATATTGAATAGCGTGGGTGAAAGTGAAGAACCCTGCGGCACCCCTCTATTAGAATGGTGGTATTGGGATTCTTTATTGTGGATTTTGACTCTATATCTTCTATTTTCAAGGAATGTTTTGAACCAGTTTAGTGTGGCACCTGTTAAACCAATGTTTGCCAGCTGTTTTAGAAGGAGGGCGTGGTTGACGGTGTCGAATGCCGCCGAAAAGTCAAGGAGGATTAGTAAATATGCTTGGCCTTTGTCAATTCCAGAGAGGAGGAAGTCCGTGAGTGAGAGTAGTAGCGTTTCAGTGCTTGCAGCTTTGCGAAAACCATATTGATTTGGGGAAAGAATACTGTTGTCCTCTAGGTAATTGGATAGTTGGGTGTTTACCAATTTTTCCATGATTTTCGCTATGAATGGGAGGTTAGAAATAGGGCGGAAGTTGTTGGGATCGCTTGCATTTAGATTTGGTTTTTTTAACAGTGGCTTGATTGAGGCAGTTTTTAGGTCATCAGGGTAGATACCATGTGATAGAGAGCAGTTTATGATATCTGCTAAGGTTTTTGCTATTGTGTCTGGGATGAGAAGGAGCATTTTGGATGGAATTTGATCAAATGGGTGAGATGATGGTTTCATTCTTTTTAACACCGTTTGTATCTCTGTGATTGTGATGTGTTCGAAGGCAATAAACTGGATCTCTTTGTTTTGGGGGAAGTATGTGTTATCTGGAGAAGTAGTGATTGGAGTTAGCTGATTGAGGAGATCCGATATTTTTTTGTTGAAATGGAGAGCCAGTTCGTCTGCTTTAGTCTGGGCTTGTTCGGGTGGGATATCTGGAGTGATCGGTTTAGTGAGGCTGGAGACGAAGGTGAATAGAGCTTTTGAGTCAAAGGTGAGATGATGAACTTTTCGGGCATAGTAGTCTCTTTTGGTTTTTAACGTGGTACTTTTGTATAGATGGAGTGATCGTTTGTAGTCCGAGAGTGTGGCCGGAGAAGGGGCTTTACGCCATTTTCTCTCTTTTTGCCGAAGTAGTTGTTTGAGCTTTCGTAGTTCATCGTTAAACCAGGGTTGTCGTTTGGATGCATTGGAAGACCTTGTTTTGGTTGTCAGTGGGCAGAGAGTGTTTGCAATAGCTTTTGTTATTTTGGACCAGGATTGGAGGGCAGAGTTGGGTGTGGAGACATCAATGAGTGGTAGATCAGAGGTTAGAAGTTTGCTGAGGTGTTCTGAGGAGCAGGATTTTCTGTATTGGAAAGAGGGTCTTGAGTTGAGGTTGGAGTCTGATCGAGGTATAGAAAAGCTGGTGGAGATTAGAGAGTGATCTGACCATGGGACATTTTTACAATTTGGTTGTTCTGTAAGAGAAATCTTGGCGTTTGTAAAGAGGAGATCGAGCGTATGGCCTGCTTTGTGAGTGGGTTTGTTGATTTGTTGGCTGAAACCCATCGATGACAGTGAGGTGAGGAAAGCTTCACAGTTTGTTGAGAGGGGGACTTTGTCAACATGTAAGTTGAAGTCGCCCAGAATTATAGCAGGGGAGTCAAGATTAAGATGTAAGGTTATGGTTTCAATAATAGGTGAGGGGTCTGACTCTAGTAAGCCTGGAGGGGCATAGACTAGAAGGATTTGGAGATGTTCTGATTTGAACAATCCTAGTTCTAGTTTGGTAGTTGTACTGATGGGGTGGTGTGTGAACCTTAAGGATTTTTTTGCAGCGAGGAAGATACCCCCGCCTCTTTTTTTTTGTCTTGGGATGGAGAAGAAATCGTAAGTCTGTGTTGGTAGTTGATTAATGAGTGTGATGTCTGTGGATTTGAGCCATGTTTCAGTTATGGCGCAAAAATCTGGGGTTGTGTCCTGCAGAATGTCGTTGAGTATAAGAGTTTTGTTGGTGATTGATTGGGCGTTGAATAGGATTATGGTGAAAAGGGTGAGACCTAGGAACTGTGTTGTGGGGGAAATCATGATTGGGGTGAGTGATTTGTAGGTGCGTGGGCGGTAGTGCATAATTGTTGCTGGAGACTGGATGAGTGCTGTTAGGCTGGATGAGTGCTGCTGGAGACTGGATGAGTGCTGGAGACTGGATGAGTGCTGCTGGAGACTGGATGAGTGCTGCTGGAGACTGGATGAGTGCTGTTAGGCTGGATGAGTGCTGCTGGAGACTGGATGAGTGCTGTTAGGCTGGATGAGTGCTGCTGGAGACTGGATGAGTGCTGCTGGAGACTGGATGAGTGCTGTTAGGCTGGATGAGTGCTGCTGGAGACTGGATGAGTGCTGCTGGAGACTGGATGAGTGCTGTTAGGCTGGATGAGTGCTGCTGGAGACTGGATGAGTGCTGTTAGGCTGGATGAGTGCTGCTGGAGACTGGATGAGTGCTGCTGGAGACTGGATGAGTGCTGTTAGGCTGGATGAGTGCTGCTGGAGACTGGATGAGTGCTGCTGGAGACTGGATGAGTGCTGTTAGGCTGGATGAGTGCTGCTGGAGACTGGATGAGTGCTGCTGGAGGCTGGATGAGTGCTGCTGGAGACTGGATGAGTGCTGTTAGGCTGGATGAGTGCTGCTGGAGACTGGATGAGTGCTGCTGGAGACTGGATGAGTGCTGTTAGGCTGGATGAGTGCTGCTGGAGACTGGATGAGTGCTGCTGGAGACTGGATGAGTGCTGTTAGGCTGGATGAGTGCTGCTGGAGACTGGATGAGTGCTGCTGGAGACTGGATGAGTGCTGTTAGGCTGGATGAGTGCTGCTGGAGACTGGATGAGTGCTGCTGGAGACTGGATGAGTGCTGTTAGGCTGGATGAGTACTGTTGGAGATTGAATTGGTGGATGAGTGGTCGGTGAATGAATGGATAGGGGAGAGAATCGGCCCCGGCTCTGGGACGCTCCAAGGGGCGCGCTAAGGGGCAGGCCCCTTAGGTCGCGCTCCTTCGGGCGCGCGACGCCTCCGAGATGCGCCTGAGTTTAAAGGGGGCAGTAGCCGCCCTCTGATAGGCCTGATGCCTGCTTAGGGGCGCGGCTCACTCACCACGTTGCGTCCTGCGTTTTGCTTTCGTTTTCGTATTTCTATTTTTTTCCTTTGCCTCCGGTCTCTCCTGCACGGCTCGAGATGGTTGGTGAGCAGGCTCTTGCCCCGGATGGGCCGCGCCGATCGCGCAAGCCTCAGCAGGGAGGAGGAAGCGGTTGGGTGCGGGTGAGCGCCTATCTGTGGGCCGCCGAAATGGACGCCGCCGAGATGCGCCTGAGTTTAAAGGGGGCAGTAGCCGCCCTCTGATAGGCCTGATGCCTGCTTAGGGGCGCGGCTCACTCACCACGTTGCGTCCTGCGTTTTGCTTTCGTTTTTGTATTTCTATTTTTTTCCTTTGCCTCCGGTCTCTCCTGCACGGCTCGAGATGGTTGGTGAGCAGGCTCTTGCCCCGGATGGGCCGCGCCGATCGCGCAAGCCTCGGCAGGGAGGAGGAAGCGGTTGGGTGCGGGTGAGCGCCTATCTGTGGGCCGCCGAAAAAATAGTCTCTGCTTCACTCTCTTGAGTCCCAGGATTCCAGTGTGGGGAGGAACAATAGTTTTTATATCCTGCTTTTTGCAATAGCATAAGAAATTGCCATGCTGGGTCAGACCAAGGGTCCATCAAGCCCAGCATCCTGTTTCCAACAGAGGCCAAAACCAGGCCACAAGAACCTGGCAATTACCCAAACACTAAGAAGATCCCATGCTACTGATGCAATTAATAGCAGTGGCTATTCCCTAAGTAAAATTGATTAATAGCCATTAATGGACTTCTCCTCCAAGAACTTATCCAAACCTTTTTTGAACCCAGCTACACTAACTGCACTAACCACATCCTCTGGCAACAAATTCCAGAGCTTTATTGTGCGTTGAGTGAAAAAGAATTTTCTCCAATTATTCTTAAATGTGCTACTTGCTAACTTCATGGAATGCCCCCTAGTCCTTCTATTATTTGAAAGTGAAAATAACCGAGTCACATCTACTCGTTCAAGACCTCTCATGATCTTAAAGACCTCTATCATATCCCCCCTCAGCCGTCTCTTCTCCAAGCTGAACAGCCCTAATCTCTTCAGCCTATTCTCATAGGGAAGCTTTTCCATCCCCTTTATCGTTTTGGTTGCCTTTTCTCCATCCTCTGTACATAGCACTGATTATTAACACTCTGCATCAATAAGCACACATTTATTTATTTATTTTTATTTAAAAACTCTTCTATACCGTCGTTAAGTTAGATAACCATCACAATGGTGTACAGCAAGGCACGATAATGAAAATATGAGTGGTATAGATTACAAATTAAACATGTGCATCATAGTACGGTAACAATTTAATACAAAAAACTATGTGTATAAGTTAAGCTTGTCTGTTGGGAACATATTAGGCGGTTTGAATTTAACATTAATATGCATTTGTAAGTTCTAGTTTGGTGCGTCCTTATCAATCAACTAGATTTCTCCTTCTCTTTATCTTTATAAAAAGCTTGTCTAAAGAGCCAGGTTTTCAGATTGGTTTTGAATATTTTCCAGCTTCTTTACTGGTGGTTGATTAGATGACTGGATAACATTTACAGTTTCAATTCGTTTCTTGGTCAAAGGCAATAATTAAAACGGCAGAAAGATTTAATAAACTCGTGACTCCACTTCTTTAGCAAAGTCTCTACTTTTACTGGAAGCACTTTAATACTTAATTTCCTTCTCAGTTACTCCAAATTCTCCAAGTTTAACAGATTGAATTTAGTTCAACCTTCCCTCAGTATCCCAATTGCCTCATTAGCTCTTCCCACTGATGGTGGTTAGAATACAGTCCCAGTAATTTATCAGAACTTAGTCCCAGATTTTTGCTCTTCCTAAATCCTCTTTAATCCTTGAACTCCTTAGGCAGCACCTGAGGAGCACTTCACTTCCTTTGAGTTAGCAGCAACAAATCTTTTGTTACCTTTCCTTTGTACCCTTTAGTTTCCTTCCTTTAGTGTCACTGGCTGGGATCTGTTCCTCCACACTGCTGGTTCTTTCAGAATGAAAGACTCCTCTCTCTCCATGGTTTGGTTACTGAGTCCCCTCATCAGCTCCAAGTGGAACAAAAATATTCTTTGAATCCAAAAAGGGGGAAAATCAAGAACAAGACAGGAAGGGTGGAATAAAATCTCTGCCTTGAAACAGATGAGAGAGTGCAAAAATAACTCCTCAGCATCAGGTCACTGTCAGGTCTAAAGGAAAGCTAGCACACTGCAGGCCTTCCTTACCCCAAATCCAGCCTTGAACACAGGGACGCCCCAATCCACTGAAACAAGAGGGACCAGCTCTCACAGGGAATTCTCCAAAAATTGGCTTAAAAGAGTCCAAAGCAAGCATAAAGGCTGCATAGACAAGAAAAATGGGAAAACTTCTTTCTCATAACTCTGGAAAAAATTAGCAAGCAGGAGACAGAGGGCACCTGTCAGCTTGAACTGTAACTAAAAATCCTCGAGATGATGCTTTGGGATGATAAATAACTAGGTCATACCATCTGCAGTTCCCACATGGGGGAGCAAAACCCAAACCTCTCTCACTAATTTCTACACAGAACCTCCCCAATCAATTGGGACACTCCTTTTAGTTAGGGAAACCATAACTAAAATAACTGCTAGCTTTATATTGAACTACAAGAACAATTTCTTTGTCAGATGATAACTTTACATGGATAGACATATGATTATGTGTTGTCATTCCCAGGTTACCTATTTAATATTTACTTTTAAATATTTTTAAGGCTATGCTTACAATGTTGCAAAAAGAATCCATTTTTTTAATATGATAAGAAACATACTTTGTGGTTATATGTTTTCTGACTAATTTTGGATTTTCACATTGTTTGATGTTGTGGGTAGAGTTTTCCCTTGTTATATTTCTTTTATTTATATTCCACTGTTTCAGGCACTTCAAAGTGGATTACATTCAGGTACAGGAGATATTTCTCCAGAAGGCTCACAATCAAGGACCTAGATTTATCATTTTCTTATAAATATAACAAAAATAGCGCCCACGATAAAAAAAGGAGCATGGTTAGGGTAATTTTCGAGATACCGCACTGCATATGTATTTTAGCGCAACATGTGTTAAATTTATCATATCAATCACAAAAAAAGCCCTCAAACACAAACTGTGTATTCCAGTAACCAGAGTTGTAAACAATATATCATAATGTATGGTTGAAACTGGTATATCATTCATACAATCATATTCAAGTTGTCAGACTTCAGAAGGAAATATACAAATTTTGTAGGACCCTTACTCATGGAGTCAATGGAATAAACCTTGTGGTATCGGGTCCTTTTACTTTGTTTATATCTTTTTTATCAATTTTCTATTTTTACTTTTTTATATAAAGTCCAAAACTTGAAAAATGATGGAAACTCCAAGATTCGAATAAGCTTAACAATTCTTTTGTCCAGCTGAACTGATAAACACAGTCACAGTGCAAGTAATAATGATGTCACACATTAAATATAGTCACAAAATTGTAATGATGATACTCATCTACACTCAGTCCCGACACGATCGCGTTTCAGACCACCAAAACAGAGGTCCTGCTTCAGGGGAGTAGCTCCTTCACGCTTGTTCATACGTGACATCCAGCAAAGAATCCATCAGTATTCAATTCATAATAACCAACAGCTATTCCTTAATCCAAGGCTATGTTCGCGGTCTACATTTAGGGGCGGATTTTCAGAGCCCTGCTCGCCTAAATCCACCCAAAACCGGGCGGATTTAGGCGAGCAGGGCCCTGCGCGCCGGTAGGCCTATTTTACATAGGCCTACCGGCGCGCGCAGAGCCCCGGGACTCGTGTAAGTCCCGGGGTTCTCCGAGGGGGGCGTGTTGGGGGCGGGCCCGGTCGTCGCGGCGTTTAGGGGGCGTGTCGGCAGCGTTTTGGGGGCGGGTATGGGGGCGTGGCTATGGTCCGTGGCGGTCCGGGGGCATGGCCGTGCCCTCCGTACCTGCCCCCAGGTCGCGTCCCGGCGCGCAACAGGCCCGCTGGCGCGCGGGGATTTACTTTTCCCTCCGGGAGGCGTAAATCCCCGGAGAAAGGTAAGGGGGGGGTGTAGACAGGGCCGGGCGGGTGGGTTAGGTAGAGGAAGGGAGGGGAAGGTGAGGGGAGGGCATTAGAGGATTCCCTCCAAGGCCGCTCCGATTTCGGAGCGGCCTTGGAGGGAACGGGGGTAGGCTGCGCGGCTCGGCGCGCGCCGGCTATACAAAATCGATAGCCTTGCGCGCGCCGATCCCGGATTTTAGCAGATACGTGCGGCTCCGCGCGTATCTACTAAAATCCAGCGTACTTTTGTTTGCGCCTGGAGCGCCAACAAAAGTACGCCTATGCGCGCTATTTGAAAATCTACCCCATAGACTCGCACTGCTTCAAAAAACATGGCAACCAACTGGACCCTTTAAACTCCTCAAACCGGAAGTTGCGACAGAAGCCTAGATTTACAACAAGATTGTATCAGTTTTCAACCAGGTCGTGCACTTTCATTACTCCCTCAGCTCAAAAGTCTTCTATCAGGTCAAGCATCAATGAAGTCCCGGAAGTTGTGTCAGACGCCTAAGTTTCCAAAGAGGTCGTATCAGTTTTCAACCAGGTCGTGCATTTTTAATACTCCCTCAACTCACTAGTCTTCTATCAGGTCACGCATCATGGAAGTCCCGGAAATGACAGCACATCCTTCAAACATCCAACCAAACTTTATTTTATATGCACTGAAATTATTGTTGAGATCCAATATGTGTAGATATTTTGTTGTTAAAAAATGTACACAAAGACACTGACACTCGATCATAACTGTATCGGCCAGGCAATACACAACACTGAAAAAAATCCCAAAAAGATCCCGAAAATGACAGCCCGTCTCTTCAGTTTCCAAACAGGTCGTCTCAGATATCCAAATGAGTCGGCTCACAAGCACCCCACAGAGAACCTTTCAGATCAGGGAATACCAATTAATTTTTTCGTTCAGCCCAAAGGGGTCCATAGAATTCAACCTATAAATCCAATGATGTTCCCGTCTATTGAGGCGATATTGTATATCTCCACCCCTATGACTCAAATGTACCTTTTCCACAATCAACCAACGTAGGTCAGTAAACATAACAGCAGGATGTTAGTCCTCACATATGGGTGACATCATCAGGATGGAGCCCAATCATGGAAAACTTCTGTCAAAGTTTCCAGAACTTTGACTGGCCCCTACTGGGCATGCCCAGCATGGCACCAACCCTGCAGCCAGCAGGGGTCCCCTTCAGTCTTATTTGAAAGCTACAGGCAGTGCCGAAAAATAAAATAACAAAACTTTACGAACACAACACCGCGGGGCGGAGGGCAGGTTTCGTGAGGACTAAAATCCTGCTGTCCTGTGATAACACCTGTTACAGGTAAGCAACATTTGCTTTCTCACAGGACAAGCAGGATGGTAGTCCTCACATATGGGTGAGTACCAAGCTGAGGATGTCCGAACATGCACCAAATGTACCCAACGGCATGCAACAGGCACAACAACTGGGGTGGAATTTGGTAGAGGGCATCCTGAACCCCACCGGGCAGGCGGAAGGGTGTAGGTACGTCACGTTGGAAATAAGTTACACAGGACAGACTGGCCAAAGATGGAATCTTGTCTTCCGGCTTTGTCCAAGCAATAGTGGGCTGCAAAGGTTTGGAGAGAACTCTAGGTTGCAGCCCTGCAAATGTCAGGAAGCGGCACCGATCGTAGGTGTGCTACTGAAGTCGCCATGGCCCTCACAGAGTGTGCTTTAACACGGTCTTGAAAAGGAATGCCTGCTTGCTGATAGCAAAGAGATATGCAGTCCGCCAACCAGGAGGAGAGAGTCTGCTTACCCACAGGTTGCCCTAATTTGTTGGGATGGAAAGAGATGAACAACTGAGTGCTCTTCCTGTGGGCAACTGTATGGCGTTTTCCACCCCTTACTGAATAAGGGGTAAGGGAAAATGCGCGTCCAATGACAGGTTAACTCCTGTCATTAGACTGTATCGGCCTGTTAGTGGGATGTTCTTTGAATATGGACCTCTGAGGATTCTAAGTTTGGGACAACTATTCATTTGTCTAGGTTTAGGCTCTAACTACCCAGATTTGTTTCCCCTAACTCTGCCCCCATAGCTGCCCATTTTTTAGGGTCCTAAATTTAGGAGGCTAGTCAAACTAGAAGCCTAAATTTAGGATCTCAGCCCTAATACATTTTCAAAAAGATCCATTTAAAAGCTTAACGCCTAAAGTTTGGAGCCTAAACCCTTTGAAAATTGATATCTTTTCTGGATGAATTAATCAGGGACCAGAAGCCTGGGGGATTTCTTCTGACATCACACTTTGTACCACCTTGGGCCTAATTCACCAAGATACGTCTCCCATACTGTGTTTATGGGAAAAGACCTTGATGAATCAGGCCCTATATCTGAGCAAGTTCAGCCACCTTTCCCATCTTTACCTCAGAGAGCCTGATGGTCAGTGTTGGGTCTGGGTAATAGTCCACTTGATAGCAGGATGTACCTTCTCTCAGGTCTGCTTTTTGAGATGCAAAGACGGTCTGAGAGAGGATTTGAGAGTTGGTGAAATTATCCATGCTGCATTCTGGAGGTCTCCTAAAGAATCATGAAAATGTAACTAATAATGAAGCTGAAACATAGAAATATGATAGCAGAAAAAAAACAATATGAAACATCCAATTTGCCCATCCACACAACTGCTCAACTCTACAATCCCTATCACCCCTTCAGAGATCCGCTGTGCTTATCCCATGTTTTCTTGAATTCAGATACTGTCCTTGTCTCCACCACCTCCACTGGGAAGCTGTTCTATGCTTCTATCACCCTTTTGGTAAAGAAATACTTTTTTAGATTACTCCTCAGTCTATTCTCTTTCACCCTCATCCCATGACTCTTCATTCCTGAGTCTCCTTTCCATTGAAAGAAAGCTATGTATTGATACCGCTGAGGTATTTAAAAGTCTCTATCATCTCTCCCCTATCTCATCCTTCCTCTAGGATATACGTGAAAGGAGGCTAAAGATCCAGCATGCTCCATTGTAGCTGCATCTCCAGCAACTCCATAGTGGGTGATCTCCCTAGTGGAAAAATCGCCTTCATGGTACCCCCAAAAAATAGCCCTGAATTAGCACCTCAAAATTTAAGCTGACCTTCACAACCACAGATCTTTCTGTCCTGGGGGATATTTAAGAGGTGAGTAGCACTCTAGAGAAACCAAGAGACTGCCTCCTTGTGCTTATTTCCATGTTCTCCCAACAAGACATAATATCACAACTCCATGTTAGGATTGTGCTCCCTTGTATTGGGGTGAGGTTGGTGCAACCTACAGGGTAGGCCCTGTAGGTCCTCACCACCAACTGGTGGAACAGACGGTGCAGAGACTGGACTGGAGCTTTGTCTGTACCAATTTCTTTAAACTCGGGTGAAGCCTTTAGATTCCGGGGGCTAGCAGTGCTTAGGTGGCAGTCTCTGTGAAGCTGATAGAGAAGAACTGGGACAAGGTGGAGATTGAAGACAGGCAGCAGGCAAGGATGTTGAGAATCCAGACTATTTATTAACATTTTTATACCGCTATTCAGTCGAGCCGTCATAGCGGTTTACATCTCATTTAAAAGATTACAAAGTACAAACATAAATATAGCCTAACTTAAAACAAAATAGTATAAAATACAACATCCTACATAAAACAGAGAAAAGTAATATACTAAAATTAAACAGCCATGTTTTCAGATTTTTTCTGAGCAATTTTTCATCTGCTTGCAATCTCAATTCTGTGGCAGATGGCAGGTAGCAGTATCGAGAGTCCAGGCTAAGGTCAATTACCAGTAATCTGTCCAAGGGCAAGGAAGAGGTAGCTAGGTAAAGCTGGTGGGTCAAAGGCAAGGTTGGGCAGGATGAAGAGACAAAGACAAGGCTGGAGGGCTTAAAGCAAGGCTGGAAGGCTGAGAGCAAGGCTGGAATATGAAGGCAGTGGAAGACGAAGGCAGCATATCCCACTATCAGAAGACAGACGACCCATTGCTAAGGCAGTGTAGTGTTGCATGACCGGGGTTTAAATGCCCGGTGTGTGACACCATCCAGTGGCACAGGCAAGTGTCATTCCAGCCACAAGGCCTTTTAAGTGTTGACGTGTGCCACAAACGCCTAAGAGAGGGCCTGATCGTCAGTGGCAATGGCATCTCGGACCATGTGGAGTGGCATCATTTCGGGCCGCTTGCCACGGCATTAACGGCATGGCTAGCCTGCATGGGGTAAGTGAGCTGGCTCACGGGCTAAACTCTGTATAGTCACAAAGAACTCATTAGCAAATTTGCCTGTTCATGAGCTAACATCATCAGAGCAGCATCACTATGGTTGCTGACATCGCACAGCAGCTAATCAATGACAGCAGGACAAGCTAGCTCATGCCACCACAGTTGGCTTCCTCTGATGACAACACAAAGCGGCACTTTGGGGAAGGACAAAATGCAGGTGCTGATTTAAGAACAGTCATTCTGTTCTTTCCCCATGTCGGTGCCATTTAATAGAGAAAGAGCAATTATAGCACAGCAGCAATAAGATACAAAGTTCAAGATGTCTTCTGTCTAACAAGCAAATTGTGTGGTCCTTACTGGATGACATCTTCTATGTTTTTATTTGCAGCTGATTGCCTGCTAAAAGGTTAATCACATAGTGACACCAATGCAGGAAAGAACACATCCTGAACTTTGCAATTCATTGTCTGTGAAGCATAAAAATACAAAAAAACAACAGACAGGAAATAACAGGTAGTATACAGAGGTCGTGGCTCTTCGGAATAGCAGTTACTAGCACAGCATTCCTGTCATAAATGTTCCTCACCTGGTCTGGGGCAAGATGGAGGCTGAGGCCATGACTGTGATGCAAGAGCCTGGGATTTCCAGCTGGGGACAGGCTTGACCTTTCCCACATGCTCTTTTTTGCCTGGGAGACATCACTGTTATATTAATCAGTTCCTTTGCACCAGCACCTGAACAGGAAAGTATTCTACATCGTAACTTAGTTACTGAGAAAAAACATTGACTTAGTAACAACTCCTTTACAATCCCTTCAATAGCATGATTAGTGTTCAATGTCACACAGCTACACTAGAAATATATCCTGAGCTTTGTATACCATTATCAGTTTGTAGTAACTGATCACATAACTAACTGCTGCTTTACCCATAAAGTGAGCAGATGTGAGCTGGATGTCACAGAGCAGAGACACAAGCAGAGGTGCAAGTGGGCTGCAATATCATTCTGGTGTAATACTATGAGCTCGACTTGTATATTAATACAAATCGGCATGACAGGAACTGTTTTAGACTGCAAGGACAGAATGAAAGCACATCTCTGGCATTACTCTGACCTTCCACAACCTATTCAGGACTTCCCACACCTGTCTTCCCAGTAAGTGTCTCAGGACATCTCCAATGACAATGCATCATGAGATACATTTACATACATTAGAGACCTCGTATATGCAAATTTGCCTCATGCATATGCATTGTGGATATCTATCAAACTCAGCTGGCTCTGTGATCCCCAAGAGAGGTTTGGGAAGCTTTAACCTATTGGTTCCCCTGCACTTGCATGGAGTACAAGCACAACCAATAAGCTATAGAGGGGGAGGTGGGAGTAGCAGTGCCAGAAAGAGACAATGCTCCCTCTCTGTCCCTATGTTGCGCTCACAGTTCCGGCCTGCATCACAGCAGCAGGGTTCACCTTGCTGTTCCATTGGGCTTACGGGTGGCTGTGGGCAGGAATCAGAAGCAGAGCAGCCTCTACTGTGTCTCATGGTGCTGATTTTAGATGGCTGTGGGTGGGGCGAGAGAGGAAACAGGAACTTCTGTGTTTCCACATCACCACAGAAAAAAAAAGGGGAACAAGAATGAGATGGAGGACTGTAGCTGGAGAGATCAAAGTGAGATGCATTAGGAACCAACTGAGCAAGAGTACGGCTAACAAATGGGGGAGTGAGAGAGGAAGAATAAGAGAAAGGGAATGAAGGAAGAACAAATGAAAACAGAAGATATGGGGAATAAGCAAGAGAAAATTAAAGGGGATAGATGGATAGAAAGAGAGAGACAGAAAGGAAATTAGAATCAGACTGCAGAAAATAAGAGATCTCATAGAGAAAGATCCCCTTGACTTCCCACTAAAATATTGGTGCTTGCTCTCCCAGCAAAACTGGAGACCCAGCAACAAATAATATTTTTTAAATTCCATTCCACATTTCACCACCTTGTAAGTGAAATGTGGCTCTGGATCTAGGTTTTGAGGACTGGAATGCACAAACCATGCCAGCTGAGCTAGTACTAGGGTTCTGTAATCACAACCCCCCCCCCCCCCCCCCCCCGCCAATCTCCACTAAGAGAAGATGTGCAACTTCCATCAAAAGGACATGGCGAGGAAGATACATGGTATCAGCACTCAGCACTATCGACTCCACAGTGACCCCCTTAATCAAAACCAACAGTTGTGGCAAAATGTGACCCAGTTTTGTCATTACATATAGGCTGTACCCAAAAGGAAATAATTTAAATAAGCAAAGTTGATTCAGTAGAAAAAGAGCTGTATAAAATTGTTAAGACAATCAAGCTGTTTAAAAGAATATGAATGAATTAGTTTTTCTATAAAATCTTCTCTCAGGCTTTCCAACTGAGTGCGAAAGAAGCATGTGCAAAGCTACCCTGAGGTACATGGGATTAAAATCCCTTTCTCAATGGTACACTAGAAGCAGTAACCTCACCCTTCAGTCCCAGCTGGTGGCCCGCCATGATGATCCTCCACAGGCCCGTGCCAGGTTCAGGCACTCCCGAGGAGTGAAAGACCAAGTGGGCCAGCAGAGAGACGCTAACCCAGCGGTTGGAGACTGCTGAGGTATTGAGGCTGGCACGGTCAACCAGGGGAGATGCAGCATGTTTCCGTAGAGCAGGGTTCAGGGACATGACCTCGCTCCCATTCAGGTCCCCATTCGTGCAGAACTGGAGGCGAGTGAGGGCCTGCAGGAAGGTGTTCCAGTCCTAGAGTGGGGGAGAGATAGAGACATCCAGAGACACAGCAAAAAATGCAGAACCAGAGAGAGAGCAAGAGTCAAATAGAGAAAGAGACAGAAAAAGGAGAAAGAGAATGAAAAAAAGAGAGAAGCGAGAAAGACAAACAGAGCAAGAGACAAGCACAGACAAGCAGAGAAAAGAGACCGTAAACAATAAAGCACAAAACAGAATAGTTATTTTAATCCCTACCTACTTCAGAAGCAGTATTCTGTATTTCTCATTTTTTTTAAATGTAATTATTATTGAGATTTACATTATTAACAGTGAAATAAAATCAGAAAATTATGAATATTGCCAAGAAACAAAGGAAAAAAAAGGTAATTCAACAATAATATCACAGGCAAAATCAAGTACTATCGTAAAAGGAGAAGATGAGCCTATTTTAATCTCAGAAATTAACTCCTGCCGGCACCATGAAAGTGTACAGAAAAGCAGAAAAAACTGCTTTTCCGTACACCCTCTGACTTAATATCCTAGCGATATTAAGTCGGAGGCCCCCCCCCAAAAAAAAAAAATTTGCCCACGGGTTGGAAAACAGATGTTTGATTTTGCTGGCGTCCTTGATCCGAACCCGTGTCTGTCAGCGGGTTCGACAACCGACACTGGTAAAATTAAGCGTCGGCTGTCAATCCCGCTGACAGCCGCCGCTTCCGCCAATAAGGAGGCGCTAGGGACGCGCTAGTGTCCCTAGCGCCTCCTTATTAGCACGGGCCCTCATTTGCATACTGAATCGCGTGCCCAGGAGAGTGGCCTGCTGCGCGTTGGGAGAGCGGGCGCTCGCCTTGGAGTGCCGGCTCTTCCGCGCAGTTTACTGAATCGGCCTGAATTTGATTTCATCTCTTTGTGCATGGAGATCTGGATATATTTATACACAAATACCAACACTTACCTCTACAAAGTCACTGTTTCTGACTTCATGTGACCCCACATAGGTTCCAAATGCTGCAAAGGCTATTGCCAGAGCCATAAAGCAGAGGAGAAATGTCATCAGTGGAGGGCGTCGTTCCATGCAGACGCACAGCCTCTCGGACAGGAGGCAACCAGAGGCCATAGTACCTGATGAACAGGGAAAGTTGGACAGTACAGTCAGTTGTCCCAGGGCAGAGACTACAGGATGAACAGGAGGAGGTCTAGCATACAGAATGGTTCTGAGCCCTCATGAAAGCTTTGAAGGGTGGGGGTGAGAAGGAAAGGAAAAAAACAGGATTAATACATATGCAAATATACAGTAAGTGAGAAGATGAGGAAGAGGGAAAATTTAGGTCAACGGGGCCAGGTTGAGTTGGTTCTGATTTTAGCCTTTCCCTATATGCATTTATAAGGCTTGTAGTTATTGCTTATCTTAAGAACATAAGATTGCCATACTGGGTCAAACCAATGGTCCATCAAACCCAGTATCCCATTTCCAGCAGCAACTAATCCTGATCGCAAGTATCTGGCAGGATCGCAAAAGGTAGATAGATTCCATGCTGCTTATCTCAGAGGTAAGTAGTGGCTTCCCTCAAGCCCACAGAGAATGGACTTTTTTCCCAGGACTTGTCCAAACCATTTTTAAACCCAGATATACTAAGAGCTTTTACTACATCCTCCAGCAATGAATTCCAGAGATTAATTATGCATTGAGTAAATAAATATTTTCTCCTATTTGTCTTAAATGTATTATCTAGTAATTTCATTGAATGTTCCCTTGTCTTTGTACTTTTTGAAAGTAAACAACTGATTCACATTTACCATTCCACTCCACTCATTATTTTATAGACCTTAGAGAAACTGAGACTACAAAATCCAAAAAGGCAATGAGATAAAACAATGATTGGCTCAGATGGCCTGAATTCATGTAACAAACATAACACAGCAACCACAGATCCTTTAATCCAGTGGTCCTGAACCCAGTACCAGAAGTACAATTGGAATACTGTCAAAATTGTATTTATTTATTTATTTAAAATCTTTTCTATACCGTCATTAAGCTAGATGCCATCACAACGGTTCACAATAAGGCACATAACTTCATGTTGCATAAAATGTCTTAAATTATATCAACTAAACAGGTGCCATCAAAATACTGTAACAGTTTCATAATAAATATTAATTGGTGGGTGTGATAAGTCATGTCCAATTCTATCTTTATCAGCTATGAGATAAATTCATACTTAAATCTAGTCCTTTGTTGTTGAAAGAAAAATAAAATACACACAATAGAGAAAGAAGGTGTGTGTATATACCCCTGCGGTGAGCTCAGCTCTTCAGTATTCTCTTCGAAAAGCCATTGTGGATATATATTTGCTTAAATAACTTTATTAAAACTGATTAAACTTGAACTGATTCAACTGATTTAAAAAAACTGGAGACCGCCAGTGCACTCAACCAATACCCAAAATCAAATGTTTCTACTTATTTAAAAAACAGGAAAGAGAAAGGGTCACTCATAACATCATGTGCACTGTGAAGGAGTGTCCCTGAAAACCCTCCTTAACTAGCACTGGACCAGTGCTAGTCCAGTGCTAGTGTTGGGACTGATACACTCGTAGCATGAAGATTTTCAATCATAATAGTCTGGTAAAACATGTCCATTGTATACCAGCATCTTTATACCTGACTCAAATGATAGCTTTATAAATCAGCAAAGCATCAGACCTTCTGGGGCAACCATAGTACTGTAAATAATTATTAAATTTATTTATATTTCCCTTACAGTTCCTGTTACACCCCTCTCTCCCCCCTTCTGCTCATTCCATGTTATTTACCCCTGTTTTTTGTAACTGCTTCCCCCCTTGCACAAGTTTAGTTATACTGTTCATTGCACCCCTTGTTCTATGTGAACCGGCATGATGTGACTTGTTCATGAATGCCGGTATATAAAAAAGCTAAATAAAAAAAAATAATAACCAATGATTACAAACTTGTCTGACATCCACAGTGGTGGGGTTGGATTTGCAGTAGCCATATAGGCATCAAAATAGCCTATTCAAGGCACCATATGAGGTTTCCCCAGATGTTTCCATACAATCCTTATTCACATTTGTGCTAGACTTTTTATATATATTGATATTTTATAAGTGTCTAGTATTATTGGACCTCCATTTTTGTGTCTTTGTCCAGACCTTCATTTAGAGTCCACATGGCAGACACTTAGTCTTTCCAACATATCTAAAGCATATTTGCTTACTATAAGCATTTTCCATCTGGCAGCAACGAACGGATTTGTCTCTCCTAACTAGTAGAGCTTTGAGCTCTACTGAGCATGTATGGGAGTTCCCATATTGGCGATGCCTCTTGAGCCTCCTCATTCTATATCAGAATTCATTCTAGCTGTGTAGCCGATTCTCCAGGAAAGCAGGGGTGCAGTCCATTGCTAATTCATCCTGCTATCTATGGAAAACTCTGTTTATGGTAAGCAAACTTTGCTTTTTTCTGTTAAAAAGCAGACTGAATTACCATTACATGTGAGCAGTCCCAAGCTGAGGGTTGCAGCAAAGCATTTATTTAATAAGCAACCTGGCCCCCACCTTGGAAAGTAGACTACAGCAAGAACAGATTTTCTAAAACTGGTTGTGCAAGTTACTGTCAGTCTTTGAAAAGTTATTGAGATAGTAGTGGAACATAGTGTGAACTGAAGACCAAGCTGCTGTCATGGATGAGAGCCCTTGGACCGTGGCATGGTTGACGCAGTCTAGTAAGTAAACCCACTAGCTGGCGAACATGACCTTACTGGGACTAGAGCTTGAGCTTCACCTATACCAGGCGCCATTCCCTGAAGGTTGAGCCCTTGGGTTCCAGAAGCCTTCAGGGTTTAGGCAAGATTCCCTCAAGGAGTGGTCAGAGTCCAGGTACGGGCAGTGGTCAGGGCTGGCAGTGAGAAGAGTGTCCAGGTACAAGCCATGGTTGAGGCAAGCAGTGTGTAAGGAGGAATCAGTGTCTATAGCCAAGGTCAATACTAGGCGGTAGGCAAGAGTCAGAAGGAGGATAGAGAGGCACAGAGGACCAAGACAGGACGGACAAGACAAAGCAAAAGAGAGGGACGAGGCAGGAGCAAGGCAAGGAGGCACATTGGAAATCAAAGCAAGGCAGAAGCAGGACAAGGGACCACAGCAAAACACAGACAAGCAGGACTGGGCAATATTATCACAACATTATCAAATTTGACTTAATAACTGGAGGGAGCACAAACAAAATTACTACGACAGCAAACGGTGACTGATAAAATGAGGAAAATAGTTAGGAAAAAAAATGAAAGGAGCAATTGCAAAGGTTAAGAGTTTAGCTCAAGCATGGATGTTTAAAAATATCATCTTGGAAGCCCAGAACAGATGTATTCTATGCATTAGAAAAGGTGGAAAGAAGGCTAAATGACTACCAGCATGATTAAAAGGTGAGAGGAGAGAGGCTATAATATCTAAAAACATCTTTCAAGAAATGGAAAAGGGATCTGAATGAAGAAAATGGGAAACAGCATAAGGACTGGCAAGTCAGAGGCAAAGCATTGAGAAGGAAGGCAAAGCGAGAATTTGAAAAGAAGCTTTCCGTGGAAGCAAATATTCATAATAAAATCTTTTTCAGGTACATTAGAGGTAAAAAGCCTGTGAGGGAATCAGTTGACCATTAGCTGATCAAGGGGTATTAGGGATGACAAAGCCATAGCAGAGAGACTAAATGGACTGTTTGCTTCAGTATTCACTGCTGAAGATGTAAGAGAGATACCCATGCCAGAAATGATATTCAAAGGTGATGATTCAGAGGAATTGAAAAAATCTCGATGAATCTGGAAGATGTATTAGGGAAACTTGAGTAGCAAATCACCTGGATCAGATGGTATACATCCCAGCATGCTGAAAGAACTGAGAAATGAAACTGCAGACTTGCTATTGGAAACTTGTAAACTAACAATAGCATCTATGGTACCTGAAGATTGGAAGGTTGCCAATGTAATGCCAATTTTTAAAAAGGGGTGATCTAGGAAATTACAGACCAGTGAGTCTGATGTCTGTGCCAGGTAAAATAGTTTCTACCATCTTAAAGAAGAAAACTGCTGAACATATAGATAAGCATAGTTTAATGGAACAAAACCAACATGGATTTAGCTCAATAAAAAGAAAACAGAACTTCTGTGCTTAAGTTTTATATCTAACCCTACCAATGCTCCGCCCGCCAGCCTATCTGTTGGTAAAGAAACCATTCAAGTCACTAAGCTTGCACGTAACCTCGGTGTGTGGGTAGATACTAACTTATCCTTAAAACAGCACATTTCGAAAGTGGTAAAAACCTCAGGGGTAGATTTTAAGAAAGTGCGCCTTCGCGTATTTTTGTTGGCGCACCAGGCGCAAACAAAAGTACGCTTGATTTTAGTAGATACGCGCGTAGCCACGCGTATCAGCTAAAATCCAGGATCAGCGTGCGCAAGGCTGCCGATGTCGTGTAGCCGGCGCGCGCCGAGCCGCGCAGCCTGCCGCCATTCCCTCCAAGGCCACTCCGAAATCGGAGCGGCCTCGGAGGGAACTCGCTTTCGCCCTCCCCTCACCTTCCCCTCCCTTCCTCTATCTAACCCACCCCCCCGGCCCTATCTAGACCCCCCCCTACCTTTGTCGGGGGACTTACGCCTCCCGGAGGGAGAAGTAAATCCCCGCGCGCCAGCGGGCCGCTAGCACGCCGAGACGCGACCTGGGGGTGGTTCCGGAGGGCGCGGCCATGCCCCCGGACCGCCCCGGGCCGAAACCACGCCCCTGGGCCCGCCCCCGAAACGCCACGTCCCGCCCCCAAAACGCCGCGCCGATCCGACACGCCCCCGACACGCCCCCCCCTCGAAAACCCCCGGGACTTACGCGAGTCCCGGGGCTCTGCGCGCGCCGGTAGGCCTATGGAACATAGGCGCACCGGCGCGCAAGGCCCTGCTCGCGTAAATCCGGGCGGATTTACGCGAGCAGGGCTTTTAAAATCCGCCCCTCATTCTTTAAACTACATGTTCTCAAACGATTACGTCCTCTCCTATTTTCTCATGACTACCGTTCTGTGCTTCAAGCACTAATTCTGTCTGGTCTAGACTATTGTAACGGCCTATACTTGGGACTACCTGACTCTACTATTAAGCCTTTACAACTGATACTGAACTCGGCAGCTAGACTTCTTACCGGTACTCCACTAAAACAACACATTTCACCAATCTTGTATAAATTACATTGGCTCCCTGTCAAACATAGAATTCGTTATAAAATTATAATGCTAATTCATTCTCTGTTGAATAACACTGATTCCACTTGGATGTGTTTTACACTACATATCTACAAACCACAGCGAGAATTAAGATCTACAGGAAAAAACCTCAGTGAAGAATGCGGCATTGAGCATGACTAGGAATAGAGCTTTCTCGGTTGCTGGCCCTATATTGTGGAATGCATTGCCAGATCCACTTAGGTTAATAAGCAGTCGGAAGGACTTCAAGAAGGCTTTAAAAACCTATCTCTTTCAGGAAGCTTTTAAAGATTTAGAAATATCTTAGTTGAAATAAATAAGACTAATTATGTACGAGTGATATAGTATTACTTTTACTTATTCCTGCTTTTAATTTTTAATGGAAAATGGCCACTCTCTGTTTCAGTCACTATTATTTTTATTGATCATGTAACATGCTGTATTTTTATTCATACCTATTTATTTCTTAAGTTTTATTTTATTACAATTTATTTTAACCTTTTAATTTCAAGGTTATTTATTGTTGTAAACCGCTTTGATCAGTAAATTTTACTGGAAAACGGTATATAAATTTGTTTAAATAAATAAATAAATAAATAAATAAATAAATAAATAAGAACATGCCATACTGGGTCAGACCAAGGGTCCATCAAGCCCAGCATCCTGTTTCCAACGGTGGCCAATCCAGGCCATAAGAACCTGGCAAGTACCCAAAACTAAGTCTATTCCATGTTACCATTGCTAGTAATAGCAGTGGTTATTATCTAAGTCAACTTAATTAATAGCAGGTAATGGACTTCTTCTCCAAGAACTTATCCAATCCTTTTTAAAACACAGCTATACTAACTGCACTAACCACATCTTCTGGCAACAAATTCCAGAGTTTAATTGTGCGTTGAGTGAAAAAGAACTTTCTCCGACTAGTTTTAAATGTGCCACATGCTAACTTCATGGAGTGCCCTCTAGTCTTTCTATTATCCGAAAGAGTAAAAAACCAATTCACATCTACCCGTTCTAGATCTCTCATGATTTTAAACACCTCTATCATATCCCCCCTCAGCCGTCTCTTCTCCAAGCTGAAAAGTCCTAACCTCTTTAGTCTTTCCTCATAGGGGAGCTGTTCCATTCCCTTTATCATTTTGGTCGCCCTTCTCTGTACCTTCTCCATCGCAATTATATCTTTTTTGAGATGCGGCGACCAGAATTGTACACAGTATTCAAGGTGCAGTCTCACTATGGAGCGATAAAGAGGCATTATAACATTTTCCGTTTTATTCACCATTCCCTTTCTAATAATTCCCAACATTCTGTTTGCTTTTTTGACTGCCGCAGCACACTGAACCAACGATTTCAATGTGTTATCCACTATGACGCCTAGATCTCTTTCTTGGGTAGTAGCACCTAATATGGAACCTAACATTGTGTAACTATAGCATGGGTTATTTTTCCCTATATGCATCACCTTGCACTTGTCCACATTAAATTTCATCTGCCATTTTGATGCCCAATTTTCCAGCCTCACAAGGTCTTCCTGCAATTTATCACAATCTGCTTGTGATTTAACTACTCTGAACAATTTTGTATCATCTGCAAATTTGATTACCTCACTTGTATTTCTTTCCAGATCATTTATAAATATATTGAAAAGTAAGGGTCCCAATAGAGATCCCTGAGGCACTCCACTGCCCACACCCTTCCACTGAGAAAATTGTCCATTTAATCCTACTCTCTGTTTCCTGTCTTTTAGCCAGGAAGTCTTGCATCACAAATCTGCTACATTTTTTGAAGGTGTAAATAAACACGTGGATAAAGGTGAGCCAGTTGATATAGTGTATCTGGATTTCCAGAAAGCATTTGACAAAGTTGTTAGGATCCTGCCCGCGATAGCCGCGGGCAGTCCCCTACCTTCTCTACAGCTAGGCCACTGCAGACGCCGTCCCTCGTGGCAGGCTGAGCTGCGGCACTCCTGGCTTCCCCATGGTCCTAGTGTCGCCAGGGGGAGTCTCTTCATCGTGGCATGAAGCCGCTGCTGCAACCTGCTTTCTATCTTCACGGCAGGGCTGCCACCGCCGACACCACTGTCCTCCTGGCCTTCCATGTGGCAGGGATGCCACTGTGATGTCTGCTCCTTCCTGGCTTCAGTATAGGCGCGGGCCTCACTTCGATATTTAAAGGGCCAATGGCGGGAAATGCCCACGGCCAGAACGGATGATGTCATCAACCTTCGTCTGCTTCAGCCCTATAAAAGGGCCCTGCTTCTTTCCCTCAGGGTCTTCTTTGGATCCAGGTCCTCCGTGGTCTTCTTGTTCCTTGATGGATCTTCATTCCGTGTTCTTCATGTTCCTGAACTTCGTCTCCTTGATGTTTTTGGTCGTCGTCGACGAGGCCCTGTCCTGGTCCCAATTCAACGCCCAAGCTTCCTACCCAAGGGAGGTAAGTTCATAGGCCTCTGTTTCTTGTTATCTTCTAACACGCATGAAAAAAAACAAGTAAAATAACATATATTTGGAGGGTTGTTTTGTATTGCTGTGTGTGACAATAGGAAAACTGACAATTGACTTGTTTGAACCAAGGAAATTACATTTATTTGGGTGGTTGTTTTGTATTGCTGTGTGCGACAATAGGACAACTGGTAATTGACTTGTTTGAAGTATTTGGGTACTAGTTTTGTATTGCGATGGGGATGACAAAAGGAAAACAGACGCTTCCCACTTCACTTGTTAGACTTGTTTGTTTTGAATTTATTTTTGCCTCAAAAGCAAAATGTTTTAGTTCAACTTCTGTTTCCTATTTCTATTGTATTACCACCAGGTTGAGGCATTGAAGAAACGGGCACGAAGGATCCGGAGGGAGGAGCCGGAATACCTGAGGGCCCTGCGGGCCCACCAAAGAGCAGAAGGTACGTGCAGTTAGCAAATGTCATGGTTGACCTGCAAGCGATATGGTCTTGTTAAGAAATGCTCTGAAGAAATTAAACATTTGTACCATTCTTGATCTTTGCATGCGCAGCTGTGAAAATGTTACTAAATTTTGTTTTCAGAGAGCAGCATGGATGACAGCTCCAGTGGGGAGGAATATGCTCCTCCAGAACAATGCCACGGTGAGCCTTTTATAGCATCGGCATACTTAAAGTATGTGGATGTTTAATGCCATTTTGCACACCTATGAAATGTGCATTTGTAAATGTCATACTCTCTGTAAGGGTAGAGGTTATTTTCCTGTTTAAAATGTTGCTAAGTTCTCCCTTCTACACTGTTGTGGATGTTTTCATGTGCGACAGTGGTAACGCTTTCATTTTTTCTCTTTTCAGATACATCGTCAGAGACCGAAGCATCAATTGCGCCCCCCCTGTTTTCCCACCCCCCCAATTGAGCCTCCCCCTGTTATCCCGCCCCCCCCCCCCTATTATCGAGCCACCCCACATGTCACCTCCCCCCCTGTTGTTTTTCCGCCCCAACTCTCTCCTGCCCCACCCACCCCACCTGCCATAGGAGACAAGGGGACATCATGGTTGATGTTGTCAGCCCTGGCTCTCCTGGGCTGCCCGGGGCAGGTCATCAGCCGGAGGGTGGCGTAGCATCCGGGGAAGGGCCCTCAAACCTTGAGGGGTGCCGGGATGCTATTCTGCTCCTCCTGGTTTGGATTACCCACGGCCAGGCAACCCGGGAGGGAAATGGCATTGCAGGTGATGACGATTCTGCACGATCTGCGTCTTGGCCAGCAGGAGATAATTGAGCTCCTGCGAGCAATCGCAGCTCATTCCCTGCTGGTCATGGCGTGGGCTCCTGCAGGACGGGCACCGCCTGAGGACCGTCAATGATGATGCTCCTCCTCTTCCCCCATGGCATGGTCCCTCCCCTTTTTCCCCCAACGCCCCCCCTTATCAAAATGTAAATATTTTTTTGTAAATAGTTTAAATTTCAAAATATATATATTTGCTTCAAAAAGTTGGTTTGTGTTTCCTTTCCACAACTGATTGCATGTCACTTATGTGGTGATACTGTGGCCATAATCAAGAACAGAATGACTGCCAAGGATGAGGAGAACATGCAGAGCATACAGGCGGAAAAGAAAGGGAAAATCTACCTGAAGAGGAGCACATGGAATACAAAGGGAAACTGAACCAAAACAGAAGAGAAGAACATAGAATACAAGAGAAAATCTACAGAACAGAAGAGGAGCACATGGAATACAAAAGGAAACTGAACCAAAACAGAAGAGGAGAACATAGAATACAAGAGAAAATCTATAGAACTGAAGAGGAGCACATGGAATACAAAGGGAAAATCAAACTAACAGAACAGGAGAGTACAAGAGAAAATCTACAGAATAGAAGAGGATCACATGGAATACAAAAGGAAAACTCAACCAAGACAGAACAGGAGCACATGGAATACTACGGTAAAATGGACCAGACAGGCAGAAGCACAGACCCCTGTACAGGCAGCTGGGCATTTCAGTTATGGACGTCCGGAAAGAGACAGGAACGTCCATGAACGGAAGTCGCGACCTGGACCTTCCCGCCTGTATCCAGGCATCCATGATCAGAGGCCCAGCCGGACGTCCGAGGTCGCGGCTTGGACATCCGGCCGGGCGCTCAAGGCAGCGGGGCCTACAGGTGGGAAGGTCCATGAACGGAAGCCACGACCTCGGACGTCCAAGGTCGCAGCGTCTGTTCATGGACCTTCCCGCCTGTATCTGGGCGTCGATCGGAGGCCACGCTGCCTTGAGCACCCGGCCGGACATCCAAGGTCGCGGCTTGGACGTCCGGCCGGGCGCTCAAGGCAGCGGGGTCTGTAGAAAAAAACCATCCACTTACCTGGTGGAATGACATTTCAATTGACATTTCAAATGACATTTGTAATGACATTTCAAATGACAGGTACCAGCGCACCCTGGATACTGTATAGGCGCTGCATACCGCTCTATACAGTAAAATGGATTGCGAGCACCTACCGCTTCATTGACACGCTTTGGACGCTGCTTGGATTTGCATCTAATTTGAATACTGAATCGAGCGGTATGTGAACCAAAATATGAGCGCGGAAAACGAGCGGGCGCCCGGCACTGCCGCACTGTTTCTTACGCGTCCTTACTGTATCGGCCCGTTAACCAGCAGATAAGACAGAGACTGGAAGGACTCAAAGGAGGAAACTCAGAAGGGGAAAGATGAAGAAGTTCTGGGTGCATAGCATGGGCCACACAAAGCGAGGCCTGGATATCCATGTTCTGCATGCTGCCCACTGATTGCCATACTCTAGGGCTCATGCTGTAGTTAAGAAGCATGCATGATGATATGTCCTCAAAAAGGAGCTCCTACCTTCATACCAGCTACTGCTGATGACTCTGGATCTGAGCATCAGGCAATGGTGACTTTTCAGTAGCACAGTTGATCTGGTTTAAAGACACACTGGGTCGGAAACACTGCATTAGATGGTAATAGCTTACCTAGTTCAAGTCTTCAAAAGCTTGTTAAAATAAATATTTCTTTAGCAAATGACTGAATCGTAGCAGTGATAATTCAGTTTTAAATTCCACCAGCAAGTTATTCCATAAGATTGATGTGGCTCCACCTGGCAGGCTGTCTGTAGAATCATGAATTTGCCTGATCGAAGAGTGGTCCATTACATTATGCTGTACTGTTACAGTCTGTGTCAAAGAAAATAAAAATTCTGTTTTACCATTAACCTTTTTCCATATTGTAGTTTTAATTATTACTGAAAGAAATTGTATCGTGTTTTATGCCAAACTATGCATAATTTAAAATATTGTATGCATTTTTTTATTTCATACAGAATTAAAATATCACATTTTTCCCAAGAACAGCATTTACAACGTAAATGTTATTTTGGGAGTTCGACGATGTTATGTTCACCCTTACTCAGTTCGTCTGAAATCACTTTAGCAAACGGGGGCTGTCCGTGATTCCTATGTCATGGCAGGCCCCGCACGTCCTCTGACTCCTCCCCCGGCTGTGTCTGCATCCGGCCCGCCGCCTTCGCACGACCGCGATTCGAATGGCTGCTCCCCCTCTCATGACGTCTCATCAACTGCTTCTTTCTTCTGGCGAATCTGCTTCCTGTGGATGGTGAGGCTGCGTTTACGTCGGACTCCATTCTCTGGAGCAGTCACATGCTCCGAGTTTGGGCTGATCAGATCCTCTTTCTGACTGCTGCCGCCGCCGAGATCTGCAAGGTTACTGCTTCCTGGGGCTTTTCCGCGCTGCTCAAGCTGCTTCTCGCGCCCCATTCTGGAGTCCCCGTGTCGAGCTAAATCGCGTGAGTTGTACCGAGTGCTTCTTTCACTCCTGGGGTGTTTCCTGGGATACCTCAGGCCTGGTGAGCTATTGGGTGGGCGGAGGTTCTTTTTGAGGCCTGGTTAGTTATAGTGAGCTGCTCTTTCTCGTCTGGGCCATCTAAGGGGATGAGTCTTTGAGATCTGGGAGAGGTAAGGGGAAGGTTCCTCGGGTTTGGGAAGTTGTGCGGGGTATCTTTCAGGCCTTGTAAGTTAGTTATATACTTATGTTGCCTTGTGTGTGTCTCCTGCAGGTGTTTCCTAAATTACACGTTTTTCATGTGTTCTTCACCCCAGCGCTCAAAAAGAGGAAGAGCAGCAGCAACTCCCATCACCTCTAAGCCAAGGCGCAAAAATCTCTATTATAGTAACTTAGAAAATCAAAAACTGACCCTGTGTACATTAATCTCTTCTCCCATTTGAAAAAAAAGGCTTTTTTTTTTTTCTCCTCTCAATAAACGTCAAGGAATCAGCTTGCTGAGTACATTGTATTTTTTTTTATTCTTTAATATTCGTGGAGAGTACCGGTTTTGAAAATTGAAAATAGAAGATTATGCAGAAGGGTAGTGTTGCCAGTGATGAAAATATGAACCCCCAGGAGCTGTGGCCGAGTCGCAGGAAGGAGAAATATTATAAGGGCGAATCAGAGATTGAACCGCTGAAGGATCGTATCAGGACCAAATCAGGTATGGGCTTGTGGGTAAAAAGGAGGTAGGCATCTTGAAAAGCCTCTAAAAGTATACAGGTAGTGAAGTGGTTGACTTGAACTGAAAGAATTCTGGGGTAAAAACTGGTTGAATTTAAATATTTTAAAGGTGTTATTTTAATAAAAACATAGCTGAGAGAAAAAAAATACATCACTAGAAAAATTCAAGAGTATCATGTCACTGAATTAGGGCAACTCCACAACACAAATATATCACTCAGCATACCATGTCAATATTTCCACCCCAGGCCATAAATCTGTACTGAATATAATGGTAAACCATCCACATGAACAGTAGGGCATCCAGCTCCCTTTATCTGAATATGATGCTGAATTGTCAGACAGTAGTAGTTTGTTGTGCTAGCCAATATGATTTAGGGGTGGTTCCAAGCCACACTATAACTATACCTCCAAGGGTTTCCAAACCATTTCAAACTGAATGTTTATTCTTGTTCATGGCCATTTTAATTTTTTCCATTAGGAACACATTCCATAACTGCCTCAGCCAGGAGCTGAATTTCTTTTCGGATATGGGATTATTGGAGTGACCCCCAAAGAGTTTAGGAAGAAATTAAAGAGGTGTCACTGGGGCTTCTCATATCCCTGTCCCCCACCCCACCACCAACATGCTTATTTAAATTCACTAAATGTGATATTTGAAACACTTTTTTTAAAGGGAGAAAAGGAGTTAATTTGATTATAGGGAAAGGAAAGATTTAAAATAACATGTTTAAGAAAATTTTTGAGTGCCTAAAATATTAGTAGAATTTAGGGCTTTTACAACAAAACTCCAGAATGTAAATTCAGTTTAATCTGCCTTCCAGACATTTCCTGTCCCACAAAAAAAATAAAATTGGGCATTTTAGAATAGGGCTCAAAAGTTGGTTACAAATATTTAAACTGGTATTATAGTAATTTTCTTTTTTCTGTGGGAAGGGTTTATTGGCTCCCATTCTTTAGCGATGGGTGAAGATGTTATTTCTGCAGCTAGGTGCTTGGTTGTGTGGTAAAGACCTTTTCTTGGAGAGAAGAGGGATGTTTTTCTTAAACTGGAAAGAAGGGGAGGGAGGGCCATGGGCATGCCATTACAGATAAAACAGAGTAGATTGCATGAGGAAGTAACAGTACTTTGTTTCCTGTTTTATAGAATATCGAAACTTATGGCAGATAAAACTTCGGTCCACTCATTCTTCCATCCTCCCTAGCTGCTACGACACTGCACATGCTACTCCATCTTTGGTTTTGCCACCTTACTTCCCCACTGTGCTTTTGTCCAATCCTGATCCATTTCTGCCTCTGCTGAGGGAAGCTGTTTCTGCACTCACCCACCATAAAATGCTGCTTTGTTATTCCTACTCCTCCTGGTCTTTATGTAACACCTGCCAGGCCTCTTATTACAGTAGTAGACATTTTTTCTAAAAATCTTTAGCACCAGCGCAAATTAAGAGCCAAAGAAACTTTTTTTTCTTCCTTTTGTTTGTATAATTTCTTATTTTGCTCCCCCTCCCTTTTTTGCCATTAATTTATTATATTTATAATTGGCAATATCCAAGCCTTGTTTCTCCTGAACATGGCTCCTCTTTAGGCTAAATTTTAGGTATCCAGGTAATTCAGTACCTGGGATTTTTTTAGCCCTGCCCTACCCTCTTAAAAGCAGTAGTTACTATTTAAAATAAGTGATTTCAGAAAGCAGTTACAACAACCAGCTGGTAACATTATCTTGTATATTATGTATCTTTTGTGGAATTTTATTTCTGATTTTCCACAGAGTAGTTGTCCCCCTCCTTGTTAGCTGGCTGAGCCTGGGGATAATTGTGCCTCTGTCATTTGAGTTGTCACTGAATGCAGGTCTATTCCTCCTCTCCAGGGTCCTGGGATTCTAATGGGTGCAGCATAGATCCAGAGATTGAAGCAGTGTCCAGTCGGAGTGAGGAGAGCACCCCGCTGAGCCCATCCAACAGCCTAAACATCCGGAATCTGCAGATCTCTGAGCGAGAGATCACAGCCCCCCGCCAGACACAGAGACCCTCATCCCACCATTATAGTTATCATCGGCAACAGTCGCATTACACTGACCGCTCAGGGTCCTTCCAACCAGGCTTCAGGAGAAACTTCAGAGATTTTGAAAGGAAGTTTAGAAGAGACTGGGGTCCGCGGCAGAATGGTGTAGTCAATGGATATCGGCCTCATCAATCCAGCACTGAGAGCCGGAGCTATACACGAGTGCAGAAGCCCAAGGAACTACTGGGGTCTCCTGATGAGGTGAAGAGTGACTCTTTGAAATGCAGACCTATTCGTACTGGCAGTGTGAAAACTGGGGGCTGTCCTGCCTCTCCACATGGAGCACTAGGAGTTGCAGATGCCCCTCAGCTGCATGAAGAGGTGGAAGAGAAGGCAGTCCCCACCACAGGTGGGAGAGAGGCAACCTGGTCACCTTTCAAGCAACCTCCAGTCTTCCCAGTGGACAGCAGTAGTGCCCGTACTCTGCCGAAGATCAGCTATGCTAGCAAGGTGAAAGAAAACCTAGAAAAAAGGGCCCTGGAGCCTGCTGCAGGACCGGTAACCAAGACCACCATGGTGCCTGCCTCTGCAGTGAAGACTACCAACAGTTTGCCCAACTGTGTGCTGTCCACCAGCCAAAATGACCCATATCGGAATGGCACAGGTGCTACCACTTCTACTGTTTTCCACCCCACTTCAGCTATTCCTGCATCCCCTGGGACCTCAGAGCCGCATTGTTTGGACTTTTCACAGAGCTGCAAGAATGGACACTGTGCTCCTGGTTCTCCGACCTTTGCACATTCTCAGTCTAAAGAGCACCTGGGTGCCATTTTTCAGAATGAGTGGGGGCTTTCCTTTATCAATGATCCAAATGCTGGACAGGCGGTGGCTACAGCCGAGGCACCTCCCCTCGTCCTCACAAATGTCCTGGAGATAGCAGAAGAGAGGGAGCACCAAGCATGCTGGGAATCGGGAAGTGTGAAGGACTGGGAAGCAGCAGTGTGGTACCACATGCAAGGTAAGTTAGTGTTAAGGAAAATCTTTCTTGTGGTATTGCAAGATAGGATTGAAGTGCACTGGCAGAATTTTATGTGGCTCTTACTAATGGAATAGCAAGGAAAATTGTTGAATAATGTTTGTTGTTGTAATGTTAACTGCTAATTTTTTTTTCTCTTTTCTCTAGAATGGGATCGGGTATGGAATTTGCACAAAATAGGTAAGGTTAAACTGTACATTGTTGCTTGTTTTTAGAGGGCAAGTTTGAAAGCCATTTATCTGGGTAAATTGGCTTGTCTGAAAATTACTCTCCTGCCTAGCTAAAAGTACAAGCGGGCTTCCTTAGTGCTTGTAATTTTAGCTGGGTTATAAAGAGGCATTCCTGAGGGTGTGGTTAGACTGGGGGAGGAAAATGAACATGAGAAATACCTTGCTGTGTTAGACAAAGGTCCATGGAGCCCAGCATCCATTCTTCTATAGTAGCCAATCCGGGTCACAAGTACCTGACAGTCCATACAGTAGATCCATTTCTTATGACTTATGCCCAGGAATAGCAATAGCTTTCTTTAGTTTGCCTGGCTGATAGTGTTGGACTTTTCCTGTAGGATCTGCCACGTACACGTTTTATGCTAGATGATTTTCAACAAACACCAAGAGTAGTAAATTTTCAAAGTACCTACATACTTTGGAAATACGTGGGCTACTTAACTTAAATCTGATGGGAATTTTAATCTATATATGACTTCTGTATGAGTATTGCACATCATGTGTAGGCCATACATACCTCTGCAGTGGAGCTGCTGCATGCAATGTTGACTGTGAAATCCCCATGTACACATGCTTTTGCACAATTAGTATATATTCCATAAAACAAAATCTCATACAGTGCTACCTCTTAGGAAACCACCATTTTGTGCTGTGATATTGCCTCAAGGAACACCATAACAAGTGGTGCTGTCTGAAGCTGAAGATAGTTAAGATTGGTGCTGTGGTATGGCTCCCAGTGGAGAGATTGGGTTTGGGAGAATCTCTGTAAGGGAGGCAGAGGGGGGATACTAATTATCGGTGAGGTACTTGCGGAGGTGGGATTGGAGTGCCTTGAGAGGAGTAGAGTGCTAGCTGTGGGTGAAAGCGTAACTATGGAAGAATGTTGTCCGTGTGGGGGAGGAGAGGCCAGCTGGGGAGGGTGCATTGTGCAGGAAGGAGTTTCCTGGTGAGATGGGGAGCCCTGTTGACAGACCTTTCTGCTTCTTTCCCTCAATTCTTCTCCACAGATCCAGCACGAGTCATGATGTATTCAGAGTCTACAGATGGAAAAGGTTAAAATCAGAGACCAGTACAGTCTGTGGCTGACCTCACTTTCTCCTGCTCCCCCATCACTACCTGTTTTCAAATACTGCAAAAAAATGTTTTTTAATGTAAACTGAAAACACAGAAAGGGTGGGTGTAGAGATGCTAGCCTTCATACATACACACTTTTAATGCATAACTGCATTCCCGTAGGGAGAGGGTTGGCAGTGGTAAAAGCAAAATCCTCCTACCGTTTCACCCCTTGTGCTCCTATCCAAATGCACCTTTTAAATTTTGGGAGTGTGTTGTTTTTTTTTTTTTGTTAGCAAAAATTTTAAAAACAAATTTTTTTTTTTTTAAAGGAAATAACCTTGATTTTAGGAGTAAGAATGTCTTGTCTTTTGAATGAAAAAAAGAGAAAATATACATGTTAAACTCACAATTGGTGATCAACTAGAAAAAAATATATATTTAAATACATCTTGGAAATCTGTGTGTGCTTAATTTACCTAAATTTGATGATAATGTAATGATTTTTTTTTTCCTTTGTGGTAGGTGTGGTGGGCTAGTCCTGCTCACGTTTATTAAAAAAAAAAAAAAAAAAAAGTGAAACCACAGGAGACAGTCTTTAAAGGTGCTTAGCTGTAGTTCATAGCATAACTTGTCTTCTGCTGTCTAGAATATATTATGTCCTAGGGCACAGTGATTAGCATGTATGTGGCTGATGGAGCTCTTATTGACTTGTGGCCTAAAGTGGTAGTGCTGCTGCATGCTAGTATTCCCTTTTGCAATTAGAGCCCGGTCCCATGATGCAGTACCTCCCAAATCTTTCCAGTCCTGACAGTATAATGAACCCCAGTTCTCCTCAGTTGTAGGTGCTTCCTCCCACCACATAAATTAACAGAGCTTGTGAAGCTTAACCAACAAGATAAAGTCCTTTTCATCGATAGGTACAGCTGCTAATTCCATTTGTGATGTCTTTTCACAGTGGTGTCTAAACAAAACTCCTAAAATTATTAAATTCTATGTGTATATATGTTGTAATTCAGGAAACAAATCTGAATTAATAAATAACTTGTGTGCTGAAGGCTGAATACCTGTCAGAGATGAATATCTAACTCTGTAGTAGTGAGAAATTAGTTATAATTGAGTAAAGAGCTTCCCACTAATCACCTGGAGGATGTCCTTTTGAATGGTCAGTAGAATCAGTGGCTGCTGGTTCTAGTCTGAACTGTGGTATTGAAAGATCTGTAAGGGTTTCTAAAATTGCATATTCAAAACATGGGTAGTAATAAGTGACCCATCCCCACTAGCCAGTATTGGTATGTACATAAACTGACTTACATGAAAAGCAGAAAGACCAACTAGGACACATTTCGGCTAAGAGATGGATGGAGGTGTTATACATTGCTAATGAGAACTAGGAAGGAGAGAGACTGTATAGGGTGCCTCCTCATAACAGCCCTATTTAACAAGCCTATGTATGAGGCTAGGTAGAGAGGATGAGAATAACAGGTTTTGAAAGGCTCAGTACATTACCTCTCAACAAGCAAAAATCTCTTCTGTCTGCATATGTTAACAAGATGGGAGGTAACTTTGAATTCCCTGTACGTACCAGGATCAGTCCAGACCGCTGGTTTGTCTCCCCCTTCCAGCAGATGGAGTCAGAGAAAAAAACTGGAAGGCACCCGCTCTTACACTGGTGTGCCACTTGCGATCCTTCAGTATTTTCTCTGACTCTAGCAGGTGAGGGTGACAGAACCTGCGGTCCTGATCCTGTAAAAAAAAAAAAAAAAAAAAAGGGGGGGGGGGGATTTGACTTAAATTTACCAGAAAGTCTGTTCTTTCTGAAGGATTCCTTGACTACATCAAGCTAATTAACTTTTTTTTTTTTTTAAAGTTACTTTTGTTCTTTGCTGAAGTTGGATACGCCTCCCAAGTCACCTTGGTAGAGGCTCGGCTGGGGTGGGACGCCCCGATAGCCGCATTCCCGGAGCCCCGCCGACTGGTAAGTGGGGAGATTAACCGGTGGGCCGGTCCCTCTCCTCCCTTCACCCTGAGATGTACGCATTCCTCAGGTGTGCCCTGCAGTGTTAGTGGTCCCAGGGACGCCGGTCTTCCCCTGGGTGACAGCATTTAAAAAAAAAAAAAAAGGAAACCTTTAGAAGTTTAAATTCTTGCAGTGCAGGTTCCAGGGGCTCCGGAGGGGCGTTTTTGGCGCCAGATTGCTGACCTTACCTTCTGCCATGCCGTGGGGTGCCTCATGCTCCGCTTGCGGAGAGCCAGTCCAGCTCTCCCGCGATAGCCTGTGCGTTAGTCTCCCCGGTGGTGAAGGACCATCGGGGAGTGCCAGGGGAAGCCTGTCAGCACGTTCGAGGGGCGGGATGCAGGGTTGCGTACCCGTCGGGCCGGGCCATCCCCATCTAACACGGGAACAGCGGCCATTTTGCCTTCTCCATGAGGGGAGGAAGAGGAGCTGGCTGCAGGGGGAGGGGAGATCCCTCCTACACTGTCGCCTCCTAATTTGAGCCCAGTGCGGGGAGGGGGGGGGGGGCTTAAACAGATAGCAGTCCTTTTCTTCAGGGCAGGGCCGCCTTTTTATTTATTTATTTATTATTTTTATATACCGACATTTGATCTCAATTGAGATATCACATCTGTTTACATTCAGGTACTGTAGGTATTTCTCTATCCCCAGAGGGCTTACAATCTAAGTTTTTTTTGTACCTGAGGCAATGGAGGGTAAAGTGACTTGCCCAAGGTCACAAGGAGTGATAGCAGGACTTGAACCCTGGTCTCCTGGTTCATAGTCCACTGCTCTAATCACTATGCTATTCCTCCTCCCCTCTTCCTATACGTCCCAGCAGCCGTCGCAGAGATCGCAGGCTTGGCCGTCTTCCTTTCGAAGTCACAGGCCTCCCCGGGTCCTCAGGGATCTTCCGGGGGTAAGTCTTCACAATGAAGGTGTGCTGGCCCACTCATCTGTCCCTGTGATAGGTGGCCGCCTCTCTCTCTCTCGAGGAATGGGTCAAGATTGCATCGGACCAATGGATGCTAGGCATAATCGAACACAGTTACGCTTTGGATTTTGCTTACCTGCTGTGGGACCTGTTTTGATGTCACCCTGCGGGTCTCACACGAGGTGAGCGGCGGTAACTCACTCTGCGTCGGCTGGAAGGCCTGGGGGCCATTGTCCCGGTCCCTCATGAGATCGGAACCGGCAGATATTCCATATATTTCGTGGTCCCCAAGAAGGAGGGCTCCTTCCGCCCAATTTTGGATCTCAAAGTGAACAAGGCACTCTGGGTGCCTCGTTTTCGCATGGAGACCCTCCGCTCGGTCATTGCGGCCGTCCACTTGGGTGAATTTTTGGCTTCTTTAGAGAGTCTGTGAGACTGCTACAGACCACGGCCCGGACACCTAGCACAGAAACCTCAAAGATGTAGTTCTGGGACAGTGGATTCCATCGTGATGATAGTGAGCATTGTAGGGGTCTCAGTGAGCTCGTGCCCATGGCACTACTTCCAGTGTGGATGCCATGAGGCCAAGAACTTGTAGGGGCAAAGTTCGCTCAACAGGATTTGTAACTGGGTCATCAGTTTTGATCTCCTTGTCTTTGTCAGGATAACCTTGTCTTGTTTGGTGTCGAACCGGACTCCCAGGTATTCTAGAGATTGGGAGGGCTGTAAGCAGCTCTTGTTTGTGTTGACCACCCACCCGAGGCTCTCCAGTAGAGTTTTGACTCTGTTGGTTGCCTGGTGGCTTTCCTCTGGGGATTTCGCTCTGATCAGCCAATCATCTAGATAAGGGTGCATGCGGATTCCTTCCTTCCTCAGTGTTTCTGCCACCACCACTATGATCTTGGTGAACGTCCGGGGTGTAGTGGCTAACCCGAAAGGTAGTGCCCGGAACAGGTAGTGACTGTCCAGGATCGAGAAGCGTAGAAAATGCTGATGCTCTTGATTGATCGGAATGTGTAGGTAGGCTTCCGACAGATCCAGGGACATAAGGAACTCTCCCGGTTGTATCGCCCTTATTACCGAGCGTAGGGCTTCCATGCGGAAGTGAGGAATCTTCAGGTGACGGTTGACCGCCTTGAGGTCCAGGATGGGTCTGAACATTCCTTCTTTCTTGGGGATGATAAAATAGATGGAATAATGTCCAGTATTTATTTGTTGTGGAGGCACCAGTGTTATAGCCTATAAGGCTAGCAATCTGGTCAGTGTAGCTTCCACTGCCATGCTCTTGGAAGGGTCATGGCAGGGGGATTCCACAAACTTGTCTGGAGGGAGGTGGTGGAAATCCAGGTAATATCCATCTCGAATGATGGATAGGACCCACTTGTCCAAAGTTTCTCGACCCATCTTTGGTAGAATAGGGCAAGTCTGCCCCCTATGGCTTCTTCCTTTGGATGGGTCGACTGATTTTTCATTGCGGGGTGCGGCTGGGGCCAGAGCCCGAGCTGGCTCCCCTTTTGTTGTGCTTGTTCCGAAAGGACTGGCTCTGGCCCGCGGGGGCCGCTTGATATGTGCTTCTATATGGGTTGAAGCGCTGTGATCTTCTGCCCCTGGAGGTTCGGGGGAAGGATCACTGGTTTCTCTTATTCCTGTCCTCCTGTAGCCGTGGTAGTGGGGACTCATCCCATTTGTTGGCTAGTTTTTCTACTTCACTTCCGAACAGGAGTGTTCCCTTGAAAGGCATCCTTGTGAGTCTCGTTTTGGAGGATGCGTCGGCCGACCAGTTTTGGAGCCAGATTTGTCTTCTGGCTGCCACGGCGGATGAGACTCCTCTAGCTGCTGTGCGTACCAGATCAGAAGCGGTGTTCACGAGGAATGATACAGCTGGTTCCAGGGCCTCCCCAGGAGTGGTGTTCCTGGTCTGTGCTAAGCAGGCGTGTGTCACCTCGGCACAGCAGGCCACGATCTGTAAAGACATAGCGGAGACATCAAAGGACTGTTTGAGGATAGATTCCAGACGTCTGTCTTGAGCATCCTTGAGTGCTGCTCCTCCCTTCACCGGGATAGTAGTGCGCTTCGAGACCGCGCAGACAATGGCATCCACTTTCGGACATGCCAGGAGATCTTTGGCGGCTGGGTCCAGAGGGTACATGGCTGCCAGAGCCCAGCCCCCTTTGAATGTAGTTTCTGGGGCATCCCATTCCAGGACAATTAGTTGCTGGATGGCTTGTAATAGTTGGAAATGGCGGGAGGTCTGACGGAGTCCCTCTAATAGTGGGTTTGTCTTAGGTTCTCCCGAGGCACTTGTGCCCGGGATAGCAAGCTCTTTTAAGCTGTGTGTAACCAAGTCTGGAAATTCGTCCTTGGTGAAGAAGCGTCTCACAGTTCGATGGGGCTCTGTCCCCGGAGAGAGTTCCCCTTCTTCCAGGGGTTCTGAATCCTCATCTAAGTTGTCAGTGTCCCCGAAGGTGGGGCTTCTGGGCGATGGGATCACTTTCCTGGGCATAGAGGGTCCCGGTGTGTTGAGGTTCTCTGGTGGAGCCTGTGGCCGTATTATAGGAGGCCCCGGTTGCATGTGGACGAAGGTATGCAGACCTTTGAAGAATTCCACCCAGGAAATAGATGCTGGGTATAGACTTAGGGGCGCCGTATCCCTGGGGAGCCCCGTTTTGAGAGGGAGTCCCGCTGTGCATTGCTAGGTCCGGCGTACTGCTCGAGAGGCTGGAGCCTGGTACCGGCTGGGGATGGCCATGAGTTGGATCCCCTAGGGCCTCTTCGCACTGTATACACATGGCCGTGGCCTCCTCATGCTGTGCAGCTCTGTGGCATGCTGGGCAAAGGCCCTGAGCTTTGAGTTTATTTTCCGGTGGTGCCATGGCTTGTGCGCGTAAAATACAGTTGTGCAGTCTGGTGTGCGCTCAGGGAGATGTGCGCGCTGTTGTGCGCGTAGGTTGAAGTTATGCGCCCAGCACAGTAAGCGCGTCTTTTGTGCGCCCGGTACTTGGGCGTGCGCCGTTGTGCGCACAAGGTATTTGTGCGCACGGCTCGCCTCTGTGCACACAGATTGAAATGGAAGACAGGGCGGCGAACGGAGCAAAATGGAGATGGTGACCACGCAGACAATATGGCGACCAGCTCTGAGGGTCTCCACGTGGGAGGACCCTTGGATCTGACCCTGGGTCTAGCCCTGCTAGGGCAGATCAACCCAGTGGCACTGGTCCCGGCTGGTGACCTGGGCGGCTCCTTGAGCTTCAGAGACTGGAGACTTTTAAATAGATTTCTACCTTACCTTGTCTCGGCGCTTCCCGGTCTTGTTCCGGGCAGTCTCCGGCTGCAGGGGGGGGAGAGGGAAAATACCTTCACCGCCATGCTTGAGGTTGCGCCCGCTGCCTCTTAGCCTCACCCGATATCGGGGGCTAGGTCCTTGCCGAGGGTCGCTTACCACCGAGGGATCGTGGAAATCACCTCGGGAAATCTCAACTGAGGGAGGGACCCAATGGGTGTCACCACAGGAGAGCGGGGCTCGTCTGTAGAGGTAAGATTTCTTCTTATTTTGATTTTCTTTGTTAAATTTACTCTAACGCTGTGTGAGCATGCATAGAGTCCCTAACTGCTATGGAGACAGAAAATACTGAAGAGCTGCACTTCCTGCAGGGGTATATGTACTAGGGCCGACATCAGATTGAAATCTGATCCGTCTCCAACTGCTATCAGGAGTACACTATACCCATTGGTCCTGAGTCCTGAGGAAATGGCTTTTTTTTTTTTTTTTTAAACTTACCCACCATAGCAGAAGTAAAGTTATGTGGCAGGGGGCCTCAGCCCATGCCGGATCGCATAAGTATTTACACGTAAATTTCTGGTGAAAGTCCCAAACTCCTATGACCTGCCCAGACCATGCCCTGCCCCTTTTTGAGAAGTTCCAAAATGTGCATGCAGCGGCATTTCCGTATCCTGGCAGCTTTTATAATCCACTCAGCGTGCAACGCTGACACATTCGCGCCTCCCCTAATTTCAGCACGTCAGGCTTTTAAAATTCACCTTTTACTTCATAGATAATTCATTTACTTTCAGCCATACTAACACCTTATAGTCTCAAGCATATTAAATGCCTACACAGAGCATAAGAAATGCGATGCCAAGACTGGCTAAAGTTCCATGTGGCCAATCCAGGTCCCAAATATCCAGCAGGCCCCCACAGAACAGATCTCGTTCTTCTTGCTCATAACCAGGATAAGAAGAGGCTTTCCCAAGTCTACATGACTAATAATGGTTTATGGACTTTTTATATCATCAAAAGAAAGGGGAAAGTGAACCAATTTTTCAATATAATTTTCAACAAATGACAATTTTGTTTTTTAAATCATGTATCAAATACTTTTCATATATAGAAATACAGAAAAAATCTTATGAAATCCAAAACCCAAAGCAATAAAAACAAAAAAATCTTTTAAACTACTTACTTTGTCACATATGCCACCAAAACCTCTCATACTTCAACCAACATACTAATTCATCATACTTTTAAAACTATCATCAAATTAAATCCAAAAAGTCTTCTGTAACTAACATCAGAAAACCTATTCTTACCAGTATAGATCTAAAGAGTAATTCAGTAATCCATTCATAGTGGAGAGCCTTAGTATTTAAATATCTATAGTAGTATTAGGGTAAAAAAAACACATTTCTAGTTTACCTATTCCTCCCTACTCTAGACTTTTAATCATATCTCTTCTCAGCCATCTCTTCTCCAGACTTCGGAGCCCCAACATGTTTAGCCTTTCCTCATAGAAAAGACATTCCCTTCCCTTCCTTTTGGTCACCCTTCGGGTTCTGGTTTGTTTTTGGTTTTTTTAAAGATATTTGGGGGGGGGGGGGGGGGGGAACTAGATCTGCCCATAATAGTCAAGGTGCGGTTGCACCATGGATTGATACAAGGCATGATAGCCACTGTTTTATTTTCCAATCCTTTCCTAATACCTAACATTCTATTTGTTCTTTTTAACTACTACTGCCTGCTGAACAAAGGATTTCAAAGGATTACCTACAATAACTTAAGATCCTCTGCCTAGGTAGTGATGCCTAGTATGGAACCCAGCGACATGTACCTATAGTTTGGATTATTCTTCCCTATATGCAACACTTTCCATGTATTCATATTGAAATTTCATCTGCCATTTAGACACCCAATCCCCCAGTCTCACAAGGTCCTCTTGCAATTTTCTCAAAAGTGGCTTGTGTGCTAAAAATTTGGAATAATTTAGAAAAAAATGCTTAAATGTTATTAAAATTACAACCCTCTTATCTAGCCATACATTGATATCTTACTTTTGTCCACTGAGCCAGCTTCTGGAGAAAACTACAGTATATACCAGTTTTTAAGTTACCATGATTCAAGATACTGGAAAGAACCGTGGTCTATGGCTTCTGGACTTGGATCATAGCTACAATGATTAGATTAGGAACAGTAGCAAGGTCTAATCCCTGGCTAGTTGTAAATGAAGGATGAAGTCTCATGGAGAGAGGATCCCAGTACTGATTTTGAGTGAATTGAAAAGAGGAACCCTCTCCCCAATCCCATCAATTTTCAGGGTTTCCGTAAGATTTGCATAGCTTAGACACATACTATATACATATTTATCTCATACATACTCATGCATATTCTGAAAACGCAACTGGCTATGGGGTCACAGGTATACTTGGGAGCTCCAAGATTCTGCATGAATTGCTGTGTCTCTGACAATAGCACCAGAAGCCTCTGGGTCGTGATGCTTAATTGGCCCATATGGGTCCCAAAGGAAGAGTCTCAATGGCTTTTGCCAGAGGTGTCACTGCAGTATAGCAAATATGCTAATTTATCTCAAATATTATGGATATCCTGAAAATCTAATTGGTGTGCTTGGGAATTCTCTGGGATTCTACATTAATTGCTGCCGCTCTGGGCAAATACTGGAAGGCTCCAGCTGCTGGTGCTGAATTGGCTGATATAGGCTTCGAAGGAGTTCTATTTGCTCATGTAGACATGAAGGAGGAAGTGGCATAGCAAAGAGAAGTCCTATTGGTTTGCATGGGCCTGGAGACCCGTCAGCTTGTGTGGACCCAAAGGAGGAAGAAACTGCCACTGAACAGGTGCTAGGGTTACAGCCTGTAAGCAGGAAGAGGGGGAGGGAATGTTTGTGGGTTGGGTAGCCCATTTAAAACAAATCAGAGAGCGTATTTTTTTCACTCAGTGCACAATTAAACTGTGGAATTTGTTGCCATAAGATATGGTGAAAGCAGTTAGCACAGCTGGGTTTAAAAAGGGTTTGGACAAGATCCTGGAGGAAAAATCCATAAGCACAACTCAGTTTTTTTTAAGAGTTTATTTTTTTTTGGAAAAATTTTGTGAACCACTTCGGTCATTCCTGTAATGGTGAAACGGTATAGAAATGTATTAAATAAAATAAATAAATAAAATTAGTCTACTGGTATATACTTAAACATTCTAAATAGCCACATATATTGTTTATGTAGGACCCGCACTTCCTGAGTTTGTATGTCAATCAAACTCAAATTGGTAAGCAGGCCCTTTACTTTTATCAATTTTTTATCTTTAAACCATTTTTTAAATTTTTCTAAAAATCATTTCGATAGTATCTCTCATATATGCTGACGAACTCCAATGTAAATGCTCATTTCAAATAGGTAAATACTCATCTTTATACAGCTAGCAATAGTTCAACCCCAACATGATCATATTTCAAACCACAAAGTTCTGCCTCGGGGGGAATCTTTTCTTTAATCTTCACAAAATGACAAATGTCCATCAGCCAAATGTCAAACCGGCTATCTTCTCATTTTTCTTCCGTGACCTGACTTCAGAATCGCAATTCAAAAACATGGTGGCAACAAGGACCCCTTTACCTGGAAGTGACTTTTTTTTTTATCTACAGTCCTCTATCAGGTAGTGACTTCCAAAACAACAAAAATAAAAATATTTCAACACCTCCAGTTTGCCCGATAGTTGCGGGAAAAGGCTCTATTCTAGAGCCTTTTTCAGATTTTCTTGATTTTTTTTCTTAAAACCGTATGTTCAACAGGCGCCATCATATCTGCATATGTTACGTTATTACAAGAGATACTGGCTCTACCAGAGCAGTGTTGGTTCATCACATTAGATATTACATCGCTTTACACGAACATTCCTCAAAATGAGGTGTTTGATTTCAAAATATTTTACATGCTCGTCCTTGTCCACATAAGGTACCAACTGGTTTTTTACTCAAATTATTGAAGTTGTTTTATACAAAAACTTCTTTAAATTTTTCGGAACATTCTATTTACAAACGCAGGGAGTGGCGATGGGAGTGACACTAGCTCCAGATATTGCGAACCTATATGTCGCTAATTTTGAAGAACGACACCTTTTATTCCTCATCTTGGTTAAAAAGCATCTTGTTGTGGGGTCGGTATATTGACTATGTATTTTATATTTGAAGATCTTCAAGATTTTCTACAATGGTTGAATTTGCAAAACTCCCATCTTCAATTCACTGCACAATATCATCAAAATTCAATTTCTTTCTTGGACATTCTAATCAAAGGAGAAGGTGACACTGTTGGTATTACTTTGTATAGAAAAGAGACAGACTGTAATCATCTGTTAAGGTATTCCAGCTATCATCCCAAAAGACTCAAAGATGGACTACCGCTATCCCAGTTTTTGCGTTTGAGAAGGATTTTTTCGAATAAAGAAGAGTTCAGATTACAAGTGGTTGAGTTGTGTACAAGGTTTGCGCAAAAAGGGTATCCAAAGAATGTTATATAAAAAAAAAAGCTTACAAATGAGCTTTTTGCCAATAGAACCATGCTGCTACAATATTAACAGAAACCGGATCATAAGAACCTGACGTGTGATGAGATATTCGGCACACTCAAAAGATATGGTTAATATCTTACGATCGGAATGGCAAGTGCTATCGTTACACAGTGTTTCAGACTTTTCCAAGATTTGCATATTCAAGAAGTCAGAATATTAGAGATGGGGTTGTCAGATCTTCTTTTGATTTGACATGGGAAAGAACTGGAGGACACAATAGTTGTGGTAAATGTGAGATGTGTGCCCTAGCATTGATAGGGAGCCAGTCGAAACCACCTAATTCAGAAAATGTGTTGAATTTATATGGATTGACTACATGTGACTCAGAACGAATCATATGTAATACAGTGCCCATGCAATTTGATATAAGTACGAGGCTAATTGAGCATAGGAGCTGCATAAAGACATCTAAACTTACAGTGCCTTTGGTACAACACTGTATACAGAAAAATCATAGGCTTACAGATCTGAAGTGGTTGATTTTTGAACAGCTACATTGGGGAAGAAGAGGGGGGGACATATGGTCCCGTTTGATCAAACGTGAACACTTTTGGATATTCACGTTAGACTCAGTAGATCCTTGAGGACTAAATGAGAAAATCAATTGGTATTCTCTGATTTAATCTGTAGTTTTTTTGGAGAATATATATCTTTTGTGAAGTATGACTGGTACATGAAGCTGAGAAAACGATTTATAAGAATTTTTAAAATTTGACCTGATTGAGAACTTTCAGTTAATCATAGTAAGAGAAGTAGGACTTGTTTGAGAACCCTTTTTTGGGTTTCAATAAGGAAAATCGGATGTGTTGGAGAACTTTTGATTGAATAAAGGAGAGGACCTGTTTGTGAACTTAATATTATTGAATCATTGTAGTTTCTCTAAGAAATGTTCTGTGTACACAATTAAAATGCTTCTACTTAAACATGTAGAGTTTTATATAGAAGGGAAGCATTTTAAGTTCTATTACTATTCTTTGACTTTGTTAATTTGGAAGTCACTACCTGATAGAGGACTGTGGATAAAAAAATCATCACTTCCGGGAAGTGTATTAAAGGGCTCCTCGTTGCCGCCATGTTTTTGAATTGCGATTCTGAAGTCAGGGTGTGGAAGAAAAATGAGAAGATAGCCGGTTTGACGTTGAGCTGATGGAACATTTGTCATTTTGTGAAGATTAAAGAAAAGATTCCCCCTGAGGCAGAACTTTGTGGTTCGAAACATGATCATGTCGGGGTCAGACTAGTGCTAGCTGTATAAAGATGAGTATTCACCTATTTGAAATGAGCATTTACATTGGAGTTCATCGGCATATGTGTGAGATACTATCAATGATTTTTAGAAAAATTTAAAAAATTGTTTAAAGATAAAAAATTGACATACAAACTCGGGAAGTGCGGGTCCGACAAACAATATACTATACATATCTGTATATTTAAATGTGGTTATTTGGAATTTGTTTAAGTATATACCAGTAGACTAATTGAGTTGTGCTTGTGTGACTATATTGTCTCTGGAATACATAGATTGTATTTGGGCAGATTTTGTGATTTAATATCGGGAAAAATCCATAAACCATTATTAGCCATTTAGACTTAAGGAAGTCACTGCTTATCCCTGCTTATGAGCAAGAAGGATTATATATATTCTTTGGGATCCTGCCATGCCCTTGTGCCCTGGACAGGCCACTATTGGGAGACAGCATGCCATACTTGATGGACCTTTGGTCTAACCCTGAATGGAAATTCTTTTGTTATTATGAAAATCTGTACAACTGCCACTGCCCCTATCCCCATCCCTTTTGGTAATCCATATCAATAGCAGAGTGATCAGAAATCAAAAGTTCCCAGAAATAAGATGCTGAGCCAAACTTAGGTTTTACCCTACTGAACCTCAGGACTTGGGAGTTCCTGCTTTTCTTAGAAAGAATTGAACTACAAGCCCTATGTAAGCAAAGGTTTCCAAATCATGTTTAGTTGAAACTATTTTTCATGGCATGGAGTCAGTTGCCATCTCTAGTTATCCTAGTCCTTAACCTCTTCGTGGCTAGATTACAGCATATTTTAATGAAATCAGAGGTTGTTCATCAGTCCAACTTATTGAGAAGCAAACTTTACTATTGAGTGGAGAAGTACCACAAAAGGCTTACTGAGGTGGAGAATCATGGAGGAGACCTTGAAGAAGATAAATGTAGAGATTATGGAAAAGATTTAAGTACATACAAAGAAAATGGAGCGTATGGCAGAAAGAGCAGAAGATAGAAAAAAACCTGAGACCAAAGGTCTAATATGAGAATATGTGAGATAGCAGTGGAAGAGGTACCCAATGCCACAGCATTCATCTGAAAAAGCAAAGTTGTTTAAACAGGTGTTCTAAGGTCAGCAGGATATTCAATTCTCACACACACACCCCCCATCATCGACAGAGTGCTGATTGGATCTTTCTCAGCTTGCCAGAGCTTCCTACATTCACCACTGAACAGGTGTGGATTGTTCCCATGTCATCAACATCATGTAGAACCCCCTCCATTTTCATACATACGTTTAGATAGAAGCCAACTTCTAGGGGAAGCAGTAGAGTTTGTGTAGGCTGAATATCCTACTGACCTTGGAGAACAACTATTATAAACAACTTTGCTTTCTACAAGAAGAAGCAGGATATGAAGTCCACTTGCTGCTGCTTCTAAATTATATATTCATTTAGCATGGAAAGGCCAAGCTCCAGCTTGCCTTCAAATAGAAAAGAAAAATACAGAACAAGTCATCAACAGTCAAAGCAATGGTTTTTGCTGGCAACAGGCTATTTGCCATTTTATGTTTAATTTTAGAAAACAACCCAAAATAATAAAAATGGCCCCTAGCGAAGATGGAGTTGGCTTCTACCCTCAAACAGACCTTGCGGAGCACATTGACCAAACCTCTAGTTACATAGGAGCCACTGTCTCAACAGTAATTTGATTTTAAATATATAGACTGAACTGCATATTGCAGCCTTGTAGATCTCCATGAAGGTTTACCTCTGGACCACTGATGCTGACATGCACTTCTAGAGTCAGGTCTGCCTGCGAATAAAAGGAGATGTAATTTGCTGACAATTACACAAAGTGCATTTGCTATGGCATTGCCAGGTATATTTGGGTCAAAGGAAACAAAAAAAGGGGGTAGACGTTCTATGGGCTTCAGTTCATCCAGATAGAAGGCAAGGCTCTTTTGAAGTCCAAACTGTGTAAGGCTCGTTCACCTAGGTGGACATGGGGGCTTGAGAAAAATGCTGAAAAGAGGATAGACTGGCTAAGGTAGAAATCCAACACCACCTTAGGCAGGAACTTAGGATGTGTGTGCAGAACCACCCTAATAAGAAAGCCTTTGCATTGGGTGGATAAGTCACTAGGACCTGAAGGTCACTGAACATGGGCAGAAGTGACTGCCAGAAAAAATATAACCTTTCAGATTGGATAACAATTCACAAAAGTTCATATACCTAAAAACAATTGCAGTAGTAGTGTCCCAAGACACAACAGGAAGCCTGATGAGAGGGAGACTTCAAATGAAGCAAGCCGTGCATGATTATGACAACAAAACTGTACATGTATGTTCTCCCCATTAAATGGGTACATATTTGTACAGTGGATTGGCCACTGTTGGAAACAGGATGCTGGGCTTGATGGACCCTTGGTCTGACCCAGTATGGCATTTTCTTATGTTCTTATGTTTATGTAGTGCAGCTCACCTGTGTTTGCCACAGCCCCTTCCTTCCTAGTAATGTGACACCTTATGTAACCCAGCTCAGAAGTCTGAGAGCCCTGCTTTAAAAAGGGAGTATGCCTTTAACAAATGCCCCCTCCCTTCAGGTTCCCTCCTGAGTCACTGGGTTCAGGGCTCTCTCTTATTGGTTCACGCCCTTAGCTCAGCCTGAGGAGAATTTCTCCGTATTCATTTCTATGACGGTGGTTAGTTCCAGCCAAGCCAGCAGCAGACATACATGCCTGTAACCGGTATCCAAGAACAGCTTTTTACGTTCTGCCCACTGCTTCATTAGAAGACTAATCAGCCTCAACCCCACGTTCTCTTCCCCTGCGTCCCTTGAATCTTCACCTTCCTTCCCCTGCCTTCTCCAGCTGCAAGGATCTCTGTCAGTGTCACAGAAGTTTGAAGCATCTCTTGTAAGTAGTTATGAATTAGCTTTACAATAAAGATTTCAAACATAAAGATCTTTGTGTGAGGACTGATTAGGTGGAACGTTGGCTGCATTGAATGAGGGAACTTAGAAGTTTCTGTGAAACAAAACAGTAACAAAGCTGTACAGAGAGAGGCTGTGCAGTTCACTACTGTACAGTAAAAAGCTTCCAGAAAAGTAAAAAGCTATTCTCTACAGGGATACCAGTAAAAAGCTGGTTTCTACAGAGGGTTTTCAGTAAAAGCTGATTTCTCTAAGAGGGTTACAAGCAAAAGCTAGTCTGCCTTAAAGAATATTACTGGGAGCTGCAGAGAAAGCTCAGATCACACAGAAGGTAACCAAAGTAAAAGCTGCTTGGAGAAGAGCAAGGAAGGAACTCAGTTAAATTCACTTGTACAATCTGTGAAACTTTGAACAAAGCCTTTCAGGGAACCTGTGTGCAGTAGAAGGAAAAAGGAATTTCAGTCTGCCACAGAAGGTATACACTGAACAGGAGAACGTTGGCTTTGTGTCAGCAGAAACGAGGCTGGAAGTTTCTAAGCTGAGGAACTCACCCCTCCCCCTTGCAATTGCTACAAGCAGAAGAGCAGTCAGTTACCATAGAAACCAAAGCATGAGTCCTTCTGTTGCAGGGACTAGAGAGAACAGAAGCCACCGTAAGCAGGGAAGATAGAAGTTATTCTAACCCTCCACACATCCCTGTGTTACACTTCACTGCTATAAATTCCTCACCTTTTTCACTACGCTCTGACAGGCTAGCAAAATAAACTTTTGTAGTGTCAATTAAGAGAAAATCAGCCTGAACAGATATAATTATAGAGATCATCATGACTGAAACTGCAGAACAGCTGGTCAAAGCCATCACAGTACAAAGTGACACACAACAGGGGAAGGAAGGCAGAGAAGAGAAAGATGAAAGCAGGGATTCAAAGAGAGTGTGTGCGCTTACAGAGAGAGCTGCACAGAGATATGAGGAAAGGAGGCTGAAATATGAAGAGAAGCTAGAGAGGGAATGGCATACCATTACTAAGAAAAAAGAAAAGATCTTAGAAAACCCCACCAATATTCAGTATCACATAGAGCAGCTGAGGCTTTATGTTCAAACTTATCAGCTTAACACAGAAGAGTATCTAGGGTTCTTAACACGGATTAATACTGCAGAAAGCCTTTAAGAAAAGGACCGCCAACAGAGTTTACACCAAATACACCAGAGAATGGTAACAGACACTATTAACAGTGCAGAAGCAGGTGACATAATAGATGAGACCAACTCTCAGCACTCTCACACCTCTAGGTGTACAACAGATCTGTTAGGTCACAAGGGTCAAGATACTCGAGCCACTCTCAACTCAGCTCTATCATCCTCCAAAAGAGAGCAGAGTCCCAAGCAGCTATAGCGCGCATACAGTATGCTGAACAAGCAGCAGCCCTCAAGATGGAAGGGCTCAAAATAGAAGAACAGAAAGCCGCCGCCACAGCAGCTGCTGCCACAGCTGCCGCGACAATTGCCGCTGAGGAGCGCAGAAAGGCTGAGCTAGAGATCGCCTTAGACCTGTTGCAGCAAAAGGAGAAGCAGCAGCCCTTGAAGCCCACCAATTAAAGTACTGGATGCGCCCCTGGATCAGGACAATGAGGAGGACCTACTCAAATGCACAGCCCAACAAGAACCAGTCCGACGGACGCTAGAGTACGTCATAACTCACCCTCTAACTCATGCCAGCGCGTCACCTCTTCCAGAGCAACCCCCGCAGCGGGAAGGAGCACACCTCTTTTCACAAATAGAGACCTCAAACAGAGGAATCAAACCTGAAGCACAAATGGCCATGAGTACCAAACCTTATGACAGCAGTCCACTGGTTCTAAATCATGCAAATGTAAGGCAGCCACACACAGGAAGTGTTCCAGCTGAACACCCCGAGCCAACGCACAACAGGAGAGATGTGCAGTCAACCACAGGATATCAATCCAGCGAGGCCCATCACCTTTCAGGAGGAGCCTTCAGAAAGAGAAGACTTAGCAAGGTACATGTCTCGCCGAGAACTCATAACCACTAGCCTCTATGTGTTCAACGATCAGCCCAAGGATTATAGGGCATGGAAAGCTAGTTTCCAAAATGTTGTGAAGGATATGAAGTTGGGATCGTCAGAAGTAGTGAACCTGATGATGAAATGGTTAGGACGTGAATCTGCAGAACACGTGAGCAGATTGAGAACCGCCCACCTAAAAAATCCCTCTACAGCATTAAAGGAAATGTGGGAAAGGCTCGAGCAATACTATGGAAACCCAGTCACCATAGAAAATGCATGGTTCGAAGAACTGGAAAACTTTCCAGAAATATTCAGGAAAGATAACCAAAAGCTATTAGAATTGGGAGATCTTCTCCAAGAGGTAGAGACAGCGAAAGCTGAACTAATTTACCCGAGTCTCAGCATCTTAGACACACCCCAGGGCATGAACACCATTATAAATAAACTGCCAAGCGATATACAAGACAAATGGGCATCTCACGGTGCACAGTACAAAGAGGACAACAACATGTCCTCACAACAACATGTCCTCACAACAACATGTCCTCACAAAATTCATACGTGACTTGGCAAAGCACAGGAACGACCCTAGTTTCCAGTTCAATACGCGTGAGACGCACCGAATCAGCTACCGAGTGGGTGAAAAGCCAGCCAAAAAGTATGGCAGCAACAGGAGGCCCATTTCGGTGCACAAAACGGAAGTGTCACCCAAGACATCTACACAAGATGAACTTCCTGAAATGAGTGGGGTTGAGGATCCAGAACGGCAGTGCCCCATACACAAAAAACCTCACCCGCTCAGAAAGTGCCGAGGATTCAAGGGGAAACCCTTGAAAGAACGCAAAGAACTGTTGAAAAAGTACAGAATTTGCTACAGGTGCTGCTCTTTGTCTAGCCACATGGCTAAAGACTGTAACACAATCATCAAGTGTTCAGAGTGTGGGAGCGACCGACATAATAGCGCTCTGCACCCTGATAAAGCAAAACCTCATCCTTCAAGAACTTCACACCCCTGTTCAAACCATGGCGGGGAGGAGAAGGATGAACAAACGCCAGAACCTGAAGTGGTCCCAAAATGTACACAGGTGTGCAGGAGAAATAGCAAAGGAAAATCCTGCACAAAAATATGCCTGACCAAAGTGTACCCCAAGGGGCGGCCTGAACAAGCAGTCAAAATGTACGCCATTATAGATGAGCAGAGCAACAGGTCCCTGGCAAGACCGGAATTCTTTGACTTGTTCGATATCCACGATCGCTATTCGCCGTACAGCCTTAAAACCTGTTCAGGAGTTGTCCAAAGGACGGGGAGGAGGGCAAGCGAATATGTAATAGAAGCGATAGACGGCAACTACAAGTCAAACTTACCCATGCTCATAGAGTGCGACCAGATACCTGACAACAGAGACTAAATTCCTACGCCGGAAGCTGCTCAACACCATCCTCATCTGAGATCTTTAATGCATTGGCTTCCACCGCTAGATCCGGAAGCAAAAATCCTACTGTTACTGGGCAGGGACGCACTGGAGTTGGTCAAGTCCCTGGAGATGCGTGATGGTCCACTAACCACACCCTACGCCTATCGACTCGCCTTGGGATGGGTGATAGTCGGCGATGTCTGCGTTAATCGGACAAGGAAACCGAGCATTCAGACGTACGCTACGAGTGTCTTGGACAATGGACGTCCCACCCTGTTTGAACCGTGCCCTAACCACCTAAGCACCAAGGAGATCCTAAGCTGCGAAGAACCAATTCTCAGTTCAGCTACCAGCAGGATCAAACCCCCATCAGATGCAGAGGAACATCTAGGGGAATCGGTGTTTCAAGTCACCAAAGATGATGACAAAATTACTCTCTCTGTAGAAGACAGAGAATTCTTAAGAATTATGAACGAAGGGTTCTTTATGGATGAATCAAACAGCTGGGTGGCCCCCCTACCATTCCGGACACCCAGATCTCGACTCCCCAACAATAGAGAACAAGCAGTCTCACGACTTAGGTCGTTGCAGAAGACTTTAGAAAGGAAACTGGAAATGAAACAGCATTTCACTAGCTTCATGAAGGAAATGTTAGACAAGGGCCATGCAGAGCTCGCTCCACCTTTGAAGAATGGCAAAGAATGTTGGTACTTGCCTACCTTTGGTGTATATCAGCAGCAGAAGCCAGGCCAGATCCGAATCGTCTTAGATTCCAGTGCGCAGTTTCGTGGGATCTCACTCAACGGTGCTTCTCACGGGACCTGATATGATCAACAACCTGTTAGGAGTGGTGATCCGATTCAGGAAAGAAGCAGTCGCTGTGATAGCGACATCCTACAAATGTTCTACTGTTTTGTCGTGCACCAAGACTTCAGAAATTATCTGAGATTCCTGTGGTACCGCGACAACGACATAAACAAGGAGATTGTGGAATACCGGATGCGAGTGCACGTTTTCGGCAACAGTCCATCGCCTGCAGTAGCTACATACGGGCTCAGAAGGCCAGCCCAAGAAGGAGAAAAAGAGTATGGTACAGAGGCCAGACGCTTTGTGGAGAAGGACTTTTACGTAGATGACGGATTAAAGTCCTTATCTACCGCAAGGGAAGCGATTAAGTTAATAAAGGCAACACAAGCAATGCTAGCAGGTGCAAATCTGAGACTCCACAAAATAGCCTCAAATAGTCCTGAAGTAATGAAAGCATTCTCTTCATACGATCGCGCCAAAGACTTGAAGAACTTAGACCTGAGAGTGGACGTACCCCCTCTCCAACGAAGTCTTGGGTTAAGTTGGGATGTAAAGAAGGATGTCTTTACATTCCAAGTTTCAATCCGAGATAAACCATACACCCGCCGAGGTGTCTTAGCTACAGTCAACAGTCTGTATGACCCGCTGGGATTTGTAGTTCCAGTCACAATACAAGGAAGAGCCTTGTTAAGAGAACTCTCATCCAGCACTACCGAATGGGACACCCCATTGCCACAAGCAAAGAAATTAGAATGGGAAAAATGGAAGAACTCCCTGAAAGTGCTCGAACAGCTCCACATACCACGTACTTACATTCCTATATCACTTAGTACACCCAGCCATAAAGAGATCTGCATTTTCTCTGATGCATCGGTCAAAGCCATAGCTGCGGTAGCCTTTTTGAGAGTAACAGATGCAAAAGGGACAGTACACGTGGGCTTCATCTTCGGCAAGGCAAAATTAGCACCACAACCCGACCACAACATACCATGCCTAGAATTTGTGGAGCGGTGATAGCAGTGGAAATAATGGAGCTGATAACAGCCGAGATAGACATGCAAATTGACGCTATTCACTTCTACACGGATAGCAAAGTAGTACTAGGTTACATTTACAACCAGACAAGAAGATTCCATGTGTATGTTAGCAACAGAGTTGAACATATACGCAAATCAACGCACCCAGAACAATGGCATTATGTGCCCACCGATCAGAATCCAGCAGATCACGCGACAAGAAGTGTGCCAGCATCCCATTTAAAGGAAACGATATGGCTGACGGGACCAGAATTTCTCCGGAAACCAGAACACAGATCTCCCGAATGCTTATTCGATCTCGTAGACCCCGATAACGATTCGGAGATTCGCCCAGTCACAACTACTCTCCTCACCGGTATTGTTCCTAGGAACGGTCTAGGAGCTCACAGTTTCCTGCGCTTTTCAAGCTGGACGACACTGAGAAGAGCGATGGCACTTCTCATCCATATAGCGCTGTCAAGACACCTACCAGCTGACAATAGGCGAAACACCTGTCGTCGATGGCACCTCTGCACCGAATCCTTCTCGGTGAACGAGCTCATCCGAGCGGAGAGCACCATCTTACGCTGTATACAACGGGAAATGGACGCAGAAGAATGGAAACGCATCAGCAGAGGTGCGGGCTTGCCCAAAGACAGCCCCCTCCGAAAGTTAAATCCTTTCATTGACAAAAACGGCCTGCTGCGAATTGGTGGCAGTCTCACCCAAGCAGAACTGGACATGGGAGAGAAGAACTCAGTCGTTGTTCCTGGTCAGCATCACATAGCTGTCCTGCTTGTACGACACTACCATGAAAAGGTACGGCATAAAGGTCGACACTTCACTGAAAGAGCTGTCAGAGCAGCAGGGCTGTGGATTGTGGGAGCGAAACGATGCATCACCTTCGTAATTCACAAATGCATCAAGTGTCGCAAACTACGTGGTACCTTCCAACAACAACAAATGGCCGACTTGCCAGCAGATCAACTCAGTACCGAGCCTCCGTTTACTTATGTGGGGCTAGACGTCATTGGGCCCTGGCTGATCACGTCCAGGCGCACCTGAGGGGGATGGGCGAACAACAAACGCTGGGCAGTAATATTCACCTGCATGAGTATTAGAGCTGTACACATTGAAGTCGTCGAGTCTTTGGATACCTCTAGTTTCATAAATGCATTGCGCAGATTCTTTGCAATCAGAGGTCCAACCACCCAAATCCGCTCCGACTGTGGAACTAACTTCGTAGGAACTTGCAAAGAACTGAACATTGCCTCTGTTAAGATTGACTATCCTACCGTTGAAAGATATCTTGGCAATCAGAAATGCACATGGAAGTTCAATCCACCCCACGCCTCACACATGGGAGGATCATGGGAGCGAATGATTGGGATGGCCCGCCGAATTCTCGATGCCATGCCGATAGAAACTAGTCCGACTCGACTCATCCATGAAGTCCTAACCACACTCCTAGCAGAAGTGGTGGCTATTCTCAACGCGAGACCACTAGTCCCGGTATCCTCCGACCCTGAGTCACCACTGATCTTGACCCCAGCCATGCTTTTAACACAAAAGACTAATAATATTCCTGTGCCGCATGGGGACTTTGATGGCAAAGGAATTCATAAACGCCAATGGAAACAAGTCCAACAGCTTGCCAACTCTTTTTGGAGTCGTTGGAAGAAAGAGTACTTACCGACTCTCCAGTTTCGAAGCAAATGGCAATCCAACAAACCCAACATCCGAGAAGGGGACCTTGTTCTTCTCAAAAATGATCAAACCCAACGCAACAGCTGGCCCCTGGGGCTCGTCATCAAGACTCACCCCGGAAAAGACGGACGAATTCGTAAGATCGAAATAAAGACTACGAACCAAGGGACCGCCAAGATCTACTACAGACCTGTCAGTGAAGTGGTACTCCTCATACCACATGAAGAAACCTGAACTTCGTGGACTGTTGTCCACACCAAAGACTCTCTCTCTCTCTTTGTGTTGTCTGTCTTTCGTTTCAGCCTGGTGAAACTCCTTGAGAAAGACATCATCCACCGCCTAGATGACTGGATGACCGAGACGACTATGAACTACCCTGAACGTCGAGAAGATCCAGTTATATGTACTTTACATTGTTACATGTTAATATGAAAATTAATGTGTGGTATCTGGTGATACCAGACGGGGAGTGTTCTGTCCCCATTAAATGGGTACATATTTGTGTTTACGTAGTGCAGCTCACCTGTGTTTGCCACAGCCCCTTCCTTCCTAGTAATGTGACACCTTATGTAACCCAGCTCAGAAGTCTGAGAGCCCTGCTTTAAAAAGGGAGTATGCCTTTAACAAATGCCCCCTCCGTTCAGGTTCCCTCCTGAGTCACTGGGTTCAGGGCTCTCTGTTATTGGTTCACGCCCTTAGCTCAGCCTGAGGAGAATTTCTCCGTATTCATTTCTATGACGGTGGTTAGTTCCAGCCAAGCCAGCAGCAGACATACATGCCTGTAACCGGTATCCAAGAACAGCTTTTTACGTTCTGCCCACTGCTTCATTAGAAGACTAATCAGCCTCAACCCCACGTTCTCTTCCCCTGCATCCCTTGAATCTTCACCTTCCTTCCCCTGCCTTCTCCAGCTGCAAGGATCTCTGTCAGTGTCACAGAAGTTTGAAGCATCTCTTGTAAGTAGTTATGAATTAGCTTTACAATAAAGATTTCAAACATAAAGATCTTTGTGTGAGGACTGATTAGGTGGAACGTTGGCTGCTTTGAATGAGGGAAGTTAGAAGTTTCTGTGAAACAAAACAGTAACAAAGCTGTACAGAGAAAGGCTGTGCAGTTCACTACTGTACAGTAAAAAGCTTCCAGAAAAGTGTTGGACTAATGGTGCGGTGAGCTTACCACAAGATGAAGCTTTTTCTCTGATCAAAGACATTCTACATTCACGACCACGTCCACACAGGATTCCCACTTGCTTTCTTTTGGAGTTATTGAAATTGGTACTTTTCAAGAATTTTTTCAAATTTGACGAAACATTCTATCTTCAAATCCAAGGAGTAGCGATGTGGGCGACTGTAGCCCCCGATATTGCTAATCTTTACGTTACCCAATTTGAGATCCAACATCTTTACTCATCAACATCGTTCTCCAAGATCTTGGTGTGGAGACGATATATAGATGACGTTCTGTGTATTTGGCAAGCGTCTGAAACAGAATTGGTGGATTTCTTGCAAGAACTAAACAACTTTAATCCCCATCTGCAGTTCGTCGCACACTATCATCGGAACACCGAATCTTTTTTAGATATATTAATCCAACGTGATGGACAAAAGTTACACACTACGTTGTTTCGAAAGGAGACGGATTGCAACCATCTCCTACAATATTCTAGCTACCACCCCAAGAAATTGAAGGACGGTCTCCCTATTTCTCAATTTTTACGTTTACGTAGAATCTGTTCAGATAAGGCTGAATTTATGAAACAGGCTGGTGAGTTAACAGAAAGATTCACCCAAAAAGGATACCCGAAGGCAATAATCAAAAAAGCATTTAAACGTGCCTTATTTGCCAATCGAGACCTGCTACTTCAGTACCAACAAAAACCCTTCAATCAGGAACTTACTTGTGTTTTACGCTTCTCTTCCCGCAGTCATGAGGTGGTGAGAATTATTCAATCTCACTGGCAAGTTCTCGCTCTTCATCGTATCTTTGAGTCTACTCCTAGATTTGCTTTTTCGAGAGCGTCCAATATTCGTGACTTGGTATTTCATTCTACCCAATTTTCCCCAGAGATCGGAGGACACGGAATATGTGGACATTGTGATATGTGTGCCTTGGCATTGACAGGTACACAATGGAAATTGCCTAACTCTACTATAGTTGTACAACAGTCAGTTTTGACGAATTGCGACTCAGAAGGTGTGATATACGTTATCCAATGCCCCTGTGACAGGGTATATGTTGGTCGGACTAAGAGAAAAATCAGGACGCGGCTTATCGAACATAGGAGCTGCATCAAGACCAGTAAGCTCACCGCACCATTAGTCCAACACTGCTCCCGATTTGGACATCAATTCACAGATTTGAGATGGACAATTTTAGAACATACGAAGGTTAATACCTACGGGGGGGACATTCAGATTTTTCTAAACCATCGGGAACATTTCTGGATACACCGCCTCAATTCTGCTGAGCCTCTGGGACTCAATGATAAAATCAACTGGTACTCGATCTGAATGTAAGAGTCTTTGCAACACTAACTCCATATGTTTATGTGGATATAAATGAACCTTTAAAGATGTTTCGTTCTTCCTATATGTTTTTTCGATCTCTGAATAATTGGTCTGCACTTTTTTATTTATTTATTGAGCATGTTTTTGTCTACCCACGAGTAGATGTGTGACCAGTTACTCCTCATTTGTTTAAATGACCGTATTAAAAAACCCTCTTCAAATCTTGTCCCGTTGTGTATAGTCACTATGGAGGACGACGTTATTGAAGCCTACAACCCAGGGTATTTCTTTTGACTGACAGCTATTCAAACAAAAAGACGACCTGTTGGAAGACTGACGCTGACAATTTTGCATGCCGGAATTGCGTATTTAAACTGGAAGAGCCGCCATGTTCTTTAGATTTATTTATTTATTTATTTAACAACTTTTAATATACCGACGTTCGTGAGGCACATCACGCCGGTTTACAAGTAACTCAGTTAAAGGAGGAAATTACAATGAACAGGGGGCCGGGGGATGGGAGCAGGCCAGAAAGGGGGGGGGGGGGGGGTAAGGGAGACAGGAAGAAGAGAGGGAAAGATAGGTAGCATGAGTGAGAGTATAAAAAACAACCGTTAACATAAGAAGTAAAAGGAACTTATTTACAGAAAAAAGAATATTTACATTAGTGACAATTAGCATAGGATTGATTATATCGGACTAAATTGAACAATTTTGTAAAATTATAGGAAGATAATAGGGGAAGGGCGGGCAAGGAGAGGCGAATGGGAAAGCCTTGGGAGGGGGGGAAAAAGCCTAAGGAGAGGGGAAAAAAAGGCCTAAGGAGGGCGAAATAATGGAAAAGAGGGAAAGCCTTAGGAGGGGGGGGGGAAAGGGCGGGTGGGGTGGGGGGGGGATTATGTGGGAATGTGGGATTATGTGGGAATGTATAGGTTTGGTTGGTTTCGGGGTAGATTATGTGGAAATGTTTAGGTTTGGTTGGTTTCCGGGTAGGCCTTTCTGAAAAGCCACGTTTTTATGCCTTTTTTTAAGGTGGCCAGGCAGGGTTCAAGGCGGAGAAAGGTAGGGAGAGTATTCCAGAGTGAAGGGCCCGCTATGGTAAAGGCCCTTTCTCTCGTGGAGGTGAGATGGGCGATTTTGAGGGAGGGGGTATGTAGGGTACCTGCGTGGGAGGATCTGGTAGGACGGTTGGTTATGCGGAAGTGGGGTGAGTCCTTGAGCCAGGGGTTGGGTTTGTAGAGGAGGTTGTGTAGTATGGTGAGGGTTTTATACTGTATACGGAAAGAAATGGGTAACCAGTGAAGGTCCTTCAGTATGGGGTGATGTGGTCTCTTTTTCGTGTGTTCGTTAGGATTCTTGCCATGGCGTTCTGCAGGATTTGTAGGGGTTTGATGGTCGACTCTGGAAGGCCAAGGAGGAGGGAATTGCAGTAATCCACTTTGGAAAGGATAGTGGTCTGCAAGACTAGACGGAAATCTTGTGTGTGGAGTAGTGGTTTTAGCTTTTTCATGATGTGAAGCTTGTAAAAGCCTCCCTTAAGAAGGGATTTAACGTGGGCTTTGAAATCAAGGCGCTGGTCAAGTTCGATGCCAAGGTCTCTGACAGTTGGAGATGAGACGTGGGGGGAGGATGTAATATTGGGGAGGGTAAGTTCAGGTTGATTAGATATTATGAGTATCTCAGTTTTAGAAGCATTGAGGGCAAGGTGGAGGTTGGAGAGGAGAGAATTGATGGATGTAAGATAGGAGTCCCATAGTTGAAGGGTTTCATTTAGAGTATTTTGGATAGGAATGAGGATTTGAACGTCGTCGGCATATAAGAAAAAGTTCAATCCTAGGTCAGAGAGCAGGTGGCAGAGGGGCAGTATATAAATATTGAACAGAGTAGAAGAGAGTGAGGACCCCTGAGGAACTCCTTGTGTGAGGGGGATGTGAGAAGACTCAGCTTTGTCAATTTTTACTATGTATTCTCTATTGGCGAGGTATGAGGAGAACCAAGATAAGGCAGTGCCTGCGATGCCTATTTCTGCTAGTAGGGAAAGTAGGATTTGGTGATTGACTGTATCGAAGGCAGCTGAGATATCAAGGATTGCGAGGAGAAAGGATGTCCCTTGGCCCATACCTATGAGTATGGTGTTGGTGATTGCTAGCAGGAGATTTTCTGTGTTACGCTCCTTGCGGAACCCAAATTGAGATGGATGTAAAATGTGGTGGTCCTCGAGGAAGTCTGAAATTTGGGAATTGACTACCTTCTCAAGTACTTTGGCAATCAGGGGGAGGTTGGATATAGGACGATAGTTTGCTGGGTCAGAGGGGTTGAGGGATGGTTTTGACGACCGCAATTTTGAGTGGGTCTGGGACCATGCCCGATGCTAACGAGCAGTTTATTATGTCAGCTAAGGATTTAGCAATAGAGGTGGGAATAAAGAGGAGGGTTTTTGTGGGGATAGTGTCTGCTATATGGGATGCTGGTTTTATCTTTTTTAGGATAGACACTATATCTGATGTGGATGTAAGGTCTAGGGATTTCAGCATTGGGCCATTGTGGATAGGGAGCAAAGGGGTATGGATAGGCGTAGGGAGGAAGCGCTCGATGATGTTTGCAATTTTATTGTGGAAATACTTTGCGAGCTCTTCACATTTTTCCATGGGGTTGCTTTCATGGGGTGTGGGAAGGGAGGGCTTTGTGAGATCAGCAACATAGGAAAAGAGGGCACTTGAATTAAATTGATAGTCATGGATTCTAGCTGAATAGAAGTCACGTTTGGCTTTGAGGGTGGCTTGACGGTAGTTGTGTAGGGTCTGTTTGTATGTTGTAGTGTGTGTGTGTGTGGGTAGCCGACGCCAGATGCGCTCCTTGGATCTAAGGGTCTGCTTGAGTATTTTTAGATCATTGTTGTACCATGGTTTTTTATCTTTCTGAGGGGGGATTTCTTTGTGGATCAAAGGGCATAATTCCTCGGCTATGGTGGAGGTGATATTATTCCAAGAGTGGAGGGCTGCATCCGGACTTGAAAGGTCTAGGGTCTTAGTGGCTGTTTCGATCGCTTGGGATATGGCCTCAGGGGGGCAGGGTCTTCGAAAGGTGATCGTTTTTTTTTGTGTGTGTGGGGTACAGGGGCGGGTGTTGAGTGTGCAGGTGGTATTAATGATATAGTGGTCGGACCAAGGGACAGGGGTGGCAATGGGGGAGTTGGGAATTGAGATGTGGGAATTGACAAAGATAAGGTCAAGGGTGTGACCTGCTTTGTGCGTCGGGGTAGTAATAGTCTGTTTGAATCCTAGTGCTGAGAGGGAGATCAGGAGGGCATCACAGGCAGAGGATTTGGGGTTAGCATCCATGTGGAGGTTGAAGTCTCCGAGGATAATTGCAGGGATATCAGGCTTGATATTGTCTACAAGGAGCTCAATAAGAGGAGAGGGGTCATGCTCCAGAAGGCCAGGGGGGGGCATAAATGAGGCAGACTTGAAGGGTGTTGGATTTGAGTAACCCAATTTCCAGTTTGGGGGGTGGGGAGGTGGGTTGGAGTTTAAGGTTAAGGTGTTTTTTAGTGGCCAGGAGTAGCCCTCCACCTCGTTTCTTGGGTCTGGGGATAGAAATAATGTCGTAGGTTTGGTGGGGTAACTGGTTAAGGAAAACGTGGTCTGAATCTTTTAGCCATGATTCAGTAATGGCGCATATATCAGGATTGTCATCAGATAGCAATCATGGAGAATGGGGGCTTTTTTGAGTATGGATTGTACATTGATTAAGGTAATAGCTAGAGATGCAAGGCCTAGAAATTGGGTGAAAGGGGAGATCATGATTGGAATTAATGATTTCCGGGAGATGGGGGGATGTGTATGGAAAGGGAAGGTTTTACGCAGGTGGGGGTGGTAAGATATAGGGATGGGAAGATGGCACATAGCACATATAAGGGAGACAATTTTACTAAAAAAAAAAACAAACAAACAGCAATTGAGGAAAATATATCCCAGTGGGCAGTAGTAATAAGGCAATTCAAGCAAGAGTGGCACTTAAAAGAACAGGTACTGAAGCACATGTGATATAAATTTGTTCCAGTGTGAAGAAAGCAGAGGTGCGAATAGTACGATCAAAAAGTCCCGGTGTGTCCCAGAGTCAGTGTGTCACAGAGTGCAGTAGTGCCAGAAACAGTGTTAAAACGTGCAGATAGGTAGCTTACTTATTGGGATGATCCAACAAACACATCATGCTCATTCTCCGTTGCTGGGCACCTGTGATGGGGTATGCAATGCACTTTGCTGTCGTTGGTCTCTGGGCTATAAAAACGGACAGTGCCGGTCCACCTTGAGACTAGGCTTCGATAGTGTGGTTGTAGGCTGGTGAAGTTTCAGGTAGCTGTAGTTATGCCCAGGTGGGTGGTGTTGTCTGCATGGGGGCTTTGTTAATTTGCAGGAACTCACTGGAAGGTTAACGGGGCTCCTCGGGGCTACGCCGAAGGGGCGAGACAAAGGGGCAAGCCCCTTTGTCGAGCTCCCCTTCGGCGTGCGACGCACGGCGTGTGACGCCTAGGCGTTGTGGTCGCTTTAAAGGGCTCCTGGCCCTGCTGCTATTGGCGGCTGTGCGGGCTGGGATTGGCTGCTTCGCGGCCCGGAGGAGGGCTGAGGGTGGCGCCTCAGATCGCGGCTCCGTGCCGCGTGGTCGGCGCTGGGGGCCGCCGGGGGCAAGGGTGCGATTAGTGCCTTACCCCGGTGGGTCTCGGCGCCGGCTGCGCAGGCCTCGCACGGTCGGGGACGCTGGCTGTAGCAGGTAAGAGGCTGATTCACGGCGTCGCGGTCGCTTTAAAGGGCTCCTGGCCCTGCTGCTATTGGCGGCTATGCGGGCTGGGATTGGCTGCTTCGCGGCCCGGAGGAGGGCTGAGGGTGGCGCCTCAGATCGCGGCTCCGTGCCGCGTGGTCGGCGCTGGGGGCCGCCGGGGGCAAGGGTGCGATTAGTGCCTTACCCCGGTGGGTCTCGGCGCCGGCTGCGCAGGCCTCGCACGGTCGGGGACGCTGGCTGTAGCAGGTAAGAGGCTGATTCACGGCGTCGCGGTCGCTTTAAAGGGCTCCTGGCCCTGCTGCTATTGGCGGCTGTGCGGGCTGGGATTGGCTGCTTCGCGGCCCGGAGGAGGGCTGAGGGTGGCGCCTCAGATCGCGGCTCCGTGCCGCGTGGTCGGCGCTGGGGGCCGCCGGGGGCAAGGGTGCGATTAGGGCCTTACCCCGGTGGGTCTCGGCGCCGGCTGCGCAGGCCTCGCACGGTCGGGGACGCTGGCTGTAGCAGGTAAGAGGCTGATTCACGGCGTCGCGGTCGCTTTAAAGGGCTCCTGGCCCTGCTGCTATTGGCGGCTGTGCGGGCTGGGATTGGCTGCTTCGCGGCCCGGAGGAGGGCTGAGGGTGGGGCCTCAGATCGCGGCTCCGTGCCGCGTGGTCGGCGCTGGGGGCCGCCGGGGGCAACGGTGCGATTAGTGCCTTACCCCGGTGGGTCTCGGCGCCGGAATGGAATGGCGGTCGGAGATGCCGACTGCAGATAAAACGGAAGAAAATGAAAATGAACCGTGATAAAGATATCGTTGGAGACCCTTAATTTGTCTGGATTAATTACCCTGAAGCAGGACCAGGACGGTCCGAAACACGGCCGTGTCGGGACGCTTGAAAGATGAGTATACTCTTACAACAGTCAATCGTTTGGGACGCTTGAAAGATTATACTCTTACAACAGTCAATCGTTTAGAACAATTCAAAGAATTGGAAAGCGGTGTTCTATCTTGGAAGTTTGATTTGGTTCCAAAGTTTGTGCGATTGTGATGCATAGAATGATTATCAGCAGTGGGGGTCTTGTAATGTTTTTAAAAAAATTTCGTGATTAATAAAGCAATTTGGACCTGTACACTACAAATGAGTTTGTATGCCTAACACACTCATGTAGATCACAGGTCCTACAAATACATAGACAACTTAATAGTGATCTATAGTTGTGGTTCTACATTGTGATTGTTGATAAATGGTAGACCAGTGTCCTTTACATGGTTTGATGTGTGTTTTACATCTTTGATACTGTGACATCCTCTTTTTGTTGCATCAATACCTGTGACGTGAGTGATTCACTGTCTAATATGTTCTGGTTAATAAAACCTTTAAATATAAAAAAAAAAGAGCGCGTGAAAAGCCGTTGTAGCCTGCCACATTGCATGCAGCAAAAAGCCTAACAGTGTGACCTAGCCTAAGGAGGCTGCTCAACTTGCCAGGCTGCCCACGTCCCTTGACCGCCCATAGAATGGAACAAATGTTGGACTGGTACACCAAGCACAGAGAATGGGGAAGGAGGAAAGCCTGCACAACAAAAAAACTCCTGCTAAGTCTCTCTCTCTTTTTTTTTTTTTTTTTTTTAACTTACCGGAGCTCAGCCTTACCTGACTGAGCACAGAGACAGTCTCTGACTGCGGGGGGAGAGGGCATGTGCCTCACCGCTGTGCTTGGCTTCCTGCACATGCTGCCTTTCAGCTGCTCAAGCAGCTAAGTCCATGCCGATGAAACCAGTCTAGCGGACCAAGGCATACATCTGAAGGACCACAGAAATCACTTCAGAAATTTTCAACTGTGGGAGGGACCAAGTGGTATCACCACAAGAGAGCGGGGCAAATTTTTTCCTTAATTCTCCTTTACTTTAAAACAAAGCAATCCTCAGTGGGGAGATGCACGTCCACTATCTGCTAGAGACGGAGAATACTGGCAGGCTGATGTAACTGCAGGGGTATATAAACTGTAACGTCAGTTTGCACTGTCTCCATCTGCTGGTAGAAGTGCATAACCCAATTATTCGGGATTCATCTGACTGGAGACTAAGAAAATACTACAACTGTTACTTCTCAACTGCTCCTAGAGCTTCTTAATATACCAGCATCTACTTTTCCAAGTAAAATAACCTTTTCCAATTAAAATAAACTGGCCTTCTCTGACCAAAGGAATATTCTCACACTAGTTTGCTTCATTGTCAGAGTATCCTGTCAGGCTGCTCTCAACCCTCTGTAGGTTGTCCACAGTGACTTCTCCCTTATTGATTTCTTTAGTTCCACTTTTCCTGCTCTGGTCCTTGGAGATTAAACTGCAACAAGGTCTTGAGCATTCATTTATTGCTAATCAGCCAGATCTTCTTCCACCACTCTTGCATGTGCTTGAATATGAACAGGCCAAGAATACCGAGATTCCACATGAGATTTCAATGACCTGTCCATCTCGGCCAAAGATTGGTTTCAGCTTTTCAAATAGATTTGTGCATCCTCAGGAGAGTAAAATGCACACCACTCATTTATCTTTATAGCTTCTGTTTGTTGAACCCAGCTTTGCAAAAAGTGCTTTTTTATCATGCATCAATTTCTTTACTTCTGCATAAGCCACTCCTTTTTTTTTTTTCACTGTTTCATAGCTATAAATTCAGGAACATGAAAATGCAGGAGTTCTTATATTTCAAATACTCCAATACTCCAGCAACCTTACTTTCTGTAAAACCCACTCTTTGGTCAGATAATGAAATCTTTTTAGAAATGCATGAGGTTTACTGCCTTTCCCCCTTGGCCCTCCTATGGATCTATGAATTCGATCCATGATAAACTTTGTAGTGGAAGCAGTAGGGCTCAGTAATTCCATTTGAAACTGCCTCAAAGACAAATTTGTCTCCTTCTACACCTTCAGGAATCCCCACAATTCTTAAATTGTTTTGGCACGATCTGTCTTCTAAATTTACCACTTTGCCTTGCAGTACAGCCATTTATTTACTAACCTCAGACAGTGCGTTAGCTGCTCCGGTTTTCCAGTCCTCCAAATTGGGACTCTCCATTCCAATTTCTCCACTCTTTGGACTAATTTGTCTAATTTATCATTCATCTCTGCCAATCTTTAATTATCTATAGTTCCTTATTAAAGTCCTGTCTCATCTCCCATATTTCTTGCAGGATCTGGTCATTCTGCGACGTACACTCTCCTGTTTGTTTCTTGACCGCAGCCATGTTTTCAGCACATGAGGCTTGCTCACTCGCCTTTTCTGCTTACTTATAATAATCAGTAATTTGTCCCATTTTATCTGGCACATTTCTAGTTCTTCCGGTCTCCATTGTTTCTGCACTTTTTATGCACTGCTTTAGAAAAGTAAGAGGGCCGTGGACTGCTTCCATTACAGGCGATATTGCTGAGGCTGTAGCCGGAGCACTAGCAATGAGTTTCTGACACCATCACCCAACTCTGCATTATTTTTTTTATCATTAAATCTTAGTTACTAGACCCTAGACCATTCTTTGAGCTTTATTAGATCCTTTTGTTTTTCACACCTGCCTGGCTGTCTACCCTGCTATAGATTTTAGTATCAGCAAGACCCCAACCTTTTCTGACAATCCTTCTGCAATGTCACTCAAGAAAATGTTGAGAAGAGTCAACTAAGGACCAGTCCCTGAGGCACACCGCTAGTATGCATTCCAAGGACGGAGGCATTACATTTACTACTTTCCCTGTACATACCAGGATCATTCCAGACGGTGGGTTATGTTCCATGTCCAGCAGATGGAATCAGAACACAAAATTCCCAGGGGAGGACCCATATAACCACGCCTCCCCTGTAACAGCTCCCAGTAACGTTCTGACTCCAGCAGATGTGAGCAGGGGACTTGTGGTCCCCAGCTTGTTAGCTTAGGGCTACCTCCTCAGGGGGATCAAGTTTAAAAAAAAAAAAATAGGAAGTTTTAAATTTACAGTTTAGGTCACTTTGCTAAGGCTCTTCTTACAGCAGGGGGAGAGCTCTCCGCTGGTGCTGGCTCATCGCTCTCTAGCCTGGTGACTTGCTGACAGGCTGTTGCCTGTTTTCTTTCTTTTCTCATTTTCCTCACTGAGGGCTCAGTTGGGGTAAGTGTATTTTTGTTTCATCTTCTTTTTCAGCAGAAGACTGCAATTTTTTGGACTACGTTCGGCTCTCTGAGGTGAAAGTCGGTAGCACCGGCCTCTCCCTCCTGACCCAGGTTTTCCCCCTCCCTTTTGGGGAGCGACCGACGTCCCGACCTGCGGCCCCACGAAGCACCATTCCCCTGGGCCGCCTGCTGTCGGGAGGGTAATTCCCCGTCAGTTCTTCTTCAGGTCGGTGGGGGACCGGGGTAAGCATCCGTTGCCGGGTCAGTGCTCATTTTAGGCGCGAGCCACCTGTACAGCCTCCCCCCCCCCCCCCCTCTCTCTCTCCCTGCGGCGATGCTGTCTGCGGCGCCTTGTGAGGGCTCCGTCAGGGCCGGATTATCTTCTGAAGAGGGTCTGTGCTCAGGCTGTTTCCCCGAGGGGGAATGTGCGCCATCTACTAACAAGGACGTTCGAGCTGCAGACCACGTGGGACGGAAGCGCCAGGCCCCATTCCCTCTCAACGCGGGAATGGCGGCCATTTTGTTGCAAGATTCTGAAGCCACGCTTTCTGAGGAGGACACGGATAATCCGTCCCCCACTTCTAAGCCCGTTTTAGACCCTTACTCCAAGTCTAATCCTGGTAGGCAATGGGGGGATCCCCCGGGGGGTGACCCCTCAGGATGCCAGGCCTTTTCCCCTGAATTCATAGTCCTGATGCACAGGGCTTTTCTTCAGAGCAGAGACACGACCTTCGGGACCTGGGGACCCTCTCCCCCCAAGATACCATGTCCTACCCCCCTCCTGGGTGGGACCCTCCCTCAGGCTCGCCTCCCTTTAGTAGGCGGGGGAGCGGGGACATCTCGTGGCCCTACCGGGACACCATCGATAATACAGACTTCGTCGGGGGAAGGACAATCCCAGGACCCTGACGTGGACGACCCCACCTTGGCGACCCAGGTGGAGGGCGACGACCCTAGGGTCCTCCGCATCTTCCAAGCGGCGGAGTTAGATGACCTCATTCCCTACATCCTCCAGGAAATGGATATTGATCCCCCTCCGGAACCGGTGGGGCCTGACCCGGCTCTCAAGAAGGGAGACCCCCTCATAGCAGGACTGCGGCCTCTAGCCAAGTCTTTTCCCACTCATCACAAGATCTTGCAGTTGATCACTCGGGAATGGGATTCCCCGTAGGCCAACCTTAGGGTCGGTAGAGCCATGGAAAAATTGTATCCTCTGCCGGCCGATTTTTTGGAAATTCTCAAAGTTCCTGCCGTAGATTCTGCGGTATCAGCGGTCACAAAGCATACCACTATTCCTGTCACTGGAGGGACGGCGTTGAAGGATATGCAGGATCGGAAGCTGGAGGTTTACCTCAAGCGTATCTTTGAGGTCTCGGCCTTAGGGATGCGGGCGGCTATCTGCAGTTCCCTCGCACAGTGAGCGGGTCTTCGGTGGGTGCAGCAGCTTCTCACCTCCCAGTCCTTACCAGATGCTGAGGCTCACCAGGCGGACAGACTGGAAGCCGTGGTTGCCTATGGAGCAGATGTTTTATATGATCTTTTAAGGGTCCTAGCCCGAACCATGGCGGCGGCGGTCTCAGCGCGTCTGCTCCTTTGGCTTCGCAATTGGTCTGCTGATGCCTCTTCCAAGACACGTTTGGGGTCCCTTCCTTTTAAGGGTAGGTATCTTTTTGGTGAAGACTTGGATCAGATCATCAAGTCCCTTAATGAGAACGCGGTGCACATATTGCCCGAAGATCGACCCCGTTCGTCAAGATCATATAATTACTCCAGAAACCGTTATCGTAACCAGCGGAGAGCGCGTCCTCAGAGGCAACAGCCACCTCGGGCTCCCTCTTCTCGTTTGCACTCCTGGAACCGGCCCTTTCGTGGGCGCCACCAGGGTAAGGAAGCGCAGGGTGCTGGTACATCCGCTAAATCTACCCAATGATGCCAGACGGACCCGCGAGGTGGTCCCTCGACTGAGGGGTCGCCTTGCTCTCTTCTACGAAGAGTGGGTCCAAATCACATCAGATCAATGGGTTCTGAATATTCTAAGACGCGGTTACGCTTTGGATTTTGTTTGCGCTCCTCGGGACCGGTTTCTGTTTTCCCCTTGCAGTTCCTTAATCAAACAGGGAGCCGTGCTACAGACCCTCGATCGTCTCCTTCAATTGGGGGCCATAGTGCTGGTGCCAGCTGCCGAACTGGGCCGGGGGCATTATTCAATCTACTTTGTGGTTCCCAAGAAGGAAGGTACTTTTCGTCCTATCCTGGACCTCAAGCAAGTCCCTCGTTTCTGCATGGAGACACTCCATTCAGTGTTAGCGGCAGTTCATCCGGGAGAATTCTTGGCTTCGTTGGATCTCACGGAGGAGTATCTCCACATACCAATTTGTCAAGCTCATCAGCTTTACCTACGCTTCAGAATTTTGGGTCAACACTTCCAATTTCGCGCTCTTCCCTTTGGCCTGGCCACAGCTCCACGGTTTTCACGAAGATCATGGTGGTAGTGGCGGCAACCTTGCGCAAGGAAGGCATCCTTGTGCATCCTTACCTGGATGATTGGCTCATCCGTGCAAAGTCACGAGCGCAGTGTATCCTCGCAGTCGACAGAGTGGTACAACTTCTCCAATCTCTGGGATGGATTGTCAACTTCACCAAGAGCAGCCTGGTCCCGTCCCAGTCGTTGGATTTTCTGGGAGCTCACTTCGACACCAAGAATGCCAGGGTTTTTCTGCATCTGGACAGTGCTCATTCTCTGCGTCAGCAGATTCAAGGATTTATGGCGCTCGAGACGCCCACTGCCTGGGACTACCTGCAGGTACTGGGGACCATGGCCTCGACCATCAATCTGGTTCCTTGGGCATTTGCGCATCTGAGGCCTCTGCAGAGATCCCTACTCTCCCGGTGGCAGCCGGTGTCGAGAGATTTCCAGGCAATCCTTCCGATTCCGAGAGGAACCTTCATCAGTCTCCATTGGTAGCTGGAACCGCGGCACCTAGCTCAGGGGGTGTCGCTGGAGGACCCGGATTGGGTGATTATCACCACGGACGCCAGCCTCACAGGCTGGGGAGCGGTCTGTCGGGACAGCTCAATCCAGGGTCGATGGACGGAGGAACAGTTGAAGTGGCCCATCAACCGCTTGGAGACCAGGGCGGTCCGTCTGGCGTTACAGGGTTTCTTCCCCATAGTACGCCATCAAGCACTCAGGGTGCTATCGGACAATGTGACTACAGTGGCGTACATCAATCGCCAGGGAGGCACGAGAAGTCGGTTGGTCTCTCTGGAAACCGACAAATTGATGGAGTGGGCAGAGCTTCACCTCCGATGACTAGCGGCCTCGCATATAGCGGGAGTGGACAACGTACAGGCGGACTTTCTCAGCCGACAAAACTTGGATCCCGGAGAGTGGGAGCTCTCGCAGCAGGCGATGCGGATAATAGTACGGCGATGGGGGGGACACCGCACGTAGACCTAATGGCAACCGCCGGAAATGCAAAAGCCGCCCGCTTCTTCAGCCGCAGGTGGGAGCGCGGCACCGAGGGCGTGGACGCGCTGGTCCTGCCCTGGCTGCACCACTGTCTCCTATATATTTTCCCACCGAGGCCCCTCGTGGGCAAGGTCATCCGCAGGATAGAGGCACACCAAGGGCCGGTGATCCTTGTGGCGCCAGAGTGGCCCCGATGACCGTGGTTCGCGGATCTGCGCAATTTGACAGTGGAGGGTCCCCTTCGTCTTGGTCAGCTGCCACGTCTTCTACGCCAGGGACCAATATTTTTCAAGGAGGCAGATCGCTTCTGTCTTGCGGCCTGGTTTTTGAGAGGCGTCAGTTGAGGAGGCGCGGTTATCCGGAGCCGGTTATTTCAACGCTACTGAAAGCACGTAAGATGTCCACCTCTGTTACCTATGTTCGAGTCTGGAAGGTCTTTGAGGATTGGTGTGGAGTGAATGACATTCTTCCCATGCAGGCCTCAGTGCCACAAGTCCTTTCCTTCTTGCAGGCAGGTTTGGATTTGGGTCTTGCTTACAATTCTCTTCAGGTTCAGGTGGCGGCCTTGGGGGCTTTTCTTCGCAGTGGAAATAAGGAGTTTCTGTCCTCGCATCCGGACGTCTCCCGTTTCCTTAAAGGAGTGAAACACTTGAAGCCTCCGATTCGCCCACCTTGTCCGTCGTGGAATCTGAATCTGGTGCTCAGAGTCCTCTGTGGTTCGCCGTTCGAACCTCTAAGCTCGGCTACCATCAAGGACGTCACTCTCGAGTCCATTTTTCTTGTGGCAATCAGTTCAGCAAGACGTATTTCTGAGCTGCAGGCCCTATCCTGTCGTGAACCATACCTTTGTTTCACGCCTGAAGGGGTTTCGCTGAGGACAGTTCCTTCTTTTCTCCCTAAAGTGGTTTCGGCATTCCACCTCAACCAATCGGTGGAATTACCATCTTTTGCCTCTTCTGAGTTGGAGACCTGCGTAGACTGGATGTACAGCAGTCTCTGATACGCTATCTGGAGGTGACTAATGATTTTCGGCTCTCCAATCATCTGTTTATCCTCTGGTCTGGACCCCGGAAGGGTTGCATGGCCTCCAAGCAATCTATAGCGCGGTGGTTGAAGGGAGCGATCATAGCGGCGTACCTTGGTGTAGGTAAGTCCCCTCCGCTGGTTGTCAAGGCTCATTCTCTTCGAGCCCAGGCGACATCTTGGGCGGAGAGCTCCTCAGTCTCCACTCAGGAGATTTGTAGGGCGGCCACCTGGAAGTCGATCCATACTTTTGCGAGACATTATCGCCTGGACGTCGGTGCTCAGTCGGGCGGTCAGCTTGGAGACAAGGTAATACGAGCAGGGCTGTTTGCGGCCCACCCGTGATGGGAAAGCTTTGGTACATCCCACCGTCTGGAATGATCCTGGTATGTACAGGGAAAAGAAAATTATTCCTTACCTGCTAATTTTCGTTCCTGTAATACCATGGATCATTCCAGACACCCTCCCTTGGTTTGGGGGTTTGCTTGTGGGACATCCCTGCCTACCTGTCTTAACAATCTTTTACTCTGTATTTCGAATACTGCGCGTCTTTTTTGTTCACGCACTGCTGTTCGCAAGTTCACTGTTCAGAATTTAGTTGCTGTTTATTTGGACAGTGGTTATTTCAATTCCTTCTTTGATTACTTGATCCCTCTCTGTTTTTAGTCTCTCTCTTTTGGGCTTTGTTAGTCTAGTTACTGAGAGCTGTTATGGGGGAGGCGTGGTTATATGGGTCCTCCCCTGGGAATTTTGTGTTCTGACTCCATCTGCTGGACATGGAACATAACCCACCGTCTGGAATGATCCATGGTATTACAGGAACGAAAATTAGCAGGTAAGGAATAATTTTCTTTTTTCTTTGTTACCTCCCACTCAACCAGTTTCTAACCCAGTCACTCTATTTATTTTTTTTATTTTATTTAGTTTCTCTTTTCTATACTGCCTATTGTTAATGTAGGTGGTTTACAAAATTTTACATACATAAAATTTTAAAATAAAATATAATACCAGTACAAAATAATATAAAACATACAACATGAATAAGCGACCTTCCTCTCTTAAATCCTGTAGGGCCCATACCAAGGGTGTTTTATGTATAAGTTGCCTATGTGGAACCGTGTGAAAAGCCTTACTGAAATCCAAATACACTAATCTGGTGCTCTCCCATGTTCCAACACTCTGATCACCCAAAAACATTTGATCAGATTAGTCTGACAAGATTTACCTCTTGTAAAATCATGCTGACTCGGATCTTGGAATACATTGGATTCTATAAATTGCATTATCCTCTGTTTATTTATTTATTTATTTATTTACTTTTTTTTTTTTTCTATACCGACATTCCTGTACAAAAATACAAATCATATCGGTTAACAATGCCACTTCAATTTCGCTCGAGGGCAGTATAAGGAACAATGTTGCCAGTTAAACAGTTGAAAACATGTCAGAACTCGTCTAAACTCGTCCTGTTTAGCAGTGATTTCATTAGTTTGCTCACCACAGAGATCAGACTAACCAGTCTGTAGTTCCCAGGCTCTTTCTTACTTCCACTTTTATAAATAGGAACCACATCTGCCCATCTCCAGTCCTCCAGAACTACTCCCAATTCTAAAGAAGCACTGAAAAGGTCAGCCATTAGAGAAGTTCTGGCAGCTCTAAGTTCCCTTAGTACCCTCAGATGTATCCGATCCATCCTCATTGTCTTGTCTAATTTAAGTTTAGTTAGCTCCTCACAAACACATTTTTCTGAAAACTGATTGTTTACCTCACTTCCAATCTTATTTGTGTTCATTTTATGTGGTCCTGCAACTGACCCTTCCACAGTAAACACCAAACAGAAATATTTGTTAAGCAATTTTGATTTTTCCTCATCAGTTTTACATATTCCTTCCCTTCTCCTCTGATTCTCACAATGCCACTTTTGCATTTCCTTTTATCGCTAACATATCAGCTACTTCTTTAGAAATCCATAGCAGCCTCCTTTTCCTCTTTCCTTTATTTACTTTCCTAACAAAAAGGTCAGTTGACCTTAAATTATCTTTCAGTTTTGCCCACTGCTCTTCTATTGCCCCTAGAGATTTCCCATCCAGCTAATGACTCCTTGAGTTACTCCCCCATTTTAACAAAGTTACTTTTCCTGAACTCTAGGACCCTTGCCTTGGAATGAACCATCTGATAATCACTGGATCCCAAATGATCATCCACTACTACAGAGATACTATTAACATTGGCAAGCACCAGGTACATTATCGCCCCCTCCCTTGTTAGTTTCATTATCAGTTGACAGAACAGTTCTCTCTGCAGAGAATTCCCTACTTCTACATGACACTGCAGCCAGGACGTCCCACGAAATATCCAGGAAGAATATTTGTCAAAGCTGAAAGATGAGGAAAGTGCTCAGAATAGCAAAAGCTCAAATGGAAGAAAGGATTGCTAAAGAGGTAAAGCATGGAGACAAAATATTTTTCAGCTACATCAGCGAAAGGAGAAAGGCCAGAGCTACAACTGTAAGACTGAAAAGTAACGAAATACTTCAGTTCTGGGTTCACTAGAGAAGCCCTTGAAGGAAGTCTGCTGCTGATTGGCAAAAATAGGGATGGGTGTGGGGTGGATATCACCTCATTTATAGAATAGAGTGGGTGAAGTAACAAAATTGAGAAGTGGACAAGACCATGGAACCTGATGGGATATATCCTAGAATAAGGGAGGTTAGAGATATGCTGCTGGCATGTCTGCTAAATACCTGTTCAATAGATCCTTTGAGACAGAATGTTGCTGCAAGATTGGAAAAGGGTGGTTCACAAAAGTAGTAGAGAAGAGATTGGAAACTATGGTAAAATTTAAACTTTCCCATTTTCCTTTTCTTTAATCCTGTCAGACCAGTTCAGACAGGTTGGTTATACCCTCCTCCTACCAGCAGATGAAGACAGAGAAAAAAAGCTCAAACTGACTTTATTACCGCTATAAAGGTATGGTGCTGTCTTTTAGCTCTTCAGTATTCTATAACAAAGATAAGATAATTATTTTTTTTTGTTTCCCAATCACCACCACAACCTGATACAGCCAAAAAAACCTTCATTCCATGGTTATTAACCCAGGAATAAGAATCCCTACACAAAGCTCACAATTTGGCCAGCTATCTTAAGAGTTGGCAACAGTGTACTCATTATTAGATTTCTGACTGAGAGCACTTGAACACCATTGCTTCCTTGTGTGGATTCGAGATTGGTTTGGTAGGACTAAAAGAAAGGAAATTAACAGGCAGGTTTAACATTTCACCTTCCTTATTGTCCATGCCAGACTAATCTAGACAAGTGGGACATACTAAAGTTCCACCCAGAGACTGGGTAGGAGTTAACATAAGAACATGCAATACTGGGTCAGACCAAGGGTCCATCAAGCCCAGCATCCTGTTTCCAGCAGTGGCCAATCCAGGCCATAAGAACCTGGCAAGTACCCAAACACTAAGTCTATTCCATGCTACTGTTGCTAGTAATAGTAGTGGCTATTTTCTAAGTCAACTTAATTAATAGCAGGTAATTGACTTCTCCTCCAAGAACTCCTCTCTGGACTCCTGTATATAATCTCTTCCCAGCCTGCACACCCACATTGAGGTGCTTAGAGCAGGGACGTAATGGAGGCACGGGAACTGCCCTGCCATTTTCTGGAAAGCCAAATTCTGTCTTCTGTGCGCTTCTTGAACAGGATCACTGACTCTCTGAGACCTGCAAACTCTTACTGAAGTGGGCCAAAGTGCTCCTCTCCTTGATTACTCCTGAAATTGATGGTTTAGAAACCGCTGTGCTTTAAATAGAACACATTAATAGACCAAAGACCTATCCAAGAAGAAATTGGCCCCCTACAAACATTTCAAAGATGACCAACAACAGACTTGAAGTGGCCATTCTTGCCTTGGCCAACATTACCTGACTTTCTCACCATCTAATGAGAAAAGCCCTATTCCAATAGAAGTGAAACACTATTCTCCAAAAAAGGAACATATTGGGTGCGGAGATACCCTTTCCTTTAAAATTACCAAAGGTACCAAGGAGACTGGCTTCAACATCAAGACTCAAAAAGATGCTAACCTATGAAGCTTGAGAGAGAGGAGTGCCAAATCCCTTTAAAATTAAGCTCACTTCCCAAGTCGAGGAGATCTTACTGCAGAGGATTTGTGTTCTTGATGCCTCATAAAAAGGTATCTAATTTGAGAGAGTAGCAAGAGAGCTGCCGTGACTGTCTCCTGCAGCAAGCCAGAGCCAGTGTATACCCTCTGCGAGATTTGCAAGTTATGCCTTCACCCCAATCTGCTCTGGTGAAAGGACAAGCATGAAGGAATGAATCCCTCAAAGGAGAATATTGTTTCTTCCTGTAAACTGACCTCAAAGAGGCTCCCAGTTCTGTCAGGACAGCTAAATGTTGCTCTTTTGTGCCACCAAAGGTTGTAACCCCTGACATTCAGTATTCTCACTATGAAGACTGGTTCTCTTAACAGCCAAGGCTGTAACAGATCATAAGAATTGCCATACTAGGTTTCCATCAGTGGCAAATCCAGGTCACAAGTACCTGGCAATATCCCAAACAAATAAATCCCATTCTGATAAGTAGTGGTTATTCCCCAAATTACTTGGGAATGGAAAGGATCTTCTAGGGAAGAACATTCTGACTAAGAAAAAGGGTGGAGGAGCTCAGTCCAGGGAATGTCCAAGCTTCTGCAGCAAATACACGCCAAAGACTGGATGCTGGTCATGGTTCTCCCAGGATATCCAAACCTCCTGGCTCCTGCTTATCTTTTTTGGTTGAAGAACTTACTCATCTTGGAGCTTCACCAGGTTGATTTGAAATCTACTCACAGAACTGCCCCACCTAAACCCTAGTAGGGCAAATGCCACTTATGACGGTTCTTGCATTTCAGGCTCTAAGCTCAAAACATTTGTCTGATCAATGACTGTTTGGCCATGTGAGATGCTGCTAGACCCTACAGGGGATCTTCATCCCAGACCAAATCTGACTTACTTACCATGTTCCCTGAGGGTTACTAGTTTTCTCGGTTTGTACACATCGGCTAATGGTGTTACATTGACTGCTACTGCACGGGCTGCCTCCTTCTGAGCTAGAATCCAGGTGTGAAGGAGTATACAGGAGAAAACACCTTAAAGGATTGGATCCAGAGATCTGGCCTGGTCCACCTTAAACCTAAGTCAGCAGGTAATCCTGGTCTGGGCAGGGGTCCCTGGGAAAGTGTATTACTAGCCAGGCCCAGGAGGGAAAAGAGAGCCCACGGGAGAGGAGAAGAGCCTAGAAAAAGAGTACTGCTGAATTTTAAGTTGTATTACTACATTTGTGTTTTGAACTGCAAAGAATAACAGAGCTGCTTTTGTTTGTTTCTTGTCACTAATAAAACGTTTATGCAAGATTTCTGCCAGAGTCCAGCAAGAATCTGTCCTCTGGCTAACCTAAGACTGCTCACAGTGCCACACCAGGATTTCTGGACTGCTAAATATCTGGCTCTGGTCCTCAACCTAGACCAGGACCTGTTGATTCTCCACTAGAATTCCTGTCCCTGCTTCACTTGCTCCAGATCATATCTCCCTCTAAACCTATAAGGCTCATGCCTATAGCCAAAAAGAACCATGAAGACAACTTGAGATCCTTTCCCTGCAAAATGCAGCTATGAAAAAAAAACCAACTGCTCAGGCCCCTTATGACATTCCTAGAGAGAGGAAAAAAATAGCCTTGCAACAATAGGCTACTGAATATTCCAGAGAGGAGAACAAATTGAGATACACTTGGGTCTGTACCTAAGGTACTATATGAAGGCCAAAGCCCTGCAAAATGGACTATGCTTGGGGTGGATATGGAAACTGGAAATTGGGACACTGGCAGTGAGGCCTTGAATCCATGACATCCAAGGCCATAAAGTCACTTTCTTTTCTGGAGATGAGAGGACTTTCCTATACTCCACAGTCTGGAAAGGACCAATTGCTATTCAAGAAAATCATCAGTAGGCATAATCCTGGCTTTCCTGTTCCGCCTTGGCCCTGAATAGTCAGATGTCTGACTAAAGGAGGAACAAGATTCCCTCCATGAACAGGGAGGTCTTTACCACTCCTTGACTATCAGGTATTTGGGAGTCCTGGTTAGCACAGCCTGATAGCTGCCAGTGAGGGATTCAGGATAATGCCTATGAGACATATCTGGTATGCATCTAGATGGGGAACTGCCTAAATAAAGGTCTGCCATTCTCCATGGGGACCCTAGGAATAGGAGAACTCACCGCCTCTACTGGGGCTTCATCTCTTTTATTTATTTATTTATTTAACATTTTTTTATATACCGAAATTCTAGCAACAATGTTGCTAATCATTTCGGTTTACATATAACATTGGAGTGACTTAACATGTGAGTCTTACATGGAACAGGAAAATGAACTTGGAGAAAATTGAATAAATACTAATAACAAATAACATGGAAGAGATGGAACCCCAGAACCTGTACTGACCAAACCAGCCTAATATCATTATCAGTGAAGTCCTACAATGAGGGGGACAGGGAAGTCCCAAGTGTTGTTTGACCACCCAGTGCAGAAGACTCCCAAGAGTTGCAGTAAAGGGATATACCCAAACAAGAAGGCGACTGACCCAGACAAGGGAGAAAGACAGCTGCCTGAGCAGATTGCTTATAGCCTCTGAAACAACCCCCAACCAGAACTGGTACTGGGTGGAGGGGAGGGGAGGAGGAGGAGCTTCTGATAAGCACCCTAGCCCACCTCTAAACTTTGGTCCCTAAACTTTCAGGACCACTCCAAAAGACAGTTCTCTTAGAGAGGATAAAACTATACAAGACAGATTGCCATAGCTGTCACTGTAGGGAAGCTCCCAAGAAGCACAGCTGTAAACTCTGTGGCCACATCATAACTAGTCTGACTAGGCTACATGGGAGGGGAGGGGGGGGGTGTCTGACAAAAAGGAGCTCCAGCATTACTTACCTCTGCCGTTCAAGTCTCACCAGCCATGAATCTGTCTGGGAACTATTGGTCTCCATGTAGGAAGGTATGAGACCTCCCCCTCTGCATATCTTCTGCTAGGAGGCGGACATAACCCACTTGTCTGGACAATAAGAAAAGGCCAAATAGCCTTACCTCGGTGATGGGAAAATTAATGGAGACTGCTAAAGGAAAAGTTAGTGAACAATCTTCCATCAGTTTCCAGTTTGGAGGCAACATGGTTTTTACCAGAGGAATGTTGTGTCAAATGAATCAGATTGATTTTTTTTTTTTTTAATTGGATGATGAGAGAATTAAATCAAGGGCAGCATTTTGTAATTTACTTGGATTCAGCAAGGCTTTTGATATAGTTCTGCACAGGAGGCTCATGAATAAAATAAGTAGCTTCGGAGTGGATTCCAAGATGGTGGCATGGATTAGACATTGGTTGCATGACAGAAGGCAGCAGATAGTGGTAAATGGAACTCACTCTGAGGAGAGAAGGGTGATTAGTGGAGTGCTTCAGGGATTGTTCTGGGGACAGTTATGTTTAATATCTTTGTGAGTGATATTGCAAAGGGGTTAGAAGGAAGTTTGTCTTTTTGTGGATGACACTAAGATCTGTAACAGAATGGACATCCCTAAAGGAGTAAAGAGAATGAGAAGTGATCTAAGAAAGCTTGAGGAGTAGCTGAAAGTTTGCAATTAGGATTCAATGTCAAAAAATACATTTGGAATGCAGAAATCCAAAGAAGCTGTACTTTATGAGTGAGGAAGGAAGAAATTAAGATGGCCACTATGTGAGAAGCAGGGCAGGAATGCTCTGACTTTGGATTGCTTGAAATGATTGCCTATCTAAGAAATAATGCCTCATACAAAGAAGAAAGCCAGGGTAAGGGAAGTAACTACATCATCCCCCTTACCCGAGACGCTTCAACTGAAAATCGAGTCTTTCTTTGCCCAGCACGTGAACTTGAAGCCGGTTGAGGGAGCTTATTAGAGGAAGGCACAGAGTGGGTGTCCAACCTGTTGGCTGACGACATCTCATTGAGTCCTGGCGCAACAAGTACCCCACCCCCACCGTTGACCGTGGAGGAAGCAGTACAGGAATTGGGTTTGAGAGGCCGAGAGAAGCAGCTGAGATCTGCAGACCATGGTGGTTTGAAAAGCAAATTAAGAATTGCCGGAGAGAAACTGGCAAAGTCAGAAAATGTTTTTTCCTCAGGAGAATCTGTGGGAGCCATGGAAGAGAAAGAAGAAAATCTACGGGTTGAAATTGGGGACTTACCAACTATGGGGAAAGAACCCACCAAACAACTTACGCATATCCTACCCCAGACGGAGAAGCCTAAGGTAATAACTTTAGGCTTATTATGGTCGGGTTTGAAAGATCTGGAGCTTGCAATTATAAACTTGACAAAGATTAAGCTGGAAACAAATCAACATTTTCATAAAATTGAAACCAGGATTGGCAATAATGAGACAAATATTGAACAGGTTATGATCAAAGTTGGAAAACTTGATGAAACCCAATGCGAAATATTGAGAGTTGAAGATATAAATTTAAAGAAAATAGAGAATATGGGGAAAGTATTCTAATCTACGAATTTTGAATTTTCCTTATTTAGAAGTTATATCCCCATTAGAGATGCTTAAGAAATACCTCTTGCAAATTTTGGAGCTTCCTAAAGAATTAATTCCTGTCTTTAATAAGATATATTATTTACCAGAAAGAAATGATGGAAGAAATGAAAATCAGCAAAATTCGCAGATAGAAAATAATGTGAACCTATCTCAATTATTGGAACTATCATCGGATTCAATTATAACGAAAAGAAGAACTCTTTGTGTCATTTACATTAATATCGGACAGAGATATGGTATTTAAATTTTTTATGAGAAATAGGTTTAAATTATTTCATGGCAAAAAGATTTGGATCTACCCGGACCTATCAAGAACTACCAGGAGAGAAGGAGGAAGTTTATATTGAAGAAATCTGAGGTGGCAAGCAGAGGAGGGAAATTTATAGTTAAATACCCTTGTAAATGTATATTAAGTTACATGGAAAACAAATATATATTTTTTGATCCACTAGATCTGCTGTTATATGTAAGGGCTCCGCCCAAAAGTTTTTGTTATTTGTGAACCGATGCGATGTGCAAACGAACATCGGTATAAAAGAGACTTTAAATAAATAAATAAATAGATCTGTGCAAGTTTTTGGATGGGCACCCATCAGAGATAGTTGGATAAGGCTTGATGCAAAATATGTAAAGTTCATATAGATCACTAGTGAACTAATTAATTATAATTCTGAAAAATTATTTTACTTTGGACCGCTAATTACATGCCCCTATTTCCAATATTACTTAAATATATATTCATTGAGTTAAAGAACATGGAAAAAATGATTAATACATAGAAATTGCTTTAAGAATGAATACTGAAATGTGTAACATTAATATGTTGTAATTTTGTGTGAAAAAGAATAAAAAGTAAATTATAAAAAAAAAAAAAAGGAAGGAAGAAACTAATGTGCATTGACTGGGTTAGAGACCTTGGGATGATAATGTTATGATCTAAAGGTAGCAAAACAATGTGACAGTAACTTAGGTCAGAGGAGTGATGGGTTGCACAGAGAGAGGCATAGCCAGCAGGAAAAAGAAACTGATAATGCCCCTGTACAGGTTATTGGTGAGGCCTCACCTGGAACACTGTGTTCAGTTCTGGAGGCCATATCTCAAAAAGAATAAAGATAGGTTAGGAGCGGTCCAAACAAAAAAAAAAGGCAACCCAAATGGCATGGGGTCTGCATCAAAAGACACATGAGACGAGGATTTAACTATGTAAACCCTAGAGGAGAGGAGAGATGAGACAGGTGCGATTATAATGGTGAAATTTAATCTTACCTATTAATTTCCTTTCCTTGAGTCCTAGCAGACCAGTCATAACTTCTGAGATTCCTCTTTTCACCAGAAGGTGGAGGCAGAAAACATCCTTTTTTTTCTTGTAGTTATATCTTCTGGGATAGCTTGCAACTCATCAGTGGCCTACTGCCCTAGCTAGAACAACCGACTCAGACATTTAGGAGACAAAGAGGGAGAAGATTAGTAGGCCAGCAAATCCATGTAATAACTGAATTATGAACTTCCCCTCTTTCCCTTTTCGAGACACCTAAGGAGAAAGCATGCCTGTGCCTATATGACTGCGTTTTCCCCCTCGCTCATCTAGTTTCTAATTATTGTTCTATACCTCTCTTCTATATTTATACATTTATTTATTAAAACTTTTTTTTGTCTTGACTGATTTGCTAGGACTCAAGGAAAGGAAATTAACGGGTAAGATTAAATTTTACCTTCCTTTTTGTCCTGCAGACCAGTCTGAACTTCTGGGATGTGCCAGAGCAGTGTTAATTTGAGAGAGGTACTAGTTCTACTGCTGTCAGCATTTTCCTGCCAAAACTTGTATTTTCCTTTGTCTGCAAATCTAATTTATAATGCTTTGTAAATGAATGCAATGATGCCCATGTTGCTGCCTTCAGAGGAGACGCTGTCTTGTGTTCCACCCAGGTCACCGACTGGGCTCTAGTAGAGTGGGTCTTAAGGGTCGTACCGCTGCTAGGATTGCTTCCTTGATCCATCTTGCATTGGAATCCTTGGAAGCTGTCTGTCCTTTTCTTGGGCTACTGAGATCACAAATAGCCTATTGGATTTCCTGAAATCCTTCATGACTTCCAGGTATATCATGAGGATTCTTTTAAGGTCTTGTAAATGTAGCCTTTTATCTTCTCCTCTGCATTCTTTTTTCTAGAATGCTGGGAGCGAGATTTCCTGTTTCCTCCTTCAGCTAGATAAGAGCAAGATACTGCCAATTCCTGCTCCTCTCAAAGAAATCAGACTGGAAAGGACTCCTGAGACCAGTTTTTCTTATCAAGCAACCCTCTTATGGAACTTCTTACCCCTTTATATTTGCCTTGAAAAGTAATATCTCAAATTTAGGAAACATAAGACATGGCTCTTTACCCAAGCTTTTAATAATTAGGATTTTTTTTATCTGGTTTTTTATTAGTAATTATTTATGTATTTTATTTTTCTTTCATTTATATTTATGCATTTTCTAGCGTGTAGCCAGATGGACTCAGAACAAGTGGGTATAGTGTGCTCGTGCTAGCAGTTGGAGATGGATCTGACGTCAGCACGGGTACATATACCCCCACAGGAAGTGAAGCAACTCAGTAATTTCCGTCTCCAAAGCAGTTTGGAGAGCCTGCATGCTCGCTGAGCGTGTTTTCCAATACTACTTTCTACTTTCCAAATTTCTCAGACGAAAGGGGGTCGGGCCCTGTCCGGCATGTACCCCCTGGACCCGGCAATCAAGGATATGCTGGTGTGCCCTAAGGTGGACGCCTTGGTTAGCGCTGTGGTCAGGCGCACTACCATTCCAGTGGAGGGGGGGGCGGCCCTCAAGGAGGCTCATGATCGACGCCTGGACGCCATCCTGAAACAAACCTTTGAGGTGGCAGCTCTGTCTCTAAGAATCGCAACCTGCTGCACAGTGGTGACGTGCTCCTGTTTGTCACAGGTCCGGAACAATGCTCCGGCAGCGGACATGGAGTCAGCTCTCTCGTTCCTTATGGATGCCGCCTCCGACCTAGTCCGTACAACAGCCAAGGGGGTCTTATCCTCAGTAGCAGCCAGGAGGCAGCTCTGGATTCGGAATTGGTCAGCCGATGCTCCTTCTAAGACACTTCTCACTAGAATGCCGTTCAAGGGTTCTCTCCTGTTCGGCAGCGATCTAGATAAACTGGCCAGCACATGGGGCGCCTCTCCAGTACCTCGACTGCCGGAAGACAGGGCCAAGAGGAACCAGCGCATCTTTCCGAGGCCCTCCAGAGGTAGAAGCTCCCAACGCTTCACTCCCTATAGGAGTCGCTACCAGGCACCTCGTCCTCAGGCCAGGAACCAGTCCTTTCGGACCAAGCAGCACAAGAGGGGAGCCGGCTCGGGTTCAGGTCCCGGCCGCGCCTCACAATGAGAATCAGCCGATCCATCCGGGGGACGGAGCCATAGGGGGCAGGTTAACCCTCTTCTACCCCAGATGGGTCGAGATTACGTCGGACCAGTGGGTCCTCGCCATCATCCGAGAGGGCTATTATCTGGACTTCCATCACACCCCTCCGGACAGGTTTGTGGAGTCTCCGTGACCAATCCACAAGAAGGCGGCATTAGAAATTACCCTGGCAAGGCTCCTGTCCTTGAAAGCCATAATCCCAGTACCAACATGGGAAATGGATTCTGGGCACTATTCCATTTATTTCATGGTGCCCAAGAAAGAGGGCACTTTCCGGCCCGTATTAGACTTCAAGTCAGTCAACCGATACTTAAGGGTCCCGAGGTTTCACATGGAAACTCTGCGCTCAGTCAAGACCACAGTACAGCCAGGGGAGTTCCTCACGGCCTTATACTTGTCAGAAGCCTACCTGCATATCCCGATCCATCAGGATCATCAGCGTTACCTACGCTTCAAGGTTCTGGGACGACACTTCCAATTCCAGGCTTTGCCCTTCGGGTTAGCCACGGCGCCGCGGACCTTCACCAAGGTGATTGTAGTGGTAGCAGTGGCGCTCAGACGGGAAGGAATCCTTGTCCATCCCTACCTAGATGATTGGCTGATCAGGGCGAAATCACGAGAGGAGAGCCATCGGGTAACAAACAGAGTGATCGCCCTTCTGGAAAGCCTGGGATGGGTAGTCAACCTGAGCTACAACGCTCCCTTCTCTCTCGATGGAGCCCACGCTTCCAGAATTACTCCGTGCATCTACCTCTACCAGCCAGAGTGCGGACCCAGCTACGGTGGTGGTTGCAGTCCGACCACATGAGCAAGGGGTCGAAGATGTCCTCCCCCCATGGACTCTGCTCACCACAGATGCCAGCCTGAGCGGATGGGGAGCACACTGCGAAGAGCTCACCGCCCAGGGGCGGTGGAGCAGAGAAGAGGCAGGGTGGAACATCAACCGTCTAGAGGCACGGGCAGTCCGGTTAGCCTGCCTGCAATTTGCTCCCAGACTGCGGAACAGAGCAGTCAGAGTGATGTCCGACAACGCCACCATGGTGGCATACATCAACCGACAGGGCAGAACCAGAAGCCAACAGGTGTCCCTAGAGATAGCCCCACTGATGGCTTGGGCAGAGACGATTCTCCAGGACATCTCCACCGTCCACATTTATTTATTTAACATTTTTCTATACCGACCTTCAAGGTTGAATACCATATCAGGTCGGTTTACATCGAACAGGGGTAGATCAGTGTAACATAACGTAACATAAGGAACAACTTTTTATAATTAGTGGAGACAAAGCAGAGAAGTAAAAAAAGTTACATAATAACAAGGACCATGAACTAGGAAGCTGAATTCAGCTGGAAAAAGAGAAGCCTTAAGAGGGTATTAAATTAAATACATAGTGAAATGACCGAGCTTGGTCTAGAATTAGTTAGCTTATTAGGGTAGGAAACTAGTAAATGAGGAGAATATTGAAGGGGCGAAGTTCCATATTCAATGCTGAGTAGTTGTAGTTATCTAGTGAAAGTTTGAAGGATCAGGGAAGGCTTGTAAGAAGAGCCAAGTTATTACATTGCCGGAAGGGACAACACCGCGGCAGACTTCCTCAGCTGGGAAAGCCTAAATCCGGGAGAATGGCAGCTGTCCCCCACAGCCTTCAAGATGATCGTGGATCAGTGGGGGACTCCGGACATAGACCTACTAGCGGACAGGTCCAATGCTCAAGTACCCAGATACTTTAGCCGCAAGCGAGATCCATTCTCTCACGGGATCGACGCCCTGGTTCAGCCATGGCCTCCAGGGACCCTGCTATACGCCTTTCCTCCGTGGCCCCTGCTGGGCGCCCTTATACACAAGATTCAGAGGCACAGGGGCCTAGTTCTTCTAGTGGCACCAGACTGGCCAAGAAGACCCTGGTACGCGGACATGAGAAGACTACTGACAGGGGAGCCTCTTCCCCTGCCTCCGCTCAGGGACCTGCTGTGTCAAGGTCCCATCCTCCACGAGGATCCAGCTCAATTCTCTCTTACGGTCTGGCCATTGAGAGGGCTAGACTGAAGAAAAGAGGTTACTCGAAGCTGGTGATAGATACACTCCTCCGAGCGCGCAAGTTTTCCACATCCCTCACCTACATAAGGATCTGGAGAGTATTTGAAGCCTGGTGCGACACTCATGGCACCAATCCACATGCGACTACTATCCCTATTGTTCTGGATTTCCTGCAGGATGGGCTTCAGAAGGGTCTCTCCCTAAGCTCCATCAAGGTTCAGGTGGCTGCGCTGTCTTGCTACGGTCCCAGGAGGGATGGCAAGACCATTGCCACGCACCCAGATGTTTCTCGCTTCCTGAAAGGAGTCAAGCACATTCGTCCGCCACTGAAGTGGCCAGTGCCCCTGTGGAACCTCAACCTTGTTTTGGATTTCCTCGCGGGATCCACCTTCAGACCCCTTCAGGGCCTGTCTCTCCGTTCGCTAACTTTGAAGATGGTGTTCTTGCTAGCTGTGTGTTTAGCACGCCGCATCTCGGAGCTACAAGCGCTGTCCTGCCGTGATCCCTTTCTCAGAATCACTCCTGAGGCTATCCATCTTCGCACGGTTCCCTCTTTTCTACCTAAAGTAGTCTCGCAATTTCACCTCAACCAAACCATATCCTTGCCAACCACGGCGGGTTTGAAGAAATCAGAAGAAGGGCGTTTGCTACGCCATCTCAACATCGGCAGATTGCTGCCCAGATACCTGGAAATGACAGAAGCAGTACGAAAAACTGACCATCTGTTCGTCCTTCACAGCGGGAAGAAACAAGGAGAAGCGGCCTCACGGCCCACCATCGCCCACTGGATTAAAGAAGTTATCAGAGCGGCCTATGTAGAGGCCGGGAAGTCACCGTCTCTGCAGGTCAAGGCTCATTCTACCAGAGCGCAGGCGGCCTCTTGGGCAGAATCTAGGATGCTGTTGCCCGCGGAGATATGTAAGGCGGCGACATGGTCCTCCCTCCATACCTTATCCAGATTTTACCGTCTGGATGTCCAGGCCAGGGAGGACACAGCATTTGCGAGGGCAGTCCTACGCGGTCCTCAAGCAGCCTCCCACCCAGTTCGGGAGTAGCTTTTGTACATCCCACTTGTTCTGAGTCCATCTGGCTACACGCTAGGAAATGTTGAGATTACTTACCTGATAATCTCCTTTTCCTTAGTGTAGACAAATGGACTCAGCATCCCGCCTGGCTGCCGGTATACAGGGGTTTCACCGATTCAAGGTAAGCCTTATCACTTCTTACATGAGTGCGTCCACTCTACCAGGTGTCGACGTTTTCCGGTTGGGAACGCTGGCGATCTCCAGCTACTATCAATCAGTCAGGGGAATCCTGTTTCACTAATTCATTGATCGGTCAGTACACATATATCCATAACAGCTTTTGCAAGGAAGATTACTGAGTTGCTTCACTTCCTGTGGGGGTATATGTACCCGTGCTGACGTCAGATCAGTCTCCAACTGCTAGCACGAGCACACTATACCCACTTGTTCTGAGTCCATCTGTCTACACTAAGGAAAAGGAGATTATCAGGTAAGTAATCTCAACATTTTATCTTCATTTTTTATGGATAGGGCTTTTAATTATGTATGAATTAGAACAAATTCTTAGTGTGTAATTTTGTCTGCTGTTAATTTTTTTTACACCACTTTGATTTACATGTTAGAAAGGCGATCAAATAAATCAATAAACTAACTAAACTTTAGCTTCTGCTGCTGGGCCTGAAGTGCTGCTGATGCTCTCTTCACCCTGTGGGGGATAGAAGAAAGGAGGTTGGGGATGCTGGGCTGGAAGAGAGACAGTGTGGGGCTGCTGAATAGAAAGAGGTGGGAAGGGAGCAAGGAGAGTTCAGCAGGGGAAAGAGGGCGCATAGAGAAGAAGATGCGGGGGCGCAGGAATGGTGGACAGGCTTGCGAGTAGGAGGAAATGATTGAAAGGAGAACTGGGAGAAGTGAGTATGATGGGGGCATACAGAGGGTGACAGGATCCAAGAATCATAATATGTCAGTTTGGGGAATATGCATTTCTTCTATCTTTGTACTTTGCTTAGTGTAAGAAGAAATGTATTTCTGTTTCTAGTTCTTCAGTTTTGCACTGCATGCAGAGTGGATTTTGGGGGTTTCCATTCCAGTTTTTGTCTCTACATTTGTAATTTGTGGTCTTTTATTCTCTATTTGCTGCAGGTCAATTTTGTGTGTGTGACCGATGTTTGGGTTACATTACTAGCATGTACGAATTTGTATCAATCTTATTTGTTGTGTTTTCTCAATAGGACATGCATTAGTGATGTACTATTGCCTTTTCATAGATAGGATTAATGCTGTTTGAGTCATCAGAGTTAGTGCTTCTATGAATTGTGGTTGTTTGTGGATACAGATTATATATTTACATTTAGCCCTGTTACGGGTTCAGACCGTGCACACTGGTATCCTGCCCAGGGACTCTAACCTGGGGGCCTTATCCCATACAAACACACACAATTACTGGGATTATACCTGGTGGCTTGAACCTAGGAGCTAATTACCAATACAAAGAGCCACACACAAACTTTGATTCAGTAAGTCACGGTTCCAGGTAAGAAAGTAATTTTATTTGAGCAATAGGAGGATAGAACAAATAAAATCAGATTGTATAGAAGAAGTAATGGTAGACTAACAATTGCTACATAGATATAAAAAGCTTACATTTCCAAAGGATCAACCATATCATCACATCCAGGGCTCTCTCTCCTTATACACTACAAACGCTTGTGAATGCAGTAGAATTCCCTCCCTCTGGGTTCTTATCAGATTTCAGTCACAGCTGCATGGCCTTCACTTTCTGTCTCAGGCTTTAGTATAAGTTAATTGCTAGTTTTCTCATCATAGACTTAGTGGAAAACTAGATAAACAGAGTCTTGTCTGTTCGTAGACATTTCTCAGTGCAAGACAGTAAACAGGAGTTCACTCAGAGGTTGACCTGTGGCCTTCAAACTAGTTTGGTCTGGGTGAAAACTCTGACTTCATATGGCCTATCCTCTATATATAACCTCGGCAAAAGTAACAAAAAAATTACTCCAATATGCCCCTTGACTGTCATTTATTTAGCGTGTCATGCAAGTGAGCATCATCTGCTGTGTCCGGTATGGTTGAGAACCACTGAGCTAGAGGAAGGAAATCAAGAAACAAGGTAACTAGACATTGAAAGGAGAACCAAGGTAACTAGGCATTGAACGGAGGGGGTGCAGGTTATCTTCAGGACAAGATTAAGGGTTATGTTCCTACTCGCAATCTTCATTCAAAAGATGTTAGTCCCCTCAAGACAGGATATACATAAAGTGTCACTTAGGAAACAGATGTTCTCTGTTAGTGGCCCAGAGTTGTGGAACTCGTCTCCACTGGAGATGAGATTGCAGCAGAATTTTCTTAACTTTAGAAAAAAGTTAAGATGTGGCTTTTTCCATCTTAGCCTAGGTTGGATACAATTTGTGAATAGCATAAATATCTGGGGTTAAATTATTTTGTTTCATTTTGAATATTATGTATTTTATTTGTTTTAATTTGATCTTATTTGTTTTAGTATTTGTATACATTGTTTGTATTTTGTTGTAAACCACTCTGGCCAGATCTGGTATCTAAGAAAGGATAAATAAATAAATAACATTTCTACATGGAGAGGAAGTTACAACCCCCAACACCTGCTGGGCAGCCTGGATGGATCTTTTTAGTATTTATCTGCTGTCATTTACTATGTCAGTCTCGTTCTAGAGTCTCACACTAGCTGTTTTCTTATAGCTTCCTTAAGAGGCCTCTGTCTGTGAAACTTCGCTGACTTAAAGTTGCCCCCTACTCGGTCAATCCTATCTAGAACCCATCTGGTTTAGTTCTTCCCACTCATGGCTTCACTGTTTTAACTCAAGTCTTTTTTGTGTGTGTTTCTTGTCTGTGCATCTTGAGGATATGATAAACGCCAAGGAGTAGGGACTATCAACAGGGAGGCTAATTTTCAAAAGCGATTTGTGCAGATAAAGTAGTGCTTTCCCTGCAGCAATGGTCATTTAGAAAATTGTGCAATATGTGCATATCTGTTTATTGTAACACCTTAACAGCGACAGTTTTGTTCTATGGAAACCGACCTGATTTGATATTTGTATTGAGAATGTCGGTATATAAAAATCCTAAATAAATAAATAAATGTTTTAACTTGCATAGGGTAGAGGGGTCCAGGGAATGGAGTCTGGGTAGAGTGAGGGCTTGGCACATGCGTGTAAATTCTCTCTGCAAAACTATACACCCCAAATAACATGCACCTAATTTTGCTGAGATAATTTTCAGCGCAGACTAATGTGTAAATTCACTTTGAAAAGTGGCATAACTTATGTTCATGTTTGCTGCTAATTTATGCATGATGTTACAAAATTATCGCCTATGTACAACATAGTCTATCCGATATGAGCTGTATGTAAATGATTATTATTACTAATAATAATGCAGGGGAGTTATAAAACCAAAAATGAAGGCTCAGGAGACAGCCTGAGACCCCTCCCCAATTTCCCCATCCCATCATTTTTCAACCTTTCAACCATAAATCCATGAAAATATATTATTTTAAACTAGTTTAAATTTATTAATTAAATAACACATTTTGCAGAAGAAGAAAACCAAAAACAAAGAAAACTTTAGAAAGAGTTAATGAAAAATGAATGAATCCACAAACAGAAACATGAAGACTAGATTTACCTAGTTCAGCTGACGACGTCTCTGGCTCCTCTTACCCTTTACCGTTTGTTTCCAGTCCAGACAATTTCTATTTTGAATCTCATTTTCTGATCATTTTATTTCATTTGATTAATATAATCAGGGGGTAGCGTTTTTGTACATACCTCCTGCTGCGTGGCGAGCACGGTAGGATCCAGGTTTCTGTCCCTTTAAGAGGCCTGGCCACAGCAATAGAAGTCCTGGGCTGAAGCAAAAATAATGCAGGGCTTTTTTGCTGCTGCTGTTGTTGTTGTTTTAAGAAAAGTCCGACAGGGTAAAGCGCACCTGAGGTTAGCCGGCAGGCTGGGAGAACTATTAAAGGAGGCGTGCGCTAACGGCAGAGGAAGAGCCGCACTAACCTCAGAGGGTGCGCGGTCCCTTTAAATATCCGTTGGCATGTGCGGCTTGCGAACAGCTGTTGGCCGAATTCTGCGGTTGCTAGAGATGTCGGACATGACAGAGAATGGAAACGGTCACTCTTTAGGGGAAACGTGAGAGAGCTGGGGGTCGCAAGCCGAAGCGGCATTAAAAGAAAGACACAACACTTAGCAAAAGGAAACAAGGGGAGAATAAAAGAAAATTAATACAGCGGAGAACCAGGCAGAGTGAATGACGGATAGGTTCCTGGAATGAAGGGATATGATGCTAAAGATGGTGCCTGGTGGTGTGTTTTGTGTCAAAGAAAGCCAGCTTAGGAACAAAATAAGAGAGGATGGGACCTGAAAGGAACAACAGGATGCAGCCTATGTAAAATCGGCACGAAAATTCATTTTGTATATTAAATAGGAAACATACAGAAATGACGGTTGCAATTGAAATGATTAGAAACATAGTTTTAAAAAACTTTTTTTTTTTTTTTTAAATCAAAACATAGGGATAAAAAAGGAAGGAACGTATATGAGGAATCAGAAAATAAATTTTGCTGACTGTGAGAAGTGCTAGGTCTCTACTAAAAGGCCCCATTGACTTCCACCATGATTGTACAAAAATATCAGTTTCTTCAGAAAAGCCCATTATATATAATTAAGAGGACAATCTCGAAACTGACTGCCCGCATTGCTACAAAGTCCACTGGTACTTTTTACCCACAGACTGCACCAATTTGCAAAGGAAAAGTAAATGAGACCTTTCACTTTGAAAATTGCTTCAGGAAAAAGTCCCTGCTTGTGCTTTTCTCCCCCAATCTAAGAACATAAGATATGGCGCACTAGGTCAGGCCAAGGGTCCATCAAGCCCCACATCCTATTTCCAACAGTGGCCAAGCCAAGTCACAAGTCCTGGCAAGTATCCAAACATTAAATAGATCTCAAGCTACTATTCCTTATTGATTAATAGCAGTTTATGGATTTTTCCTCTAGGAACTTATCTTTTTTTAAACCCAGTTACACTGCCGTAATCACAGCCTCTGGTAATGAATTCCAGTGCATAACTATGCGCTGAGTGAAAAAGTCTTTTCTTCAATTTGTTGTAAATGAGCTACTTACTAACTTCATGGAGTGCCCCTTAGTCCTATTATATGAGGGAGTAAATAACCTGTCAGGGCCGGTGCAAGGGGATTGGGCGCCCTAGGCACCTTCAGCCTTGCGCCGCCCCCAGCCGCAGCCCCGACTCCTTCCCCCCCACCAAAAGAAAACTTACAAAATACCTGGTGGTCCAGGTGGGGGCCCGGGAGCAATCTGCCGCTCCCGGGGCCTCGGCTTCCACTAAGCAAAATGGCGCCAGTGGCCTTTAGCCCCTATTATGTGACAGGGGTTACCGGTGCCATTGGTTGGCCCCTGTCACATGGTAGAGGCTAAAGGCCACCAGCGCCATTTTGCTTAGTGGAAGCCGAGGCCCCGGGAGCGGCAGATTTCTCCTGGGCCCTCCGTTGGACCACAAGGGGGCATCAGGAGGGTGGCACGGTGAGGTGGGGGCTGGCAGAATTTTGAAAGGGCACTTTTTGCCCTTTCAAAATTCTGCTGCCTGCCATGGCGCCACCTAAATCGCGGCACCCTAGGCACAGGCCTAGCTCAGCTAGTGGTTCCTCCGGCACTGTAACCTGTTCAAGTGCTTTCATGATTTTGTAGACCTCTATCATATCTTCCCTCAATCATCTCTTCTCCAACCTGAACAGCCCTAACCTCTTTAGCCTTTCCTCATCATTTTGGTCGCCCTTCTTATAAATATATTAAAAAGCACCGGTCCAAGTAAAGATCCCTGAGATACTCCACTGTTTACCTTTTTCCATGGTGAAAACAGATCATTTATTCCTATTAAGGACATCGCTTCCTATCTCATGACTTTTTAGTTTTCTAAGAAGCCTCTCATGAGGGATTTTGTCTAACGCCTTCTGAAAATTCAGTCCACATCTACTAGTTCACCTTTGTCCATGTGTTTATTTGTCCCTTCAAAAATACATAGATTTGTGAGGCTAGACTTTTCTTGGGTAAATCCATGCTGTGTCCCATTAAAGTCAAAAAACATTTAGATAGAAATGGTTTATTATTTATAACAGTTTCCACAATTTTTTCCGGCACTGAAGTCAAGCTCACTGGTCTATAGTTTTCTGGATCACCCCTGGAGCCCTTTTTACATATTGGGGTTACATTGGCCACCTTCCAGTCTACAGGTACAAAGGATGATTTTAATGATAGGTTACAAATTAATTGTAATAGGTCTGAAATTTCATTTTAGAGTTCTTTCAGAACCCTGGGGTGTATACCATCCGATCCAGGTGATTTGCTACTCTTCAGTTTGTCAGTCTGGCCTACAGCATCTTCCAGGTTCACCATAATTTGGTTCAGTTCATCTGAATCGTCACCCTTGAAAACAGTCTCTGGAAGAGGTATCTACCCTACATCCTCTTCAGTAACCACCGAAGCAAAGAATTTGGTTAGTCTTTGGTTAGGCCTTATTTTCCCTAAGTGCCCCTTTAATCCCTCAATCATCTAATGGTCCAACCGACTCCCTCACAGGCTTTCTGCTTCAGATATATTTTTAAAAGTTTTTATTATGAGTTTTTGCTTCTATGGCCAACTTCTTTTCAAATTCTCTCTTAGCCTGTCTTATCAATGTCATATTTAACTTACCAGTGCTTATGCTTTATCCTATTTTCTTCTGATGGATCCTTCTTCCAATTTTTTAATGAAGATCTTTTGGCTAAAATAGTCTCTTTCCCTTCAGTTTTTAGCCATGCTAGCAATCGTTTGTTCCCTGTATGTACCCGAATCAGTCCAGACAGTGGGTTGAGCCTCCTTTCCAGCAGATGGAGACAGAGAAAAACTCAAAAGGTATCCTATATCAGGACAGTGCTCCCCCTGTGTCCCTTCAGTATTTATTTGTCTCCAGCAGATGCAGATAGCAGAACCTGTGGTTCCCTTTCTTTGTAGAAGTTTTTGGTTTGCAGAAGTTCTTCTTCCTCCTCTAGTTATAAAGGATCAAGCAAGTATTGGTTTAATTCCCAGTGTTTAAAAAACAAAAATGTTTAGTCATCAGGAGCAGTTTTGTTCTGACTCCTCGCTCTTGCTTGGGCCTAGGGGATCCTGTCCCCTTGATTTATTCAGCCTAGGACCCTTTTCCTGGTGGCTTCTTGCCTGGCTCTGGGGTGATACTGGTGGTCCAGTCCCTCCCCCGTTGAGACCCTGAGAAGTTTCACGCCTCAGGTCTCTTGTTGTCAGAGAAGTAAAAGTCCTCTATCACTTTAAGCTGTCTACTGGCAGCTTACGGGGAAGGAGCGGAGAGCAGTTTTCTCTCTCTCCCGCTCGCAGCAGCCAGGCACAGAAGGACTTTGCCGTTCCTTCGGCAACTCCTCACCACTCCTCCCGATGCCTCGATCGCCATTTTGTATCGACATGTGGAGAGCCGGCCTGCTGCACATATCGAGCCTGTTTCTTTGCCGGACGGGGAAAGGGATTCTGTAGTTCATCAATCCCTGTTGCGTCCGTCTGTCTCAGAAGGCTTCGACCTCTGTGCCTCACCTTTCTTCCTTCTCTCTCCTCAAGCCTTGGGAAGATAGCTGCTGCCGCGTCTTCATGCCGCTCTCTCCGGTGTCCCCGGATCGGCAACGGCGACGGTGTTCGCCATGATTTTCCTGAGGGCCTCCCAGGGTGCACGCGTGAGCACGCCACCCACGTCTTTATCCACATCATGGTGGGAACCTCGGGGGCGCCCCTCCGAGTAACATCATCACATCCTGGTATTTAGCCTGCCCTTCGTTTGTTAACAAACGGAGTTAGCAAGGATTGGATTGCCTCCAGTCTAAGCTGCTCTGCCACTTCCCAGGTGCTGCAGGAAGCTCTCTCTGCCCTTCAGGATAATTCTTCACTAACCTGGGTACCCGCTCCTCGGGGGCCCTTCTGCTCTATTTCAGGTACCTATCTTGAGATACCGGGTACTCGCTCATCGAGGGCCTGCTCGCCCTAATCTGGTGCCTGCCACTGAACAACTTCTGCCTGCCAGGACCTTCAACAATACAGCTTTCTGCTTCAGTGAGTACTAACCCTTTCAGTCTGTCTCATCTTCAGCTTCAGCGCTCTGGGTTTACATCCAGGACCTATCCCTGCTACGCCGCGCTGCCTATCACCTACTCAAGTGTGAGACTGGTCTCCTCTGCTGAGGTCCCCTGGACTACTTCACTGGGTTACCTTCACTGCTGCCCGCTTCCGGGGCAGTACCATTGAGCTGTACAATAAATACAACTTCTCTGTGTCTGCGTGTATAGAGTCTAGCCTAGTACTGCGGTTCCTCACGGGGCTCCTCCCTGTGGGAGTGGCCATCACCTAAGTACCCAAGAATCCACTCTAACGCCTCATAACCATAACAGATTGCTAACTCCATGGATTCGGCTTAGCTCATCGCTTTGCAGGCCATTCCGGGCCTGGCCCATCGAATCTCCGAACAACAGAATTCGTTAGACAACTTGACTGTTGCCTTTAATCAGCTACACGCACAGATGAATGCACTGGCTGCCGCAGGTAAAGAAGTTATACCACCAGAAGTGTCTGTCAAGTCTACAGTACCTCTATCTGCTCCGACACGCTTCGCGGGTGAAGTTTGGAAGTGTAGAGGATTTATTAATCAATGTTGCATGCACTTTTCTCTGCAACCTAACTATTTCTCTACAGCGTATGCCCAGACCACCTATATCCTTTCGTATCTGGACGGAAGAGCGCTGGCTTGGGCCTCACCGCTGTGGGAGTGCAATGACCCTATCCTGAATGATCTTGCTGGGTTTCTTGAACTGTTTGTCAATATTTGATGACCCTGCCCGGTACTCGATTGCAGGATCAGCTTTTGTTCATCTAAAACAAGGTAACAAACCTTTACCAGACTTCGCCATTGAATTCAAGGTGTTGGCTTCTGAATTACATTGGGACCCTAGGTGCCTGAAAACCCTATTTTTTGAAGGCCTGAACTTTCGGTTGAAAGATGATAGATACACTCAGATGTGGCATTGATTCTGGCCGACAATATCTGCTTGTCTCTCTAGACATTTCTTCAGCCTTCAATACAGTCGATCATAATATCCTACTGTATCGTCTACAGAAGTTCGGTCTTAATGGGACAGTTCTAACATGGTTCCGTTCATATCTATTCAGTGCTCTCAGTCCATCAAGTTCAACAATGGAGTTTCTTCTCATTCACATATCAAAACTGGTGTTCCACAAGGCTCAGCTCTCTCCTCTGCCTTCTTTAACATATACTTATCCCCCATCTGCAAAATTCTTTCCTCGTTGACTGCGTGTTACAAACTGAATGCCGATGACATACAATTTGTTATTGGCATTGAATCATCACGGCAGCACACTTTAGACAATCTTCATATCTGCTTTTCTGCTATTATCTCCTGGCTCAAACACAACAAGTTATCACTAAACATGTCCAAAACTGAGTTCCTAGTCATACACAGTCCTCACTCAACTTTCAATGAAAAATCCATAACTTTAGGAGGTCAATCTTATCCCATTCAGACACATATTCGTAGTTTAGGTTTTCTTATCAACAACACTCTCTCTTTCCGTTCTCAAATTAAGCATGTCATTTCACAAGGCTTTTAGACTCCGTGTACTCACTAATGAAAAAAAACTATTACATTCATCAGACTTTCGCACTATGCTTCAGGCATCCATTTTTCCAATTATTGACTACTGCAATAGCTTACACACTGGCATTTCTCAAACACATATCAAATCTCTACAACTTCTATTAAATTCTGCTGCTCGCCTCATCTTTGGTACCAAACGATATGAACACATCACTCCTTTTTTAATAGATTTACATAGGCTATCCATCAACGAACACATTAAATACAAAATCGGAATGCTTGTACACAAGCTTCTCAATGAGCAAAAATTTCACTGGGCCAATGCTATCCTCAAATTTGACCAGCCAACCAGACTACTTCATTCTTCACAAAGAGGTTTAGTTGATGTCCCATCTCCAAAATTCACCAAACTCAGCACTACTCTCGAATGCGCCATCTCCATAGCAGCACCAACTCTATGGAACTCTTTCCCAATTGAAATCAGACTTTGTGATTCACTTCCTCAATTTAGAAAACTCATTAAGACCTTTTTTTTCATCTAGCTTACGGTTCATTTTACCCTTCTATTTTACCTATTTGACTATATTCATATTAATTTTATGTTTTCAAGTTACTGTTTTTATTTTTTTTATTTGTTTTTAAGCAACACATTATTTTGATTTTAAATGTATGTTGTTTTCTATTATTCTTGATTTAAATTGTGTATGTTTTTATATTCATCACCTAGGCCTTCTTAGTGTTAGGTGGTTTATAAATGCAATAAATGTAAATGTAAATGCAGCAACCAAAATTGCACACTGTATTCAAGGTGCAGTCTCACCATGAAACGATACAGAGGCATTATGACAGTGGCTCTTAAACTTGTAGGAGCTCCTTTTTGAGAACATGTGAAATTATGCATGTCTCTTCTTCCTACCCTGGAGGAGTAGCCTAGTCGTTATAGCAGCGGCCTACAAACGATGGTTCAAATCCCACTGCTGCTCCTTATAACATTGGGCAAGTCACTTTATTCTCCATTGCCTCAGGTACAAAGTTAATGGTGAATTTTCAAATCCTGGTGCATGTACCAATTGGGGGATGCATGCACAAGTTGGGCTATCATGCACTGACCGAATTTTAAAAGCTGCCCAGATACTGTTGCGTCCGTCGCTGCTCGACGCTCTCACTCCGCCCTCTTTACCTCTGTGGTGACTCCCTCCGGGTCTGATGGACAGCTGGCTGCTGCAGGGTCTCCATGCCGTCTCCTTCCGGCGTCCCCGGACCGGCTCGACGTTGCAGATCCGCCATGTTTCCTGATGACCTAGGGCACACGCGCGCGCTCTGATTGAAGTACCAGCAAGGGCGCGAACCTCTGGGGCGTCCCCCTGAGATGACGTCATCCGCTTCCAATATTTAAAGGTCTCTAATTCACTATCTAGCTGAGTTAGCAAGGAGAGGATTCGGATAAGGATTCGGCTACGTTTCCTCCAAGCTACTCTGCCTCCTTGGACTTACCAGAGGTACCCGCTCCTCGGGGGCCTCGCTCTTTTCTTTACTTTCAGATTACAGATAGGAACCGGTACTCGTTCCTCGAGGGCCCATGTTCCTGGACACTCTGAAGATTTGCTACTGCTTGGAGGCTATCGCTGCTACAAACAATTGTGAGTTACCATCGCTCTCTCAGAGCTTTCCCTGGAACCAGGTACTCGCTCCTCGAGGGCCTAAACCTTTCCAGCTCCTGAGCTTCCTTGTGACCTTATGTGAGTTTTGTTATCTAGTTCTGTTCATGAACTCTGCCTACTCTGCCTACTCACTTTCTACAGTTTCTCAACAGCTCAGCCATCCTGGATCACTGTTCCAGTACCTGAGGGACTACAGCCCTGCCGAGCATATCAGCTCACTACTGCCACCTCTGGTGGTTTCCAAAACCTGTTTAATAAAAGAACTAATGTATGTCTGTCTCCATATTCAAGCGTAGCCGGTGGTCCCTCTCGGGATATCCTCCCGGGGGCGTGGTCATCTGCCACCGGCCCAGGGATTCACCACTACTATCTCAGATTCATAACAGTTTGCTAACTACCAGCATAGCGGAATATAACAGAATCTGAGACACTGCAAGATAGCTGACTCCTCCTTCTTAGGAGCCATTCATTCAGATTGCTCCTCCCATCTACGCCCAGCTTTTTTAACAGATATAAAGGATTGCTACTCCTCACGGAGAATCATAACAGATTACTAAACCCCAACTCAAACACAGAGCTTTCACAACAGATTGCTAACTTCGCAGTCTAACTAACAGCAGATTTATTACAGATACACACATATCTCCTACTGCGCACACATCTCAAATCTTTTCAAAAAAGGGGTGGAGTATGGCCATGGTCTGGGTGGGGCACGGCCAATGTAATGTAAATATTTACACACCTGGGCACACGCTCAAGTCCAGTGGTGCGTAAGTTTACTTCTGCTAGGGACAAGGTGTAAGTTAAAAAATAAACAGAAAGAGCCATTTGTCAGGGTTCTGGAATAAGTGGAGGGAGTGAAGGATATTAAACAAGGGGAGTTTGGAGAACCTAGCTCTATACTGGGTGAACTGGTGAAACTGGCAATGGCGTGGACATGCACCCTTTTTAAAATTCCACGACTTATGCAATAGAAGTGGGATTTGCTTGCATAGGTGCATGCCCACTTAAAACTGAGCAGACATATGTGCGCGGTCAGGCTATTTTATAACGTGCGCAAGTTATAAAATGGCTGCATATCTGGGCGCACACCAAACACACGCACCAAAAAGCACCCGTGTGCTGGTTTGTAAGTCCTCTGGGGATAGAGAAACACCTACAGTACCTGAATGTAATCTGCTTTTAAGTGCTGAAAAACAGAATATAAATAAAATACAGCATGAACCATGTTGTGTGGTAATTAATGGGCAGCATGCAGGGCACAGATAGCTGGGTCCTGCTTGTGTAGCGCATATTGCACACAGTATCTCCTCATCTTTTCTGACCTGAGCCTCCCTTCTTTGAATCCTTCAGCCTCAGTCCTATTCTCATATTGAGTGAAACGAGAACAGTGTACACTGAGCACTGGATATGACTTACCCCGAGTCTTGGGGATAACAGCAGTGAGGGAGCTCTGGCAGCCCATGCAGCAGCCAAGGTAACTAACTTGCAGGGTCATTCATTAAAACGCAATGGGCTGTTATCACATTGCAACTTTAACATTTAAATGAAAGAAAAGGGTGGGGTTAGGGTGGGGTTTGGGCAGGGTAAAACAAAATTTTATGCTGACGCCACTGCGGGTGATAATGTTTTACACGTTATCGGCGGCAGTAGCACCGTAAATAACACCACCTTTTGCAGTGACGTATGGGGGCGATACTGTGCAGTGCAACCACAACTGAGATGGTGATGCAGCCGGCTACACACTATCACCCCTCCTCTGCCCCTTTTCCAGCCGCGGCTCATTCATTCCGCTATATTTATAGCAGAATGATGAATCTAAGCCTTAGCTAGCTGCCTGCACTGACCTCTGATTGTATATAGGAAAATTTGGTTATTACCTGCTAATTTTTGTTCCTGTAATACCACAGATCAGACCAGACCAGTGGGTTATATCCTCCTACCAGCAGATGGAGGCAGAGAACAAACTTTGAGGCCCGGCTATATAACTCTAGTGCCATCTGCAGCTCCTCAGTATTGATCGATGCCAAGCAACAAACCATTGAAAATAGCTTTTAAACATCTATTCACCCTGAAGGCGAACATCCAGAAAAAATTTAAAAACAGGAGGACGGGATTCCCCTAAGGTTGGAAACCCTACCCCAACTGTTAATATTGGTAAAAGGAGCACTTCCTTCAGAGTTCTTCAACACAGTAGCTCCCCTAAGGGACAGCCAATCTTTTGGCAGCCACATCTGGACAGGCCTCTGGACTGATCTGTGGTATTACAGGAACGAAAATTAGCAGGTAATAACCAATTTTCCTTTCCTGGACATACCCAGATCAGTCCAGACCAGTGGGATGTACCAAAGCCACACAACACTGGGGGGATCCCGAAAGACCCGCTCAAAGCACTTGTTCCCCAAAACTAGATTCCTCTGGCACCTTAACATCCAAGCGGAAATGCTTGGAAAGGGTATGCAGAGAGGACCAAACTGTGGCCCTACATATCTCCTGTGGCAAAACCAGCTGGCACTCTGCGCAAGAGGCCGCTTGTGCCTGCGTTGAATGTGCTGACAAACCGACCGGAACGGCGTGGCCATTGCAAAAATATGCTGAAGCAATAGTCTCCTTCAACCACCTAGACAAATTGGCCTTGGATGCCTTGTCCCCACGCCTAGGACCACTAAATAGCACAAAAAAGATCCGATTTCCGGAAGGAATTGGAAATCTTCAAATAGCACAATAAAAACCTACACACATCCAACAAATGCAGGTCTCTATCTATTGCTGAATCGCGGGACCAGTCTGGAAAGCCAGGGAGCTCTACCACCTAACTCATATGAAAGGCAGACATCACTTTAGGCAGAAAGGACAGCACTGTACGTAAGGATACTCTGTCCACTGAAATCTGCAAAAAACAGATCCCGGCAGGACAGGGCCTGTAATTCCGAAGTGCGTCGCACTGAACAAATAGCCACTAGGAAGACTATCTTCAGGGTCAGGTCCTTGAGAGAGGCCTGACCCACTGGCTTAAAGGGTGGTACACACAATGCCCGTAGGACAAGGTTCAAGTTCCACTCTGGGCATAGTTTCCGAACAGGCGGTTTCAAATGCTTGACTCCTTTGAGGAAGCGAACCTCATCAGGGTGGCAGGCCAGGGATCTGCCATCTATTCGTCCCCTAAAACCTCCTAGAGTGGAAACCTGAATTCGTAGGGAATTAAACTCTATGCCCCCGGAGAGTCCCTGCTGTAGAAACGCCAGAATATGAGGGATGGACGCTGACTCTGGCTCAATCTCCTGTTGTGCACACCTGGACTCAAAAACTGACCACACTCGCCCGTATGCCCTGGAAGTGGACGGGCACCTGGCCTGTAGCAGTGTGGCAATCACCGGCTCTGAATACCCCTTCAGTCTCAGACGCCGCCTCTCAAAGGCCAAGCCGCGAGAGAGAATCGATCCTCCCGATCTGAGAAGAAAGGGCCCTGGTGCAACAGGCTCGGTAACTGCGCCAGCCTTAATGATTCGACTGTGGCTAGTCGTACCAGATCTGCAACCAAGGGCGACGTGGCCATTCCGGAGCCACCAGCACTACCTGACCTCTATACTGTTCCACTCGTCTGAGGATTCGCCCGATGAGAGGTCAAGGAGGAAAGGCGTACAACAGAATCCCTGTTGGCCCTTTAGATACCAGGGTGTCGAGACCTACCAACCCCATCTCTTTCCGTCGACTGAAAAGAACGCGCCATCTTTGCGTTGAGGCTGGTTGCCATGAGGTCCAACTGGGGAGTCCCCCATCTGGTACAAATGAGGTTCCACACTTCTCTGGACAGTTCCCATTCCCCTGGATCCAGCTGTTAACTGCTGAGGAAGTCCACCTGGATGTTGTCCATGCCTGCCATGTGTGAGGCAGAAATGCCCTCTAGATGGCGCTGGGCCCAGGTGAAGAGGAGATGAGCTTCTCGGGCTACAGCAGGGCTCTTTGCACCGCCCTGGCGGTTGAGGTACGCCACCATAGTGATGTTGTCTGAAAATACTCGAACCATCCGACCTTGCACCAGATCCAGAAATGCTTCCAAAGCCCTGCTTTGTTCTGATTCCAGCCACATGTCCTGTGCCGCTCTGCCCAGGCACATCGCCCCCCCCCCCCCCCCCCAGCCTCGGAGGCTGGCGTCCGTGGACACTACTATGCAGTCTGGGTTTTCGAGGGGCATTCTTCTCTGGAAATTGGAATCCACAAGCCACCATGCCAGGCTGGATCTGGACTGCGAGGTGAGGGGCAGCTGACCCTGATACTGCTCCGACACTGGACTCCATCGGGACAAGAGAGCTTGCTGCAACGGCCTTGAGTGAGCGAACACCCATGGGACTAGATCTATTGCTGAGATCATAGATCTCAGAACCTGAAGATAGCCCCAGGCCGTAGGAGTCTGTATTGTCCTCGAGTAAATCACCTGCCGTTGCAATTTGCGCATCCATTCTTCTGTCAGAAACTCCCGGCCCAGAAGAGAGTTGAAGCGAGCCCCTAGGTATTCTAGGACCTGGGAAGGAACCAGGTGACTCTTCACAAGGTTGATCACCCACCCTAACGACTGCAGCATGTGAGTCACATGACTAATAGTCCGCTGACAGTCCTCCTCAGACTTTGTCCGGAGGAGCCAGTCATCGAGTTACAGGTGCACCAATACTCCTTCCCGCCGAAGGGCTGCCACAACCTCCACCATAACCTTGGTGAAGGTGCAGGGAGCCGATGCCAGCCTTAAGGGGAGTGCATGAAACTGGAAATGCTGTCACAGGATCGAGCACGGCAGGAACCGCTGATCGCTCCGGATTGGGATATGGTGGTAGGCCACTGTGAGGTCCAAGGAAGCGAGGAACTCTTTCTTGTGTACTGCCACAGTCACCGTGCGCAGGGTCTCTGTTTGAAAAAGTGAGACTTTCAGATTGCGGTTCACCTGTTGGAGGTCCAGAATGGACCGAAATGTCTCCTCTATTTCTGGCACCACAAAGTACACGGAGTACCATCCTGCTCCTCATTCTGCCTCAGGAACTGTAAGATGGCCTGCAGGCTTATCAGACGGCGTAGCATGGTTTCCACCGCGGCTCTCTTGTCTAGGGAGAAACAGTGCGACACCAGAAAGTCGTCTCTGAGCAGGTGAGAAAATTCTAATGTGTAACCTAAGCGGATGACCTGCAGTACCCACTGGTTGGTCGTACTTCTTGCCCACTTCTCGTAGAATTGGGACACCTTCCCCTTACCGAAATCTCCGAGGAGTGGGAGCTCCTGATGTCATTGGAAGATTTTGCAGGCTGCAGTTCCCTGCCGGAACCTCCTCTCGCAGCTCGGTTGGGTCCCCGAAAGGACTGCTGACGTCCCAAGGAAGGCCTGGATCCAGAGGAAGCAGAGGAACCCCCTTCTTCCTGACTTAGACCTTCTGGAATCTCTGACCCAGGACCTTGGGGCAAAGGCTTTTCGAAAAGGCTTTCTATCCTCTGGGAGCCTATTCCCTCTGGAATCTCCCAGTGAGATTCCAGAGGGAATCCAGAGATTCCAGCTGGTCCAAGTCCTCGCCAAACAGGAGCTTCCCCCTGAAGGGAAGGTTATATAAGCGTGCTTTAGAAGAAGAGTCAGCCGACCAATTCCGGAGCCACAGCAAGCTTCGGGCCGCTACTGAAGAGGCCATGGAACGCGCTAAGTCCTTACGAGGTCAGACAGGGCATCCGCCTCCAGGTGTGCCTCCTGAGGTTGCTGGATCCAACCCAGACAGGTGCGCTGCATCATACTGGCACGTACAGCCGCACTGAGGCTCAAAGCTGAGACTTCAAAAAGGTGCTTCAGGTGGACTTCCAATTTTTTTTTGATCCTGGGCATCCTTCAGGGCTGCCGAACCTGCCACAGGAATGGTAGATTGCTCAATAACGGCAGAGACTGCCGCATCTACCTTGGGGGTCTGAAAGGACTGCCAATTCTCCTCTGACAGCGGATACAGCTTGGCCATGGCCCGTCCAACATTGAGGCCGGCAAGCAGGGCATCCCATTCCCTGCTGATAAGCTTCTGTATCTTCTTCGGAATTGGGAAAGCCGAGGGGGTTCCTCGCAGCCCATCCAGGACCGGGTTGACCCCTTCACTGTCCGAATCCTCCTGTGACAGTTTGAGCCCTAATTCCTCCAGCACCTGGGGAATAAGGGGCTTAAATAGCTGAACCACCTGAGGGTCATCCCTCCCCCAGGGACATCCAGCAACAACGGGTAGTCCCCCCCAGTCTCTGGGTCCGGATCAGGGTCAGAGTCACCTTGGGGTGTGGCTGCCATAGGGCCCGGAAAAGGCAGGACCCGAGTCTTTAGACGCTTGGCAGAGCCTCCAGCGGTGTCCTGGGACCTCCTCTTTGCAGCCTTCCTAGCCAGGAAGGCCTCATGCATTAGTAGCACAGACTCCGGGAAAAAAACCTCCGGGTTCCATATCCTCACTACTGGAATCCGAAGCTATATCCTTCAGGTCTCCCTGGCCCGGTTCCACCACTGCTAGGAAAAAGCGGGGATAGCGGAGAAAGCGGGGCGAGGACGGACGACACTTCCTTAGCCTTCTTCCCCTGGGTAACCTTCGACCCCGGGGGTATAGCAGTCGATCCTGCTCTTCCCAAGGGGTACATTCCTAGGCTTTCTGGGCTTCTGACCCTTGGCAGAAGAGCCCTCCCCCCCTGCAGCGCATGAGGCACAGAGAGAGTGAGCATCCAACTCTAAAACCAGGCCAGAGGCCCTACAAACCTTCACCAGGGCACGTTCAGACATGGCAGTCCTTCTCCCAGCACGACTGGGTTACCAGAAGGAAGAAATCTGATGGGCTGAGTCTAGCACAAAAAAACAAAATGGCTCCCAGCCTAGCCCAGGCCCAGCCGATTAAACTGCCCAGGCCCTCAGAATGCCTGCCCTGAGGCCAAAATATTCCCAGGAGCTACTTCCCCATCCAAGGATGCTCCAGAATTAGGATGCTCCTCCTCCCCCAGCAGAGCACTACCTGAAAAGGCAAGCCTCAGAGAAAAGCCCCTGCAGAGAAAAAAACTGAAGGCAAGAAAAAAAAATTTTTTTTCAACTCAGGAAGTAAGAACAAAAAAATCCCCACAGGGGTACTTTCCTTTAGGAGGCGCTGGAAGAGGGCTTCAGGAAGCGGAGGGAACCAGTCCCCTGGCTATCCAACTCCCCGGAATCCAAGGGCTTTACAGCCGGAGGTATCCAACCCCCTGTTCGCCCTGCTCCACCCAAGGGATGGCCCGCGATCGGTACCTCACACCTCGGGGAGCCCTGCCAAAACTCAGTCCAGAGCTGCAGGATGCACGACCACCATCTGCTGGAGACAGAGAAATACTGAGGCACTGCAGATGGCACTAGAGTTATATAGCCGGGCCTCAAAGTTTGTTCTCTGCCTCCATCTGCTGGTACGAGGATATAACCCACTGGTCTAGTCTGATCTGGGTATGTCCAGTAAAGAGTGCACTGGTCTATCGTGATGGATTCAAATGTCTTTGCCCCCTTTCTCCATTTATTTTAAAATTTGGAAGAGAGACCTGTGGGGCTTTCAGTACTGCCCTAGCTCTTCTTTTGAGTACTCTGCATGTCCATGTTGCCTGCTCCGTGGAGGTTAGTGTGCCACACAACATTTTTACTAATAGGTGTGTCCTGGGCTTCAAATGTCTGGGAAACACTGCCATAATACACAAATAGTAGCAACCTAAGAAAGGGCAGCACTGTAAATATAACTACAGACCCTAGAACACCAATACATCTCCTATTAGAAAAACAGAACAAGCCAGACTTGCACACTAGTAGGAACCCTCACATACAGTGCACACCCCAACCCTTACCCAGGCCCAGTGCTTCCATTAGGTAAACTAAGTGATCACTTAGCATGCCAAAATTTTGAGGTCAGCACAAGGCAGAGAGGGGCTGTGCCAGAGTCAATATCTCCAAAGGGAATGCTGTTCTGCAGCCACTGCCACCAGTAGGTGGAAATGCTGTGCTGGAGCTGCCGCCCATAGATAAGTTGGGGGTGAGGATGAATTTATTTATTTGATTTTTTTATATACCATTAGTCTGAAATACATTTGTAACGGTTTACAAAGAGATAAAACATGATTAACCAAAAGGCAGGCATTAAAGGCAGGCATTCCCAGCATCGGTCTTCCAGCTCTTCCTTTCGATCCCTCCACCATGTTATTATTATTATGTCAACTATTTTATGTTATCATTATGTTAACTACGATTATGTTATTATTGCTCTACACATTAGATAATTTTATATGTCATATTATTTGCATCCATTGAACCATCTACTTGTTAATCCCCCCTCTTGTTGTTACTGCTCCCCTTTCCCCCTGTTCGCTGTATTTCTCTTAGTTTCTTGTAAACCGATATGATGTACCCACGAATGTCGGTATAAAAAAGTTGTTAAATAAATAAAATAAAAATAAATAATTGCATCAGCGAAATAAAATACTCTAATATAATAATACAATACAAATAAAATAAAAGCAATAATATAAGGTTCACCTAGAACACCAAATACTTTTGCACTGGTCCTGCCCTTACCTAAACAAAATAAGAAACTGCAAATTAAAATAGAAAAATTCAGACAACTGAAATGGAAACCCCACAACGCTTGACTGCATGCAATGCACCACCAGAGAAAAAGAAAGGGAAATGCATTTCCTTCCAAAATCAGTAATATGAAAAAATATAAGAAATGCACATTCACAAAGCTGACATAGTCCATTCTCTAAACACTGAAAATATTTTTGTCTGGGTGTTTTATTTTTATGATTGGGTTGGCTCCGATCACAATTCAGTCTTTTCTACTCTACTTTCCATTTCTTCTCTCCTCCTTCCATTTCTTCCTTCCATCTTTCTCAGATATTGATCTTTCCCTTTTATCTTTTCTCTTCTTTGCCTTTCTATCCACTCATTGCTAAATTTCACCCATCTTCTCCCCCTTGAGCCCTCCAGTCCTGTCTCTCTTTTCATCTATCTTCCAACTTTCCATCTCCCATTCTCACCCACCTCCAGCCCTACCATTCCCCTCTCACGACTTCTCCAGCCTCAGGTTCCCCCCTCTTTCACCCATTCCCTAGACCCCCATTTCCACCACCTCTGTACTCACCCTCAGTCCTCATCTACCTTCCTGTGCCTCTCATCCCCTTATCAGTTCCTGCTCCTTCCCTGTCACTCATTCCCTCTCCGGCCTCCAGCCCATTCTTCTTCTCTTACTCCCCTACCTAATCTCCTATTATTCCACTTTCACCACCTTCCCAGCTCCATTCCCACTTTCTCTCACCCCCTTTCACAGACCCCCTTTCCTTTCACACCCCTCCACAGCACCTCCAATCCCTTCCCACTGCCTTTCACCCTCTCGCCAATCCTCCAGGTCATTCACATCACCTCTCACTCCCTTACCCTGGAGCTCCCTTTTCTTACCCCCATCTCACACCCTCACTCATACTTCCTCCACCCCAGTCAATCTAACATATCACTAGTAACCCTTACCACCACCACCCAATTCCCTGCTCGTCCCTACTCTCCACCATTCATAAATCCATGCTCTACCCTAAACTGTCAGAGTTCCAGCTCTGCCCCAATACTCAAATAACTGCTCTCCTGTAATCCCTGAATCCCATTCTTCCCTTGCTTTCTCCCCCCCCCCAGTCTCTGCCTCCTTCTCCTGGTCTCATCCTAGTCTCTGCCTCCAGTTTTTCCCTTGTAATACCCCCTCAGTCCCTGCTCCCTCCATCCGGTCCCTGCCACCCCTTTTCCCCTGCTCTATCCTCCTCCCTCAATCCATTTGAGTCCTCTCTCGCCCTCTGCCCCAACCGGCACCTCTACACTGTTTGGGAAGCAGCGTAAACACCAGCACTTCCTTCTACCCCCAGGGAAACATTCCCTTTGCTCTGTATCTACAGAGCCCTGCATGGTTCAAACATCAGCTGTTAAGAATTGCGTGAAGGAGTAGCCTAAGAACATAAGAACATGCCCTACTGGATCAGACCAAGGGTCCATCAAGCCCATCATCCAACAGTGGCCAATCAAAGCCATAAGAACCTGGTAAGTACCCAAAAACTAAGTCTATTCCATGTTACCGTTGCTAGTAATAGCAGTGGCTATTTTCTAAGTCAACTTGATTAATAGCAGGTAATGGATTTCTCCTCCAAGAACTTATCCAATCCTTTTTTTAAACACAGCTACACTAACTGCACTAACCACATCCTCTGGCAACAAATTCCAGAGCTTAATTGTGCGTTGAGTGAAAAAGAACTTTCTCCGATTAGTTTTAAATGTGCCACATGCTAACTTCATGGAGTGCCCCCTAGTCTTTCTATTATCCGAAAGAGTAAATAACCAATTCACATCTACCCGTTCTAGACCTCTAGACCCTATAGAGCAGCAGGCTATAAACCAGAGTTCAAATTCCACTGCTGCTCCTTGTGAGCCTGGGCAAGTCACTTTACTTCCAATGCCTCAGGAACAAATTTAGGGCCTGATTTACTAAGACCTTTCTCTCATTCTGTGTCTATGGGGAAAAATGTTTAGTAAGTGAGGCCCTTAGACCAGGGCTTCCCAAACCCGTCCTGGGGATCCCACTTCCATAGACTGTAAGCTCTCTGGGTATAAGGAAATTCCTACAGTACCAGAGTAAAATCTGCTTTGAAGTGCCAAAAAGCAGAATATAAAATAAAAAACGGCAAAGTGCACAGGGCCGCAGAGTTCTAACAGCTGATGTTTGAACCATGCTGGGATCCATAGATACAGAGCCCCATGGTTCAGTGATTGTTTCACCACAAAGGAGGTGATGCTGGAGTTTTAAGCTGTAGCCTGACCAGTTTAGAGGTGCTAGCTGACTCATATTACGGTGACAAGTGATTTTTTTTTTTTTTTGGGGGGGGGGGGGGGGGGGGTTACTTGCTACCCCATAGCAATGCCCGACTAACTGGTTGTCATATGACAGTGTAATCTTACTACAGTCCATTAACCACATTCTGAAGACTATACCAGCATTGAAAACTCCTTGGTGCATGGCTCCTGGATTCACACTAACAGCATGCTACAGTGATCAGACTAAGAATAATGGTGAGGTCTATTAAAACAGGGGAAAATCTCCAAGTAGTAGCAAATGAAGGCTCAGGAAGAACGGATCCCAGCCCTGGTTCAAAATGAATGGGAAAAAGAAAGGAGGAATTACCAGGTCCCCCCCCCAAAAAAAAAAATTGTGTGCAAACCTGTCTTCATGACCCCACAGCTAGTCAGGCTTTCAGAGTATCCATACTCTTTGCATACATTAGAGAGACAGTTCATAGATATTCATTGTGGATATCCTGAAAACCCAACTAACTCTGGGGTCACAGGCATACCTGGGAACACTCCGGCTCTGCCCCAGATTCTGGGATCCGGCGTGAATAGCCAAGTCTCCAGGCAAACATTGGAAAATCCTGGGTGCTTGTGCTGAATCAGTCTGTGTGTGTCCTGCAAGAGAAGTCCTGTCAGTCCATGAGGGCCCCAAAGGTTGGAAGTAGGAGTCCTGTTAGCCCATGTGGACCCAGCGGAAGTAACATGGTGTCAGCTCATTATGGCTGGAAGCAATTTTAGCAGCCCACGTCGGCCCAAAGGAGCCAGCCGCTGTGGCTGAAAAGGTGGAAGGGCTAGAGCCTAGAGGCAGGAAAGGTCAGGTCTGCAAAGAGAGGAGAAAGACTCCACTCTCATGGCAACCAAATAAAGTTTGCAGGTAGGAATCTGGAGGAGCCAGAAATTAGCCTTGACCCACTGCATCTTGGGATGTCATTTCTGCTTTTCTTACATCAGTTCTAACTCCTATGTGAACAAAAGGAGCAAAATCATGCTTAGCTGAAGCTGTTTTTCACAGCCTGGATTCAGCTGAAAATTCTAGCTAGCCCAATCCCGGCTGTGTCTCCTCTGAGGAGCCTTGCCTGCTAGCTTTTTTTTTTTTTTTTAATTTAAAGACACTACCGGCTTGAAGGTAGGCTACACCAATTGCTCTTCAGAATGGGATGGGGGTGGAGGGACCGGACCATCTGTGTCACCCCAACTGCCTCACAAATGGAGAGAGTACAGTGGGCTTCCCAGCCCAGCTCCCGCAGCACCTACTACCTGGGGGGAGGGATGGTCCCACTGGAACCTACCGACCCCCTGGGTGGAAGCTGTTCCTGCTCTAATTCCAAGACTGTTCTGGGTTTTTTTTTAAACCCGAACCGGTTCAAGACCACAGGTTTTGCACCACCTCCATCTGCTAGAGACAGAGAAATACTGAGGAGACGCAGGTAGCACTTAGCCTTAAGAGGGGCACTCTCGAAGTTTTTCTCTGTCTCCATCTGCTGGAAGGGAGGCAAAACCCAGCTGTCCTGGACTGATCCAGGTACGTACAGGTAAAAGATTATTCATTATTTCAACTTAAGGCAGGAAAGGAAAATAAAAAAAAATGAGGATTAACCAGATTGTGCGGGCAAAAGGCTAACCCCCCTTCCCCATAGACAACTTTAGAAAGAAATGAAAAATGAGAGAATCCACACACTGGAGTTTGAACATTGAGGGGGGGGGGGGGGGGAAGATGCACCCCCTCCCCACTAATCCACACCAATCTCAGGCTGGACATATATTAAAAGTGTGCTTATTAGTGGATTAGCAGGTCACTATGAGTTTGACCTCAGTTTACCACAATGATGTTTTGTTTTTTTTTACTGACCAGTACCTCTCATTTAACAGGCAATCATCTGTACCATTTCCCCATTGTTACAATTTCCCTGCCCTTTCAGTGCTCTGTGGGTAATTTTGCCAGAATGTTCTGCTAGAAACTATTTGGCTCCCCCCAACCCAGTCTTCGAGCCTCATCGAACAGGTCTTGCTTTCAGGATACCTACAAAAAAATATGCACGAGCTATGTTGGCATCATTGAAGACCGCAAATAAAAACTCATTGAATGCGTATCCATGATGGATAGCCTGAGAACAAGACCTGTTAAATTAGGCTTAAGGACCGGCTTGGGGACATGGGATTAAAAAAAAAACACAAAACAAAAAACTCTCCTCTCTCATCTTGAGCCAATACGGCTGTTGCCTCGTATGAAGAGTTATGAAAGAAAATGAAGAACCAGTTATTTTTAGGAGCGAGACTACCTGCAAGTTCTCATGAGCCTCCTCGCTGACGGAGATCCGACCCCCTTGCCAGTCTGACACGAGGGAGGCAGCCATGGCAGGCGGTAGGAAGCAGCTGCAGCACTGGTCGCATGGGGCTGGAGTGGGAGAGCACTGGCACACGCAGATCAGACTTTCTTCGGGATAGGTGTTTTCATCCGGCGTAGCTGGCCTCAGGCCCCACTCCTATTACACATGGCTCTCCTCAGGAGTCATCCTGCATAGCCTCTCTCTCTCTCTCTTTCCTAGCTGTGTTCCAAACTCCTTTCCATTTGTTTCTCATCAGAAAGGTGACCTACTCAAGCCTTTTCCTGCTTTTCACCTATTTATTGACAAATGCACACCCCTTACACTAGCTGGTGGGGGATGGATCAGTCATTACTTCCCAAGTTTTGATTTTGCAATTTAAATCCGCTTTCTGATCTTTCCCAGGTTCAAGTCTCTATTTCTGTGTAAGCAAATACCCTAGTTGGCACTAGAACGAGCCATGCTCTGCTACAGCCATCATCGGTTCTATGAACCATCCAAAAAAAAAAAAAAAAAAAAAAATTCCTCCTCCTTTTGGATTTGCCCAAAGCTCTGTACTCAACCAGAGCTATTTCTTACCACTGGAGAGATTAATAGATATTCCTCACTCTAACAATTGCTCAAATGCTGAGCATACAAGCACAAAGTTAACATGTTTATTAATTTATTCATATTTGCTTACTCAATTACAACACACAAACAGGTGAATTTTCAAATGAATTACGCATGTAAATGTAACATACTATTGCAGCAATTTTCAAAAGCCATTTATCCGCATTAAGTGCGCTTAACACGGGTAAAACCTATTGACAATTCAATGGCCTAGATTGTAGCAATTTTGAAAAACCCACTTACATGGGTATAGTGCATTTACACGTGTAAAACCCAGTTTCAAGCGTGTAAATGCTTTTGAAAAATCAGGCCCAATGTATTTAAAAGTTTCAGGAGTTCAGGTTCCTGTTCAGGCACCATTGAGAAGAAACATCACAACTGAAATCAGAACCAGCAATTTTCTGGTCTAGAACCTTTAGTTCAACCCAACAGCCAAAAGGAGGCCTTCGTGTTGGTGAAATTATATAATCATTGCTAGATTTAGTGGTGGGAGGTAACTATTACAAATAAAGAGATGGGAACTCATTGCACCGTTGGGACTGGAAAGATTGAGAAGTACTGGACTGGGCTGTAATTGCAAAAGGGAACCCCAGCATACTGCAATGCTAACACCTTAGGCCGTGAGTCAATAAGAGCTCTACTAGCCACATACACGCTAAGCACTGCAGCTGAAGGATATTATAATATTCTCTAGATCACAGAAGACAAGGTTTGCCGCTATGTGCTACAGCTAAGCCTCTTTAAGGGCTTAGAGTCTCCTGTGTTTGTGCCTGTTTTTTTAACCAGATCTATGGCCCGCTCCCCTCCCCCAAAATCTGAATATTCATATCAAATGTAGGGAAATAAATTAAGCACACACAGATTTCAGAGATGCATTTAAATATATATTTTTTCTTTCTATTTGATCACCAGTTGGGAGTTTAACATGTACATTTTTTTTTTATTCAAAAAGACATACTCTCTCCTGAAATTAAGGTGTTTGCTTTAAAAAATTATTTTTGTTTTTAAAATTTCTGCTAACAAAAGAAAAAAAAAAACCAAACAAAATTTAAAAGGTGCATTCTGTTAGGAGCACAAGGGGGTGAGGGGGAGGGGGTGTCCGCCTGTGCCACTGCCAACCCTCTCCATAAGAGCGCATAATTACACATTAAAGTGTGTACATATGAAGGCTGGCATCTCCCTACCCACCTCGTCCATGTTTCAAGTTTACTTTTAAAATTTTTTTTGCAATATTTGTTTGAAAATGGAGGCAGTGATGGGGAACGAGGGGAAAGCAAAGGGATCCATAAGCGGCACTGGAGGTCTAGTTTTAACCTTTTCCATCGGTGGACTCGGAATACATGACGACTCTTGCTGGATCTGGGGAGAAGAATGGAGGGAGAAAAGCAGGGTAAGTAGAAAGAGCAGAAAGGTCCATTAACAGCGCTCCCATTTCACCAGGAAATCCCTTCCTGTACTATGTACTCTCTCACCCACAGGCTAGTCTAAATTGCTTCCCACCCACAGCCAGCACGACACTCTCCCCAGCCAGAGAACCACACCAAGAGTTAATGCCTCTCCTCCTCCTTAAAAAGGGATTCTCACAAACCCACAGCCAGCTCAGTCCTTCCTATAGCTATGGCCCCTAGCTTAACTACCTTCACTACAGAGTACTTCTTTCAGACAATTCTATACCAGTGGTTGCGGCATTTCCACTTATTACGGTTTCCTATAAGTAGCACTGTGAGAGATTCTTTTATGGAATCTATGCAGATTGTGCATAAGAGTTGTGTAGACAGATTTCAGTCAACAATGCATGCGACAGCTTCATGCTGAACTTTTATCGAGCTGTCCACGCAAAGTGCTACAGAAGTAGAACTCTCATTTTCCGTTTTTAAATTTTATTTAGTCTGGTATTTCAATGTTAGAACCAAAAAAAAAAAAAAAAAGAGTGAGAAAGTGACTTCTGATTTTTCTCCTGTCATTTTTCCACCAATTTATTTTTTGTTCTAAGAAGAACCCTTACCCATAACAGAGCTAGGTATGGTCTACAAGCAGTGCCCAATACTCCCTCAGAGGTCCTATATATGGTAAGAATAAGGAGGCAATTTAGACTAGCCTGTGTAGTTAAAGTACACATGCCCTTTTACAAAGTGCACTTTGTTGCTAATTTTCCAGGAGAAACTACCCTGGGTGTTCTTCTTTGAAAATTAGGTTGCTTAAAGAAGTATCTGGGTACTTGCTATTTGTGCAGATGGCAGAGGGAGGTAAAACAGCACACATTCTTTTGAAAATCCATGTGCATGAGCCACTTTTCCTCCCCCAACTTTACCGCACTCCCAGAGCACCTTATAACCCAGCTAAAAGCACAAGCACTAAGGAAGCCCACTTATTCTTAAACCAGACAGGAGGGCTTCTTTCATACAGGCCAATTTACCCAGGTAAATGGCTAAAATAATTGCCCTCTAAAGCAAGCAGCATTGTACAGCTTAACTTTACCTAATTTGTGCAAATTCCATAGCCGATCCCATTCTAGAAAAGAGAAAAAATAATTAGCATTTACATTATAACACTGAAAATGTTTCAACAATTTTCTTTTCTATTCAGTTATTGCCAATGCACTTCAGTCCTAGCTTGCAACACCGACTGCTATTCCAGCAGGAATATTTTCCTTAACACTAACTTACCTTGCATGTGGTACCACACTGCTGCTTCCCAGTCCTTCACACTTCCCGATTCCCAGCATGCTTGGTGCTCCCTCTCTTCTGCTATCTCCAGGACATTTGTGAGGACGAGGGGAGGTGCCTCGGCTGTAGACACCACTTGCCCAGCATTTGGGTCATTGATAAAGGAAAGCCCCCACTCATTCTGAAAAATGGCACCCAGGTGCTCTTTAGACTGGGAATGTGCACAGGTTGGAGAGCCAGGGGCACAGTGTCCATTCTCGCAGGTCAGCGAGGAGTCCAAAGAATGTGATTGTGGCTCTGGGGTTCCAGGGGGTGTGGGAACAGCCACAGCAGGACGAAAAACAGTAGTAGTGATAGCAGCTGTGCCATTCCGATATGGGTCATTTTGGCTGGTGGACAGCACACAATTGGGCAAACTGTTGGTAGTCTTCACTGCAGAGGCAGGCACCATGGTGGTCTTGGCTGCTGGAGACACAGCAGGCTCTGGGGCTCTCTTCTCTAGGTTTTCTTTCACCTTGCTAGCATAGCTGATCTTCGGCAAGGTGCGGGCAGTACTGCTGTCCACTGGGAAGACCGGAGGTTGCTTGAAGAGTGACCAGGTCTCCTCTCTCCCAGCTGTAGAAGGGGCTGACTTCCCTTCGACCTCTTCACGCAGCTGAGGGGGATCTACAACTTCTGGTGCCCCATGTGGGGAGGCAGGACAGCCCCCAGTTTTCACACTACCAGTACGAACAGGTCGGCGCTCAGGGGAGTTGCCCTTCAGTTCCTCAGAAGACCCCAAAGGGTCCTTGCTCTTCTGCACCCGTGTATAGCCCCGGCTCTCAGCACCGATGCCACTTGACTGCTGAGGCCGATACCCATTGATTGCACTATTCTGCCGAGGACCCCAGTCCCTCCTGAACTTCCTCTCAAAGTCCCTGAAGTTCCTCCTGAAGCCTGGCTGAAAGGGCCCTGAGCGGTCAGTGTAGTGTGACTGGTGCCGGTGGTAACTATAATGGTGAGATGGAGGTCTCTGTGTTTGACGGGGGCCTGTGGTCTCCCGCTCTGAGATCTGTAGATTACGGATGTTTAGGCTGTTGGATGGACTCAGCGGGGTGCTCTCCTCACTCCGACTGGACACCGCTTCAATCTCTGGGTCAGGACCGCACCCTTTAGTGTCCCAGGACCCTGAGGAGGAGGAAGAAAACTGAATTCACTGACAACTCAGAGAATTATTCCTAAATCCAGTTGGTTAACATGGTACGGTGCAATTTCTCAGTGGACAGAAGCCCTCAGCTTTAAATACATCAGAAAAAAAATCCCACAATACTACTAAAAATTAAAAGCTAGTTATAACTATATCCTGAAATCACCTTTTTTTTAAAAATATTAATTGCTGATTTTTAGAAGGTTAGAGCAGGACTGAAAAAAAAAAAAATCACAGGCACACTGGACAACCTATGTACCTTAAAAAATTCAGCAGCTCACACTGGCCTGGAGAGAAGTCAGGTCAGGTCCAAAAGAGGAGAGGATGGGAATGGAAGAGGACAGTAGAAAATGGATCAAAAAAAAAGAAAAAAAAAAAGACAAATTATACTAACAAAAAGGAAAAAAATAGATTCATTTTTTCCCATGGTTCTTAATTTAAGCTGGCACCCAAGTTTTCTAAAAATATTTTCCATCATCAGGGTAGAAGACTGGCAGATATTCCAAATTAGATTTGAGGGAGATAGACTCAGGAGTAATATAAAGAAGCATTTTGTGATCAGACTGCTGCCTCCCCCAGCAGACACAGAATTGATATCAGTATTAGAGAAAAGCAAGGAACAGGCACAGAGGATTCTCAGCAGTGGAGAAGCAAGGAGGTAAAATCAAAGACTGAACATGGGACTTCAGTGTCATTGCTGGTAGGGAGAACAGAATTATGCACAGGGCTGGATGATTTTTCTGCCATAAGTTTTGATATTCCATAAAAGTACAGTTGCATTTTAACTTCCACCTCCAATATACTCTTGCTAGATAGTCTGTGAGGCCATGGCCCTCCCTTCCTCCCTCTTCTTCCAGTTAAAGTAAAATGCCCCATCACCTCGTGCTTCTCTAAGAAAAGGATCTTAACCACCAACTAAACAGCTAGCTACAGGAATTATAACATTTTCATCAATACACCAAGGATGGGAGCCAACTAAACTTCCTACAGGGGGGGAAAAGGGTACCGTAATACGAGTTTAGTATATGTGACTAAATTTTAATACCAGAAGCCCTATTTTAAAACACCTTTTTTTTGTGGGCGGAGACTGTGCTTGGGAGCATATTAAGCTGAATTTACATTCTGGAAATTTTGTTTCAAGGAATTTTATTCTACTACTATTTTATCCCCATATAAAAATTCCTAACAATCTATCCTATATCTTTCTTCTCCCCATTTGCAGGGAAATTCCCTATAAAAGTCTTTCAAACATCACATGTAGTTTATTCCAATATAAGTAGGGCAATATTAGTGAATGGGGCAGGGACATGAAAACCCTCCTCTTCAGGTTTCTTCTTGTACGGTCAAGGAACACTCAAATCTCCTATCCATTGTACAAACACTGTCTGAAAAGATTTACAATTAATATACATTTTGGTCAGTTCTAACCCAATAATTCTCTCAGTTCAATCAACAATCCCACAACGTATCTACTTTTAGGGTCTCCTCAGGATGTCCCCCTCCCCCTTTCCACAAGCCCCATACCTGATTTGGTCCTGATACGATCCTTCAGCGGCTCAATTTCTGCCTCTCCCTTGTAACACTTCTCCTTCCTGCGACTTGGCCACAGCTCCTGGGGGTTCATATTCTCATCACTGGCAACACTACCCTTCTGCATAATCTATTTTCTATTTTCAATGAATGTTTCCACAGATATTTAAAAATGAAAAATAAATACAATACACTTAGAAAGAAGATTCCTTAATGTTAATTTAGTGAGAAAAAAAAGTCTTTTTAAATGGGAAAAGAAGTTAATGTGCTTTTACAGACAGGATCAGCTTTTGCTTTTCAAAGGTTACTTGGGTAGAGGATTTTGTTCCTTGGCTTGGAGGGTACGAGAGTTGCTGCTGCTTTTCCTCTTTTTTTTTTCTTGAGTGTTGGGGCTGATGCACCAAAATAGTGTGTAACCTACGAACACCTGCAGGAGGCACACACAAAGCAACACAAGATTACACAATGTAACCAATTCTACAAGGCCTGAAAGACACCCGCCATAGCTTCCCAATTATAAGATACCTTCCCGTAACTCCCTAATTTCTGAAAACATCTATTTTAATGGCCCAGACCCGAAGGAGACACTCACTATAACCAACTAGGCCTCGAAGGGTATCCCCCCGCCCAACAGCTCACCAAGCCAGAGGTATCCCAGGAAACTCCCCAGAAGAGAAAGCGACAAGCCTCGTAAGTCGCAAAGCCTAAAGTACACCAGCCATTTCTGTAAAAGCCATTCTCTAAGTTGCCAGGCCTGAGGTACATCAGGTAACTCCCAAGAACTGAAAAAGCCACTCCCTGTAATTCACTGGGCCTGAGATATCCCAGGACTGAAAGAAACACTCGGTATAACTCACGCGATTTAGCTGGACGCGGGGAACTGCTTGAGCAGCACGGAGAAGCCCCCAGGAAGCAGTAACCTTGCAGATCTCGGCGGCGGCAGCAGTCAGAAAGAGGATCTGATCAGCCCAAACTCGGAGCATGTGACTGCTCCAGAGAATGGAGTCCGACGTAAACGCAGCCTCACCATCCACAGGAAGCAGATTCGCCAGAAGAAAGAAGCAGTTGATGAGACGTCATGAGAGGGGGAGCAGCCATTCGAATCGCGGTCGTGCGAAGGCGGCGGGCCGGATGCAGACACAGCCGGGGGAGGAGTCAGAGGACGTGCGGGGCCTGCCATGACATAGGAAGCATGTTTGCTAAAGCGATTTTAGGGAGACAAAAGGAGCAGAGTTTGAGATGCGCAAGGACACCATAGCGTCGCTTTCCCCCCTAAAAAGAAAAGTCACAGAAACAGTATTTAAGTTGAAACTATTGTTGCTGGGAGGGTTCTGTGACAACATAATTTTATTAAGTATATCCAAATAATTAAAAACTGTGCACGCTATTTAAAAGTCTGCATGTTTTGTCAAAAATCACAATACAATCAATCTTTAATATTTTTAAAACTACAACACAGAAAAAAAAGAGTTAATATTTAAACACAATGTTTACTTTTATGACAATTCCCCCAGCAATACTGTAAAGGTACCGCATAAAGCAATGGCCTATTCTTTCTCCTCTGCTCATCCCCACCTCTCTAGTTTACTCCCCGCTTAACCTCCCAGCTTGCTCAACCACAATCTCTCCCCCGTGGGTCCTCCCCCACTCAATATTCCTTTCCCCCGCCCCAGTCTAACTCTCTGCTTTCTTCCTTTTGCTTGTCCCCATCACTCTCCTTGCCTTTCCCCATTATTCTCTTCCCCAGCCCATCCTGCCACCCCAATGATCACCACCCTCTCATTCTCTGAGCCTACATAAGAAGTTGCCATACTGGTTTATATCGTGGGTCCATCAAACCCAGCATCCTGGCCAATCCAGATTACAAGTACCTGGTAAATACCCAAACATTAAATAGATCCCATGCTACTGATGCCAATAATAGCAGTGGATATTCCCTAAGTCACCTTAATAAATAGCAGTTTATGGACTTTCCTCCAGAAACGTATCCAAACCTTTTTTAAATCCAGCTACCTTAACTTCCCTAACCACAATCTCTGGCAACAAATTTCAGAGCTTAACCATGTGTTGAGTGAAAAAGAATTTTCTCCAATTTGTTTTAAATGTGCTACTTGCTAACTTCATGGAGTGCCCCTAGTCCTTCAATTATCTGAAAGAATAAATAACTGATTACCCATTCTAGTTGCCTCATGATTTTATAGATTTCTATCATATCCCCTTCAGCCATCTCCTTTCCAAGCTGAACAGCCCTAACCTCTTAAGCCTTTCCTCATAGGGGAACCGTTCCATCTCCTTTATCATTTTGGTAGCCCTTCTCTGTACCTTCTCCAGTGCAACCATATCTTTTTTTGAGATGCAGCGACTAGAATTGCACATAGTATTAAATGTACAGTCTCCCCATTGAGTGATACAGAGGCATTTGACATTCTCAGTTTTATTCACCATTCTCTTCCTAATATACTAGTTTTGGAGATGGTTTTCAAGGGTGATGAGTCAGACAAACTGAACCAAATCACTGTGAACCTGGAAGATGTCATAGGCCAGAATGACAAACTAAAGAGTAGCAAATCACCTGGACTGGATGGTATGCATCCTAGGGTACTGAAGGAACTCAAACATGAAGTTTCTGATCTATTAGTTAAAATTTGTAACCTATCATTAATATCATCCATTGTACCTGAAGACTGGCCAATGTAACCCCAATATTTAAAAAGGGCTCCAGGGGCAATCTGGGAAACTATAGACCAGTGAGCCTGACTTCAGTGCCAGGAAAAATAGTGGAAACTATTCTAAAGATCAAAATCGTAGAGCATATAGAAAGACATGGTTTAATGGATCACAGTCAACATGGATTTACCCAAGGGAAGTCTTGCCTAACAAATCTGCTTCATTTTTTTGAAGGGGTTAATAAACATGTGGATAAAGGTGAACCAGTAGATGTAGTGTATTTGGATTTTCAGAAGGCGTTTGACAAAGTCCCTCATGAGAGGGTTCTAAGAAAACTAAAAAGTCATAGGATAGGAGGCGATGTCCTTTCGTGGATTACAAACTGGTTAAAAGACAGGAAACAGATGCAATTTTCTCAGTGGAAAAGGGCAAACAGTGGAGTGCCTCAGGATCTGTACTTGGACCGGTGCTTTTCAATATATTTATAAATGATCTGGAAAGGAATACGACGAGTGAGGTTATCAAATTTGCAGATGATACACAATTATTCAGAGTAGTTAAATCACAAGCGGATTGTGATACATTACAGGAGGACCTTACAAGACTGGTGTTGCGTCCGTCAGGCTCAGGTGACTTCGCCCGACATGCCTCACCTTTCTCTCAGCTTTCTCCACCAGCCTTGGGAGTATTTATTTATTTATTTATTTATTTATTATGTTTTGTATACCTTCATTCGGTTTCGCCATCATAACGGTTTACAGTAATCATAATAGATGGACAGAGTAACATCAGGGATTCTACAAAGATTATTATAGTTGAAAAACGAGTTAGGTAACAATGGAAGAAATAACAGGGAGGGTGTTAGTTATTAAAAATGGAAAAAGTTCTTGAGAGGCGTATCATGGATTTCGTGGTTTTGCTGAGATTTCATGTGTGGACAGATGGTATCTCTGATTTCTTGGTGTTGAAGTGGGTGGGAGTCTGTTGGTATTGATGATTGAGAGCGTCTGAGTAGGCTCTGGTAAACAACCAGGTTTTTAACTCTTTTTTAAATGTCTTGGTGTCTGATTGAATTCTTAGATTGAAAGGTAAGGAGTTCCATAGAGAGCGGCTGGCGATGGATATAGCTCTCTCACTGGTTTTTAATAGATGTGTGGTTTTTGCATGAGGGATTTTGAGGAGGCCTTTATTCATTGAGTGAAGGTTCTTTTTTGGAGCATGTAATTCAGTGTGTTTGGTTAGCCAGTAGTTTTGTTGTCCTGTGATTATTTTGTGGAGGATTGTTATAATTTTGTAGTCTATTCTGTATTTTATTGGGAGCCAGTGTAAAGAGATGAGGGTTGGTGTAATATGTTCTTGTTTCTTGGTTCCTGTAAGAATTCTGGTGGCTGTGTTTTGCAGAATTTGGAGTGGACGGATGGTAGCAAGAGGGAGGCCAAGGAGTAGGGCATTGCAGTAGTCTAAGCTTGAAAATAAGAGAAGTTGCAGGACTGTTCTGAAATCATTCTTTGTGAGGAAAGGCTTAAGATGTCTGAGAGTCAGTAATTTGTGATAACCTTCTTTAATTTTATTTGTAATGTGGAATTTGAATGATAATTCTTTGTCTATGGTAATTCCAAGGTTTCTGGCATGGTCAACAGGAGAGATTATTGTTTTTGAGTTTTCTGTTTTTAGTGGTTGCATGGGTGAGTCGTTAACTTTTTTGTCAAGGATGATTAATTCCGTTTTCTCGATGTTTTTTATGAGTTTTAGGGTGGAAAGACATCGTTTGATTTCTACGAGATAGTAGGTTATTCTCTCGTAGGTTTCTTCAAGTGTATTCTGTATTGGAACCAGTATTTGAATGTCATCAGCGTATAGGAAATGAGTCAGACCTAGGCAATCCAGTGTGTGACAGATTGGTAGGAGATAGATGTTAAAAAGTGTAGCTGACAGGGCAGATCCTTGTGGGACTCCTGTATTTAGGTTCACTTTATTTCATAGGTTGTTGTTGAATATTACTTGGAAACTTCTTTGAGATAAATAGGAGGTGAACCATTTTAGTATAGTGCCCATTGCTCCTATTTCGGATAGTCTGTCGAGTAAGATGGAATGGTTGACTGTGTCGAAGGCGGCTGACAAATCTAGGAGTAATAAAATGTAGCTTAGTCCTTTGTCGAATCCTCGAAGAACTGTGTCGTTTAGTGATAAGAGTAATGCTCTGTGCTTAAATTTTTCCTGAATCCAAATTGGGCGGGGTGAAGTATGTTGTTCATTTCTAAGTAGTCTGAGAGTTGGGAGTGGACGATTTTTTCTATGATTTTTGCATGAAAGGTAAGTTAGATATGGGTCTGTAGTTTTGGATGTTTTCCGGGTCTAGGTTATTCTTTTTTATTAATGGTTTAATGATTGCTGATTTTAAGCATTCAGGGTATTTCCCTTCGGTTAGTGAGAGGTTAACTATGTCCATTATTGTTTTAATTACTTGGTTGTCGAGCAGTTTAATAGTTTTTATGGGGATGCTGTCGATGGGATGATTGGCTGTATTCATTTTTTTGATTATTTTTTGGATTTCCAGAGAGGAGGCAGAATCGAATTCATGCCAGGTTGTTGTTATTTTCAGAGATGGTATTGGAGTTTGGGTGTGTGTGATGGTGTTGTTGGAGTTGTTTATTAATTTTCTGATTTTTTCAGTGAAATATTCTGCAAAATCGTTGCTTTTATTTGTGCTGGGAGGTGTTCTTGTTTCATTAGGTGATTTGGTAAGGTTTTGTACGATGGTGAAAAGCATTCTGGGGTTCTGTTAGTATTTAATTATTTTGTTTGAGTAGAAGTCTTTCTTTGCATTGTGGATACGTTTTTTGTAATTTGCTAATTGCGAGCAGTATGCATAGAGTAATGGGACAGTTTTTTTCTTGCGCCAGCATCTCTCCTTTTTTCAGAGTTCCCGTTTAGCTGATCTTATGCTGTCATTGTACCGTTGATTGTGGTGTTTTGGATTTTTTATTGTTTTTATGATGATTGGGTTTGTTTTATCAGCTATGGCTTTGGTAATGTTGAGCCATGAGGTTGTGGCTGTTTCTGCGTTTGTTAAGTCAATGATCTTGAGCTCTTCTTGGAGATTTTTTTTGCAGTGTCTCGCTATCAAAGGGAGGGCGGTATGAGATAGTTCTTATGTTGTTTTCTATTCTGGTGGGTATACCATAGTGAGTCAGGGTGGTATGGATGAGGAAGTGGTCTGACCAGGGGATTTCTGTTATTTCAGTTTGGTATGAATTCCAGGTGTCCGTGTTGATAAAACTAGGTCAAGGATGTGTCCTGCTTTGTGAGTTGGTCGATTGATTATTTGTTCTACTCCCATTGTTGCTAGAGCATCTGTGATAGTTTTGCATGTGGAAGAGAGGGGGCGTGTGTCCATATGTAAGTTAAAATCACCCAAGATAATAATTGGCTTATTGAGTGTTAAGTTGGCGACCATGAATTCTATGACTGGGGAGCAGTTTCGTTGTAAGGCTGCTGGAGGACAGTATACTAAATAGATTTGTAAGTTTGAGGAGTCGAACAGTGCTATTTCGAAAAAGGGGCATATCTTAGTTGTTATACGTTTTATCTGCATGCTTTTTTTGATGATTAGCATGAGACCTCCGCCTTTTTTCTTTGGTCTAGGGATTGAGAATGATCTGTATGATGGGTCTTCTATTTGATTAATTAAAATGTTGTCACAGTCTTTTATCCAGGTTTCGGTGATTGCTATGAAATCTGGTTTGGTATCCATGAGTAAGTCTGTGAGAATGGGCATTTTTTAAACTATGAATTGTGCATTAACAAGAAGGAAAGATAGCAGCATGCTATCGCACGGCGAGCAATACCTGCAGATCGCCCGTTTTTGTTGGGCTGGTTGCCTCCTGTGATGTCACCAGGGGCAGGCCTTTGGGTCCTGGGGGCTCCGATAGCCGCTGGGTCACTTTGGGAGAATCGCCTTTGGGCCTCGCTGTTCGAGGCAGCAGGTCTCCTGGGGATGAGGGCCCGATGGTCCTGCCACTGAGTCCTCTGATGGTGTCTGTGGCACCTTGCCGCACCCTCCGGCTTCCCCGGAGCGGCTCTGGCGCGGCGTTTGGCCATCTTGACCCGAGGTCTCCTAGGGCGTGTGCGCATGCACATCCCTACCTTTGTAGCAGTGTTGGCGTGAACCTCGGGGGCGTCCCCCTCGAGTAACGTCACTGCTTCCGCATATTTAAGGTTGCCCATTTGCTGACTCTCGCCGAGTTAGCAAGGATCAGTATGCCCCGGTCTGAAGCTACTCTGCCACTTCTACGGAGAATAGAACTCCATCGCGGTCTGGTCATTCTCATGGCCCCCAAATGGCCCCAACGGCCGTGGTTCGTGGATCTGGTGAATCTCACTGTGGACGGACCTCTTCGTCTCGGTCCCATCTTCTGCGGCAGGGTCCCGTAGTTTTCGACCAGGCGTATCGCTTCTGTCTAGCGTCATGGCTTTTGAATGGAGACGTTTGAGACAAAGAGGATATAAGGATGAAGTTATTGCCACACTCCTCAGGTCTCGCAAACAGTTGACATCGCTTACCTATGTCCGGGTCTGGAAGGTTTTTGAAAACGTCTGCGAGGAGTTGGGTGTTTCGGCACATTCGCCTTCGGTTGCGGTTATTCTCACTTTTCTTCAGAGTGGTCTCTCCAAGGGTCTTTCGGTTAGCTCCCTGCGAGTTCAGGTTTCGGCTCTTGGTTCCCTCCTGGGCTCTATCGAAGGTCGGGCAGTCGCCTCTCACCCGGATGCTGTACGTTTTCTCAGGGGCACCAAGCACCTGAAACCGCCTGTCCAGTCTATTTGTCCTTCGTGGAGTTTAAACTTGGTTCTTCGAGCTCTTTGTTCGGCACCATTCGAGCCTCTCCGTCGAGCCACTGTCAAAGACTTGACTCTCAAGACTGTTTTCTTGGTCGCTATTTGCTCTGCCAGGAAGGTGTCTGAGCTTCAAGCTCTATCCTGTAGAGACCCTTTCTTGCGTTTTTCGGACTCGGGCGTCTCTCTCAAGACCGTACCTTCTTTCTTACCTAAGGTTGTTTCGTCCTTTCATGTTAACCAGTCTGTGGAACTTCCTGCCTTTTTGCCAGAGGATATTGCGGGGTCTGGTAATAGTGATCTTCGTCGTCTCGATGTCAAATGAGTCTTATTGCATTATCTTGAGGTCACTAATGATTTTCGGGTTTCTGATCATCTTTTTGTCCTGTGGAGTGGACCCAACAGGGGGAAGCAAGCTTCTAAGGCTATGATCACTCGCTGGTTGAAGGAGGCGATTTCTTCGGCCTACATTTGCAAGGGCCGAGCAGTTCCTGAAGGCCTAAAAGCTCATTCTTTACGTTCTCAAGCGGCTTCTTGGGCGGAGTCTCAATCAGTGTTGCCGTAAGAAATATGTAGGGCGGCTACATGGAAGTCTCTTCATACTTTTGCTCATCACTACTGACTCGATGTTCAGGCTCCAGCCTTTGGTTCCTTTGGTCGGTAGGTGCTTCGAGTGGGACTGTCTGGATCCCACTCTCTGTAGGGAAGCTTTGGGACATCCCATGGTCTGGACTGATCAGGGTATGTACAAGGAAAGGAAAATTAGCTCTTACCTGATAATTTTCGTTCCTGTAGTACCACAGATCAGTCCAGACACCCGCCCGTTCTTCTTTTGGCCGCTCAAATTTTCTTCCTGTTATTTTTTTCCTTCTTATAGGACTCTCTTTTTTGATCCCTGCATCATCTTCCTGGAATTTACTGATAGGCACCGGAAGCATCATTACGATGATCGGGGGTAGATATACAAGAGCGTTTAGTTACACAGTTCATTCAATTGTTCTGTTATTTTGTTGGTTTAAATTAAATTACTAATTATCCTGTTACTTGCTTGATCTTGTATTTTCTGCTTTGACAATGGTTATACTGAGGGTTCCAGGGTGGGTTCCGTCCTTATATGGGCTGCCCTTAGAACTTTGGTCTGTCTCCACCTGCTGGAACGGGGGCTTAACCCATGGTCTGGACTGATCCGTGGTACTACAGGAACGAAAATTATCAGGTAAGAACTAATTTTCCTATCCAGTCTGCCCAGCAAGCTTCTTATGGTAGTATCTGCTGCAGCATGCAGGTTACCCCCATGTTTCTCTTAAAAGTAGCAACTGCTTTTTCATGTAGTTATTCCCAAGCATTATGATAACCCATAAAAAATTTACTGCTAGCAATATTTTTACTGGGTGATGAGCCTTCTTGAAAATTCAGACAGTGCTGACGTGTTTTGCTGATGGACTTGGCCTTAGACGCCATCATGTGCTTTTTCCCTTATGTCCGTGTATCAGTACCCCAGACTATAGAAGTCACAGCCCATGTTGGTTGTAGTCTGAATCAAATTAATCTTCCACCCCCCAACCCCTACCCCTTCCACTCACAACCGTCAAAGTGGAAAGTGATGGTGTAGTTGAATCAAAAGCATCAAGGCTTATTTGTTAAGAGTAGTAATCCCTTGCTTTTTGTTAAGGTTAGTAATTGCTGTTCCTTACAGGTTACCCCCATACTTCTCAGTTCCCCAGACCGTAAAAGTCGGGGCCCTCATTGGTTGTTATCTGAATCCAACTCCCCTTTTCCCCCTGCCATTGAAGTGCATCAAATGTAGCAAGGTTTATTGGTTAAGGGTAATAACCATCACACCAGCAAGTTACTCCCACGCACCCTTTTCTTCATTTCCATTCTCTAACTTTAAGGGATCCACAGAGTTTATCCCATGCCACTTTGAACTCTTTGACTGTTTTTCTCTTCACCACCTCCTCCAGAACAGCATTCAGGCATCCACCACCCTCTCCGTGAAGAAATATTTTCTGGTGTTGGTTCTGAGTTGTCCCCCCTGGAGTTTCATTTCGTGACCCCCTAGTTCTACTGATTTCTTTCCAACAGAAAAGGTTTGAAGTTCATGCATCATTAAAACCTTTCAGGTATCTGAGGTCTGTATCATATCTCAACTGCACCTCTTCTCTGCCAGAGTATACATATTTAGATCCTTCAGCCTCTCCTCATTCTTCCGATACTAATCCTGTACCTTTTTGGTCACCCTTCTCTGGACTACCTCCATCCTGCCTCTATCCTTTTTGAGTTACGGGTTCCAGAACTGAACACAGTACTCCAGGTGAGCCCTCACCAAGGACCTGTACAGGGGCAGAGCTGGTCCCAATACCGATCTTTGCAGCACTCCATTTAACACCATTTTCTCTTCAAAGTAGGTTCTATTTACCATTACTCACTGTCTCCTGTCAGTCAACCAGTTTGTAGTCCACTCCACCACCTTGGCACTGATTCCCAAGCTTCTCATTTTATTAACTAGCCTCCTGTGCAGGACTGTATCAAGAGCTTTGCTAAAATCCAAGTAAATCACATTGAATGCTTTTCCTCAATCCTCTGGTCACCCAATCAAAATAATCAGTTTTGTCTGACAGGACTTCCCCTGGTGAATCCTTGATGCCTTGGATCCAGCAACTTACTGGATTTTAGATAGTTCACTATTCTTTCTTTCAGCAGAGTCTCCATTAATTTTCCCACCACTGGGGTGAGGCTAATCAGACTGTAGTTTCCAGCCTTCTCTCTGCTACCACTCTTTTGAAGTAGGACTACAACTGCTCTTCTCCAATCTCACAGCACCACTCCCATTTCCATTGATCTATTGAACAGGTCTTTCATCTGGCCCCATGGCCTTGTCCAATTTCAATTTTTCTAGTTCTTTCCATACATTCTCATCTGTAAAATCAGTTGTGTCTACCCTATTCCCATCTAAGGTCTTGTCAACCAGCAACAGTCCTTCTCCAGGGTCTTCTTTAGCAAACACATAACTGAAGTATTTGTTTAATATTTCTGCCATTTCTTCATCTGTCTCTACACCTTGCTCCTTGTCACCTTTCAATTTAACTATAGCACTTCAGGCCTTCCTTCTTTCTCTGATATATCTGAAAAATACTTTGTCACCTTTCTTTACCTCTTGGAAATCCTTTCTTCTACGTGACCTTTTGCTTTCCTGATTTCTTTCTTCATCTTCCTCAATTTCAACAGGTATTCTTCCCTGTGTTCCTCTTTTTGGGACCCTTTACACTTCCTGTATGCTGTTCTTTTTGCCTTTATTTTTTCAGCCACCTCCTTTGAGAACCAGATTGGTTTCTTTTTCCTTGTCCATTTGTTTATCTTTCTAACATATAGATTTGTTGCCTTTTAAATAGCTCCTTTTAGTTTGGCCCACTGTTGTTTCACCTCGTCTATTTTCTTCCAGTCTTCTTCTAGTTCTTCCTCCAGGTACATCCCCATTTTGTCAAAGTCTGTATTTTTTAAATTCAGAACTCAGGTCTTCATGTGAATTCGTTGTATCTTATTTGTGATATCAAACCATACTCTCTGATGATCACTGGTGCTCAGGTGGGCACCTGGCCTGACATTAGAGACATTATCCCCATTAGTGAGCACTAGGTTGAGTATCAAGCCCTACCTCATGGATTCCATTACCATTTGTTTGAGCAGAGCCCCTTGAAGAGCATCCACTTTCTCTCTACTTCTTGCAAATTGTGCAAAAGGGATACTTCAATCCACATCCAGCAGATTAAAATCTCCAATGATTAACACTTTTCACTTCTTTCCCACCTTTTGGATGTCTTTCACCTGGATCTGAGGCCTGTAGACCACGCCAGTGTAAATGGAAGAACCATTGTCTTGTTTTAGGATAGCCCATAATGCTTCCTCCCTACCCCATGCCCCTTGCATTTCAGTTGCATTGATATTGTTTTTGACATAAAGTGCTACTCCTCCCCCTATTCTGTCCTCTCTATCCTTAACAAGTTATAGAACAAAATGGCCGTATCCCAGTCATGAGATTCTATGAACCGGGTCTCCATAATGGCAACAATGTCAAAGTCTGTCTCCACCATTAGGACCTGCAGATCTGGAATTTTGTTGCCCAGGTTACGAGCATTTGTGGTCATAACTTTCCAGTTTTCTTCTCTTGATTTGGTGATCTTCATAATCACCTTTTCTGCTCCTTTGCCTAAGCATGGAATGTAGAGCTGATTGATTTTGTTATTATCTATTCTTGCTTCCTGTATTGCTTTTATTGTTTGGGGGTGGCATTCCAATTTCATTGGCCACCTTCTGCCACTCCCATCCTGTAGTGTAAATACCTGATGATGTATGACCAGAATTTCCTACCATAGTCAAATGTAGGCCATCATTATTGTATAGTCTTTAACTGTTCTATACATAACCCCAGCCTCCAATATATCCAAATCCACTTTTTTACACCATGTTTTGAGTCATGTATTGAAAATTTCTATCTAGCTTATCCTTTCTTTTCCCTTTCCACGAACAGATAATATTTCAGAGAAGGCAATATTCTTTACCATGGGTTTAATCTCCTTACCCAAAACTAGAATTCTTTCTATACTACTTGGATACTGTTTCTAGCAAAGTTTTGATCCCCAGATGGATGAAAACATCCATAATTGCATTGATTATCTAGTTTGCATTTGTACCAGCTGAAGAACCTGGAAGGCATTTAATTTTTGTGACGATTTAACATAAGAACATAAGATATGCCAATCTGAGTCAGACCACCAGCCCCTGAACCCCAGTATCCTGTGACCAACAGTGGCCAACCATGTCACAAGTATCTGGCAAGTAACAAAACTTTAAATGAATAGACCCCATGCTACTAATCCTTATTGATTAATAGCAGTTTATGGACTTCTGCTTCAAGAACTTATCCAAAACGTTTTTAAACCCAGCTACACGAATTGCCGTAACCACATCCTCTGGCAATGGATTCCAGAGCCCAATTATGCATTGAGTGATTTGTTTTAAATGGGCTACTTGCTAACTTCATGGAGTGCCCCCTAGTCCTTGTGTTATTTGAAAGATTAAATAACCAATTCATATTTACCTCTTCAAGTCTTTTCATGATTTTATAGACCTCTATCATATCCCCCCTCAGCCGTCTCTTCTCTAAACTGAATAGCCCTTTCTTCTTTTACCTTTCCTCATAGGGGATCCGTTCTATCCCCTTTATCATTTTGGTTGCCCTTCTCTGCACTTTCTCCAGTTCAACTATATCTTTTTTGAGGTGTGGCGACCAGAATTCCACACAGTATTCAAGGTGTAGTCTCACCATGGAGCAATACAGAGGCATTATGACATCTCAGGAGAAGCCGGCTGTCGTGGTACATGTGGGCACCAACGACATAGGAAAATGTGGGAGGAAGGTTCTGAAAGCCAAATTCAGGCTCTTAGGTAGAAAGCTGAAATCCAGAATCTTCAGGGTAGCATTCTTTGAAATGTTCCTTGTTCCATGCGCAAGACCCCAGAGGCAGGCAGAGCTCTGGAGTCCCAATGAGTGGATGAGACGATGGTGCAAGGAAGAGGGATTCAGTTTTGTAAGGAACTGGGGAACCTTTTGGGGAAGGAGGACTCTTTTCCAAAAGGATGGGCTCCACCTTAACCAGGATGGAACCAGGTTGCTGGTACTAACTTTTAAAAAGCAATTAGAGAAGCTTTTAAACTAGAACAAAGGGAAAAGCCAACTGTTGCTCAACAGCGCATGATTCAGAGGGAGGTATCTTCAAAAAATACTAATGAAGCATTAGAGTTAGGACATCCCAACAGAGAGGTTCCAATAATAAGAAAAGTAGTCCAAGTGCCTATAATTAAAAACTCACCTGAGCTAAAAGATTCCAATTTATCCCTGTAAACTGAAAAGCAGAATGTAAATACAAACAAAAACTCACTTTGAAATGTTTGTATGCTAATGCCAGACGTCTAAAAAATAAGATGGGAGATTTAGAGTGTATAGCAGTGACTGATGACATAGACTTAATTGGCATCTCAGAGACATGGTGGAAAGAGGGTAACCAATAGGATAGTGCTATACCGGGGTTCAAATTATATACAATGATAAAGAAGAGCATCTTGGTGGCAGGGTAGTGCTTTATGTTCAGGATAGCATAGAGACCAACAAGATAAAGATCCTGCATGAGACTAAATGCACAATCGAATCTTTATGGTAGAAATCCCTTGTGTATTGGGGAAGACTATAGTGACAGAAGTATACTATCATCTACCTGGCCAAAATGATGAGACACACAGTGTAATGCTAAGAGAAATTAAGGAAGCTAACCAAATTGATAGTGCAGTAATAAGGGGAGATTTCAATTACCCCAATATTGACTGGGTAAATGTATCATCGGGACATGCTAGAGAGATAAAGCTCCTGGATGGAATAAATTACATTTTTATGGAGCAATTGGTTGAGGAACCAACAAGAAAGGGAGTAATTTTAGATCTAATTCTCAGTGGAGACCAGGATCTTTTGAAAGAGATAACAGTGGTGGGGTCGCTTTGCAATAGTGAATCTAACATGATCAAATTTGAATTAATGACAGGAAGGGGGACAGTAAGTAAATCCATGGCTCAAGCACTAAACTTTCAAAAGGGAAACTTTGACAAAATGAGGAAAACAGGTAAAGTGTATGCAACAAGCGTGGACATTGTTTAAAAATACCATCTTATTTTAGCCAAAAGATCTTTATTAAAAAATTGGAAGAAGGATCCATCAGAGGAAAGTAGAATAAAGCATAAGCATTGGCACATTAAATGTATGACATTGATAAGACAGGCTAAGAGAGAATTTGACATCTGGTAGTGACCTAGAAGGCAATGATCAAACTCTTGATAAGGTGTGGGAAATTTCTGAGTTTAAATTAAAAGGCAGATTTTTTTTTAGTGTGTAAGTGACACCTGCCTATAAATTAAAGGATGAGCTAGGGGTGGGTGGGAGAGAGGTGGTAGGGTTGGGAAATGCAAACACACAAACTTCTGTTTGTTGCCTGCCTTTCTGAGTACCTATTTAAAACAAAACACACAAACATCTATTTGTTGCCTGCCTGTTGCGCTGGAGGTGGACCCTTGGCCCGGTGCAGGATCGGTACGGCCCTCCGGTCGGACCCGGAGAGCGCCTGCCACCAGGAGGCGGAGCACACAAGGAGACAGAGGCTAGCTGGAGCTTCGCCAATAGCAATCCGGGGTTTCCGCAGGTTGAGCCCTTGGGTACCCGGACCGCCTGGACTTAGGTGGGCTTCAGAGGGTCTCCTGGAGAGGTAGCGGAGAGGTGTGCCCACCTCAAGCAAAGGTTCGCGGCTGGTGAAGAATGGAGGAACTAGACCTGAACCAGGATCACCGGAGACTTCTAGAATGCAGCAGAAGATGAAGGTCCTCTGGGCGAGATAGGCAGCGCCTATTGGTCTAGTCTGATGTAGGTCACGGGCAGTGTCCGAGCAGGCAGGTCTAGTGGTCACAGCAAACAGAGTATCCGAGTGTAGCGCAAGGGTCAAAGCCAGGGTTTCCGTCCGAGGGTGGTCAGCCAAAGCCAGGGTCAGTTCTAAGATCAGTCTGTATGTAGTCAAGATGTGCAAAGGTCAGTTCCAGGCGGCGGTCAGGCGTAGTCAGGAGACAAGCAGTGGTCGGTTCCAGGCAGCAGTCAGACGTGGTCAGAAGGCAGGCAGTGGTCGGTTCCAGGCAGCGGTCAAACGTGGTCAGGTAAGCAAAGGTCAGTACCGTGAATCAGTCCGAGGAGGTACGACAAGAGGAGGAATGAAGAGCAGGAATCAGGAGAGACGCTGGAACACAGAGAGGACCATGGGAACACAGGAACGCAGGAGCACTGGAACAAGACAAGAACACAGGAACAAGACTGGATCAAGGAAGCAGGTAAACGCAGGAACAAGGAACAGCAAACTATTTACACCGAGGTGTCGACCCGATTGCCAAGGCGAGGCTCTGGGGCCTGGGCCTCGCCTTATATACCCAGACTAAATGAGGTCATCGGGCGCCGCAGACTGGCTTCCCACGCTGGGCCTTTTAAAGGGGCGGGGCCGATGCTGAGGAGGACGCCGAGCCCTGGTGTGAGGAGCGCTGCGAGTCAGAGGGTCCTGATGGGCCTGGAGACGCCCGAGGGCGCCGCGGGCGAGAGGCACTGGTGGTGGCTGCAAGGGACGAGGAGTCGGAGCTGGTAGACGGAAGTGCGAGGTGAGCAGACCCGGGCATGGCACAAACGTGGCCAGGATGCGCAACACTGCCTTTCTGACTACCTGTTTAAAACAAAACTCACAAACGTCTGTTTATTGCCTGCCTTTCTGACTATTGAATACAAAACACACAATCTTCTGTTTGTTGCCTGCCTTTCTGACTATTGAATACAAAACACACAATCTTCTGTTTGTTGCCTGCCTTTCTGACTAGCTATTTAAATCAAAACACATGAACACACTAAATAATATATCCCAATAGTTTACTTCTCCCCGATACTTTTAAGTTTTAAAAATTTCTCCAAGCAGTACTTACTGATTCTTTCCAGCCACCAGCAAGGTGATCCTCTCCTCTCAGTGTTCCCAATGTGTTATCCACTATGATGCCTAGATCTCTTTCCTGGGTGGTAACTCCTAATGTGGAACTTAACATTATGTAACCACAGCAAGGGTTATTTTTCCCTATATGCATCACCTTGCACTTGTCCATATTAAATTTCATCTGCCATTTGGACACTTAATCTTCCAGTCTCACAAGTTCCTCCTGCAATTTATCACAATCCACTTGAGATTAAACCACTCTGCATAAGTTTTGTATCATCTGCAAACTTGATTACCTCACTCGTCGTATTCCTGTCTAGATCATTTATAAATATATTGAAAAGCACTGGTCCAAATTCAGATCCCTGATGCACTCCACTGTTTAACTTGTTACACAGTGAAAACAGACCATTTAATCCTTTTTCATTCAATGCACAATTAAGCTCTGGAATTTGTTGCCAGAGGATGTGGTTAGTGCAGTTAGTACAGCTGGGTTCAAAAAAGGTTTGGATAAGTTCTTGGAGGAGAAGTCCATTAACTGCTATTAATCAAGTTTACTTAGGGAATAACCACTGCTTTAATTGCATCAGTAGCATAGGATCTTCTTAGTGTTTGGGTATGTACCAGGTTCTTGTGGCCTGGTTTGGCCTCTGTTGGAAACAGGATGCTGGGCTTGATGGACCCTTGGTCTGACCCAGCATGGCAATTTCTTATGTTCTTATGTTCTCCCTATTTCCTGTCTTTTAACCAGTTTGCAATCCACAAAAGGACATCGCCTCCTATCCCATGACTTTTTAGTTTTCTTAGAAGGCTCTCACGAGGGACTTTGTCGAATGCCTTCTGAAAATCCAAATACACTACATCTATTGGTTCACCTTTGTCCACCTATTTATTCACCCGTTCATAAAAATGTAGGAGATTTGTGAGGCAAGACTTGCCTTGGGTAAAGCCATGCCGATTGTGTCCCATTAAACCATGTCTATCTAAATGTTCTGTGATTTTATTCTATGTAACAGTTTCCACGATTTTTCCTGGCACTGAAGTCAGACACACTGGTTTATAGTTTCCCAGATCTCCCCTGGAGCCCTTTTTAAATATCGGGGTTACATTGGCCACCCTCCAGTCTTCAGGTACAATGGATGATTTTAATGATAGTTTACAAATTTTTATTAATAGGTTTGAATTTTTATTATTTAGTTCTTTCAAAACCCTAGAGTGAATACCATCTGGTATAGGCAATTTACTACTCTTCAGTTTGCCAATCTGGCCTACTACATCTTCCAGGTTCACCATAATTTGGTTCAGTTCATCTGAATTGTCACCCTTGAAAACCATCTCAGCACAGGTATCTCCCCAACATCCTCTTCAGTAAACACCGAAACAAAAAATTTGTTTAGTCTTTCCGCAATGGCCTTATCTTCCATAAGTGCCCCTTTAACCCCTCGATCATCTAACGGTCCAACCAACTCCCTTGCAGGCTTTCTGCTTCACATATATTTTTAAAAGTTTTTATTATGAGTTTTTACCTCTATTGTTGCATTTCCCGGCCACAGCAGGCCTGCGGCCAGCTCCACTCACCCCTGCCGCTTGGGTTCCAGACCTGGCCTTTCCTCCTTGGCAGCAGTAGGCAGTCGCCTACGTGCTCGCGTTCCTGCTACGCTCCCAGGCTCCTCCGGCAGCTCCGCAGCCTCCTCTAGTCCCGGTTGGGTCTCCCCACATACATCGAGGGGAGACACCGCCATCTCCAAGTTCCAGCCTGCCCATCTTAGGAGCGCGCGCAACTTCACTGACTTTAAAGGGGCCGCGATGGGAAACCTTCCCGCAGCTCCGGATGATGACGTCTCTCAGCCTTACTATTTAAGGCAGGCTCCACCATTCAGTCTTTGCCTTGGCAACAGGTCTCCACACTTTCTGTCATGTGCTTAGTTGCTGCTCGTTCGTGTTCTTGTTCCAGTATCTGATCCTTTTCCAGTGTTCCTGTTCCTGTTCCAGTTCCAGCTTCCTGTTTCTTGACTACTCTTTGGACACATTCCTTGGCTTTGACCCTTGCTTGTTCCTGACTACGCTTTGGACGGATTTCTTGGCTTTGACCCTCGCTTGTTCCTGACTACGCTCTGGACGGATTCCTTGGCTTTTGATCCTTGCTTGAACCTGACCTTGTCTCCAGCCACCTGCCCTGACTTCAGCTTGAACCTGATCTTATCTCCAGCTGATTGCCTTGGACTTGGCCTTTCTTAGGTACCTGCCTACTCGCAAGCCCAGACTTAACTTGTTCCTAACTGCTCACTTGCTTCTGTCTGTCCGGGCTTCTGGAACTTGGCCTTGTCTTCAACCTTGCTCCTTCGGACCCTGCGTCTCCACTGCTTCCTGGCACCCTGCCTTAGACACTCTCTCCGGGATCAACCACGCGGAGGCCCACCTAAGACCAGCCAGCCCCAGTACCCAAGGGCTCAACCTGCGGGGAACAAGGGCTGGTATTGGCAAAGCTCCAGTCGGCCTCTGCTTCCCGTTTGGCCCTGCCTCCCAATGGTGGGGACCTGTGGGGGTTTCCCCAAAGGTAGTGCCAACTCCACCTCGGGCCAAGGGTCCACCTATGCAACATCTATGGCCAACTTCTTTTCAAATTCTCTCTTAGCCTGTCTTATCAATGTCATACACTTAAGTTGCCAATGTTTATGTTTTATCCTATTTTCCTCTGATGGATCCTTCTTCCAATTTTTGAATAAAGATCTTTTGGCTAAAATAGCCTCTTTCACCTCACATTTTAAGTATGCCAGCAATTGTTTTACCTTCCATCCACCTTTCTTAATGCATGGAATACATCTGGACTGCGTGTCTAAGAAGGTATTTTTAAAAAATGTCCACGCTTGTTGCATACACTTTACCTTTGTAGCTGCACCTTTCAGGTTTTTTAAAACTGTTTTCCTCATTTTGTCAAAGTTTCCCTTTTGAAAATTTAGTGCTAGAGCCATGGATTTACTTACTTTCCCTCTTCCTGTCATTAATTCTAATTTGATCATGTTAGATTCACTATTGCCAAGAGGCCCCTCCACTGTTACCTCTCTCACAAGATCCTGGTCTCCACTGAGAATTAGATTTAAAATTACTCCCTTTCTTGTTGGTTCCTGAACCAATTGCTCCATAAATCTGTCATTTATTCCATCCAGGAACTTTATCTCTCTAGCATGTCCTGATATTACATTTAGTCAGTCAATATTGGGGCAATTGAAATCTCATATCAAAAAAATTGGAAAAGCCTATATGAAGGTGTTAGCAAACCAGATGTTGTTTATGCAAAACAGAACCAATCGGTCTTCTCAATCATTCACCTTCATTAAAACTGTGGTGTTCAAAAAAAACAATCTTTTTCTTCTATTTATTTCAATTATCCATTCTTCCTAAAATTAAGAACCAGTTGGTTCTGCTTTACATAAACAATGTCTGGCTTGCTGATACCTTCATTTAGGCTTTTCCAATTTTTTGGTTATGTGGTTCCTAAGTTCCCCTTTTTTTGCTCGATGATCTTACTTTTTTGGGTAACTTTTTGACTCTCATGGATATTAGGTAATTGAAATCTCCCATTATTATTTATTAAAAAAATGTTGTATACTGTCGTTCGAAATACATCACGACGGTTCACAAATAAAATATAAAACACAGAATATATATTAGAATTTTACAGCACACATTCAATACACAGTTATTTCATTTTCAAAAAACACAACCAGAAATTAAAAATAGTCCTTAGGTCTCAAAGTTGTTATCCTTTCTCAAGGTTGTCTGAGTATGCTTTTTCAAACAGCCAGGTCTTTAAGGCTTTTAAAAAATTTTTAAACTCTGTTTCAAGTCTCAATTAGACAGGCATTGTATTCCATACACTGGGACTTTCAATAGAGAAGATCCTCTCATTAACTAACTTGAGGTGGGCTGTATTTACTGAAGGGATTTGGAGAAGGCCTTTGTTGGCTGATCGTAATGTCCTATGTGGGGTATTACTGCACTACCAATTTGGTTAGCTTCTCTAATTTCTCTCATCATTTCACTGTCTTTCTCATCATGTACAAAACTATCAATATCATCCACAAGGCTATCAACCAACACACTCAACTCGACCTACAAATACCACTTAAAAAACACACATCCGCCAGACCCATCAGGGAATACTACAAAGAGTCACTCCAAATTCCTCATGCCAAAACCTACCAACATAAATCATTGAGTCTCAGAGCTTTTTCTTCAGCAGGTCCAACACTATGGAACTCTATCCCACCTGACTTGAGACAAGAACCATGCACTCTAACATTTAGGAAAAGACTAAAAACTTGGCTTTTCAAAAAAGCATTCCCAGGCCCTGATTAAAACCTCCACCCTTCAGCACAAATGTATTCAAAAATTGGATCAAAATAAGAATCCACCAACAACAAACTTACACTCAGCACAATATTATCATCACTCACAACTGTGTCATATCTATTCACTTGGGTGTCATATTTATTCACTTGGCTATATTTATTTACTGCGTCATATCTATCCACAGTCATATTCATTCACGTTGTCTCATTTACTCACAACTATGTTACTTGATGCAACTGGCTGATTTGTAAATATCTCTTTATACTCTTTCTCCCCCCCTTTTCTGATCCTAGTTAACTTTCCCTGTTTTATTGTAACTTTCTCACATCCTTATTATCGTTTTACTGTATTTAAAGTTTCAATTGGGAAATTTGTTTATTATATTACGCTTTACCCTACACACATTGTTAGCTGTAAACCGGGTTGATGTGATATTAGTCATGAAACTCGGTATAACAAAAATAATAAATAAATAAATAAATAAATTTTGGCCAGGTGTTTGGTAGTATACTCTTGTCACTATACTCTTCCCCAACACACAAGGGATTTCTACCCATAAAAATTTGATTGTGCATTTAGTCTCTTGCAGGATCTTTATCCTTTTGGACTCTATGCCATCCCGGACATAAAGCGCCATCCCGCCCCCAAGATGTTCTTCTCTATCTTTGCAATATAATTTGTACCCTGGTATAACACTATCCCATTGGTTATCCTCCTTCCACCATGTCTCTGAGGTGCCAATTAAGACATGGTGTCATCATTCACTGCTATACATTCTAACTCTCCCACCTTACTTCTTGGACTTCCTGCATTAGCATACAAACATTCCAAAGTGTTTTTTATTTGTATTAACATTCTGCTTTTCAGTTGTCAGGGATAATTTGGAATCTTGTAGTTCAGGTAATTCTTTACTTATTAACATATGGACTACCTTTTTATTATTAGACCCTCTCTGTTGGAATGCCCTAACTCTAATGTTTCATTAGTATTCTTTGAAGATACCTCCCTCCAAACCATGCGCTGCTGAGCTACTGTCCGCTTTCCCCTTTGTTCTAGTTTAAAAGCCACTCTATCTCCTTTTTAAAGGTTAGTGCCACCAACCTGGTTCCACCCTGGTTAAGGTGGAGCCCATCCCTTTGGAAAAGACTCCCCCTTCCCCAAAAGATTCTCCACTTCCTTACAAAACTGAATCCCTCTTCCTTGCACCATCATCTCATCCATGCATTGAAACTCCTGAGCTCTGCCTGCCTCTGGGGACCTGCGCCTTGGAAAAGAGATCCTAAATGAGTTCCTCTAATGACTGAGTCTCCTATCAGAAGGAGTTTTCATACATGGTTTGATAATGTTGCTTTGGATTTTTGGTTGCATTGGGTGGCTTTTTCCTTTACAGATGTCCACTTATTGTTTGTTGGAGGAGCAGCTTCAGTTTCCAATGCAGAAAAGGCATTATGTAAGTGTATCAGTGTGGACCGAGGATATCTCTTCACCCCAGGCCTTAATCTAACAGAGTCCACCATATTCCTAGATATTTGACTCTTCTGTGTTAGTGGGGGAAGATATCCTGAATGTTTCTCAGTTGAGGAGACTAGGTGTCTCTGGGTCACTGGTCTTGTTTTACCAGGGACAACCTTCCTGCTCCAGTTCCTTTATATTATAATCTTCAATTAGGGAGTTTGTTAGGCTCCAGTCACCTCCCCTGTGTAAGCCCCTCACCTCTGATTTGAAGTGACACTGGCTAGCCTCCAGCAGCAATGTATTACAAGGACTTGGGATAGAACTTCCTGTAGACTTGGACTGCCTTTATAGGCTCCTAGCTGGGACTTCCTGTGGTGCTGGTTGATGAAGTCACATCCTCCATGGGTATATAAGGAAGTCTCTTGCAGTCAGCCAGCACCTTGGTAACAGGTCTCTTGAGTAGCCTGCTTCTCAGTGTATGTTGCTTGTTCTTGTTCCTGTCCTGTACTTCCTGCTTCCTGCCCTTGCTCCTGTATTCCAGCTCCTTGCTTGTCTGGTTTCTGCTCCTTCTTCCATCTCTTGTCTTCTTGTGTGTCCTGCCCCTGGCTCCTCTCCTGGTCTTCCCTGGTTCTTCGGATTGATTTCTTGGTTGACCTTGGCTTGGTCCTGGATTCTGTTGACCACTTCTTGGACCTGACCCTGGCTTTGGACCTGACTATTGTTTGCCTGCTGCCTGCCCCTGGTTTGCCTCTTGGATTCTGCCTTCTGCTGCTGTTCCCGACCTTGGTTCGTGCCCTGGACTTCCTTGCTTGCCATCTGCCTTGACCTTTGCTTGGACCTGGACATTCCCTCTTGCCTTGCCCCTGGGACACACCTAAGTCCTGCTGGCTGTCCGCATCAAGGGCTCAACCTGCAGGAATAATGGCTAGTATAGGTGAAACTCCATATAGTCCCACTCAGGCACTTCCACATGAGCTAGGTGTAGGCCCCACTGGTTCGCCCATATTGGCTGCGTGAACTAAACCACCACACAGGTGTAACAGAGATATTTTCAGTTTTGCTTCGTTTTCCTTTAAGGAAATTTGCCTTAGCATATTTATACAGGCCAAATGTCATCCTGATGTCATCTGAAAAATACTCTTCACTACTCTGTGTTGTTATGCTAAATGAGGCTCAGAGGAACTGTAGAGTTTCAAATTATCTATAAATGATAAGTGAGATATCTTTGGTAGGGGATTAGTTGCTCTAGAATTAAGACTAATTTCATAACACAAGGAGTTAATTAGAGTGCTTAGGTGATTTTTTAAAATTATTTTTTATTGTAGCAGAATTTGACAGATCAACATTACCCAGAAAATGTATAAATGTGTGCATTTAGCACAATGAGATGCAATGTAGTCAAAAACAAACAACAACAAAGTTCAAATTCTGCCTTTTAAAAAAAATATTAACCCCCCATCTATCAGAGTATTTGTTTGTTTGTTTATTTATTTTATATACCGTTGTTCCAAGTGACGATCACAACAGTTTACAAAAGTAACATTCATATTTGGGTCATTACATAAATTAATGTAACACAATTTGGTGTAACACTATTTTGGTAAAACACATACTTTGGTACTATACAATATAGTAATACATGAACTTTGACATGAAACATACTTACTTAATACCTGCTTAGCTGATTTAATGCCAGACAAAACAAAAGCGATGACAGAGAATCTCCCTGAAATATTTCCCGCTGGATCTTAATGTTAGAGATGCCATATTGTCCATCCTCATAATTCAGATGAAGTGTAGTCTGCCACATTTTCATAGTAAACTTGATGCTCTCTGTCAGTACAGCATTCACTCTATATATTTCAAGGCAATTTATTATCTAAGAGAGTGGGATGCTATCAAAGGCTTTCTTATAGTCAAGTCATGCTATACTGAGATTTCAGCTATGTATACAGCTGGTCATCAAGGCTTTATTCAGCATCAGATGGTCTTTGCTTCCATCTGCTCCTCTTTTGTTGCCAAGATTTTATTAGAATCAATGTGATTGTATATTCTATCTGCATCGATTGCAGTGATCAGCTTACAGAATCTAGGCAAGCAGGTTATTGGTTAATAGTTTTTGGGGATGTTATTTGGTTCTCCCCTTGAAAGGAGAAGTGTTTTTCCTGTTATTAGCCATTGCAGAATTAATTCTGGCTTTCTGTTCAATTGTTTTATTTCCAGTTAGCCAGGTCTTGGTGGATAGAGGTCAAATATATGAGACAAAAGTTGGACACTCCATCAGGGCCAGGGCATGTTTTGACTTTGCTTCCAGTTCAATTGTTATAACTTCAGACCATTCCATTTCAGTTTATTATTGAAGGATATGAATTTAAGGTCTTCTTCTGTTAATGCAGTATTATCCTAGCTTTATATTTTGGATTTTTCTCATAACTTTCAGCATCCTTAGTATACCTCTGTACCTCTTCTATACATTTTTTTTTTCCCAAGGAGGAGTTATCTTTCTTCTTTTCTTCTGGCCTTGTGTCCTTGTATTGCTGCACAATATTGTATCTGATTTATGTCCATGTGTCAGGTTTTCTGGACTCGGGGTATATCACCCTAGGAGCGGTACAGGACTGCATGGCTGGATGCTGGGCAGGACTAGGGCTGGTTTTCCACCTGGCCAGCCCCTTCCCTTGCAGGTTGAGCCCTTGGTTTCTGGGAGCCAGTAGGTCTTTGCTGCAGCACTATAATATGGTGAGTCTATGCAGGCAGGAGCAAAGCTGGTCAGGCTGGTAGTCTGGAGCAAGGCTTGGACAGGCTGGATAGTCTGGAGCCTGAATAATGGGTACAAGAACAGGATACAGGCTGGGGCAAGACAATACATAGATGAGACTGGGAAAGGATATTAGGACTGGGACTGGGCAGGGCAAGACTAGACAAGGCTGACAGGGACAGGAGCAGACAACTACTAAATCAGACAAGACTGGACAAGGACTAGACAAGACAACACAGAACAATGAACACAAAGGCCCAAAGACAGCGATATGGAAGGCCCGTAGGCCACTAGGCATAAGGCCCGAAGGCCAGAAAGCAAGGAAAGGCCTAGAGAGGCCACAGAGTAATAAGTAAGGTAAGGTTAAGCCCGAAGGTCACAAAGCAAGGTAAAAACTGAGAGCAGGCCCGAAGGCCACAGGACAAAATGCAAGGTAGCAGAAGGTCCGAGAACCACAAGGCAAGGATCTACCTGAGAACTTTCCGGATTTGGCCCAGAGACTCCAGAATTCTCTGGGCCACTGTGAGAAAACTCCAGGTGGGCCGAGAAAGTGTGTTATGAATCCGGATAGCATTGTGAACCCTTGGCCCGAGGCGGAGTTAGCGCAACCTGAGAGGGAGAACTCCCACAGGTCTCCACTGTCGGGAGGTGAGGCCGGAGAGACGCAGGGGCCAGCTGGAGCTTCGCCTCTACGAACCCACATTCCCCACGGGTTGAGCCCTTGGGTGCCGGGGCCAGCTGAACTTAGGTGGGCCCCTGGAATGATGGTAGACGAGAAGGTAAGCATCAGGATGTGAAGCAGAATCCGGAGTGGAGCAGAAGGAAAAGAGTAGAGAATACCATCGTCCAAATCCAAACAAAGGTAACGGAGGGAAGGCCGAAGAATCCGATCCGAGGTCAGGGCTGCTGGAAGAAGACAAAACGAGAGCCAGTCCGAGGTCAGGAAGCCAGGAGATCCATCCGAATGCAGGAGACCGGGAAGAGAAACAGACAGGCAGGATCCGGAGCTGGAAGGCTGGAGCAGGAATGGAAAGCTGGGTCAGGAGCAAGGAACGCTGGATGAGGAACAAGGCTCGCTGGATCAGGAGATCTGAAGCAGGAATGCTGGGAGGAGAGCCCTGGTAGCCAAGTCGCCTGCCGAAGGTTTTGGGCAGGCTTAAATACCTGCTGAGCTCTGACGTCATCTGGGGAGGCCTGTGGTAATTTCCCACCACGGGCCCTTTAAGAGTCCCTAGGTGGTGCGCGCGTGCACCTAGGAGGAAGCCAGGGACAGGCGGAGTTGACAGTGTCGTGCGACAGGGAGGCCCGAAGCGGCCCCAGCGGCGTGGAAGGCCTGCTGTCCGTGTCGGAGGGACCCGGGAGGCACGGGCCGTGCCAGAAGAGAGCCAGCGTGTGAGGCAGCAGGTAAGGATGGCTGGGATGGACTGTGGCTTCGACAGGGGAGCCTAACAGTATCCCCCCTTCTAAGTCCCCCTCCCGGGGGTTTGGGCTTGTTGGGATGAGAGGCATGAAATTGCTGCAAGAGACTCTTATCCAAGATGTTGGCGGTGGGTTCCCAGGAATTTTCTTCCAGCCCAAAGCCCTCGCAGGCAAGGAGATACTCCATCTCCGGCCTCTCTTTCTTATATTTAGCACATCTCACACTTGGTCCGCCGACGCCACTGGCTGTGGTTCAGGTGGTTTCTTAGTTGGCCAAGATAGCACCAATGGTTTCAGGAGCGAGATGTGGAAAGAGTTGTTGAAAGGATGATGGTAACCGGAGCTGGTAGGTCACCGGGCCCAGCTGACGGAGCACCAGAAAGGGGCCGATGTAGCGTGGAGCCAGGTGCATGAATGGAAGCTTCAAGCGAATGAACCGCGTGCTGAGCCAGACTTTGTTGCCAGGCCGGAGTTGAGGAGCGGGTCTCCGATGGGCGTCCGCGTTCCGCTTGGCTAAGCAACAAGCCTCTTGTAACAAATGCTGCGTGCATTCCCAGAGACGATGCAACTCCTGCTCTGTTAACTCTTCTGTTGGTAAGGGAACTGTCAGCAGCAATGGTAGCGGCAGAAGCAGTTGCCTTCCATAGACTATTTGGAAGGGTGAAGATTTCGTGCTGGCCGAGATGTGGGAGTTGAGAGCGAACTCGGCCCAAGGTAACAATGCGGCCCAATCACTCTGTTGGAGGTTAACATAAGCACAGAGGAATTGTTTCAAAGTGTGGTTGGTTCTCTCCGATTGGCCATTTGCTTGCGGATGGTAGGTGGTAGTGAAATCCAGTGAGATATCAAACTTTTTGCAGAGTGCTCTCCAAAACCTGGCTGTGAATTGAATACCGCAGTCAGAGAGTAGATGCTTGGGGAGGCCATGGAGGTGGAAGATGTTTTGGACAAAAACTTGTGCTAGTTGTGGAGCAGACAGCAGGCCTGGCAGTGGAACGAAGTGTGCCATTTTGGAGAAACGGTCTATCACTATCCAAATGGTGGTTTTGCCCTCAGAGGGTGGCAGGTCCACAATAAAATCTGTGAAGATATGCGTCCAGGGTTCTTTGGGAGCCGGTAGTGGCTGCAGTAAGCCCCACGGTCGACCAGGCGGCGTATTCTCTTGGGTGCATACGTGACAGGCATCCACGTAATCCTGAACGCCCCTTCTCATGGTGGGCCACCAGTAGAACCACTGGATGGAGGCTAAGGTGCAGGCTTGCCCAGGATGTCCCGCGGTACGAGCATCATGGACCCATCGGAGAACTTTCTCGTGAAGTCTGTGAGGCACGATGGTCTTCCCAAGCGGTACCGTAGTAGTGGCGATGAGCTGGACCCGAGCGGGGTCAATGATGTGGCTCGGCAGCTCAGGGGTGTTGTCCGGAATAAATGAGCGGAAGAGGGCATCCGCCTTGATGTTTTTGGTCACAGGTCGGTCCCGCAAAATAAAATTGAAGTGGATGAAGAAGAGGGCCCATTGGACTTGCCGGGGATTCAGGAGTTGGGCTTGGTGCGGGTACTCCAAATTTTTGTGGTTGGAGTATACTGTGATGCAATGTTGAGCTCCCTCAGCCAGGGACGCCACTCCTTGAAGGCGAGTTTTATGGCTAATAACTCCTTGTCTCCATTGCCATAATTTCTCTCCGTGGGAAGGAATCATCTCGAAAAGAAGGAGCAGGGATGCAGGGTCCCAGTGGAAGAGTGTTGGCTTAAGACAGCCCCATCTCCCTCAGAAGAGGTATCCACCTCCACGATGAAGGGCTTTTGGAGATCTGGGTGCCGGAGACAGGGCTCACAGAGGAATGCAGCTTTTAGGCAATAGAAAGCTGTCTGGGCTGCGGGCGGCCATTGCCTGGGGCTTGCCCTTTTACGTGTCAGGGCCGTCAGAGGTGCAGTCAAGGTGGAATAGTTGTGTATGAAGCTCCGATAGTAATTGGCGAAGCCAAGGAATCTTTGTAGGGCCTTGAGACTGACCGGCTGGGGCCACTTCTGAATATTGGAGAGTTTTTCTGGGTCTATTTGGAATCCGTGTTTAGAGACGATGTAGCCCAGGAAGGGCAGGCTCTCCCTTTCGAAAGAGCACTTCTCCAACTTGGCAAATAATTGGTGGTCCTGGAGTCGTTGAAGGACCCGAAGAACATCCCAACAATGAGTTTGAAGATCACGAGAGAAGATCAAGATGTCGTCGAGATAGATGACCATGCAGTCGTAGAGCAGGTCCTAAAACACCTCGTTCATCATGTTCTGAAAGAAGGCTGGTGCATTACAGAGTCCAAAAGGCATGCTTAAGTACTCGTAATGGCCGTCCCTGATGTTAAAGGCCGTCTTCCACTCGTTGCCCTTCTTGACATGGATCAAATTATACGCCCCTCAGAGATCCAATTTGGAAAAGATACGGGCTCCTTGAAAGTGGTCAAAAAGCTCCGCGATGAGGGGCAGAGGGTAATGGTTCTTTTGGGTGATAGCATTTAGGCCACGGTATTCAATACATGACTGTAGCGTCCCGTCTTTCTTAGCCACAAAGAAGAACCCCACCCCTGGAGGGGATGTAGAAGGCCAGATAAAGCCTTTGGACAAGTTCTCCCTCATGTACTGAGACATGCCTTTGGTCTCGGTCAAGGATAAGGGGTAGACCCGACCCCAGGGTGGTTCTGCACCGGGCAGTAAATTTATGGCACAGTCTTATTGGCGATATGGTGGCAAGGTATCCGCACCCTCTTTGGAGAAAACATCTGCGTAAGATGCATATTGGGGCAGAAGCCCCGGAGGAAGAAGCGTGGTGGCTAGGCAGGATAGCTGGGGTGAGGCCTTCAAGCAGGAATCACAGCAGGAAGGACCCCAGCGGGAGAGTTGTAATGACGGCCAGTCAAATTGGGGAGAGTGCCATTGGAGCCAAGGGAGGCCCAAGAGTATAGGATAGATGGCCTTCTCTATAATGTGAAAGGTCAGAACTTCCTCATGAAGAAGCCCGTAAGAAGACTGACTGGCCCGGCGGTATGGGTGATTCGGCCCAGTAGGGGCTCCCCTAGCATGGAGGATAGTATAAGGGGAACCGGAGAAGTACAGGTAGGTATCCGGAGGTGCTCCACCAGGTGCTTCATGATAAAGTTGCCCCCGGCGCCGGAGTCTATCAGGGCATGTATAAGAGACAATGGTTATGTGTGAGCTAGCAAGCATGTTCTTCAAAGAGGGAGAGAAGAGAGTTAGCATGTGTGTGAGTTTTGTGTGGGAGAATAAGAGTGAGTGTTTAGGGGAGAATGAGTATATGTGTGTGTGAGAGAGAGCATGTGTGTATATCACCACCCCAACCCTGATCCTTGCCTCTGCTTTCCACTCCCCCCTCTCCCCTGCTAATCCACAACAATCTCAAGGTAATTGGAATGGCAAGGAGCAGGGAGCAAAGAGGCCTGGAGACTACAAGGCAAGGCAAGGCCTGGATAGGCCACAAGGCAAGGGCAAGAAGCCCTGGAGGCCATAAGACAAGGCAAGGAGGAAGAAGACCTGGAAACCGCAAGGCAGAAAGCAAGAAGGCCTGGAGACCACAAAGCAAGGCAAGAAACAGCAGCCAGGTCAAAGATCCAAGGGTGATTCCATGATGAAGCAAGGGTGAGATGGCAAGACTGGGTTTCATAGGGCTGGAGCTTGGGTATGGTGCAGGCAGTGAAGAGGAGCTTGACAAGGCTGGAGGCCAAGCTTGCTGAGGACTCCTGGTGGAGTAGAGGTTGCAAGACAGGTTGATTCCAGAAGCCATTGAGAAGATGGCTTGGATAGCTCTGGGCAGAGCTCTCTCTGCAGGTGGGGAGGCATCATAGTAGTCCAAATCAGGGTACAACGGGGCTGCACAGCAGATGAAATCGTAACACCATGATATCAATAGAGGGCTCGAATACAGAGATTATGGCCCTTTTCATATCACATATCATTCTTTTAACTTTGGGTGTCATATTTACCTTAGATAGTCTTTCCCTTTCTAAGATTCAGGCATACCTATCTGTCTCCTTGTAAATCAGGAGCTCAGCTACCAATTCTTCAATCTGATTCCTTTCTTCAAACTGCTTTCTGGCCTGGTTTACCCTATTCACCTCCTCCTGCAATGCACCTTTAACTTTCAGGGCTTTCTCACCAGTTGCCTCTTCTATCAGATAGAGGAAGGCAGTTTTCAGACAGGACAATCTAGGTGCATTAATCTGTTTTAACATGCTGAAATTGCTTTGAAAATTGCCCTGTGCAGGGGCAATTTTCAGTCTCCTGTGCAGCTGTGCAGCTTGCAGGACTACAGGTGTACTACTTTTCAAAGGGAAATTTCCCATGGAGTTTCACTTTGAAAATGCTTCAGTGTGCAAACCACTGGTACAAAAAGTACCCATGGAATATGTACCTGCATTGTAGCAGGTGCAAAATAAACATCATAAAGTGTGCATGATGGTTTCAAAATGAAATCACTGTGCATACTTTTTCTCCCTTGAACTAACCCCATTTCCTTTTCCCTGGGATAAAATCACACATGGGGTGAAACAGTGCACTTACTTTTACCCGCACTAAGAGCTGGATTTACTAATGCCGCAAGGCATAGTGAATTCTATGGTAACGGGGGCAGGGGGGCGGTCCTGCGATAGCCGGCAGCGATCGCAGGACCTCTGCGGTGCCGGCGTCGCTGCCAGCGTCACACTGGCAGCGAAAACTAAGCGTACCTTTCGCTGTCAGCAAAGTCTTCGCGGCATCAGCCCCGGTGCTGCCCCCGACTCCTCCGCTTCCGGGGCTGACGCCGCCCCGACTCCGCCCCCATCTTGGTATCTCGTGCGATCCGCTTGGTAAACGACCCCCTAAGAGGGATAATTTTCGAAAGGCATTGTTATGTAGGCAAACATATTTACCTGCGTTTAAAGCTTTGAAATCTCCTCCTCTTTCCTATCAATACACATGCACACTTGCACACACTAAAATCACTTAAATCAAACGAAAGATTTTTCTGAGAAAGTCACAGTTACTGGGATGCTCCAGGCCTCCTCCTGGTTTAGGATCTTTCCTGAAAGCTAATTGGCTGTCACTTAATAAGCATAGAAAAGAGGTGGGTTTTAAACATTGCTCCTGGAGAGGCCCGGAATGCATCTTTTCCTTCCTAGCAACTGGTCTCCACAGCATTCTGTCTCCATAACAACAGCATCCTCTGGCAGTTGGTCCCGGGTACCTTCAAATCGAGGAGCACCAGCAGCTTCAGAAACACCCCCCCCCCCCCCAGAGACCCCTTTCTCCAAAATACACTAAACCCCTTTGTTTAGATCAGAAAACAATTTCCCAGCAGCAGAGATGAAATTGTATGTATTCATTTATTTATTGAGAATTAAAACAGAAAAATTCTAGTTCTGGAGATTGTAGTCCTAATTCTGCTAACTTGTAGGATTTTGCTCTGGAAGGATTTAAAAAAAAAAATGGCATAAATATGATTTTTAGGGCTTTGGATATTTAACAGATTTTTCCCCCCCCCCCTTTTTAAATGGGACCTGAAAACAGCAATTTTCAAAATAATTGTGTTCATCTTTTTAGTAAGATTTTTTAAGGAACTTGGAAATCTAAACAATTTTTAAGTTTAGGGATGCTGAACACATTTTGTTTCAGCAGGTTTACAATGTAATTTTTAAAGGGGCTTGGAAATCTTACAGCCTTTTCTCTCATGGGGTTTTACAATTTTAATTTTTTCATATTTTTCTTCTTCGAGGGAACTCAAAAACAGTATCCCACTAACATTTTCTTTCAAAACTCCTCTAAAAATCTTGTTGCAGTGGTGAGCTCTTTTTAAACATTTACATTTTGATTGGGCATTTAGCATTAGATTTAACTGTTTGGTTTATTCTACACTGAGGAAGACTGGAACTTTATTCTCAGTTACCACATTTTAGTACCAAAGGGCAAAATTTGATGGGGACATAGAGCCTCAATTTTATACCTGACTAAACTAAATTAGAAGGACTGATAATTTCAGTACATAGGTTATTTGGATTTGGCAGTCAAAAGAGATTGTAAAAGAAAAGAAAAAGATGGAGATACCGACCAATGGAGAAAAAAAAGAGAACAGAAAATGTAAGGCTGACCGTGAAGACTATCAGGAGCCAAAGGATGAGACAAGCACGATCCATATCCTGGGCCCGGAACAAAATGAGGAAAACATACTGGCTCATATCCTCATAGAGATGTTAACCAGCACTGCTAAGATGGTGCAAGTGACAGACGAGGCAGAGAAAGCAGCACAGGTAAAGTTCAAATGTGTTTTAGTGCAAAAATATCATGGGCCTGATTTTCAAAAGCAGTTACTTGCTTAAAATTAGGTTTTGTACATGTAAATGCACGTTACCCTTGTAATTGGGCTTTTGAAAATTGCTACAGTATATGCCATTGAATTTTCCACAGGATATTCACATGTAAGTGCACTTTAACAAGTACATTTTAAAAGGAGCGCTTGTGTGCCCATAAACACACGTATTGGGCACGTGAGCAAAAATATACTCAGTTTTATATCGTGTGAACAAGTACACACGTATCATTTAAAATATCCCTTCCACGCATGTGGAGCCTTTACAAGCTTACAAGTGACGGGGAGGGGAGAGGAAGAGAGAGAGAATCTGACTCTCTATATATCTCCCACTGTAAGAGGGGCATTTAACTCAGGGTGGGTTTTGGGGGGGCGATGTTACAAGGGTCTGGGAGATCAATGTAACTCTGCCACCCCCCCCAAAAAAACCCACCCTGTGTTGAAAGTGCCCCTCTTACAGTGGAAGATATATAGAGTGCCAGATTCTCTATCTCTCTCTCTCCCCTTCCCCTCATCAGGACCAGTAGTAAAGTTTCACAGGTTACATGGTGCATGTTGCTATGGTCAGCCTTGCAAAATTCTGGGGTTATGCACATAAGTCTTGGATCCATCCTGGAACACCCCTTTTCTGCCTCATTATTCTTGACATGCGCACAGGCATGTACACGCGTACTTCCTGGCTTCTTAAAATTCGTGTTGCTTGCGTGCAGCCCATATATGCATGTATGGGGCGCTTTTAAAATCTACCTTTATGCGTGGAAATGACTTTTTAATTTGCTACAATAATATGTTATATTTATACGCACAACTCCTTTGAAAATGACCTCTTAGGGAGATAATTTTGTAACAGTCTGCATAAGAAAGTTGGCAAGTATATGCATAATTACAGTTTTCAAAGAGAATTTTGGCATGTATGTTCACTTTGAAATTTATCTCACCCAAATTACCACCTACGCAGTTACCCCTGCTAAGTTTTCCGCAGGAAACTTTTGAGGACATTTCCGAAGATACTTTTGAAATCCAAACGTATCTGCAGAAGTCCAAACCCTTCCCCACCTCTGCCTGTGCTCTATCCAGATAAATTTATATGCATACAGGATATTCAGCCCTGTTTATCCACCCATCAGACAGATAATTTTATAACAAGCTGTTGCGGCCAGGCCCTTACCTCTTGATTCCCGGACCTGCTCCCGCCTCCGGAGTCCTGGTTTGCGGCCTGTTTGGCAGCGTCCCCGCTGGGGCAGCACCGCCGTGAAGGTGCCGGTGGACGCCCTGCTCCTAGGCGCGCGTGCCACTTGAGCGCCTTTGTAGCTCGTTTCCCGCCAGTGCTGACTCCGCCCAATTCCTGACGTCAGACGCCGCAGCCTTGATAAGCCGGCCGCAGCCATCCAGCCTTTGCCTTGCAACGGGTTTGCATTCTGGTTTCCTGTTGCGTTGCGCCCCGGAGTGACCCGCTTGGCTTCGTCGCTCCATTCCTGCTACAATACCTGCTTGGTTCCTGCCTGCCTGCTACAGTACCTGCTTGGTTCCTGCCTGCTTGTTACAGTACCTGCTCGGTTCCGTACTGCCTGCTACAGTACCTGCTTAGTTCCTGCCTGGTTCCAGTACCTGAGTCTTGCTACAATTCCTGCCTGGTTCCAGTACCTGAGTCTTGCTGCAGTTCCTGCCTGGTTCCAGTACCCGAGTCCTGCTACAGTCCCTGCCTGGTTCCAGAACCTGAACCCAGTTACAGTATCACTACTGTCCTAGTCTGGTTCCAGTTACTTGTCCTGATCCACAACCTGCCTAAGTCCCAGCAGCCGGGCCCCTACGGGCTCCTCCCGGGGGGGCTTCGGCTTCCAAGGGTGAAGCCACCTAAGTCCCAGTGGTTGGTCTCCTACGGGCTCCTCCCGGAGGAGCACCAGTTTCCAGGGTGAAGAGCATCTACGTCCCGCCTGAACATCTGCCTCCCGGCCTGCTATTCATCAGAGACATTGTCCATCTCTTCCTAGTCTCCAGCAGGTCGGTCCAAGGGTCCACTAAACTGAGACTCCCACAATACAAGCCACTTCCACAGGTAAAGAACCCTTTAACCTATGGAAATAAGCTTGAAAATTATCCTTTAGAAACAGTATTATTTGTGTTTTCTTCATGAAATGTCCTGTTTTGCAGCATCACGTTTCAAGTTCTTACTCATGTTGATATGTATAGGAGTGCCCTGAAGTTTAGTTCAAATAAGAATATCTGTCAGATATTTAGTTTTATTTATTTGACCAAGAATTGTTAGCAACAGTTCCACTAAGGAGGGTTTATTTACATTAGAAAATGTCTAAGAGGCAATCATACTATACATATCCTATAAAGATCTCACAGGTGATCTTCCAGGCGCATCTAGACATGCTGTCTGTGCATACAAAACACTTTCTGAATGCCAGAAGGAAATCCTGTTTGGCACAATGCAAGTATTCCGAAGGGCATTGGTAGTGATTGTGAGAGACTGAAATCATCCCCTATTTTACAAGAGAGGTTCATTCTGTTAAGAAATGTACAAAATCAACCCAATTGGAGACATTATCCTGGGTGATCTTTTTTTTTTTTTTTTTTTACCAAAGGAACTATGAACAAAACAAGAGTGGTAATACTCTGGAACATTTTGGCAGCAGAAATAGTTATGGCTGCAACACTAAATCATCTTAAAAGTAAACTGGTCAAGTTTTCAGAAGCAAAAGATATCAGTGTGGGTAGTATGATATGGTGACATACAAGGGAAAAGTGCTAAATCCAGCAATTCTAAGCCGATCTCTATATTTGGAGATTGAGAAGGCAGTTGTTCTTTTTCCTAACTGGTGCTGAGTTGGTTATAGATGTACAGTGGTTTTCACCTTCCCCTGGATTATCCTGTAGAGTGAGCTGCCAGGCAATCAGAAGGCTGGACTCAATGTTCCTCTGGCCTTCTTTCAATCTAACTATGGGCTTGATTTACCGGAAGGGAGGCCATGGTGAATAATTTAAATGCTATTCTAAAACTGGAAAAGTCACCTTGAGAAGCTGAATAGCAGTAGTAAATAAATGGGGGTTATTTTCAAATGCATTAGCGCATGGAAAATGCGATTTTCCACAGGTAAATGGGCTTTTTAAAAATGACCGTAGGAGTTGTATGTGTAAAAGTACACCTGGAAGCAAGCTGAAGTGTACTTCAAATAAGCATCCCTGGGGCCGGAGTTGAAGAGGATTCATTTAGGTGGGTACTTTTGATTTTTGAAAGTATACGTGTAAATGTTTGAGTAAACATTTATATCTATTCTCTAAAAAGTGTAACTGTGCACATCCCTGCCATGCTGAGGTTTGTGCGCTCCTGCAAATTTTCAAAGAAGACTTACTCATGTAAGTCCACTTTTAAAAATTCCTGCTTAAATCTGCGAGTACTTTGTAACACACGGACTTCAGCCCTAAGCATGCTGTTATAAAACTGGGCTCCATATGAGCATATAATGAGAAATAGTGAGACCTAATTTCTCTGAAGCATGGAATACATTATTGGTCTCATTAAAATGCATTTGAGACTCTGCCTTTTGCAGACATGCCAAGTCATTCCAATGGAAAAGCCGGAGAAAACACATAGCGCACACTCTCTGAATGATGACAGTGTGAACGAAGGTTACCAGATAGCTCCATGTCTATAAAGAGGTGAGCCACTTCTGGTTTTACTTTCACTGTATATGCTTATAGTTGCAATTTCTTAAGAAACAGGAACTACAAGTCCATACATGCAGTGGGCAGAAAACCAGGACTGGTTCAACATCTCCAGAGAGATATCTAGCTATATGGTAACCTTAGTGTGAATGAACGGCAAGAAGTAAAAAAATGTGGTCCATCCCTGCCTCATTTGCATACTGTCCAACACCTGTTTGGTCCAACTCTATAAGATATAAAGGGGAAAGATATCATCATCCAAGGCTTCTTACAGTTCCAAATAAAACCAACAAAAGCTTAGCAAGTGATAGGGCATTGTCAACTACTGGTATGCAAGGTCAGCATGTGTCCAAATATGCAGAAACAATTTTTGTCAACTTAGGACTCTTTATTCTCCTTCTCAGAATATCAGCTGCCTTGCCCATGAATGCCCTGGCAAAGCACACCTTTTTCTTTTATACATTATTCAATACTCAACCCCTACATAGCTGTCATGGGCTCACTCCTCACAAGTCGACAACACATCAGTCCAGGACAGAAAATCTAGGGGCAGTGAGCAATGGAGACTCATCTGCCACATTCAGGGATTCCGTCACTGTATTACCTACCATGCAGGACTCCAAGCAACCCATCCCCAGCAGTCATGTAATCATCCAAAGGAATTTTTCTTTCATAGATAGTAGTGCATAAACAGCACTACTGCCAGGGCCCTGAAACATTGCACACAATATCCATCATACATACTGGAAAAGAAAGCTTTATGCATGACTTCTGGTTTCTACTACTTCCATGGCCACAGCAAGGGCTACAAAATCCATCCCTTGCTGTGAAATCTCCCAGTCCCTATGGAATCATGGGAAACCAGGAGGGAGGGAGGGTGGCAGGCAGCTCCACCTTCCCCAGTTCCTCCAATTGATCCAGGCTAGCAGAAGGAAGAGGAAAGCAGCAGCTCCTTAGGCTGTATCTTTCTCCTCTGTGTTGGTGTTCAAATCACTTTTTGAACCGCTCACTATGGGGTTCTGCGCAAATAGGAATGTGCAAGTTGGGCTTCACCAAGAGAGAGGAGGGACATGAAGCATCATCATTCTCTTCCTCCTGCTGTTGGTCAGTCAGCCAACATGAGGGGAGGAAAGAATGGGAGATGAGGGGGAGGGGCAATAACTTTGCATATCTTTTATTAATTTTTTTTGGCAATTAATTTTGGATTTCCTTTTTTACTGCACATGAATATATAAAAATATAAAGCCTTTTTTTGGGTAGATGATTAGTCACGTGATGGTGCCTAGGGCTAGAAATGGTGAAATATTGTTTTTTCCAAATGTATTTCTATAAATTAATAAACATGAATTTAAAAAAGAAAAAGGATAAGAAAGGAGCTGGGAGTGGTGAAAGGGTTGGGGGGACAGAAAGGATCAGCTGGTACATAAGGATGCTGGGGGATAAAAGAGGGCTTAGCTAGAGGATAAAAAACATCTGGGAGTACTAGGGGGATCACCTGGAGGGTTGAGGAAGGGCTAGGTTGTGAAAGAGGGATTGAATAAGAGGTGGGTGAGAATCAGCAGGGTGAGAAGGGGGTCGCGCTAGAGGTGTGTTTGTGTGAGAGAGGAGATTGGCATCATGTGCATGTGTGTGAAAAGACAGGAATGGCACCAGGTATATGTATATGCCAAGGATGGGGTGTATGAGAGAGGGCACTCAGGATTGGTGGAGGATTTTGCAGTGGCTTACAATCAGGGCCTTTTAGGGATTCAATGAATCTCCCCAGCCCTATTGTTGCTGACTGGCCTGCTGCCATCAGAAGTAAAAAATTGGTGCAGGACTACACAGCTCAATAGAAAATAAATGGAGTACGGGGTCAGAGCTGCTGTGGGTGCTGGCGCAGGCCCTGCAGCTGCCTGCTTCTAAATGGCCCTCCTGTAACCAAGGAAAACTGGGTGAGGGGTGTAGAACTGCAGGGCCTGCCAGAGTTCATGCACTAGATTTGATTCTGCGCTGCATTCCTTTTTTTTTTTTTTAATTGTTTCTGTTACAGCTGCTGAAGCCCAGAGCAGCCATTAAAAGTGAGAGGGGGAAAACGGATATGGGACTGATGCTGTAGTGGTGGGAAAGATGCTGATAATGGAACATTAAGGATAGGGGTGGGAAAGATACCGGTAATTATGCGGGGGGAAGGGAGAAGGAAGAGAAGGTAATTATGTCAGGGCGATTGGGTGGTGGGGGGGGGGGGGGGGTGTGAGGGAATGGAAGGTCATGGTGTGCATTCACTGAATCCCCTATTTTGAATGTCACTGTTTGCCACTGATGCTGTAACCGTCTCTTTTTAGTCAGTAAGGAGGTCCAGACAACTGATCCGTAAAGATAGACTTTTATTGCCAGCAAGATGCAGCTAAGACAAAGGCTCAGTACAACTGCATGCCCCTCCCCTTCAGGAACAGACTCTTATGCACTTTACAGTTCTTATCTTTTACACATGCGTTCTAAGCATTGCTGAGCAAGCATATTCCGGCTGAAGGGGCTACTGACCCCCTCCCTAGACACCCTGGAACTTTCGTGAAACTTCTCCCAAGTTCTGCAGGAGAGGCTGCTGGGACTTGCAGTTCTGGAAAGGAATTCGCGAGTCTGCAGTAATACAGCCCATCACATAATACATCCATTGTTCTAATCTAGGTTACAGCAGTGAAAGCTTATCAGAGAATAAGAACAGCGAAGCCAAAAAAATGAAAATGTGCAATGTGCTGACAGAAAGTTTCTCAATGTCCTAATTACAGCTGTATTGCAGACTGTAAGTAAACCCGTCATGAAGCAGGGAATTCTGGTACATGAAGTCCTTTGTCAGGTTGAAGCGTTCAGACCCCTTCATTCCCCCCTTTGATACTTATCATTCTCTATGAAAAGTATCACACCATCACAACGCAACTGTGGAGCTGAAAGAAACAGAAACAAGAAAAATTAGCAATTTGAGTTCTCAGGGGGCCCTAATTTCCCAAACAGTCCGATGGTTTCTTCACGGGTTTGAGACGGATGGGCCCTATTGGCTCCACCCCCCTTTGTAGCCCGAACTTGTCATGTATGGGAAGATGGCCCAGGATAAAACATGAGGATGGTTAAACAGGTTCTATAGGCTCAGAGGAATACATGTACAGTGACAGAAGCTGCGTGGCTGTTTTGCGTTCAGCAATGTCCTTCATCACCCGACGAAGGCGGTTTGAGCAAGAAAGGAATAATTCAGGGTCCTAAAAGACAAAACAGAATTAAACTGGCTGGGATAACAAACAAGCTCTTAAATCCACCGATCATGGAAAACCAACCACGGAATCCATTGGTCCAGTCCCAAGCACTATTCCATTGCTGGACAGGGACGTGTGCCATCTTGACCATGCGATCAGTGATGTCTTGGATAACCTTGTTGTGGTCATCTACCTGTAAACAACAATTGGAGAGGTTAAATGTTCCACAAACCCTCCTTCCTGGGCCAGAGGATAATCTAAAACCAATCTATTCTGGTACACTGCAGTCATAATTTTGGTATTTTGTTTTGCCCAGAGTTTAAGAGCGAAAGCAGTCGTTGGTGATGAGCTCCAGGACTGCCTGAAGCCTGATGATTCGATGCAATTAATACTGCTTGGAAGGGTTCCCGAGTTGCCCCTTTTTGCTGCTTCATCTGCTCTCTGATTTCCTTGACAATAGGGTTTGATTTCCTGGTGTGTGCTTTGCAATGCATTACAGCCACCTTGCGAGGTAGCCAAACTGCGTCTAGTAATTCACGTACTTCTGATGCATTGTTCAATTGTTTTCCCTCTATAATGCTCCATGCACTTGAATTGTAAGGAAGGCATATTTAGAGTCTGTATAGATATTTACAGTTTTTCCTTCTGCCAACTGCAGAGCTCTTGTGAGCGCAATTAGTTCAGCTTTTTGCGCTGATGTCCCTGGGGGTAAGGGTTCGGCTTCAACAATGTCATCCTCGGAGACTACAGCATACCCAGCGACCCTGATTCCATTTATAACCTGGCTGCTTCCATCAGTGAATAAAGTCCAAGCTCCCTGCCAGGGTTGATCCCTCAGGTCTGGTCTACTGGAATGTATTGTAGTCATGACTTCTTCACAATCATGGGCAACTGGTTCAGGTGCCGGCATAAGAGTGGCCGGGTTCAAGTTTTTGCTGTCTTGTATTTGAATTTCAGGAGTTTCACATAACAGAGCTTGATACTTTACAAGACGTGAATTAGTCATCCATTTTGGCCCATGGGTCTCTGGTAGTCCTTGAATAGTAAGAGGAGTTGTTACTTGTAAAGTCTGTCCAAATGTTAGCTTAACAGCTTCGGGTATCAGTAAGCATGCAGCAGCAATGCTTCGAAGGCAACCAGGCCATCCTTTTGCAACATTGTCCATTCCTTTTGACAGATATGCAACAGGTCGTTCCCATGATCCTAAACTTTGAGTCAATACCCCAATGGCCATGCCTTTTTTCTCATCGACGAATAGATGGAATGGTTTCATCACATCTGGCAATCCTAAAGCAGGTGGTTCAATTAAGGCTTCTTTTAGTCGACGTAAGCTTGCCAGCTCGTTTCCTTCCCACTGGAAGGGTTGAGATTCTGCTTCCTTACCCCGCAACTTGTCGTACAGGGGTTGGGCCATAACAGCATAGTTAGCAATCCACAGCCTACAATATCCTGCAGCTCCCAGGAACGCCCGGAGCTCTTTCTTGCAAGTGGGTACAGGTTGATCTCTTATAGAACTGGTGCGAGAAATCCCCAGACATCGGGTTCCTCCACGTATTTGGAAGCCTAAATACTCTACTTCCAATTCACAGATTTGCGCTTTCTTTTTACTTGCACGATACCCTTTTGAGTACAACGTCTTTAGCAGCTGAAGAGTGGATACCGCACATTCGAGGTACGTCTCTCGAAACAACAGAAGGTCATCCACGTATTGTATGACTGGCCCATACTTTACTTGATACATCTTTAAATCTTTTGCCAGTTGCTCACCGAACAGCGTAGGTGAGTGCCTAAACCCTTTAGGCAACCTAGTCCATGTGTACTGCTGCTTTACTCCAGTATCTGCATTTTCCCATGTGAAAGCAAAAATCTTCTGACATTCCTCCGCCACCGGGACGGAGAAGAAGGCATCTTTGAGATCAATGACACTGTACCACTTTGATGCAGGAGAGACTTGAGCCAGGATTGAGTACGGATTTGGGACGAGGGCTACTAGATCTGCTACTTGACTATTCACTTTTCTTAAGTCTTGTACTGGTCGATAGTCATTTGATCCAGGCTTCTTTACTGGCAACAGAGGGGTGTTCCAAGCAGATCGGATTTGTCGGAGAATGCCCAAGTCGTACAGTCTCTGCAGATGTATCTGGATTCCTTGCCTGGCCATATATGGAATGGGGTATTGAGGTTGATTAATCACCTGTGCATTCTGTTTCATCTCTATCCATCAGTTGTCTTCGTTTTTGTTGAGGGGGGTGTTGTTTTCATATCGATGTTCGATGGTTCGTTCGACTATGGGAAGATGTAGTCTCCATTCTTCTTGGAGGGGATAGATGAGTATCACTGGATGGTCCCCGAAGGAGGCTTTAACTTCCCCTGTTGGTTGAAATCTCAATGTGGTCTGTAACTTACACAGCAGGTCTCGTCCGATAAGGGATACCATGGTCCCGCCTACTTGTATAGTTCATTCTTTCTGCAGAGGGGCAGTGAGTACCTGACCTGAGGCACCCACTATAGAAACAGTCTCTTTCGTCGGGGGGGCCAATTGGTGCAGTCATGACAGATCGTTGGCCTCTGAGTCCAACAGGCCCCTGATTTTTGTTGTGTTACCTCGTGGATCTCCACCAGAGGGTCAGTGGCGATTCTTCCCTCCCGGTCTCTTCAGGCTGTATGCTCCTTGTCGCCTCCCCCGCCATCTGCCAGTGGGGGTTTGTCCGATCTCCTTCCTCCTCGGCCCCTTTGTGTCGGTGCAGGTCCATTTTTGTCGTTAGTATTCACTGCAGGGCTCCCGTATTTCTTTTGCCATTCTTCACAGTCTCTCTTCCAATGGCCTTCATTTTTGCAGTACGCACACTGATTCTTTCCCAAAGGGGGGTCTTGTTCCCCCTCCTCTTCGCGGTCTGCCATTGTCTTGGCTCCTTCCCGTCCGAGTGTCCTCGAGAGCGGCGGCTAACAGTCACTTTCTCCTTCATATGTCTACTTGCTTCTCTCTTTTCTCTTCCACTTCTCTATTTCCACATACCTAGTCTGCTATAGCTTTTAACTGGCTGAGGCTCATGCCCTCAAAGCCTTCGGCCTTCTGCAGCTTCTTTCGGATGTCGGGTTTCTATTATTAAGTTCCTGGTTGCAGGGACGGGCCCTTTTCTTCTCTTCCTGATCCCTGTTCCCATACATCTCAAAATACGATGAAAAGATCACTGTCCATCTGGAAATTGAATAGGTGACCTGCGCCTGGAGGCAAGTCAGTTCTGACGAGGCTGAGAAGCTGCAAAACATTGCTTCCTTCTTACTTGTAAGTTTGGCATTGGGTTAATTCAATAAAGTCAACCTGGATCTGCAGGCTTTAGGTGTGCAGGAGTGATGATCAAACCCTTGGAAGCCTTGTACCAATTACATTGCAACCACTAAGAACATATGGTAATAGCCAGAGCCCAGCCCCCACCAGTGGTAAAAGAACATAATTGCAATATATATATATGTGTAGGGGGGGGGCCACCACTTTATCATTTGGGCCGACTCATATTTGCTCTTGTTCCTAATCTTGCATAGTGGCCCCTTCTCTTGCCCACAACTTCCAATAATCCTTAACTTGCGCCTGCCACTGAATCAAAATTTTTAATATTAAGTCTTTGTTTTCTCCGGTTTTTTTTTTTACAAACGGCATCCTGTAATTCCCACAGTCAGAACTGCAGCTGTCTTATCTTGCCGCTTGCTATGCTCTGTATATTTAACAAAGCTTTAACAAAGGTCCCATTCTTAATCATTTCTCCTCTAATTTTCCCAGAGACAGCTTCAAAATAAACTGCGTCAGCAAAAGAGAGTTCATACTTTATCATGCGTTCCAATGTAACTTTTAAATAACAGATAATATATAGGAGACAAGTAAGAACAATAATTAACATGGTATTAGAGAATAGAAAGATAAGCATAGGGAGGACACTGGGATAGAAGATATGAGAAAACTAAAACTTCTGATTAGCAATGCCAGCATGAAACGCACAGCCATATTGAATGCCTACGCACTACGTACTGACGCGCAGTGGGACGCACCACCATTCCACTTTGTACTGTAACAATTAATTTGCTGCTATAAAATGTCTTAAAAATAGCCTGCATCATAAGGCACTAAATGATTTGTAAGGGACCCTTGGTTCTGGTATTTCTTTGCAAGTAGCAATCCTTTGTCAGATTACAGACAGTTTTAGCAAGGACCTTGGAGAGTAAATTTAATCAGCAGAAACTCGGAGCTACAAAAACTTCAACTTCTGTGAAACAGCCACAATTCTATCTTTATTCACATACGCACACCATCAACTAACTTTCAATAATGTTCTGTTAAAACAAACGAAACAATTTTTCTCTCTCTTTGTCTTCATTACCCAGGCTAGCCCAATGTCCTTTTTTTTTTTTTTTTTTTTTCTTCTTTCTCTCTTCTCTCTCTGGCTCGATCCCCTCCTCTCTCCTGTAATTATCTCTGCTGTTAACCCTTAACTGCCATCAAGTTCTAAACTTCAACACCAGTAAATGCATTCTTCAGCAATCAAATCAGTATTTTAACTTAACACTGTAAATTAATTAGTTGTATAGTAGTCTTGTGCAGCATCTGTAAACCAAAACTCTTCTTATTAGGGTTTAAAACAATTAAAAAAAATCCCTGGTACATGTGCTTGCAATTCACAGATAGCAGTTACATACATTACAATCCTTAATTAATAATTTGAAAACCCAAACGTACCAGAGAAATGTTATAGGGGTTAAACTGTCCCGCTGAGAAGCAGTCTCTGCCCAGCCAAATTAGTTAACTGTCAAGCTCCCAGCAGCAGCAGCTAACTGCCGTTGTTCAGCACACATATACAGATAAGTAATTCACAATCACTTTTAATAAATTTTCCTTAAGTAAAAATAGTCTGCATCACCAGAGTAGATCAAACACAGTAGAATTTTTTTTTTTACAAGTACCTTACAGACAGACAGACACTGGGGACTTCCGGTTCCCCATTTTGCGTACTTGAGTTACCATTAAGAGGGCGGCTCCCTCTACTAACTTCTTTGCCCACGACGGAGGATTTTCAATAACTGCAATCCAAGCAGTTATGTACGGTATATCCTTAGGGCAACCCGGATTCCCTTCTTCACTAACTATTTTCTGGACCCTCGTGGCCGTTTGGAAATCGAAAGTTCCTACCGGAGGCCAATTTACACACAAACTGGGCCACCTATGGGTGCATCGTTGAATCATTCCGGGTTTAGTACATTTATGTCTATCGAACACTTCCCTATAGTGTTCCGTCATGATTTTTAATGGAGTAGAACCGCCCCCTCCCATTAGGATAGAATCACAGACAAAGGAGGGAAGGGAAGACGGATAGGTAAGGGGTCCGTATCCGTCAGACACAAAAGGGTCACAATCGCCCCGACTAGAACGCGGTCAGCCCGGCCTAGAACTGCGAGGCCATTCACTCTCTTTCACACAACAAGAAACCTATTCCCACTATCGTATACGTTACTTCTTTTTCCTCTTTTTATGCGCGTGGCTTTCGGAATGCAATTCCTACCAAACCACCGCTTGGGGTGTGATCAAAGCCCCCTCGGTCCCCTCACGGATGGACCGGTTATTTGCTACTCTTTTAGCTATTCTTCACTTTTCCCATCATTCCCATAATACTCGCCTGCAGGGTTCTTCCGATCGTCACGAAAGCCTTCTTCCCAGATCACCAGCCCAAAGGTCTCAGAGGATCTCCGTGGAATGACCCCCTCAGATACCTGATCACTGAACTCAGCGGTGGCCACTCACCAGGCAAGTCTGGGGGATCACTCCGCCACAAAATCCCCTGGACCAACTGGGGGGCTAAAATAGCGTCCCCGGTACCTCCTGGCTGAGGCTCGCCAAATGTAACCGTCTCTTTTTAGTCAGTAAGGAGGTCCAGACAACTGATCCGTAAAGATAGACTTTTATTGCCAGCAAGATGCAGCTAAGACAAAGGCTCAGTACAACTGCATGCCCCTCCCCTTCAGGAACAGACTCTTATGCACTTTACAGTTCTTATCTTTTACACATGCGTTCTAAGCATTGCTGAGCAAGCATATTCCGGCTGAAGGGGCTACTGACCCCCTCCCTAGACACCCTGGAACTTTCGTGAAACTTCTCCCAAGTTCTGCAGGAGAGGCTGCTGGGACTTGCAGTTCTGGAAAGGAATTCGCGAGTCTGCAGTAATACAGCCCATCACATAATACATCCATTGTTCTAATCTAGGTTACAGCAGTGAAAGCTTATCAGAGAATAAGAACAGCGAAGCCAAAAAAATGAAAATGTGCAATGTGCTGACAGAAAGTTTCTCAATGTCCTAATTACAGCTGTATTGCAGACTGTAAGTAAACCCGTCATGAAGCAGGGAATTCTGGTACATGAAGTCCTTTGTCAGGTTGAAGCGTTCAGACCCCTTCAATGCTGCTTAGTCCAGGTTCTGAATAACTCATACTCGCTGCATATGTTTCTGTTCTTTGCATGGTATCTGTGTGCTGTGGCATCCTTTTATTTTACTACTTTGGATGTAGCCTCTTTTATTTACATCAAAGGTATAAATCAGACACAAGAAGCAAACTTTTTTCAGAGGAAAGAATGCTCTGGAACACTGGCCCCATTATTTTTACTTTAACTTGGAATGAATGTGTAGGGTGTATGGGTGTCTTGTGCTGATGTTATATGATGCAAGCGTTAATATATGTTGTGCTTGTTAAAATGGTTGTGAGTACCTTTGAGATTTTTCTAGTAATGATTATTTTATATTATTATTTAAATAACTTTTGCTTACAATTCTATAAATAAAAAAAATGGTTTGTGTATAACCAAAAAAATGTATTTTAGCTTAATGGATATCAAGGGAACTTCCTACTTTTCAATTTTAGATGGCAGAATTAAAAGAGTTGCTACATCTGGACTACAAAACTTGGACATTGAAGTCTTAGACCCCATCTGATTCATTTCAGAAAATATAGTGTACTTTCATTAGCAGTCTACCAAGAGAAGTGCAATCTAAATGTTCATGATCTAACATGTGCTGAACACATAACAAGGACAGTAACAATCATCATCACTACTTATGAGAGCTTGTTGGTGGGGGTGGGGGGAGTTTAAGATTTCAAGTTTTCTATTATGCATTTTGTATTGTAATGACACTGGTGTATGTTGACTGGAAAATGCAATAAAGATATATACTGTATACAAAAAAAAAGTTATTTTTCTCTCTCATACATGCTTTCTATTTTTTTTCAGAGATTTATAGATACCACTGTATTGTTTTTTGGTTAAAGCTTGGTGGTAAGCTTTAACATGGGATCTGGAATGTTTGTCTGCCCAGGATGGTAGAGAACAATGAAGAAAAATGAATTGACTTGCATAAGATGTGATATCCTATAAGCGGTCAAGCTTTTTTTATGACTGGCAGCTGTGATATTTTCTTGCATTGTGGACATGAATTACTGGCAGACTGAAGTACCTGAAGTACCTGGCCACCCAATGTAACATGGGTGCCAGGCTCAACCTCGGATGACTCTCAAGAGGGGGTAGGGGAAGCGAGAGTGTTTGTCAGCGTGAGCTGACAATTAGGGTAGAGAGCTGGCGGGAAAATTAAAAAGAAACAAGGGGTTGTTTTCAGACCTGATTAGCTTTGGTTCTAGGACATCAGGGAAAAGGGAAGGAGTTTGGGGGGGTTTGTGAGGCAACAGGTTGAGTGGTTCTCTTGCCTGTTTCCTTTCTGCGAGCTGCATAGTTTGGCCTCAGAAGTTTGAGGGATTTTTGGTAGGCCGGTGGGCGATGTTTTCAGTGTGGCTCAGTTTTTCTTCTGGTCATGGAATCAGAGGAGGAGGAGGCGGCTGCTGTAACTGACAGTAAGCTGTGTGAGGAAAGAGGACCCGCATTCCTGTTGGTCATGGGAGATCATGTCATTGGCAACCTAGAGCAATTGGGGCCTTTGATGATGGAAACTGAAGTGGTGAGTGGCGCTGAGTTAGGAGGGATTTTGCCTGCTATGGAGCTGTTGGTAGTCAATGGGGTTGTGGGCAGTAGTAACGCTGAGGTGGGTTTGTTGACTGCTAGTGTTGGCAGGGAAGGAGCGGGCCTTTGTTTGGAAGAGTGGTTCGAGCGCACCCAATCGGCATATCCTGCTAACGTGCTTGGGGCCAGTGCCTTGATGCTTGTTTCCTCCCGGGGGGGAGGGGTGTTGCAGCAGGTCTTAGGCCCACTAGTGAGGCCATGACATCACGTCATCGTGGCGGTGCTGGGTCTGGGGAGACAAGGAGGGTCGGAACAGTTTGTGGACACAGGTGGTATGGGTGTAGTGCCCGGTAGAGGAAGTTTAGGTGGTGCTGCTTTGTGGGGTCAGTACTAGAGCAAGCAGAGACTTTCTGTTTGGTGGGACCTGACAGTGTGAATTTTGAAGCTGGGAGCCTTAGAGCGGTTGAGAGGGGGCGCAGTGTGCAGGATGGGGTGGCCAGGTATAGTGGTGAAGCTGCATATTATCTTGGGGGATTTCCAAGGACTGGGGGATGGGCATGTTTGAGCAGGAGGGTGGTATGCATTGTACTTTTAGAGGCTCGGGGCCACAATTCCCTATGGGTCCAGAGAGCAGTGTTGGTCCTTGGTTTGGGGCCGGGTATCCAAACAGATTTCATCCTCCTGGGATGGGCAGTTGGAGCCATCAGCTGGGTTTTTGGCAATCGGGCTGGGGCATGGAGGGTATGGATATGGGATTGGTGTTCGGTACCTGGTCTTTTTCCGGGGGGAGTTGGCTATCCTGGAGGGGCATGTCTAGCTGGTGGTATGGGTGCAGTGGTTGGGTTTGCTGGCCCCTCTGCTTCATCTGTGTTTCTTCATTCATAGGAGTCTGTCTCATAGGGGACAATTTATGGTCCTGGTATTTCAGATCAGGAAGGATGGAGAGTGACCCAGAGCTAGCTGAGGTAAGCAGGTTGCAAGTCCCAAATCAGGCTGTGGAAAGCGCTGATTAACTTGTGGTGCAGTAGGATGAGTCTGCGATTGAAAGTGGTTCAGGAGTCAGGGGAATGTTAGCACAGCCTGTGTTGCTTTGACAGTAGAGGTTTCAGTGGCGGGAGCTGTAGAAGTTGAGGGTTCAACTGATGCTGAGGATAAATCGGGGGAGGTTCCTAAGTCTCAAAGTCATAGCAAGTTCAGGCATAGGCAGAAGCGAGATACCGTAGGTCTAGTTCGTCAGATTCTTTGATATATCGATATATTTAAATTGCTGGAGGGAAGACGGGGGCATAGGAAAGAGAGAAATAAGAAGAGAGATAATGAAAAGAAGAAAAAGAAAATGGTACCTCATACTATTTTGAATTGGATTCTGTGTTTCTTGCGTTTAGCAAGCATTGTCAAGCATCACAATCTTTTGCAATATGGACCTTTATTGGCATATGCAGATGCCATTTTAGCGGCCAGCAAGGATTATGAAGGTTGGGCATGGCTCAATTATGATGACTGTTTTCGTGACAGGATGGAGGAGAATAAATTTATGCCCTGGGCACACAAGATGTGGGTTTGAGGTTAATACAGATGACTAATAAGGCTCCAGGTGCATCTGGAGTGGGCGTTTGGGGGATTGCTGGTGGGTCAGGTTCTTTCATGGGGGAGCCGCACTTGGTGGCGCAGCAAGAAATAGTTCAGGATTGCTTGATGTCTGTTGCTTGATATAACAGATCAGTTTGCGACTTCCCAGATTGCAAGTTCATGCATTTGTGCTCGAATTGCTGGCCAATCATCTAGCCACTAAGGGGCGGATTTTCAGAGCCCTGCTCGCCTAAATCCGCCCAAAACCGGGCGGATTTAGGCGAGCAGGGCCCTGCGCGCCAGTGAGCCTATTTTACATAGGCCTACCGGCGCGCGCAGAGCCCCGGGACTCGCGTAAGTCCCGGGGTTCTCCGAGGGAGGCGTGTCGGGGGCATGTCGGGGGGCGGGCCCGGTCGTCGCGGCATTTCGGGGGCATGTCGGCAGCGTTTGGGAGGCGGGTACGGGGGCGTGGCTACGGCCCGGGGCGGTCCGGGGGCGTGGCCACGCCCTCCGTACCCGCCCCCAGGTCGCGGCCCGGCGCACAGGAGGCCCGCTGGCGCGCGGGGATTTACTTCTCCCTCCGGGAGGCGTAAATCCCCGGAGAAAGGTAAGGGGGGGGTGTAGACAGGGCCGGGCGGGTGGGTTAGGTAGAGGAAGGGAGGGGAAGGTGAGGGGAGGGCGTTAGAAGATTCCCTCCAAGGCCGCTCCGATTTCGGAGCGGCCTTGGAGGGAACGGGGGTAGGCTGCACGGCTCGGCGCGCGCCGGCTATACAGAATTCATAGCCTTGCGCGCGCCGATCCAGGATTTTAGTGGATACGCGCGGCTCCGCGCATATCTACTAAAATCCAGCGTACTTTTGCTTGCGCCTGATGTGCCAGCAAAAGTACGCCTATTCGCGTTTTTTGAAAATCTACCCCTAAGTGTCCAAAGGGGGGCAGGTGGAGATACTTCAGGAGAGCCCTCGGCTGGTGGGACTGCAAAATAAATTGCTCGAGAGGGCTCCCACTCCCATTACGGTCAATGCATTGCTTCCATGGTTGCAGATGTATCCCAAGGCTGATGTGGCGCTCATTTTGTTCAATGGTTTTCTTTAGGTTTTAGAATTCCTTATGTGGGACCCAGGGGGCTGGGTGGTGGTGAAAATTATCCATCTGTGCATAAATTGGTTGGTGTGGTATGGATGAAATTGCAGGTTGAGATGGAGTTAGGTAGACTTGCTAGGCCTTTTGTGGAGCCTCCTTTTCTAGAGATAATTTTATCCCCTCTGGCGGTGGTTCCCAAGAAGGAGCCAGGCAAATTCAGGTTGATCTATAATTTGTCCTTTCCTGATGGGCATTCGGGATTTATGTACCATGCACTAGGGATGTGAATCGGGCTTCGGATGATTGAAAATATTGTCGATATTTTCAAAATCGTCAGAAATCGGGGGCTCCCCCAAAACGATAGGAAAACCCCACGATATTGATCGTGGGGGTTCTCTTATCGTTTTGGGGGAGGGCGGGAAAAACGGCACACAAAAATAACCCCTAAACCCACCCCGACCCTTTAAAACTAATCCCTTTGCTTCCCCCACCCTCCCGACCCCCCCAAAAACATTTTACAGGTACCTGGTGGTCCAGTGGGGGTCCCGGGAGCGATCTCCCGCTCTCGGGCCGTCGGCTGCCACTAATCAAAATGGCGCCGATGGCCCTTTGCCCTTACCATGTGACAGGGTATCCGTGCCATTGGCTGGCCCCTGTCACATGGCAGGAGCACTGGATGGCCGGCGCCATCTTTAAAAATGGCGCGGGCCATCCACGGATACCCTGTCACATGGTAAGGGCAAAGGGCCATCGGCGCCATTTTGATTGGGTGGCTGCCGACGGCCCGAGAGCGGGAGATCGCTCCCGGGACCCCCACTGGACCACCAGGTACCTGTAAAATGTTTTGGGGGGGGGGGTGTTGGGAGGGTGGGGGAAGCAAAGGGATTAGTTTTAAAGGGTCGGGGTGGGTTTTTTGTTTATCGGCTCGGGCGCAGCCGATAAACAAAACCGCGATCGGGCCCAATGAAAAAACCCACATGTTAATCGAAACCGGAATCCGAACCGATTCCGGTTCCGATTCACATCTCTACCATGCACTATGCGACTTTTAAATTGGCAGTGTGTGGTTGTGGTTGTGGTTGGGGGTCTCTAATGGCCAAGGTGGAATTCGAGTCTGCTTTTTGGCTGTTGTCAATTCATCCAGACTGCTTTCCTTTGTTGGGATTTTGATTTGGGGGTGCTACTATAAGTGTATACCGATGGGTTGTTCTATTGCGTGCGCTTATTTTGAGATGTTTAGACCTTTGTACACTGGGTGGTTGAACAAGAATCAGGAACATTAAATATTGTGCAATATCTGCATGACTTTCTCTTTGTGGGGCAAAAGGATTCGAGCACATGTTTGGAGATTATGCATTGTTTCAGGAGGGTTGCTTCAGTTTTCGGGATACCAATTGTGGAAGAAAAGACGAAGGGTCCCTGTAAATGCTTGGTATTTTTTGGAATTGAGTTAGATTCTGTTAAAATGCTGTCTCATTTGCCTATGGATAAGGTGCTTAAGATGAGGGAATTGTAGGGAGGGGTCTGTTTTGCAAAAAAAGGACTGCAACAAATGCAATCCTTACTTGGAAATTTAAACTTTGCCTATCAGGTTATTACCATGGGCAGAATGTTTTTCTGAAGATTGTCAGTGGCCATATCAGGTGTGAAGAAGGGGAATCATTGAATTCAGGTCACTTGGCGGATCCAGGAGGATTTGGTTGTTTGGGATTGGTTCTTGGTGGAGTTCAATGGGGTATCCTTGTGGCAGCCGAGTGCTTTGTTCAACCATGATCTAGAGCTATTTACAGATGCAGATCCACTAGGAATATCACCTTCTTGGAGTTATTTCAGATAGTAGTTGCATTGTATTTGTGGGGCCCTAGGTTGCATGACAAGAAGGTGGTTTATTTTGGTATGACAACCCAGGAGTGGTTGAGATCATCAACAGGAGATCTGTGAAGTGTGTGATGGTGTCTGACCTTTTGCGAGAGTTTGTTGTCTGCTGCATGATCCTGAATGTTATGCTTGAGCTCATCATGTACTTGTTGTGGCTAATGTTTTAGCAGAGTCTCTTCTCATTTAAAGTAGATCGAGTTCCGGAAGCTTGCTCCTGAAGCAGACCAGTGTGGAGCTGTGGTGCCATTTTTCCTATGGAAGTTTGGTTCCCAGAGGCATGAAAACTGCTGCAAGCATCCTTAGCCCTGTCCACATGGGCGGGATATGTAAAAGGAGCTAATAAGATTGTGTCTTTTCTTGCTTCTCTTGGCTGGCAGTGAGCACCAGTCCCGAATGTTTTCCTATTGCAGTATATTAAGAAAGTTAAGGGGGAAGGAGTATCTAGGGCAGCTGTTTCAAAGCAGATTCTTAGATTTTCCTTTTTTATGTGGGCCCATGCTTGGGGTTTCCCTTTGGGGCGATTTGTGGTGCGTCATTTATTGCTGGGATGGTCCAGAGGTACTGTTAAGGTGGCAGATGGGTAGTTGCCGATAACTCATGATATTTTGTTGAATTTATGGGATGCTTTGTCCTCGATTTGCGTTTTGGATTTTGAATGTCATTTGTTTCGTTTGGCTTTTGTACTCACATTTTTTGGGGCCTTTTGAGTCAGCGAATTAGTGGCCAGAGTGAGCGTGGGGGCTGAACGAACAGGCTTGCAGGCTCAGCATATTAAGTTTGGTAGTGATTTTATTATTTTGAATATACCAAGGTTTAAAATGGACCAGGAGGTTAAAGAGGCTACAATGATGTTGTGGGCAGTGCGAGGTTTGCGTACTTGTCTAGTGGCCAATACCAAAGCTTATCAGTGGATTTGCCCAGTGGGTGGGGCTCAGTTGTTGCGTTTGGCCAGTTGCACCACTCTTACCTCAAGACCAGGCCAAGGGGGTCCACCGATGCTGCGGCTAGCGAGAATGCAGCCGACTGCCACACAAGCCTGACACGATGTGCTAGGGACGCCAGTCAGCTGAGCGGGCATTCCTAAGTGCACATGGCTTGGGTACGTTTAAAAGGCCCACGGCAGGAAAACCATCGCGGCGGCACCTCTGGATGACATCACAGGTCTTCTGCTATATAAGGCCTGCTCTGCCCTGCCTTAGATGCCTTGGCAATAGGGTGAACTATTCAGAGTAGCTGTTTACCTTGCTGTTCCTAGTTCCTGTTCCTAACTCCATTCCGGTGCCTTGTCTTTGTGTTCCTGTTCCTCCTTGTGTCTTTGGAGTTCCTGCGTTCCTGTCCTGTGATCCTCATTCATTTTCTGTGTCTCCTGCTGTTCTGCCTGCCCTTGTTCCTGGATTGACTTCTCGGCTTGATCTCGGTTCGGATTCTCGGGTCGTCTACATTTGGATTCCTGGCTTGATCTTGGACTGCTTCTTGACCACGTTGTCTTCTGCCTGCCCTGCTCTCGGCCTGCTTTCATCTCTGCTGTCTGCTGCCTGCCCCAACCTCTGCATGGACTGATTTTGTTTTCTCCCTGCTGGCCATCGAGCTCTTCAGTGACGGAATCTTCTCTTCGCAAAGGCCCATGCCTATGTCCAGCTGGCCCCGGCTCCCGAGTGCTCAACCTAAGGGGAACGAGGGGCTGGTATTGGTGAAGTTCCTGTTGGGCCTCTGTTCCAGCCAGCTCTGCTGCTGATGGTAAAAAAAAGTAAACCAGCCGAGAACCACACTGCAGATGCCACATTCTTGCAAATGAAACAGGACAATATTATGATCAATAGTGTCAAACACTGCTGAAATATATAAGGAAATCAGCACATAACTGTAACCACTATCCATGCCAAGTTTAAAAGAATCTAAAAGGGAGACCATGAGAAGCTCAGAACTAAGAGACATTCTAGAGAATTTGTTTCTAGAGGGTACATCTTCAAAAGCCATTTAGATGGCTAAATGATGTAGCCACATATTTAAAAGGCTTATCCAGCTAAAATCTAGCCGGATAATAAATTATCCTGTTAGAATTTAGCCGGGTAAATCGAGGGCGTTCTTGGGGCAGGAGGTAGGCATTCTGGGGAGGAGCGGAGTTAACCAGCTAACTCTAGACGTGCCATAGGTCAGATCTAAAGTTAGTCGGATACCACATATCCAGCAAACTAATCTGGCACAGCTGCACTGCTGAATATCCTGGTTAAGTTAGCCAGATATTTGTATCTGCTAACTTAGGCCAGGATTCATCATTCTTCGCAAAATGATGAGTCCTGCAAAAATGGGGGGCGAAGGGGGGGGCAGGCCTGCGAAAGCCCACAGCCTTCGCACCACGACGGTGTGCCGACTGACGGCTTTCGCATCGAATAGCGCCACCGAGAAAGGTGGTGCTATTTGGTGAGCTACTGCCGACGATAATATTAGTAACATTATCGCCGGCAGCAAAGCACAGCCGACTCCGCCCCCTCCCTGCCCTGACTCCTCCCCTCCCCACCTCGACTCCTCCCCTCCCCCTAATTTGCATGATATCGCATGTGAAAGGGCCCTTTTCGCATGCAATATGGCCTTATCGCGTGTGTTAGGGCCCTAATGCACGCGATAATGCTTTAGAAAATAACTCCCTTAACTAGCTAGCTGCTCAGTGGCTGCATATTTACTCCTAGATGTAAAAAATAACTGTTTTATAAAGCTGCTGGTCCTAGAAGCAATGAGAGGGGCAACTATTTTATATCTAGTCCTCAATGGAACACACAACCTGGTGCAAGAGGTTATTGTGGTGGGGCTGCTTAGTAACTGTATTTTTTTTTTTTTTTTAAATCTACGAATGTTAATTCTGTGACCTGTCGTGATTACTACAGAACGACAGAATAGAAATAAAATAAAATAAAAAATAATGATAATAATGTTATCAAGCTCTGGAATTTGTTGCCAGAGGATTTGGTTAGTGTAGCTGGGTTTAAAAAAGTTTTGGATAAGTTCTTGGAGAAGTCCATTAACTGCTATTAATCAAGTTGACTTAGGGAATAGCCACTGCTATTACTGGTATCAGTAGCGTGGGATCTACTTAGTGTTTGGGTACTTGCTGTTGTGCGTCCTGGCCGCGTGGGTGCCGCAACCGGGCCTGCTCACCTGGCATTACCGTCCACTAGCGCAGGTTTACCCACTGCCGCTAACCTCCGGCGTCCCTGTCGCTCACTGTGGCCTCCCTCAGCGTCCCCGTCTCTATAGGCCTCACAGCGGAGCTCAAATTGGGGCTCCATGTCCTCAGCCAGCTCGGCCCCGTTCCTAGGCGCGCGCGCGCGGGCGACCTCACAATACTTAAAGGGCCCAGCGCGGGAAACCTTCGGGAGGCGAGCCCCGATGATGTCATCAGCCTTCCATATATAAGGCAGGGCTCAAACCCCTGATCCCTGCCTTGGCAATCGGGTTGACACTGTTGGTGTAGTGAGTTTGCCTTCGTGTTCCAGTGTCTCCTTGTTCCAGTATCTCCTGTTCCAGCGTCTCTTTCTCCCGTGTTCTTCTCAGGTTGTACCTCTGCCTGACTGACCGTTCTTCTGCCTGCTGCCTGGAACTGACCACCGCCTGCCTGACCATTATTCTGCCTGCTGCCTGGAACTGACCACTGCCTGCCTGACCATTCCTCTGCCTGCCACCTGGAACCGACCCTCGCTTGCCACAGCTACGCACAGACTGACTCTGGTATTGACCCCCGCTTTGGCTGACCTCTCTTGGACTGATATTCTGGCTTTGACCCTTCCGCTTCACTCGGACACTCTCTTCCGGCCCCCAGTGACCTTCAAGCCTATGCACTTGGATAACAACCACGGCCTCCACATGCCTGGACCTGCAGGCGCTGCCTGTCTCATCCGGAGGACCTCTCTGAACTGTTGCCTTCACGATGTCTCCGGAGCTTCCGGTTCTGGTCTAGTCCACTCACTCTGCATCAGCCACGCACCCTTGCTCTTGGTGGGCACACCTCTCTGATACCTCACCGGGAGACCACCAGAGGCCCACCTAAGTCTAGGCGGTCTAGGTACCCAAGGACTCAACCTGCGGAAACCCCAGACTGTTATTGGTGAAGCTCCAGTTAGCCTCTGTCTCCTTGTGTGCTCCGCCTCCTGGTGGCAGGCGCTCTCTGGGTCCGACCAGAGGGCCGTACCAATCCTGCACCAGGCCAAGGGACCACCTCCAGCGCAACACTTGCCAGGTTCTTGTAGCCTGGATTGGCCACTATTGGAAACAGGATGCTAGGGTTGATGGACCCTTGGTCTGACCCAGTATGGCAATTTCTTACATTCTTATGTTCTTAAATTTGACAATCACTGGATGGCGGACATATTATTTTATTTATTGAAAAATCGTTTATTAATTGCCTAATAAAAATATTTTCCTAAGTGATTTACAATAAAATTCAATACATTATTAATAAAAGTACAAAATACATAAAATCAAAAATATATATTGACATCATCAAACCTTCTGGGAAATTTTCATATTAGTTCCTCTCTATCAGGTACCTTCTATTCATGAGAATTTCATACATCAACCAAGGTTTTAGAGCTTACCTAAATTAAGTAAAACTACTGCAATAGCATATAACTTTAAAAAGGAGACAATGATAGAATATGAAATTAGAAAAAAATTAAAAGGAGCAGTTGTAAAGATTAAGAATCTGCATGAGGTGTGGACATTATTTATGTGGCAACCCCTTAGGGTTGACCTTGTTTTTCTCCTATGTTGGATGGGGGAGATCCGCCTACCCTTATCATTTTCTGGCTTGTTAAAATATGGATTAAATAGTTGTAAGAGAATGAATCATGATACAAATTGTGTTTAATGTCCTTTTGGGAAAGAATGCGTATGTTCCCTTAAAGGTTTGGTGTTCTCTTATTAGTGAATTCTAGAGATTGGGCAGTATAAAGGGGAAAGGTTTTGGCGGGTTTTTGCCTTTCCCTCCTCTACCCTTTCCAGTATAAGATGGGGATTGGGGACCTCCAGCTATGTAACCAGCTAGAGCACCCAGCCTGTGGGCTGGGAGGCCCTTGGACCCTCCAGGGGCTCTTCCCTTCAAAGAAAGCAGTTTAAGGCCAAGAAAAAATAGAGTCAAATCCATCCCTCTTCATGGTTGGACCGGAGCAGAGGAGTGCCGGAGTGGTAAGGAGCAGGTTCTTTCTTCCCCAGGGGAACTACCATATAGCTGAAAAGGAAAAGTGCAGGAGTGAGTGAGTTAACTCAGTGGGGAACTACCCTAGAATGTTCTTGATGTGTGGATTTAGGGAACTCAGTATGGATGGACAAAAAGGTTCTCTCCTCCCTGATATGATGGTTCAGAACTTTGGCTCATTCAGCCAGTCCTAGAATCCTCAGCCGGCTGATTCACACTGAAACTGTTAAGATAAAGTGAACTTCTGACCACCTCAGACTCAAGAATGTGGAAGATCTGGGAAACCTGCAGGCTCTGTAAAGCCTATAATTAAAGGCCAGATGGCAATATTTAAATCATCATACAAGGACCATAATATAAGTTTGGTTCTCACAGAAACCAAAATAGAAGCTTGTTTCTCACAGATTCCTATCTCACTGACAGGAGCCAGGTGAACTGAAGATTCCCGGAGGTTACAGCTTTAATTAAAGGTCTGGCATTGGCAACAGAATTCAGGCCTACTATCTATTCAGAACACAGACCTACTATCTATGGGGCGGATTTTCAGAGCCCTGCTCGCGTAAATCCGCCCAAAACCGGGCGGATTTACGCGAGCAGGGCCCTGCGCGCCGGGAAGCCTATTTTACATAGGCCTCCCGGCGCGCGCAGAGCCCCGGGACTCGCGTAAGTCCCGGGGTTCTCGGAGGGGGGCGTGTCGGGGGCGTGTCGGGGGCGGGCCCAGTCGTCGCGGCGTTTCGGGGGCGTGTGGGCAGCGTTTTGGGGGCGGGTACGGGGCGTGGCTACGGCCCGGGGGCGTGGCCGCGCCCTCCGTACCCGCCCCCAGGTCGCGGCCCGGCGCGCAGGAGTCCCGCTCGCGCGCGGGGATTTACGCCTCCCGGAGGGAGGCGTAAATCCCCCGACAAAGGTAGGATGGGGGTTTAGACAGGGCCGGGCGGGTGGGTTAGGTAGGGGAAGGGAGGGGAAGGTGAGGGGAGGGCAAAGGAAAGTTCCCTTCTAGGCCGCTCCGATTTCGGAGCGGCCTAGGAGGGAACGGGGGTAGGCTGCGCGGCTCGGCGCGCGCAGGCTATACGAAATCGATAGCCTTGCGCGCGCCGATCCAGGATTTTAGCCGATACGCGCGACTACGCGCGTATCTACTAAAATCCAGCGTACTTTTGTTTGCGCCTGGAGCGCAAACAAAAGTAGGCTATTCGCGCTCGTCTGAAAATCTACCCCTATTTACAAAACACAGAAGATCAAAAGGAGATCAGAAGAAACATGATGCATCAAAGCCATGTTGATAAAGGAACTTTTATGGTGGGAGGAGATTGTTTTCAGGATAGACAAGTTTAGTTTATGACATTGACAAATTGGTGAAGGATTTTCTCACAAGCATTTTCTATGTATAGTTGAAAGAATAAAATGACAGCATGTACCAGAGATTACAAGACACATTGATGCTCTACCTGTCTTGCAAGGTTAGCATATGTGCTTCCAAAGATATGGTATATTAAATTTATATTTGTTCTAAATAAAATTCTGATTCATATCTTTGTTTGAAAAAGTGCTGACAAGCGTCTTATTAAAGTCTAATATTTAGACATCCCTCAGAGAGACTTACTGTACTGGGGAAGCTGAGAGGATGGTAGCCAGCATATGGAGTGGTGTTGACCTCCTCCCAAGGAACTACCTAACAGGTATAGAGCAGGATGTTCCAAGAAGGAGAAGAAACAGTGGTCTTGAATGGGGTGAGGCATAATGAGGTTTTTCCCCAATATGTCTTTTGTAGTGCTATGTCTGGAGAAATCAACACTAAAGGATGGTAATCTACTCCAAGACCTTATGAGGCATGGACTGGGCCCTAGGAAAAGTGATAGTTTATTGTACTGTCATGCAATTTTGTGAAAATGAATTTAGTGCCCATTGGATGAGAATATTGGTATGGGTATACCTGAAGAAGAAAAACAGCCCTTCCTTATGGCTAAAGGAGAGAAAAGGCAGTGAGGAGGTTAACCGGTTGACCCCTTTTGGTCAACAGTAATTGTAATATGCATTATAGGGAAGCCCATGATTTTCTGACTTGTAAAGTATGTCTTGAAACACCTCCTAACCCAGGTAAATAGTTCTTGGCTGGTTAAATATTTCAGAAAATAACGTTTCAGTTTGGATTTTTAGAATTTGGTACAATGTGTCCAGTCTGCTCTTATGGATGAAATCAGTAGGGATGTGAATCGGGTGCCCAATCGTTCCCGCTTTTGGGATTGTCTGGCCGTGGGAAAATCTCGTTTTCCCGCGGATTCCTGTTTTTTTTTTTTTTTAGTGAAAAAACGTTTTTCGGGTTAGTGAGCGCTAACTCCCGTTAGCGCGCGCTAACAAAAAAACATTTATTTTTGTTATTTTTTGTTACTTTTTGCTATTTGAGTTAGCACGCACTAACCCGAAAAACGATTTTTACGAAAATTTGGGGGAAAAGTGATCGTTTCTTTTTTTACCAGATATATTAACGAATTTAGAAATATCGTACGATATTTCAATTCATTAGAAAAACGATTCACATCCCTAGGAATCAGAGAGATCATGGCAGTGGCGTAGCGAGGGTCTCCGGCACCTGGGGACCAATGCATTTGTGCACCTCTCTCGCACCCCCCTCTGCCCTCCATCCTTCTTGTATTCATACTTAAGGTTACAGAAAGTCACATTCATACACCCCCCAAAAAAAGAAATTAACTGAGAGATTGTTGTGAACAGCCTATGGGGCAAAAGCTTTTCTGTACCAGCATTAGTGGTTTTGGGCCTCAGCAACCTGGCAGCTAGAAAACTTGGTGAGGCCAGGTCCCAGGTGATTCACACCATTCCACTGCCTATGCCCTCCTCTTCCCCCAGGCTAAGCCCAGCAGCACTGCACTCCCCACCCCAGTACCACAAGCCAAGGCCAAAACAGTCACTTGAGGCACAGAAAGACAGTCTTCCCTCAGTTCTGTTGAACTCAAATGTATGAGCAGTAACCCCACCGGCAGGAGCCTGCTGCCCAGTGGTGTAGCCAGAACAGAATTTTGTAGGGAGGGGGACCCCCCCCCCCAAGGTTAACATGGGTGGGCAGCTGGCATTCAGTTGTATTCTTATCAATTAAATAATGCCTTAAAGGTGAATTTTAAAAGCCTGGCGTGCACCAAAACCAGGACATATGTGGACAAGTCGGGCTGCCATGCGCCAGATTTTAAATGCCGCCTGAGTACACGCGTATTTGCTGCTACATGCACAATGAAAAGTTCCAAAAAAGGGGAATGAGCGTGGTCTGGGTAGGGCATGGGCATTTCTGGATTTCACATTGAATTTAGAGTGTAAATACTTACGTGCACATGTGCACGCTGAGGTCCCCTGCCACAAAACTTTACGCTATGGATGACATGTAAGTTGTAAAACAAAAAATTCTAGGTAGATCAGCAGTAAAGGGCTAACGGAGGAGAAGAGAGGCTATTAACCTGTGTGTGTGTGTGTGTGTGGGGGGGGGGGGGGAGGGGGTTGGAAGTCCTATCCCTTACCTGGGTGAACTGGGAACAACTAGGAAAACTGGTAATGGTGTTGGCATGCGTCTATTAAATTCCCCTCCACTTATGCGGTAGAAGTGGCATTTGCGTGCATAGGCACTCATCCACTTAAAATTGCACACACATATGTGCACGATCAGCCTATTTTATAACATGCGCACACATATGCATGTATGTTATAAAAATGGCCAGGTCCCCGAGTGCTGGTCTACAAATGCATGCACATGTGCGGCCATGCACTGGTTTAAAAGTTACCATCCCTGAATTCACTTAACAATGGTTTTCTACATAGCATCATGAGAGGTCTTGAACGAGTAGATGTGACTCGGTTATTTACACTTTCGAATAATAGAAGGACTAGGGGGCATTCCATGAAGTTAGCAAGTAGCACATTTAAGACTAATTAGAGAAAATTATTTTTCACTCAACAATAAAGCTCTGGAATTTGTTGCCAGAGGATGTGGTTAGTGCGGTTCGTGTAGCTGGGTTCAAAAAAGGTTTGGATAAGTTCTTGAAAGAGAAGTCCATTAACTGCTATTAATCAAGTTTACTTAGGGAATAGCCACTGCTATTAATTGCATCGGTAGCATGGGTTCTTCTTAGTGTTTGGGTAATTGCCAGGTTATTGTGGCCTGGTTTGGCCTCTGTTGGAAACAGGATGCTAGGCTTGATGGACCCTTGGTCTGACCCAGTATGGCAATTTCTTATGTTCTTATGTTCTTATGCAACAACCATCATGTATCATGAGTGACACCTTAAAATATTTTAATTAAATTATTTCAAACACTTACCAATATAAAAAATGTCTTATTAATTTGTATTTATTTTATATTTATTGCAGTTTATAAATGCACATCATTATGTAAAAAGTAAACAAAGAACACTTAATAGAAACATCAGATCTAATCATGTAATAAAACAAACATCAATGTATTCTTTTATGAATCCTCTTTCCCAAAATGCAGAGCATATCATAACTACAATAAAACAGCAATACTCATAAACTCATTAGAATGGGTGCAGAACAGAACTAGGACATAAAAAAATATATATATTCAAATTCTGGTGTCACCTCAGTAACAGCAAAGCAAACTCCCTCCATTGCCAAACACTTTCTGAACTATAACAAACCCTCTACAAAAAAGCCAAAAAAACCCACCAAGAACCTTGCCATACCATACCACAACAGAAGTAACTCAAGACTCAAAGCAGCAGCAACCATATCTATGAAAAGGCTGCAATGCAAATATTCACCAGGCCTTAAAACACTAATACACCATCTAGTGGGCAAACAAAGAGCTGGATTGTTACAAATCCCTCCAGAAACTACAAGCTAGCTGAAATACTGCACCTCAGTCACACGCACAGAACACAGGTCGACCCTTACCTAATACAGAATAATGGACCACAAATTAGACACAGAAACATGCAGACAAAACTGACATAGAAAACCTGAGAAACCAGAGAATCTGTGAACACTGGAATAGTGAAAAAAAGAAAAATTCAAATATATAGGAAATGCAAATTCCCAATCCAAAGATAGCATATTCCAGACAAAATATATATATTTTTTTACCTTTGTTGTCTGATCTTATTTTTCTAATTGGTTGGTTCCAGTTTCTTGTTTCCCTTTGTCTGCTTTTTCTAATTCCTTTCTCAGTGTCTCTTTTATTCAATCTGTTTCTTCTCTCTCCTCTTGTATTCATTCCTTCCCTCTTCATACACACACACAGGTTTTCTCTCACAGGTGCTCTCTTACACACATACTTTCTCTCAGACAGGCTCTCACTCGTACTTGCTCTCATACATACACACGGGCTCCCACTGCTACACTCTCTCACACACAGGTTGTTATGATTTGATGGTGTTGTGGGCCCTTGGTCGTAGCAAGAGATGGAACCTCCCACAGGGAAGAGCCCTGTGGGGACTTGCTGCGATAGGCTGGCTCTAATGGTACACACACAGGAGTCAAGAGAGTCTTTATTATACTGCCGATGAAGGAAATAACCCGAGGAGCAGGCAGAGGGTCTCTGCACAGAGGAGGGTGGTCCCAGAGGAGTTGATCTAGCTGATACTCTGCAGTGCGAGCTGCGGAGATGAACTCTTACCTATAAGTTGTAGATCCGGTAGTGGTCCGCAGAGCGGGGTACGCCGTGAATACACGCTGTAGAAACAGGCCTGTAAGGTAGATCCGGTAGTGGTCTGCAGAGCGGAGTACGCCGTGAATCCAAACTGTAGATGGTATGCCTGTGTGGTAGATCCGGTACTGGCCCGCAAGGCGAGGTACGCCGTGAATCCACACTGTAGAAAGGTGAGAGAGAGAGACAAGCTGGAAAGCTGGGGTACTCACTCTGTGGAGATGAATTTGAAGAAGAGAGGGTCCTCCAAGGAGCGGAAGCCCAGGAATAGGCAAGGCCCCTGAGGATCGGGTACCAGGGCGACCTAGCTGGAGCAAGCTGACCCCGAAGGGTAAAACAGGAACGTAGCAAGGTCCCCAAGGAGCGAGTACCTGGGTAGTCCAAAGCGTACAGAGTGAAGGCATCTGTAACCTGAGCAAAATCCTCAGGAAGGAATCCTTGCTAACTCATAGCTGAAATATAACTGAGAGTTTAAATACCCGGAGGTAGTGATGTCATGCGGTGGGGACGCCCCCGAGGTTCCTGCCATGACATATGTAAAAGGAGGGCCAACGCGTGTGCGCGCACATGTCTTAGGTGATCCCAGAAGGAAAATGGCGAACACAACCGCCCTTGCTGGTCTGGGGACACCGGAGCGGTCGGTGTGTGGAAGCGGAGGCAGCCATCTTGCCAACTGCAATGGAGAAAGGCAGAAAAGATGTGAGACAGAGAAGCCGCAGCCGTCTGGGGCTGACGGGTGCAACAAAGGTTCCCTCTCCCATACACACACACACAGGTTTTCACTTTCACATGCAGGCTCCCACTCCCACATACTCTCTCACACACATAAACACATACTTTATCAGGACCTCTACCTCTCTTCCGGGCCCCCTTGCTGCAAGGTCTCCTCTTCTTGTATAAATATCTTTATTAGATTTTAACAGAGAAAAGAACAAACTGTACAATGACAAACCATAATAGCAAGTAACAACCCTAACCTCACAATCCCCGCCCTAATGATCCCTACCCACCCTTCTGTACATTCAGGAGCTGCAGAAAGTAATACAGTGGCAGCACTTTTAAATGAAGAACAAGAATCAATCAACTAGCAGATGACGTGGGGGTACCCACTGGCATAGCATGTATATACCTTCTCTGTCATGCAACTGGGAGTCATTTAATAAATGATTCCCAAATCCTAGGAAAGGCATATTGCCTGCTTCTCTTCATCATAGTCCATGACCGATAGTCCAAAATCAAGAGATCTAGCATTTCTGCAAACCAGAAATCAAACATCCATACATCACTCTCAATCCACTTATGCAAGATATATTTCCAAGTAATACACGTCCCCTTGATCAGGAGTTTGCAAGCCATAATGCTACAACTTACTTCAATGGTGAGAATTCCCAAGACCCCAATACAGGCATGCACAGGGACTGTACACCCCATCAATTTAGACAAATACTTCAGTACAGATTCCCAAAAACTATAAATTGGAGGGCACTCCCAAAGCCTATGATTTAAAGAGGCATGGGTCTCAGAACATTTAAGACACTTCGGGGAAGAAACAAGTTTCATCTGGTAAGCCCTATTAGGAGAGATAATTAACCTGTGTATCACCTGTAAATACTGTTCCCGTAACCTAACTGAAGGGATGACTTTGTAAAAATCAGCAATTCCATCTAAAAATTCCTCATCATCAAGCTCCAACCCCAAGTACAAGTTCCATAACTCTGCCAGTACCCCAAACACTTTATAAGAGGTAATGGAGTGCAAAAGTTTTTCTCACAGGACAAGCAGGATGGTTGTCCTCACAAATGGGTGACATCGAGGATGGAGCCCACCACGGAAAACTTCTGTCAAAGTTTAACAGAACTTTGACTGGCCCCTACTGGGCATGCCCAGCAAGGCACTGACCCTGCAGCCAGCAGGGGTCTCCCTTCAGTCTTCTTTTTTCCGCGCAGCAGTTGCCACGCGGTGAAAGGAGCTCTCTTACCACGTTCTTGACAGGAATTTGGAAATTAATTTCCTAAGAAAATTTGCCCCTCAGGGGTCTCCCTTCGACAAATTTTTGTCATCTTTACGGAATCCGGTAAGTTTTTTGCCATTTTCCATCGACTACCGTCGATTTTGGCCCTCGAGGCCTGTTGGCACTTACCGATCCCCAGGCTAAATTTTGGCTTACAGCCATGGCAACGGGGTTCCGTCGTTGTCCGGATTGCACCCAGACTATGTCAATCACAGACCCCCACAGGGTTTGTGTTATGTGTTTGGGTAGTGAGCATGATGTCCTGACTTGCACCAAATGTGCCTTAATGACACCCAAAGGTCGCAAAGCCAGGATGGAGAAGATGGGGCTCCTCTTCCATGCACCCACCCCAACGCCATCGATAGCATCGACGTCATCGGAACCGGCACCGTCGAAGTTGCACCATCACCGTCAACCCTCCGGTGACCGTCCGCCATCGATCGCTTCTCGGCCGTCGACTCCCGTCCCTTCCCCGGATGGGCGAGGGGATCGGAAAGAAAAGCATCGCCATCGACGGCACAAGTCTCGGCCTGTCGAGGATCCACAGCCATCGACCTCCGCTCAAGCCGAGCCACCGACTAAGAAGCCGCGATCAGACCGGACACCCTCCACGTCTCGTTCGTAGGCACCGAGGAAACCCTCACCCTCTCGGGGTGTGGGGGCCGTGATCCCACCGGTTACGGTGGTCCCTCCGGCCTTGCCTCAGCCTCCCTCTCCCGTCGAGCCGGGTATTGTTACCCCTGGTCTCCGGGCAGAACTGGACCAGCTGGTCCAGGAGGCCATCGAGAAAGCGATGAAGAAATTACAACCTCCATCGGCACCGTCTCCGGCACCGGTTCCGGCACCGCCTCCGGCACCGACGCCGGCACCGACTTCGCCACCGAGGAGGGAATCGACCACCGAGCCGTTGGTGCAAGCTCTAGCACCTCTACTGCACCGCATGGAGGCACTTATGACGGCCCTTCCATCGGTAATTCCAGTACCATCGACAACACCACCGTCTCCGACTGGATTCTCATCGGCAGGAGAAACACCGTTCCGAATTCCCCCTTCCGGGGTGGTTCCATCGGTACCTTCTGGTATATCTCCACCGATTTATCCTTCGGCTCCATCGATTCCGCATCCGGCACCGATTCCATCGGCAGCGCTGAAGCCCTCGATGCCATTCCTAGTTCCACCTGCAGCACCGATTCCATCTAGATTTCCATCGATGCCTTCAGAGCCTCAACCAGGTCCTTCAGGACTTCAAGTCCCACATGATCCCTACGATACCTGGGGTGATGATGATGATACATCTTCTGACACAGATTTGCCTTCACCACCATCTCCTACAGAGAGTAGAAAAAGATCTCCTCCTGAGGATCTCTCTTTCATTAATTTTGTAAAAGAGATGTCAGAAGTTGTACCTTTTCAGTTACAATCTGAAGCCGATGACAGACACCAGATGATGGAGCTACTCCAATTTCTGGATGCTCCAAAAATCATCGCTTCCATCCCTATTCACCAGGTGTTTTTGGATCTGCTAAAGAAAAACTGGGAATCTCCTTCATCTATTTCACCAGTTAACAAAAAAGCTGACTCCACATATCTTGACCAGTCAGCACCAGGTTTTCAAAAGCCTCAACTGGATCATCGTTCTGTTGTGGTTGAGTCTGCGCAGAAGAAGGCCAAACGTCTTAAGCCACACTCTTCCACTCCACCTACCAAGGACAATAAATTCCTGGATAGTGTGGGACGAAAAGTATATCATGGAGCTATGTTGATTTCACGCATAGCTTCATATCAACTTTACATGACTCAATACAACAGAGCCATCCTTAAGCAGATGCAAGACTATGCTGACAAGTTGCCGGATCAGTACCAACCACAGCTTCAAGCCCTTCTTCATAAAGGATTTGAGGCAGGGAAGCACGAGATTAGAACTGCCTACGACATATTCAATGCTTCCACAAAAGTTTCAGCCACAGCCATCTCAGCCAGACGTTGGGCTTGGTTAAAGGCGTCTAACCTTCGCCCAGAGGTCCAGGATCGTCTTGCTGATCTACCCTGCTTAGGCGACAATTTGTTTGGAGAACAAATTCAACAGATTGTGGCAGAGTTAAAAGATCACCATGAGACGTTGAAACAACTCTCGTCTGTCCCACCTGACGTGTCCTCCAAGCAACCACCAAAGAAGGACTCTAAGAAGTCGTTCTTTCGACCACGTCGCTATTATCCTCCATCAGCTAGGCCTCGTCCTGCACGGTCCTCCAACAGGCCTCAGCCTCGCCAGCCAAGAAAGCAAAGACCTACTGTAGCCCCACCTCCTGGGCCTGCGGCGGGCCTTTGACTTCCCTCTACTGAGCACATGCCAGATCCCTCTTCCATATATCCCTGTGGGGGGTCGACTGTTCCACTTCTTACACCGTTGGAAACAGATCACCTCAGATCACTGGGTGTTAGCAATTATCGCACAGGGTTACCACCTCAACTTCATGGCTCTCCCGCCAGACTCCCCGCCCCTTCAGGCATGGAGTCTAACCAGCCAGTTGGCTCAATTACAACAAGAAGTATCCCTTCTTCTACAATCAAATGCTATAGAACCCGTCCCTCCCTGTCAACAAGGGACAGGATTCTATTCCAGATACTTCCTAATACCAAAGAAATCAGGGGGGCTACGTCCCATTCTGGACCTTCGGGCCCTCAACAAGTACCTTCAAAAAGAAAAGTTCAAGATGGTAACCCTGGGCGCGCTGCTCCCTCTGCTGCAAAAAGGGGATTGGCTGTGCTCTCTCGACCTCAAGGACGCTTATACCCACATTGCCATAACACCATCTCATCGCAAGTATCTGCGTTTTCTGGTAGGCCGCGACCATTATCAGTACCGGGTACTACCTTTCGGTCTGGCATCTGCTCCACGAGTCTTTACCAAATGTCTCGTAGTGGTAGCAGCATTCCTCAGGAAGGAAGGTGTCCACGTCTACCCCTATCTGGACGATTGGCTAATCAGGTCCTCTACCCCTCAGATTGCTCAATCCTCCCTAAAATTGACAATTCACACACTCCTTTCCTTAGGGTTTCTTGTCAATTACGAGAAATCTTGCTTAGTCCCATCTCAAACCTTATCTTTCATTGGGGCAGACTTGGACACCTTACAGGCAAAGGCTTACCTTCCGCTGCAGCGGGTCCAAACTCTCATGTCCCTAGCTCGCCAGCTCCAGTCTCAGGACACGGCCACGGCTCGCCAATTCCTCATTCTCCTAGGACACATGGCATCCTCAGTTCAAGTCACTCCCATGACCCGACTAGCCATGAGAGTAACACAATGGACTCTGCGACACCAATGGATTCAAGCTTCTCAGCGCCTGTCCTCCATAGTCGCAGTTACACAAGCGCTTCGCCTGTCTTTAACCTGGTGGACGACTCAAATCAATCTCCTTCAGGGCTTACCTTTTCTCCTACCAGATCCACAAGTAATCCTGACCACCGACGCTTCCCACATCGGTTGGGGGGCTCATGTGGACGATTTCCAAACCCAAGGGTTATGGTCACCAGAGGAAGCCGAACACCAGATACATTTTTTGGAACTTCGAGCAATCCGTTACGCGCTCAGAACGTTCAAAGATCGTCTTTCGAATCAGATAATCTTAATCCAGACAGACAACCAAGTGGCCATGTGGTACATAAACAAGCAGGGAGGCACAGGCTCCTTCCTTCTGTGTCAGGAAGCTGCGCAGATTTGGGCAGAAGCCCTCTCCCACTCCATGTACCTCAGGGCCACTTACCTGCCGGGAGTAGACAATGTATTGGCAGATCAGCTGAGCCGGGTCTTCCAACCACACGAGTGGTCACTCGATCCTCTGGTAGCGACCTCTCTATTTCACAAGTGGGGTTCTCCCCACATAGATCTCTTTGCGTCCCCTCAGAACCACAAAGTAGACAATTACTCCTCTCTCATTCGGAGCCACCACTCTCGGCCGAGGGATGCCTTCTCCCTCAAGTGGACATCAGGTCTGCTCTATGCATTCCCTCCACTTCCTCTTCTGTCAAGGACTCTCGTGAAGCTTCGCCAGGACGGAGGAACCATGATCCTGATAGCACCCCACTGGCCACGCCAGGTGTGGTTTCCCATTCTTCAGGATCTCTCCATCCGCAGGCACATCCCTCTGGGAACGGATCCGCATCTGCTCACTCAGAACGACGGATGCCTCCTCCATCCCAACCTCCAAGCCTTGTCCCTGACGGCATGGATGTTGAAAGGTTAGTCCTTCAGCCTTTTAACCTTTCGGATTCGGTTTCTCGTGTCCTGATAGCTTCACGAAAGCCCTCCACCAGAAGATCCTATTCGTATAAATGGAAAAGGTACACATCTTGGTGCACTTCCCAGTCCCTTGATCCCCTTTCCTGTCCAATCTCTAAATTCTTGGACTATTTATGGCATCTATCGGAATCGGGTCTTAAAACCTCTTCCATTAGGATGCATGTCAGTGCAGTAGCCGCTTTCCATAAAGGCATACAGGGTGTCCCTATTTCAGTACAACCCCTGGTAACACGCTTTCTTAAAGGCTTGCTCCATCTGAAGCCACCCTTACGTCCTCCGGCCCCATCTTGGGACCTTAATCTGGTTCTTGGTCGGCTAATGAAACCACCTTTCGAACCTCTACACTCCTGTGAATTAAAGTATCTCACATGGAAGGTATTATTCTTTTTAGCTGTCACTTCAGCTCGCAGGGTTAGTGAGTTACAGGCCTTAGTCACCTATCCGCCTTACACTAAACTCCTGCAGGACCGGGCGGTACTCTGCACTCACCCTAAATTTTTACCTAAGGTAGTATCGGAGTTTCACATCAATCAATCCATCATACTACCTATCTTTTTTCCCAGGCCCCACTCCAACTCCGGAGAACAGACTCTGCATACCCTAGACTGTAAACGGGCTCTAGCATTCTATCTAGACCGTACAGTTTCTCACAGAAAGAGCACTCAATTATTCGTCTCTTTCCATCCTAACAAGTTAGGACAACCTGTGGGTAAGCAGGCTCTATCCTCCTGGTTGGCGGACTGCATTTCTTTTTGCTATCAGCAAGCTGGCATTCCTTTTCAAGACCGTGTAAAAGCACACTCTGTGAGGGCCATGGCAACTTCGGTGGCACACCTTCGATCAGTGCCGCTTCCTGACATCTGCAAAGCTGCAACCTGGAGTTCTCTCCATACTTTTGCAGCCCACTATTGTTTGGACAAAGCTGGAAGACAGGACTCCATCTTCGGCCAATCTGTCTTGCGTAACCTTTTTCCAACATGATGTACCAACACCCTTCCACCTTCCCGGTAGGGTGCGGATGCCCTTACCAAATTCCACCCCAGTTGTTGTGCCTCTTGCACGTCGTTGGGTGCATTTGGTGCAAGTCGGGACATCCTCAGCTCGGTACTCACCCATTTGTGAGGACAACCATCCTGCTTGTCCTGTGAGAAAGCAAATGTTGCTTACCTGATGTAACAGGTGTTCTCACAGGACAGCAGGATGTTAGTCCTCACGAAACCCGCCCGCCACCCCGCGGTGTTGGGTTTGTTTTAGTTTTTACTTTTTTAGGCACTGCCTGTAGCTTTGAAAATCAGACTGAAGGGAGACCCCTGCTGGCTGCAGGGTCAGTGCCTTGCTGGGCATGCCCAGTAGGGGCCAGTCAAAGTTCTGTTAAACTTTGACAGAAGTTTTCCGTGGTGGGCTCCATCCTCGATGTCACCCATTTGTGAGGACTAACATCCTGCTGTCCTGTGAGAACACCTGTTACATCAGGTAAGCAACATTTGCTATACAGGCCTGTCAAAGACTGCTTCCACCACCAAAATAAAGATAAAAGCCTTTGAAAGGGGCCCAATGAATAAGAGGCCTGACGAGACCCAAAAGTTTTGGAAATAAAACTTGCAATTTGGAAATAATAAAATACTTGACTGGGTTCAGGCATCTTGGGAATGGATAAACTTGCTGGTATTGATAGTCAATAAAATCGTGAAATGTATTATGACCTGCATGGGCCAACTGTACAAAACATCTACTATTTTGCCCAGGTGAAAACCAAGGATTACCACACAAGGGTAACCATGGAGAGATATTCCATGAAAGCGCATCATCCGCCTTATGGATTTCCACCCAAACTGCATATATTTCACCAAGATATTCTGGGACAAATGAACCAGAAGGTCTTTGAAACTCGCGTGCAGCAGAAACCGTAAATCATAGGGAGAGGCCACACATTGCTCCACATATATGTCCGCAAAACAGTGACTTCCCAGAAGCCAGTCACCTAAGGCCCTCAACGCACAGGCTAAATTATAATACTGCAAATTAGGAAACCCTGCCCCCCTCTTGCAACAGGCGCCATTAGTTTACCAAGGGACACCTTCGCTTTACACTCCCCCCAAAACAAACCTACAGCAAACATGATATAAGCCTTTAAGGCCTGATGCGGTAAGAAAGAGAGGCAGCATTTGTAATGTATAGAGTAATTTAGGAACAACATCTTAAATAGGGCTATCCTACCCATGAGTATTAAAGACAGTTTCATCCATTCCAAAGTGCGCTTATGAATATCCCCTAGTAGTGGTGGAATGTTGACTTGATACCACTGAGCAGTACCTCTATGAATATGGATACCCAGATATTTAATCGAGTCCTTTACCCAACGCAAGGGGAGGTCTGGTCAGGAGTTGCACAATTGCCCCAGAATGTCTAAAACCTCAGACTTATCCAGATTTAATTTAAGGCCTGTAAAAGAGCCAAACACCTGAAAAATGTCCAAAATATGAGGAAGAAAGCACCACGCCCATGTGATAAAAAAGGAATGTCATCAGCAAATAGAAACGTACTCATGAGAACAAATTTATTAAACACTATGTGTTCCTGAAGAAAGTCTTGAAGGGCATGTACCAAGGGCTCAAGCGATAAAATGAATAATAGGGGAGACAAGAGACATCTTTGGCAAGTGCCCCTAGACAGAGGGAAAGGAGCTGAAAGTCTACTGTTAACCCAAATCCGGGGCCCTGGGTTAGTATATAACACCTGAATAGCCTTAAAAAAGAAACTTGAAAACCTTAATTTGTCCAAAACAAATTTAAAAAAAGACCATGAAACCCAGTCAAAAGCCTTCTTGGCATCAAACTCCACCAGGACAGGGTCGACAAAAAGCGGTGTTTGCAAAGATCAAGCAAAAGGGAGATGCGGCTAAAATTGAAACTGGAGTGTCTCTCCTTCAGAAACCCCGCTTGCCCTGGAGAAACCAAGGAGGGAAGAATAACTGCCAAGCAATTAGCCAAAAGTTTAGCATAAATCTTAATATCAACATTTAACAAAGAAATTGGTCGCTAAGCAGATGACTCAGTGGCATCCCTACTGGTTTAGGAAGTACAATTATATTGGCCATTCGAAGTGTATCGGGCATCTCACCTCTGACCAATACAGCATCAAACAAGGACTGCATATTCTGTAATGTAGCCGGGTTCAGTACTTTATAGAAAAAAGACAGTAACCCATCGGGGCCTGGTGCCTTGAAATTCCTAAGGTCCTTAATCACCACCACGATTTCCATTACCCTAAATGGCTCATTTAACCTATCTACCTGCTCAGGGGTCAAAATTGGTAAAGAGATATGCTCCATAAACTGAGCCCTAGCAGACATATCTTCCACCTCTGCAGTATGTAATTGGTGATAATATTGAAAAATAGTGCCAATATGTTCAGAGGAGATGACCAATTTCCCATCACTCCCCCTGAGATTAGAGACAAATATGGGTTTTCATTCCCCCTGCATTAAAATAGCTAACATCTTACCAGATTTATTGTCAAAAAGAAAAAAATGTATGTTTCAACAAAAACAGAGAACATGTCGCTCTCTTATGTAAGTTTTCATTCAAAGATTTCCACAATAAAAAAAATTGGTGTTGGAGTTCAGGGGTCGGATTTAAATTAAGACCCTTCTTAGTGATTCAACTGATTAGTGAGTTTTAAAATTTCCCTATCGAACTCCCATTTACGCTGGATAGAGTACCCAGTGATATCCCCTCAATGCACTACTTTGGCTGTTTCCCAGAAAAGAACAGGATTGGATTATTTAACTCATAGTCTTGCCTTTTAGACAACAAAAAATCCTTAAAGGCTTTATCTTGCATCAGCCAAGAAGGCATTTGCCAATTAGAAAAGTCATGATTAGAGCCAGGCCTCCGTAAAACATAAGTCACCGGGCAGTGATCAGATACTACCATAGGTTCAATAGCTGAGCTCTGCAGCTGAGAAAAAAGGAAATCATAAATGAACAGATAGTCATGTCTGGACTTATAATCAGGAGAACGTGCACAGTGTGTAAAGTCTCTGGTGAAGGGACCTTGCACTCTTCAAGCGTCAAGAACCTGTGGGGAGTCACATAAAAACAGCACCCCTTCAGTGCTACTGAGTGGTCTGCTCATGGAATACGATTGACAGTCCAGAGCAGGATTAGCTACACAGTTAAGATCTCCCCCAAGTACAATAGATGCCCTGTCCATAGAGAATGGTACATTTACCAAAAAGAAGCCCTGCCACAATAATATAGCGTCCTCTAGGGTCTACTATGGACTGCTGCCATTGAAAGGAAATTGACTTATGGATTAAAATGGCAACACCTTGACTGTAAGAGGAACCTGGTGCTACACGTGCCGGCAGCGGCAGACCCACAGCTCGGCCCCCTCACCTCTTTCAAAGTGATCCAGCATCTGGTCCCCCGTCTCTGGCAGCTGTGGGTCACCAGCTCCGTCCTCGGGCCTCCCCTGAGGCCTCCGGCTCTGCTGCAGCTCCTGATGCTCTGTGTGGCCCGTGGAGAGACGCTGTTTCGACCAGCGCCGTACCCCTCCCTAGGCGCGTGCGCGCACACAGCTAGTCTTTAAATAGGGCCCACGGCGGGAACCTGGCAGCAGCCCCGGATGATGACGTCAGCAGAGCTCCGGTATATAAGCCCGGGCTCTGCTCTCTCAAATGGCCTTTGCAACAGGTCCCTTCGCTAGTCGAGAACTCGTTGCCTCTTCAGTTCCTGGTTCCCGATCCTGATGGCCTTCGTTCCTGTTTCCTTGTTCCTGTGTTCCTGTTCCTTCATCTCTCCTGTTGAACAACTGAAAACTTGAGATCGCAGATAAACAGATAGTAGGTCCCATCATGCAAAAGACCCAGGAAGGACATTAAAAGATATCTCCAAAGGTCCGCATAATATATATCAGGGACCAGAATTTTGATGAAAATCCAGAAGGCAGCCACAGGTGTGAGAAGGCTAGGTCACAGTGAATGGTCCATCAATAAATAAGAGTTCTCAGCGATCCCAAAATCCAAACCACAAAAGACAGCCCATCTGTCCAGGTGAAAAGAAAAGAACCAGAGTAATAAACAGCGCTACAAAAAGTACTGAGCACTTAGCATTTCTTCATCTGGTTAAGGTGAAATGACACACTTGTACACCAGCCACAATTCAGGTCACTGGTTTAGGAAGCTCACTGAGAAAATACTCCGCCGCTTTGGGCAAGTCAAAAAAATGAACACCTTCTTTAGCCCAGATCTTTAAATGAGCCAGTTATAATAGCAAAAATTAAAGTCAGCAGATTGGCGTAAAAGCTTTTCGCAGCGAAGACACTTTGGGGGAAAAATCTTCAAAAATCAACAAACGTTGGCCCTCATAGCTCAGGTCTCACTTCCGGTGAAATGCTTGCATAAGGAGCACTTTGTGGGCATAGTTGAGAAGTTTCGCCACTACTACCCTTGGATTTTTAATGCCTGCTGCCGCTACACCCACGTGGTGTGCACACTCCACTTTAAAGCAGCCTACCAAGGCTGGCAGGCCTAATTCCAAAGGTAGCCAGTTCTCAAGAATTTCCTGCAGCTTAGCATCCGAAATCTGTTCTGAATACCCCACAATCCAGAGGTTAGACCTCCAAGATTGATTTTCCAGGTCATATACCTTTCCATTCTCTAAGGACATCAACTTTTCCAGTGAGGCAATTTTAATCTGGAGGGCTGTGGTATTGTCCTCCACCTTCTACTGTATCCATTCGAGAGTTATAATCAGATAGCGAGGCTTTAACCTCTGCAAACTGAGCGGAGAGCTCATTAGTGAGAATTTCAGGCAGCAACAACCGCTGCGGTCAAGTTCGCCACCATGGAGTCACTCAAAGCGCTAGCGGGAACTGGGTCTGGTATGGCGGCCATTTTACCTTCGGGTGTGCACAGCTTCTCCTTCTCCTTTCTGGCGAGCTGTGTTGATATTCCGCAGTCAGACTTCACATACAATTCTGAATTTCCCACATTAGATAGAAGGTGAGTGGAGGGTGTAAAAACAGGAGAGAAGGGCTCAGATATCCCGATGTTATGGGATACATGGGGGAAGGCACCCGGAACTCAAGGCAGAATGCCTTCCCCTTTCACCGCATCATGTGATCTTCAGGCCTCCTCTTCTTGGGATGATCTCCATGTGGCAGAGCCCTGTAGCAGAGCCTCCGTTTCTCAGGCTGCTGCAAGATGAGCTCCACGGCCTCTTCTTTGGCTGCTGCAAGATGAGCATCGCAGCAGTTCTGTGGCATAGCCTCCTTTTCTCAGGCTGCCATGGGATGAGCTCTGTGGTGGCCCTGCAACAGGGCCTCTTTTCTCAGGCGCTAGGAAACGCTGATTGGGTGGGCCATTGCCCACCCTTGGCTACACCAGTGGCTCTCTCTCACATGCAGTCTCCTATTCACACACACACACACACACACACAGGCTCCCATTCTCACATGGAGACTCCTATTCCCTGCCCCCCCTCCACACACACAAACACACACAGGCTCTCATATACTCTCTATCACATGCAGGTTCCCATTCCCATACACACCTATTCAAACACACATGGTCACATGTTCTTTCATGCAGGCTGCCTCTCTCTCTCTTATATACAGCCTATACTCTCACACACATTCCTCTCTCTTACATACACAGGCTCTCTCTTGCTCACAGACAAATTATGTGTGTGTGTGTGTGTGTGTGTGTGCACACCCCTCTGAAAGTCTATATGTGACACACAGGCTCTCACACTGACATACAAGCATACAGACTCTCACATAGACATATTTATTTATTTATTTATTTATTTATTTATTTATTTAAGGCTTTTTCTATACCGAGGTTCAGGTAACAGAGTTACTAATCACTTCGGTTTACATCAAACAACTAACAAAATGACATGAGCTATGTCTTACAGAGAACAAGGTAAAACAACTTGGATAAAAAGCAATGGAACAGAGTAACAACAATATAAAATTGGTAGTAACATACATATATACAGACATACACTCACATGCACGTATTCTCTGACACAGACACATACATGCACACAGGCTTTCATACAGACACACAGGTGCACACAGGCTCTCACACAGACACAGACAAGTTTTCACACAAACACTCAAAAGCTCTCACACAGACACACGCACGTAGGCTCTCACACAGACACATACACACACACACACACACACACACAGATATACACAGACCCTCACACACACGGCCTCCACCTGCCTTCGGGCCAAGGTGGGATGACGTCCACCACAGCTCTGTGAGCATCCTCCTGACTTTAGGCCATGGTGGGATGAGCTCCATCATGGCCCGTCAGCCTTCCTGAGCTGTGGGGAAATGAAAGCTGAGCACAGCACCGCACAACTTTTCCCATGGGCATGCACTGCTTCCGCTTCCCCGCCCCCACAAATTAAAGGGAACATTGCACCCTCTCCATATTTTTGGCCACCAACAGGCTGAGCTCTGCCGGTAGCCCAAGGCCTCTCTTGCTGCTGCCGCCTCCCCCCCAGGTGTGCCGCCCCATACAAATGCACAGTCTGTACACCCAGTCACACCAGGACTGTACCATGCTCTGTGGCTTGCTTGCACGTGCATGTGCTTTTGTAAAAAAATGAGCTGGAAGATGAATCTGCTGTGCCCCTTCCCCTTAAGCCATGTCTGGGGGCATTGGCCCCCATATGCCCCCCTTGCTATACTACTGGATCATGGAGGGGAGTTACGGGATATCCTCTCTGTCCACACATCAGTTTTTATTTCATATTATAAATGTTTTTGTTACGATTCTGCCCTGGCTTGTGCCACGGGCAGCCTCTCACCTCTTTTTTTTTTTTCTTCTTTTTCCTGCAGCCAGGAGGCCATCGATGGCATTCCTATGTGGCCCGGAGGCCGCCAACGCTCTTGCTGCCGCGCCGCGGCAAGGTGCCACCACCACTCCCCCTGTGGTCCAGAGACCGCCAACATGCTCTCTCCTGTCTGGCAGCAGGGTGCCGCCCCGGTGTGGTCCTTACGGCCAGGAGGCCACCAATGGCGGCCCGGAGGCTGCCGACATTCCTGCCACTACCCTGCAGCAGGGGGGTGTCACTTGGTCCATCTTCTGCGGCAGGGAGCCGCCTCCAACGTTGTTAGGCTGGGGCTTGTGGCCTAGCTCTGCTCCTGCGCCGAGCCGGCAGGACGCCACTCTCCAGGGTCCTGCCTATCTTCTCCTTAGGCGCGAGAACATGCCTTTTTTCTCCTCTTAAAGGGCCAGCGTGGGAGTGGTCCACCTGATGATGTCATCGTGGGAATCTCTCTTCAGCCCTATAAAAAGGGCCTGTCTTCATAGATTAGTTGCCTTTGCAAGGAGCTAGTCCTCCTTAGGACTTCTTTTCAACCTAGCTTCTCCTAGGCACTCTGTTCCATGTTGGAATTCCTTGTCTTTGTCTTCATCTTCATCTTCGTCAAGGTCTCTCGTCGGATCCTGTGTCTTCGTCCGTCCAGTTCCTAATGTTCCAATGTTCTTCTCTTCAGATCTCCTGATGTTTCGTCCTTCAGTTCCCCTGAAGTCCTGATGTCCTATTTATTTATTTAAAACTTTTCTATACCGTCGTTTAGTAGTGCACCATCACAACTGTTTACAGTTAGGCACAAATATGTGGTTTCTCAATTATCCATAGGGTGCCATTATTATATGGTTACATAGTTCAATAATATACTCTAAATGGGGAATGGGTGTGGTACCATTTACGATTAACTGTCTTCCTAATTTAGAACTTAATTGTGAGAAAATAATAAAAAATAAGCAATTCTGCTTTTTCTTGGTGACTTCCTGCTTTGTGTATGTGTTGTTATTCCTCTACCTCACTGTGAAATGCTTTTTTGAAAAGTCATGTTTTTAAGCCTTTTTTGAAGAGTTTTAATTCCTTCATTAGTCTTAATTCCAGTGGTAATGTGTTCCATAATAATGGTCCTGCCAAAGATAGTGCTCTCTCTCTAACTTGGGTCAACTTTGCTGTTTAGACTGAGGGTATGGTTAGCAGAGCTTTATTGGCCGATCTGAGATTTTTTTGAGGGACATGTAATCGTAATGCGGTGTTTAGCCAGTCAGAATTTTCGTCATTAATTACCTTATGAACTGTGCATAGTGTTTTAAATTGAATTCCCTGTTCTATTGGGAGCCAGTGTAGATCTGCAAGTGTTTGGGTGATATGATCTCTTCTGCCTTTACCAGTAAGTATTCTGGCAGCCGAGTTCTGTAGTATTTGCAGTGGTCTGATAGTGGTGTATGGTAATCCTAGGAAAAGTGTGTTACAGTAGTCCGTGCTGGCAAATATTAATGCTTGTAGTACTGTACGAAAGTGTTCCTGATTTAATAAGGGTTTTAGTTTTCTAAGGACCATTAGTTTGGCATAGCCTTCTCTTACTTTTATTGATATGTGTTGCTTAAGGCTCAGTTCAGTGTCTATAATTACTCCTAGGTTTCTAGCTTTATCAGTTAACTCTACTGATTTGTCATTTTTAAGTCGAATGGGATTTTGAATTCTTTCGATGTTTTTTCGTTCAAGATGTATAAATTCTGTTTTTTCAATGTTTTTTCAATGTTTAATAGTTTTTTAATTATGTCTAGGTATAACACTGCAAAGTTTAGTGTTTTTTCAATTGATTCTTCAACTGGTAGAATTAATTGAATGTCATCAGCATATATGTAGTGTATGATCCCTAGCCCAGCCAGTAGGTGGCAGAGGGGGAGCATGTAAATGTTAAATAGAGTTGCTGAGAGTGCTGAGCCCTGGGGGACTCCTGTCTTTAGTGTGATTTTGTCTGATATTGAGTTTTTTATCTGTACCTGATAAGATCTATTGTTATGGTAGGATGTGAACCATTTAATTGTTTTGTTTTGTAATCCAATTTCTTCCAGTCTTTTCAATAGTATGTCATGGTTTACTGTGTCAAATGCTGCGGACAGATCTAGCAGTATCATGATGTAGTGTTTTCCGCTGTCAAATCCGCAAAGTACGGTATCTGTTAGAGAGATTAGTAACGTTTCTGTGCTATAGTGTTTTCTGAAGCCATGTTGTGATGGGAAGAGTATGTTATTGTTGTCTAGATGTTCTGCTAGTTGCTTTTGTACTGCTTTTTCTATTAATTTTGCGATCTATAGTTACTTAATACGGTTAGGTCACTGTTTTTCTTTTTCAGAATCGGTTTTATTATTGCATTTTTGAGTGAGTCTGGCATAACTCCTTCACTGAGTGATAGGTTAATTATTTTGGTTAGTGTGTATGAGGTTATATCAGCTAGCTTTTTTATATCTGTGGTGGGAATGGTGTCAATTTTATGTGGTGCGGGATTCAGTTTTTTTATCATGCATTCAACTTCGGTCTGGGATACCTCGTCAAATGTGGAGAATTGTGTTACATCTCTTTTTTGCATCTTGATTTCCTGTTTTGTTAGGAACTGAATTTTGGCTTTAAGGTTTGTGATTTTGTCTGAGAAATAGTGTGCTAGGTCGTTGCATTTGTTCTCTTGTGAGGCTTGGGGCATATCTGCATTATCATTAGTCAGATTTTTAACTATGTTGAATAGTGTTCATGGGTTGTTTGAAAATTTTTCAATTTTTGAATTAAAGAATTGTTTTTTTGCTTCAAGAATTATTTTTTTATAAAAGGCTAGTTTCCTAAATTTGGTTAAATTTTCCGCTGATTTGTCTTTTTTCCATCTTTTTTCTTTTTTTCTCAGATTTTGTTTAATTTCCTTTAATTTTTCATTAAACCAAGGGTTTTTCTGTTTTGGTTCATGGATTTGTATTGTTCTAGTGGGGTTAATGTTGTCTGCCAATTTACTTGTTTTCGTTATCCATTCTGTTGTTGCGTCTATACAGTTTTGGGGGTTGAGGTTTGTTAAAGTTTCTTCTAATTTATTTTTTAGAATTTCATGGTCAAAGGGGGGACGATATTTAAATTCTAAGGGCTCATTTCTCTGTATTTCTTTTGGTTTTATGAGTTTGATGTCGGATTGGATTAAGAAGTGATCCAACCATGGAATTTGATTATTTATTTATTTATTTATTTAAAGGATTTATATACCGGAAGTTCCTGTATAATATACATATCACCCCGGTTTACAGAGAACAGTAACTATCGCTTCATTTAGCAGTTTACATTGAACATAATTAATCTAAGTAACAGAATAGTATATAATATTGCTAAACAGTTAATAAATAACATGCGAGTTAATAAGTAAATAAGTAAATAACATTGAACATAATTAAGATTATAGCTGGTATAAGTGTTCAGTGAAGTTATGATTAATGTATGTCAGGTCTAGGGAGTGGCCAGCTTTGTGTGTGGGTTTATCTGTGATTAATGTGAACCCCAGGGCTTCCAACGTATCGTTTAGTGTTTGGCATGTATTTGTTAGTGGAAACACGTCCATGTGAAGGTTAAAATCACCCATTATGATGGTAGGTTTTGATGTGTTTAGGTTAATTGTTAAATATTCTATTAAAGGGGATAGGTTTAGGTCAAGCAGGCTGGGTGGGCAGTATATAATGCATATTTGTGTATGTTCTGTATCAAATAGTGCAATTTCGTGGTTTGTGGGGGGTGTTGTTGGAATCGGTTTACATTAAAAAAAATTTTCAATAATTAATGCTATGCCGCCTCCGTGTTTATTAATCCTTGGAATTGAGAATATGTCATAGCTTCTGTGTGCTATTTGATTTTTGATGATAATGTCGGATTTTTTTAACCACGTTTCAGTGATAGCAATGAAATTTGGTTTAATGTCATACAATAGGTCTGTAATTATTGGGAATTTCTTAGTTATGGATTGGGCATTTACTAGAATGAACGTTAAGGTTAACATTTTATTTAGACTTAGTTTGGTTGGGCTCTTGGTTTTCTTTACTTCGATGAGATTATGTCAGATGGTATTTTTGTAATCATGTGATTTGTACTTTCTTCTGACGTCCTCACGTTCAGATGACCATTCATCCAGATGTCCTTTTCCTCAGCACCGCAAGCCTCCAGAAGATTCCGGCTTTTAATCCTCCAAGCTTCAGGTTCCATACTCTGAGTTCGCTTGAGCTCTGCACTGAGCCCTTTACTCCGAGACCTTGGATCCTGAAGTCCTTCTCCTTCTCCTGTATCCTGTCCGGGTCTTCGGAGCCTCTTGCGTTTGCCTTTGTCCATATGAATGAACTCTGTATAACCTGTACCATATCAGCATAGTCCGTGCCTTGCCTGGCTCTGGAGGGCGTGCCTCGGTGCAGGCCTCGTCGGAGTCTTCGTCGTGGAATCTCCAAGTAACCTGAGATGGGAACCACCAGCGTGGTCCGTGATCTGCCTTAGTTGGCTGTGTAGGGTGCGTGGTGTGGCAGTACCCATTCAGAATTCTTGATCTTGTCACTCTGTCGGAGTCCCTCTCTTCAAGCAACCTGAGCCCTGTCTCAGTTCTTCAAGCAAACTGAGTTCCGTCTCAGTTCTTCAAGTCTTCGTGTTAATTCTTCAAGTATCCTGAGTCTCGTCTCAGCCCTTCAAGTCTTCGTCTCAACCCTTCAAGTAACTTGACTCTTCGTGTGAATCCCTCACGTATCCTGAGTCTTCATCTGAGTCTGATGTCTTCGCCCTTCAGCCTCTGTCTGTCCTGTCGCATTTGCCGTTCCCGTACGGCACGTGTGAAAGGGCTATCAAGTGGTAGGAGGGCTACCCCAGAGACCAACATTGCGTTGCTGGGTCTCTTTGATGTGTTCAAGTTCGGCAGAGGCCAGGGTTCTGCATCTCCAGCCTGTGCTTGGACACTCCTCGCCTGTTATGCGCACAAGTACTGGGCCGAAGAAAAGGGGCAGTCCGGGGGCGGGAAGAGGCAGTCCAGGGGGCGGGGCTGGGCGGAAATGGAGGTAGAGGTGGCCGGTAGAGTGGCCATTTGCCGCTGTGCTGAGGGATCAAGCATAGCAACCTATGCATGCGTAAGTTCTAAAACAAATAAAAAAAAAGGTAGGGCTTTTAAGGGGTCGGGGAAGTCAGGGGAAGAGGGAGGGAGTATGAGCATGGGGTAGGAAAGTTCCCTCCCAGTCCTCTGCTTCATTGGAGCGGGCTGGGAGGAAATTGGGGAATGCTGCAATGCATCGCCACGCGAAAATTGAATTATTCAAACCCCCCTTGTGCACGCCGCCCTAGATTTTATAACGTGCACACACTAGCGCACGTTATAAAATCGTGCATCCATGTGCACGTGCATATATGTTTAAAAATCTCCCCCTAAGTAAATCACATGCTACTAATGCCAGTAATAGCAGTGGCTATTCCATAAGTCAACTTAATTAATAGCAATTAATTGACTTCTTCGCCAAGAACTTATCCAAACCTTTTTTAAACCCAGCTATACTAACTGCTCTAATGACATCCTCTGGCAACAAATTCCAGAGCTTAATTGTGTGTTGACTGAAAAAGAATTTTCTCTGATTCGTTTTAAATGTGCTACTTTCTAACTTCATGGCATGCCCCCTAGTCCTTCTATTGTCCTAAAGAGTAAATAACCAATTCACATTTACCCGTTCTAGACCTCTATCATATCCCTTCTTAGCCATCTCTTCTCCAAGCTGAACAGCCCTAACCTCTTTAGTCTTTCCTCATAGGGGAGCTGTTCCATTCCCCTTATCATTTTGGTCACCCTTATCTGTACCTCCTCCAGTGCAACTATATCTTTTTTGAGATGCAGCAACCAGAATTGTACACAGTACTCAAGGTGCGGTCTCACTATGGAGCAATACAGAGGTATTAAGACATTTTCCATTTTATTCACCATTCCCTTCCTAATAATTCCTAACATTCTGTTTGCATTTTTTGATGCCGCAGCACACTGAGCCAACGATTTCAATGTATTATTTACTATAACACCTAGATCTTTTTTCTGGGTTATAGCTGCTAATATGAAATCTAACTTCATGTAACTACAGCATGGGTTATTTTTCCCTATATGCATCACCTTGCACTTATCCACATTAAATTTCATCTGCCAGTTGAATGCCCAATCTTCCAGTCTCACAAGGTCCTCCTGCAATTTAACTCAATCAGCTTGTGATTTAACTACTTCAAATAATTTTGTATTATCTGCAAATTTGATTACTTCACTCGTCATATTCCTTTCCAGATCATTTATAAATATATTGAAAAGCACTTGTCCAAGTACAGATCCCTGAGGCACTCCACTGTTTACTTTTTTCTCATGAGGGACATCGTCAGATGCCTTCTGAAAATCCAAATACACTACATCTACTGGTTCACCTTTATCTACATGTTTATTAACCCCTTCAAAAAAATTAAGCAAATTTGTGAGGCAAGATTTCCCTTGGTAAATCCATGCTGATTGTGTTCCATTAAACCATGTCTTTCTATATGCTCTGTGATTTTGATCTTTAGAATAGTTTCCACTATTTTTCTCGGCACTGAAGTCAGGCTCATTGGTCTATAGTTTCCTGGATTGCCCCTTTTTAAATAATGGGGTTACATTGACCACCCTCAAGTCTTCAAGTACAATGGATGATTTTAATGATAGGTTACAAATTTTAACTAATAGATCTGAATTTTCGTTTTTGAGTTCCTTCAGAACCCTGGGGTGCATACCATCCGGTCCAGGTGATTTGCTACTCTTTAGTTTGTCAATCTGGCCTACTTTCTCTGTACTATGTGATTTTGTATTTTGGTAAGAGGTTTCTCTTCTCAGCAATACTACTTTGTGGTTCTTATATACTGCTTCAATTTTATGACATGTGCCTTGTGCAGTTGTGCAGTTTACTTTTTATGTTATAAAGTTATAAATAAAGAGTTATAAAAAAAAATTCTCTCTTGGCCTGTCTTATCTTTAAACCTTTGTAGCTGCACCTTTCATTTTTTTCTATTTTCCTCATTTTATCAAAGTTTCTCTTTTTAAAATTAACGGCCACATTTTAAATTGGCCATACATGCAAATATCGTTATTTATGCACATAATTGCTGGGCCCTGAAAAGGAGGCATGCCGGGAGGGCATGGCCTGGGCGGGGAAGGGCAGAGGCCAGCCAGGACAGCAGCCATTAGCCGCTGTCCCAGGAAAGCATGCTCCGGCAGTCAACCGGTGCATGCAAACTGCTTCTTTCTAAGGGAGCAGTAAGTAGTGAAACAAAAAAATTGTAAGTTTTTAGGACGGGTTAAGGGGGTGGGGAGGAGAGGGGAAGAGGGAGGGGTTTAGGTAGGGGGGTAGGGAAGTTCCCTCCCAGTCCACTCCTTAATTGGAGTAGGCTGGGAGGGAATGGGGGAAGGCCAGATTTCGTCGCTGCACATAATCTACTAAAATCTCCCCCCCGAGCACACGCCGCCTGCACATGCCTACGTGGTTTTTAAAATCCACACATGTGCATGCGGCCCAGGGATTTTATAACATGCACATGCTGGCGCACACATGTTATAAAATCTGCGTGTCCATGTGAATGCGCTGGGAATTGCGCGCACATGGATGTGCGCACACTTTTTAAAATTTACTCCTTAGTGTTTGAGCTGTAGATTTACATATTATCCTCCTTCCAGTCATTAGTCCAAATTTGATCATGTTATGATCACTTTTGCCAAGTGGCCCCACTACTGTTCCCTCTCTCACCAAATCCTGCGTTCCACAAAGAATTAGATCTAAATTAGTTCCCTCTCTCATCGGTTTCTGAACCAACTGCTCATTTAAGCAGTTGTTTATTTCATCCAGGAACTTTACGTCTCTATCATATCCTGATGTTACATTTACTCAGTCAATATTGGGGTACTTGAAATCTAGCTTCCCTGATTTCTCTTAGCATTTCATCATCCGTCTCATTATTTTGGCCAGGTGGATAGTAGAATACTCCTATCACTATACTTTTACCCAACACACATGGGATTTCTACCCATACAGATTCTACTAAGCATTTAGTCTCTTGTATAATATTTATACTGTTGGACTCTATGCCTTCTCAGACATAAAGCGCCCCCCCCCCCCCTTCAACTAAGTTGATCCTCCCTGTCATTGAGATATAATTTGTACCCTAATATATTGCTGTCCCATTTGTTATCCTCTTTCCACCAGGTCTCTGAGATACCAATTATGTATATTGAATGATTCACTGCTATACATTCTAACTCTCCCATCTTCTTAGACATTTGGCACTGGCATATAGACATTTCAAAGTGTGTTTTTTGTTTGTATTAGCAACCTTCTTTTCAGTTGATATGGATAATTTGGAATCCTTTAGCTCAGGTGATTCTTTACTTATAGGCACATGGACTACTTTTGCTTTTATTGGAAGCTCTCTATTGGGATACCCTAACTCATCTGTTTCATTTGTATCCTTCAAAGTTACCTTCCTCCGAACCAGCTCAACCTTTTCTTTAAAAAAAACTGTGCTACGGTTTCACAAATCAGGAACCCCATCAAAAATCAATGTATTTTTTGGTTGAGATGCAACCAATGATTTTACTACCCCAAAAAGTACTCTTGGATTATAATCCACAGATTTCAGTCTACTCATATAGTACTTCTTCTTTGCTAAAACAATTTCTTTAAAATAAGCTGTATTCACCCTTCACCATTTTTTTTTAAATTTTTTTATTTAGCATTCGTTTATATAATGAGGTATAGTAGACATTGCCTTCACTCCGGTTTACATTATAACAAACCAGTTACATTTAAATCCATAACAGTGTAACAGAAAACTGAATCAAAACAATAACTTAATATCAGACAATAAATACATTATACATTAGATATATGACTGTATACAAATCTTGTAGGGGGACGGTTGATACCGAACAAAAACGAGAAAGGTTTCTGTAAGTCGGGGCGGTCGTCGTAGGAGGGAGATTGCTAGCATAAAATGGAACGCGCAGTGGATGTGATCAAAGATTTATCCTCTGCTGTAATTGGGTGAGCAGCCATTGTAAGACTGTGTGAGTAGCCAAGCTTTAAGTTCTTTTTTAAAAGATTTAAAGTTTTCTTGCGAATTGAGGTGATGAGGTAATGAGTTCCATAATTTTGGGCCGACAATGGAGATGGCTCTATTTCTTGTGGAGGATAGTTTGGCTTATGGTAGTGAAGGAACATCCAGCTGAATTTTATAAGTTGACCTTGTCATACGTGATGATTTATGTAAATGTATAATGTTGTCCAGGGCAGTGTAGTCTGCTTTATGAATTGTCTTGTGTAGCATTGTGAGGACTTTGTACTCTATTCTTTTTTCAACCGGTAGCCATTGTAAGTTGTAGAGTACTGGGGATTAGGGATGTGAATCGTTTTTTGACGATTTAAAATATCGTCCGATATATTTTAAATCGTCAAAAATCGTTAGAGTCGATATTTAATAGGAATTCCCCCGATTTATCGTCAAAAATCGTAAATCGGGGGAAGGGGGAGGGCCGTATGGCAATATGCCGGCGCCATTTTGCAAAATGGCGCCGGCCATATGGCCATATTGCTGTACGGCAAAATGGTGCCGGCCGTACGGCAACATGATTCGAGTGCAGGAGGTCGTTCCCGGACCCCCGCTGGACTTTTGGCAAGTCTTGTGGGGGTCAGGAGGCCCCCCCAAGCTGGCCAAAAGTCCCTGGGGGTCCAGCGGGGGTCCGGGAGCGATCTCCTACGCTCGTGACGTTGGGGGATAGGAACCAAAATGGCGCCAGCGCCATTTTTCTATCAACGCACCCGTGGCCCGAGAGTGGAAGATCACAACGGGACCCCCCCACTGGACCCCAGGTAATTTAAGACATTTGGGGAGGGTTCGGGAGGGTGGGGGATTTATTTTAAAGGGTCGGGGTGGGTTTTAGGGATGTTTTAGTGTGCCGGTTTTCCCGCCCTCCCCGATTTACACGATATTTAAAAAAACAAAACCGCGACGATTCGATTCCCTCCCCCCCCCAGCCGAAATCGATCGTTAAGACGATCGATCACACGATACACATCTCTACTGGGGATATGTGGTCGGATTTTCTTTTACCAGTCAGGACTCTAGCAGCTGCATTTTGGAGTAATTGCAGTGTTCTTAAGGTTGATTTAGGAAGGCCTATTAGAAGAGAGTTGCAGTAGTCCAAACTGGAGAAGATGAGGGCTTGTAGGACGGTTCTGAAATCATGGGGGTGAAGCAGCGGTTTTAGGTGTTTGAGTATTTGAATTTTGTGGAAGCCTTCTCTTGTTCTTATTGTGATGTGTTTTTTGTAATTTAGATCATTATCTAGCCAAATACCAAGGACTTTAACATTATCTTTAAGTTGAATTTGAATGTTGTCAAATTGGAAGGGTGGAGTGGATATTGTACCAGAGTTTTTTCTTGCGATTAGAATACATTCGGTTTTGCTCATATTTAAACATAATTTTAGGTTGTTTAGCAGCTTTCGTCCTGCATCAAGGTGTGAGGCTGCTTTTGACATTGCGTCTTCTAAGAACCATGAGTTCCTGTCCTCTTAACCAGCGGTTCTCAACCTGTGGGTCGCGACCCCGTTGGGGGTCGAATGACGATTTGCCAGGGGTCGCCTAAGACCATCGGAAATATGGGTTTTTTGTCTATTCTAACGTGTAAAATTTGTCATTGTACAAATTTTTTCCATTGGTAGTTACTATTTTTTACTATAATTGTCATTCGAGGATAGATGTTGCAGACAACTGAATCAGAATGATTTCAAACATTTTAATTGTCGCAGCATAAATATTTTTAACAGTTTAAATTACTGTCCATCAAACGGCGTGGTGTAACGCAACGTTACGCCATTGTGGGATCAAAGATATTTCTATGATGAAGATTTACGCACGTCGTGACGTAATTGAAAAGCACTGCCATTTCTAATTAGTAATAGGCCATCGTTTTATAGTCCATGTTATTGAAGGTAATATTTTCATTATGGAACAATCCATGAAAATGGATCTCGAACAAAAGAACGTTAAGAAAAGAAAATATAATGACGATTTTTTACGGTATGGTTTTACTTCAATAGTTAAAGCAGGAATTGAGAAACCCCAATGCGTTATTTGTAATTAAGTTCTATCAGCCGAATCTATGAAGCCGAACAAACTGAAACGTCATTTTGATAGCAAGCATCCGAGCTTTGCCATGCTTTTCAAATTTTCACATAAGTATGCAACATGAATATGGTGAATATGCAATAGAAAAATAAATAAATGCAAGTCATAAAGATAAAATTTCATTTATTTGTAATTTAGTTATAAGCAGAAATATATACAGTACAGTTACTTAGGCCTATGAACGAAAATAATTTTACGGTTGGGGTCGCCACATAGTGGGGAATTGTATTAAAAGGGTCGCAGAACTATAAAGGTTGAGAACCGCTGCTCTAAACTAAACATTCTATGCCATCGCCTCTCCGGGCGATGGCAACTTCTCTTAAGCTCAGCCAATTCAACTGTAAAGCAAGGGGAGGATATTCTCTTCCTATTTATTGTTGTAGGTTCGGAGCTGGGGATGGGTGGTGGACACCACCTCCAGGGTGGTACAGGATGACAGGGCAGACTAGAGTTAGGTTGGGCAATCAGGTGAGGCTGGAGCAAAGGATGATGTGCAGGCTGGGCTGGAGCTCAGGAATGGAGAGCAGACTGGACTGAAGTACAGGAACAGAGTGAACATAAGAGCATAAGAAGAACATAAGAAAATGCCATACTGGGTCAGACCAAGGGTCCATCAAGCCCAGCATCCTGTTTCCAACAGTGGCCAATCCAGGCCATAAGAACCTGGCAAGTACCCAAAAACTAAGTCTATTCCATGTAACCATTGCTAATGGCAGTGGCTATTCTCTAAGGGGTAGATTTTAAAAAGCATTTACTCGAGCAAAACTGGTTTTTGCTCGAGTAAATACACTTTACTCAAGTAAGTGGGTTTTTCAAAATTGCTACAATATATGCCATTGAATTGTCCATAGGATTTACTCAAGTAAGTGCACTTTACTCGAGTAAATAGCTTTTGAAAATTGCTACGATACTATGTCACATTTACATGCGTAACTCCTTTGAAAATGACCCCCTAAGTGAACTTAATAGCAGGTAATGGACTTCTCCTCCAAGAACTTATCCAATCCTTTTTTAAACACAGCTATACTAAATGCACTAACCACATTCTCTGGCAACAAATTCCAGAATTTAATTGTGCGTTGAGTAAAAAAGAACTTTCTCCGATTAGTTTTAAATGTGCCCCATGCTAACTTCATGGAGTGCCCCCTAGTCTTTCTACTATCTGAAAGAGTAAATAAACGATTCACATCTACCCGTTCTAGACCTCTCATGATTTTAAACACCTCTATCATATCCCCCCTCAGTCGTCTCTTCTCCAAGCTGAAAAGTCCTAACCTCTTTAGTCTTTCCTCATAGGGGAGTTGTTCCATTCCCCTTATCATTTTGGTAGCCCTTCTCTGTACCTTCTCCATCGCAATTATATCTTTTTTGAGATGCGGCAACCAGAATTGTACACAGTATTCAAGGTGCGGTCTCACCATGGAGCGATACAGAGGCATTATGACATTTTCCATTTTATTCACCATTCCTTTTCTAATAATTCCCAACATTCTGTTTGCTTTTTTGACTGCCGCAGCACACTGCACTGACGATTTCAATGTGTTATCCACTATGACACCTAGATCTCTTTCTTGGGTTGTAGCACCTAATGTGGAACCCAACATTGTGTAATTATAGCATGGGTTATTTTTCCCTATATGCATCACCTTGCACTTATCCACATTAAATTTCATCTGCCATTTGGATGCCCAATTTTCCAGCCTCACAAGGTCTTCCTGCAATTTATCACAATCTGCTTGTGATTTAACTACTCTGAACAATTTTGTGTCATCTGCAAATTTGATTATCTCACTCGTCGTATTTCTTTCCAGATCATTTATAAATATATTGAACAGTAAGGGTCCCAATACAGATCCCTGAGGCACTCCACTGTCCACTCCCTTCCACTGAGAAAATTGCCCATTTAATCCTACTCTCTGTTTCCTGTCTTTTAGCCAGTTTGCAATCCACGAAAGGACATCGCCACCTATCCCATGACTTTTTACTTTTCCTAGAAGCCTCTCATGAGGAACTTTGTCAAACGCCTTCTGAAAATCCAAGTATATCTGAAAATCCAAGTATATCTACTGGTTCACCTTTATCCACATGTTTATTAACTCCTTCAAAAAAATGAAGCAGATTTGTGAGGCAAGACTTGCCCTGGGTAAAGCCATGCTGACTTTGTTCCATTAAACCATGTCTTTCTAGATGTTCTGTGATTTTGATGTTTAGAACACTTTCCACTATTTTTCCTGGTACTGAAGTCAGGCTAACTGGTCTGTAGTTTCCCGGATCGCCCCTGGAGCCCTTTTTAAATATTGGGGTTACATTTGCTATCCTCCAGTCTTCAGGTACAATGGATGATTTTAATGATAAGTTATAAATATTTACTAATAGGTCTGAAATTTCATTTTTTAGTTCCTTCAGAACTCTGGGGTGTATACCATCCGGTCCAGGTGATTTACTACTCTTCAGTTTGTCAATCAGCCCTACCACATCTTCTAGATTCACCGTAATTTGATTCAGTCCATCTGAATCATTACCCATGAAGACCTTCTCCATTACGGGTACCTCCTCAACATCCTCTTCAGTAAACACCGAAGCAAAGAAATCATTTAATCTTTCCGCGATGGTCTTATCTTCTCTAAGTGCCCCTTTAACCCCTCGATCATCTAATGGTCCAACTGACTCCCTCATAGGCTTTCTGCTTCGGATATATTTAAAAAAGTTTTTACTGTGAGTTTTTGCCTCTACAGCCAACTTCTTTTCAAATTCTCTCTTAGCCTGTCTTATCAATGTCTTACATTTAACTTGCCAGTGTTTATGCTTTATCCTGTTTTCTTCTGTTGGATCCTTCTTCCAATTTTTGAATGAAGATCTTTTGGCTAAAATAGCTTCTTTCACCTCCCCTTTTAACCATGCCGGTAATCGTTTTGCCTTCTTTCCACCTTTCTTAATGTGTGGAATACATCTGGACTGTGCTTCTAGAATTGTATTTTTTAACAATGACCACGCCTCTTGGACATTTTTTACTTTTGTAGCTGCTCCTTTCAGTTTTTTTCTAACAATTTTTCTCATTTTATCAGTTTCCCTTTTGGAAGTTTAGCACGAGAGCCTTGGATTTGCACACTGTTCCTTTTCCAGTCATTAAATCAAATTTGATCATATTATGATCACTATTGCCAAGCGGCCCCACCACCGTTACCTCTCTCACCAAGTCCTGTGCTCCACTGAGAATTAGATCTAAAATTGCTCCCTCTCTCGTCGGTTCCTGAACCAATTGCTCCATAAAGCTATCATTTATTCCATCCAGGAACGTTATCTCTCTAGCGTGACCCGATGATACATTTACCCAGTCTATATTGGGGTAATTGAAGTCTCCCATTATTACTACACTACCAATTTGGTTAGCTTCCCTAATTTCTCTTAGCATTTCACTGTCCATCTCACCATCTTGACCAGGTGGACGGTAGTATACCCCTATCACTGTAGTCTTCCCTGACACACAAGGGATTTCTACCCATAAAGATTCAATTTTGTATTTAGTCTCATGCAGGATGTTTATCCTACTGGACTCTATGCCATCCCGGACATAAAGCGCCACACCTCCTCCCGAGTGCTCCTCTCTGTCATTGCGATATAATTTGTACCCCGGTATAGCACTGTCCCATTGGTTATCCTCTTTCCACCATGTCTCTGAGATGCCAATTAAGTCTATGTCATCATTTACTGCTATACATTCTAATTCTCCCATCTTACTTCTTAGACTTCTGGCATTAGCATACAAACATTTCAAAGTTTGTTTTTTGTTTGTTTGAAGGCTGGATTGAAGCTCAGAAACAGAGTGTGTAGGCTGGGCTAGAGCTGCATGGAGATAAAAGTGAACTAGAACACAGGAACAGACTGGAGATGAGTGGAGGTAAGAGTGAACTGGAAAACTGGAACAGACTGGTACTGAATGGAAGTAAGAGTGAACTGGAACAGACTGGAAGTGCGTGAGACTAAGGGTGAACTCAGGAACAGACTGGTACTCAGACAGGACAAGGACAACATAGACCATGGACATACCTGGGAACATTTGAGTTTTGCTCACCCTGAGATTTCTCAAGATTAGTGGGTGGGGGAGGATTGGGGGGGGGGGGAATGGGGGAGGGAAGAGAGCAGGTACAGCAACACAACACACTTTCTCTCTTCCTTCCCCCAACAAACAGTTATTCCTTTACCATGGGCCTCTGCAATCCTCATGCACAGGGCCGGTGCAAGGGTCTGTAGTGCCCAACTCACCCTGAGTTGAAAGTGCCCCTCTTACAGTGGTAGTTATGTTCTCCCGTGAACCATATTCTCCCTTGTACAGTGCTCTCTCTCTCTCACTCATATACCTCCACAGGAGGTCATCATGTACGCAAATGGCACCTGCTTCTTCATCACCTTGGATGTCTGTGCCACTGAAAATCCACATGATCCACAAGTTAACTGAGAGGAGTGTGGCAAAGTAAGAAATAGTGCCACCTGGAGATTTTATGGTCCTGTCCAGACACCCAATAATTTGTTTAAATTTCCGGAATCTCTGGGCTATATCCGGAGAGTTCCCAGGTATAACCATGAAACATAAAGCCTGAAGGCATCCTAGGCAAGAAGGCCCTGAGGGGTAAGACAGGCAGAGGCCTAGTAACAAAGAAGAGACCTAGGGAGACCTCAGGGCTAGGCTAGAAGTCAGGGAACAAGAGAGGCTTAGAACCTAGGAAAGTCTCAGGGCTAGGCTTGACTGAATAGAAGGCCTGAGGCCACAAGACAGGCACAGAAACCAAAAACAGAAAGCCCAGAGGCTAGTGGACAAGGCACAGAAGAACAGGAGTCAGAAAGCCTGGAGGCCATGAGACAGAAAATAGAAAGGCCACAAAGCAAAGGTAGCTAGAACAAGGAGCTGAGTAGAACCCGATGCCAAATCATTGAGGGAAAGGACAGGCAAGGTTAAGTAGGACAAGAGTCTGGATGTGGTGCAGGCAGGAGAGAGGGGCCTGGACCGCCTGAGAGATGTTCTCATGGCAATCCCCTGAGTGGAGGTAGAACAACAGGCGGAGGCCAGGGACCAGAGATGTGCTGGAGAGTACGGTTCCAAGCAGGGTTTGCTGGGGTCCCTTGGAGGAGGAGAGGCTGCACAGCAGCCAGAACTGTAACCTTTATTCTCCCTTTCTTAATTTCCACTCCCTCTACCTTCATAGTCACTTCCATCAAATACCATTCACTGCTCAAATTCTCAACATCCCCCTCATTCAACCTTCATCCAACAATCATCCACACATTCATCCACTTTCTTGTAAACTTTTTCAGGAATTCCTTCATTTACTAGAAGATTGTTGACATTCCTCTATTTGATTTTTTCCATCTAAATCCCCTAAAAATGTAAAACTAAAATTTATCAAAAAATGATCAGTTCATAAGACCTCTTCCATGCCCTAAAAGGTCAATTCCCCTTTCGAAATAGCTATATCAGAACCAAAAACTAAATCAAGAAGATGCCCTTTAACATGAGTCGCTCCTATCACTATTGGACTCAAATCCTCTATCCTTAATACATCTAAAAATTATGAAATCTTAAATCCTGAATTCTGATCTTTATGTAAATTAAAATCTCCTAACACCAAAAACTAGGAATATTTAGAAGCCAATACTAATAAACTCTCCAATACCTCTTCCTCATGAGCCAATAAAAAATCAGAAGGGCAATACTATAAAGAAATTACAATGGGTTCCAATTTTATTAAGATACATTCAGATCCTGGTATCCGGTCAACAAAGAGATGTTTCAATGGGAGGATTTTCCTAAAAATAAAGGCGACTCCTTCCCCACATTTACCTATAATGGAACATAGTCAACATGGATTTACCCAAGGGAAGTCTTGCCTAACAAATCTTCATTTTTTTGAAGGGGTTAATAAACATGTGGATAAAGGTGAACAGGTAGATGTAGTGTATTTGGATTTTCAGAAGACGTTTGACAAAGTCCCTCATAAAAGTCATGGGATAGGAGGCGATGTCCTTTCATGGATTACAAGCTGGTTAAAAGACAGGAAACAGAGAGTAGGATTAAATGGTCAATTTTCTCAGTGGAAAAGGGTAAACAGTGGAGTGCCTCAGGGATCTGTACTTGGACCGGTGCTTTTCAATCTACCTTATAAATGGTCTCTGACCGATGGCCCGCAAATGCGCAGTAGAGAGCAGCTCTACCGCTCATGCTCGGGCGAGCACGTCGGTCAGAGCCGAGCGTGCCTGAAAAAAAAATGGCGCTGGGGCCGCAGGCGCGGCGGCGGTGAGGAGCAGGAGTGGCGGCGGCGAGAAGCAGGAGTGGGAGGAGCAGTAGCGGCAGCAGCGACGACGAGCAGTAGCGGCGCCGCGTGCGTGCGGGAGGGACCCCCCCCGGAGATCTTCCGTCTGCCGGTTGTGGATGATCTGAAAGGGGAGGGGATTGAGAGAGGGGGAGTGACTGAGGAGAGGGAAGAGAGAGTGAGGGGAGGAGGGAGAGAGTGAAGGGAAGGGGAAGGGGGAGGAGAGAGTGAGGGGGGAGGAGAGAGGGAGGAAGGGGAAGGAAGGGGAGGGAGGGAGGGAGGAAGAGGGAGGAAGGGGAGCGAGGAAGAGGGAGAGGGAGGAAGAGAGGAGGGAGGGAGAGGTAGGGAGAAGAGAGGGGGAGGGGGGAAGGGGAGAGGGAAGGGGGAGGGAGGGAGAGGGAAGGAAATGGACCGAAAATTTTTTTTTTAAATGTAGCCCGTTGTTAGGGGCTTAACGGCTAGTATATATATAAATGAACTGGAAAGGAATACGACGAGAGAGGTTATCAAATTTGCAGATGATACAAAATTATTCAGAGTAGTTAAATCACAAGCAGACTGTGATACATTGCAGGAGGACCTTGCAAGATTTGAAGATTGGGCATCCAAATGGCAGATGAAATTTAATGTGGACAAGTGCAAGGTGTTGCATATAGGGAAAAATAACTGTTGCTGTAGTTACACGATGTTAGGTTCCATATTAGGAGCTACCACCCAGGAAAAAGATCTAGGCATCATAGTGGATATGGATAATACTTTAAAATCGTCAGCTCAGTGTGCTGCAGCAGTCAAAAAAGCAAATAGAATGTTAGGAATTATTAGGAAGGGAATAGTTAATAGAACGGAAAATGTCATACTGCCTCTATATCGCTCCATGGTGAGACCACACCTTGAATACTGTGTACAATTCTGGTCGCCGCATCTCAAAAAAGATATAGTTGCGATGGAGAAGGTACAGAGAAGGGCACCAAAATGATAAAGGGGATTGAACAGCTTCCCTATGAGGAAAGGCTGAAGAGATTAGGGCTGTTCAGCTTGGAGAAGAGACGGCTGAGGGGGGATATGATAGAGGTCTTTAAGATCATGAGAGGTCTTGAACGAGTAGATGTGACTCGGTTATTTACACTTTCAAATAATAGAAGGACTAGGGGGCATTCCATGAAGTTAGCAAGTAGCACATTTAAGACTAATTGGAGAAAATTCTTTTTCACTCAACGCACAATAAAGCTCTGGAATTTGTTGCCAGAGGATGTGGTTAGTGCAGTTAGTGTAGCTGGGTTCAAAAAAGGTTTGGATAAGTTCTTGGAGGAGAAGTCCATTAATGGCTATTAATCAATTTTACTTAGGGAATAGCCACTGCTATTAATTGCATCAGTAGCATGGGATCTTCTTAGTGTTTGCGTAATGGCCTGGTTTTGGCCTCTGTTGGAAACAGGATGCTGGGCTTGATGGACCCTTGGTCTGACCCAGCATGGCAATTTCTTATGTTCTTATGTTCTTATACTAGCACTGGTGAATATATCATTTTCTTTAGGACAAATGTGAGTTTTAACTACTCCTGTGCTTTTTGTTAACGGTATCTCAGAAATTAATATTAAATCTATATTCCTATCCACAATATCATGTATCTCTAACCAATTTTTACAAACAGAATGTGCATTAATAAGAACAGCTTCACCTTCAACCTTTCCCTTCCCCTCACAAATACTTGAACCCAGCCTACCTACACAATCCAAATTAATTAAATACCTCTGATCCATAGATATCAACTCCTTCCCACTTTCCCCACAACCTCCCTTTTGGTTATATCTACCCTTGCCCCACACAAAATAAATCAATTCTCCTCTCATTATTTTAATCCCAAATAATTTCACCAAGAGGCTCCTTAAGAGGTGACCCTCTAAGGCTCACCACAGCGGCAACTGCAGTAGTGGCTCGTCTCAGCGAGGCTATAGGTCCCACCAGGTGATGTTAGCAGAGGTAGGCTGGAACCAGCAGCGTCGAGTCGAGGGGAGCAGGGTTACTGACCCGGATGGACCAGAGAGAGTATATGCCTACAGCTGATGTTTTAATGGCAGAGGCAGGCCCTGACACACAGCCCCAAGAATGCACCAGATCTTCCTGTGACAACTGCAGTAGTGGCTTATCTCAGCGAGGATATAAGTCCTGGCGATTGATGTTAGCAGAGGTAGGCAGGAACCAGCAGCGTCAAGTTGAGGTGGTAGGGCTACTGACCCAGATGGACCAGAGAGAGTCTTTGCCTAGCGCCGATGTTTTAATGCTAGAGGCAGGCCCTGATGCACAGCCCCAAGACCGCACCAGTGGCAATTAAAGTGGCAACTAGACTACATCATTGGAGGCAGTAAATTGATTCACTTTTCATCTTCTGGGCGAATGCTGTTCATCGCCTTCTGATAATGGAACTGATGATTGGAAAGCAGAGTTATCCTAGAACAAAGTAGAAAACACTGGACATTTGGCTCCCAAATATGGATTCTTTACCTTCATGTACTAGAAGTTTGTTCTTGCATTCTTATTGACGGTTTGTTGATGGTTACTTCTTATGGGGCGGGAAGGAGGGTGATTTGGATTTCTGTGGGGATTTGTCAAGGTTCCTTTGTAAAGATTTGCTGTATGCCTCATCGGCTAAGGAACAAAGCCGTCATGTCGTGTATGTATTTTGAATTATTTATAATAAAAACAGATTTAAATTATAAAAAGTTTGAACAAGTTTCTGGAACAATTATAAAGGTGGACTTGGGGAAATTTACTGGTTATCCCAATGATAAGCAGCATCAAAATCTATTGAATTTTTGGGATCATGCCAGATACTTGTGTCCTGGATTGGCCACTGTTGGAAACAAGATATTGAATTTAATTGTTCTTTGGTCTGACCAAGTATGGCAAATCTAATGTTCTTAAAAATTATTGTATCTTGAAAGCCCAGATAAGATATATTCCATGTACCAAAAAAAGCTTGAAGGAAGACCAAACAACTGCCAGCATGGTCTAATGGTGAGATGAAAGAGGCAGTGAAAGCCAAAAGTGCATCTTTAAAGAAAATGGAAAGCATGCCAAATGAAGAAAATAGGCAAGAACATAAGTCCTGGCATATTAGATGTAAAACAGCAGTGAGTCTGGCCGAAAGAGAATTTGAGAAGAAGCTTGCCATAGAGGCTAAAACTAATAATTAAAACTTTTTCAAATATATCTGAAGCAAAAAGCCTATCAGGCAGTAAGCTGGACTGCTAGATGATCGAGGGGAAAAATGATAGAAGCTATTCTTATATACAAACTTTCTGGCCATATAGATAGGCATGGCTTAATGGATAAGAGTGAGCATGGTGTTAGCAAAGGGATATCTTTCCTTATCATTCTATTAGATTTTTTTGAAAATGTAAATAAACATGTGGATAAAGATGAGCCAGTTAATATAGTGTATTTGGAATTTCAGAAGGCATTTGACAAAGACCCACATCAGAGACTCCTCTTTTTCTGCTATACCAGCACTTCAGCCTGCAGCGACACACTGGTTTGGAAACACTGGTTTATAAAATCATGCATGGGGTGGAATGGGTAAATAAAGGATGGTTATTTACTCTTTCATATATGCTAAATCAAGGGGAGTCTCTATGAAACTAATAATCAGCAGATTTAAAACCAGTACAGATCCCTGGGTTATGCCATTATTGACCTTTCTCCATTTAAAAAACTGACAATTTAGTCCTACCCTCAATTCCTGTCTTCTAACCAGTTACTAATCCACAGTAGGACACGCCTCCTATCCCATGATTTTGTAATTTTCTGAGAATTACATTCTCATGGAGACTTTGTGAAATGCCTTCTGAAAATCCAAATACACTTTATAAAATGGATCACCTTTATCTACATATTTATTTACACCATCAAAACAATCTAAAAATTGGTAAGGTAAGACATTCCTTTGCTAAAAACATGTTGACTCTTACTCATTAAGCCATGTCTACCTCTGCATCCAGTGATATGGAGGTCTATATTCAGACACAGTACAGATAGCAAAGTTATCTGGCTAATTTTGGTGGCATATTCAGCAGTGCAGCCACACTATTAAGTTAGCCGGTTAACTATAGCTGGCTAGCTTTAAGACAGCTCTTTGACTCGACCAGACTTAGTCAGCTAAATCATATGGCTAATTCTGAATACTGGAGTTAGCAAGTTAACTTAGCCGACTAACTCAACTCCTCAATACGCCTCTGGACTACCCCAAACTTATCCAGCTAAATTCTAACTCCTTAACTTTATCCGGAAGTTAGCCGGATAAAGACTGAATATAGCCAGGTATGAATATGGACCTCTTTGTTTTTAAGAATAGCTTCTACCATTTTGCCTGGATCCAACATCAGGCTCACCAGTCTATAGTTTTCTGGATCACCCCGTAGCTCTTTTTAAACATTGACCTCACATTGGCCATCTTCCAGTCTTCAGGTAGCATTGATGTTTCACTCAGTGCACAATGAGGCTGTGGAATTTGTTGCCAGGAGATATGGTCAAGGCAATTAGCATAGTGGAGTTTAAAAGAGGTTTGGACAAGTTGCTGGGGGAAAAGACCATAAAACATTATTAGCTAAGTAATCTAGAGAAAGCCATTGCTATCCTTGAGAGTAACAAGAAATAGATCTAATTTATGGTATCTTGCTGGATACTTGTGACTCAGACTGGCCATTGTTTAAGACTGGATCCTAAGATTGATGATCTGATCCAGCATAGCATATCTTATGGGAATTTAACCCGTCCCCTTCAGGGCAGTGCTCAGCACTGCCACTGAGCCACCAGGCCAGGCCCAAGTTATAGGCTTTTTATCTTTAATATACAGTTATGCATAGCTCATAGCTAACATCTCATCAGTCAGACACTAAGGTTCTCTATCCTTTTACCTCCTTTTATGTCCTCTCTAGCTGGCATATTACTGCGCAGAGGGTGCTGTGGAGCAAGCGAATAAGTCTAGTGCTCTGTCCCGTCATGCCTTCCTGAATGCCCAGGATCTTGGTGAACGGCTGCTGAAGAACCTCAACTACTCAAGCTACCATGAAGTCTTTCAGAACTGGGAGGACTTACCAATGGGTTACGAGACATTTCAGAAGATCCTGCACAAGGCTGAGACTGGTAATTAGAAAACCACTTGCACCATCTCTGTTTCCTCCAATCACTGCTCCTCTCTCTACTCTCCTCCATCCTCCACTACTGCAAGGCAAGGGTTATAAAAGCAGTGCAATAAGCCAATCAGGTGGTTCCATTTCCTCCAAAGTAAGTGATGTTATATATCACACTTTTTCATCAATATGGTTACTTCTAAATTATGACTCTAATTCTGATGTTAAATATTGTAGTATTGACTGACTATATTGTCTTGTAAACATGAATTTACCCTTATAACCAGATTATGATGGTCTGGAAATAAGATTTAATGCTAAAAAATGCAGCGTTATGCATTTAGATTGCAAGAACCTTAAGACAGAGGTACAATATTGGGGGTGATATCTTTCTAAGCATGAAATAAGAGCAGGATCTGTGGTTGATTGTATCTGATGATCTTAAAGTGACCAAACAGGTAGATAAGGAAATGGCAAAAGCAAGAAAGATGCCTCGCTGAATAGAGAGAGGAATGGTCAGCATAAAAAAAGGAGGTGATATTGCTTAAGTCCCTGGTGAGATCTCATTTGAAATACTGTTTACAGTTCTAGAGACCTCATCTTCAAAAGGATATAAACCAGTTGTAATTTATCCAGAGGGTGGTTGGTAAAATGATCAGTGGTCTTCATTCCAAAAAATATGGGGACAGACTTAAAAATCTAAACATGTATACCCTACAGCAGTGGTTCCTAACCCTGTCCTGGGGACCCCCCCCAACCAGTCGGGTTTTCAGGATATCCACAATGAGTATGCATGAGAGAGAATTTGCATGCACTGCCCCCATAACATGCAAATTTTCTCTCATGCATATTCATTGTGGATATCCTGAAAACTCGACTGGTTGGGCGGTCCCCAGGACAGGGTTGGGAACCACTGCCCTAGAGGAAAAGTGGGATAGGGAGATATTATAGAGATATTAAAATACCTCCAAGGTTTCCATGCATAGGAGGTGAGCCTCTTTTAAAGGAAAGGAGGTTCTAGAACGAAATATCATGGGATGAGAGTGAAAAGGGGCAGACTCAGGTGTAATCTAAGGAAATATTTCTTTAGAGAGCGTAGTGGATATATTGAACAGGTGGTAAGGATTGTAAAGCTGAATAGTTGTATGATAGGCAGACTGGATAGGCTGTGCGGTTTTTTTCTGCTGTCATGTTATAAAATTTGAGCAGCAGCTGGAGTTGATAACTTGAAATCTAGGAATGCTGAATACTATGAGAATGTGCTAAAATAGTAAAAATGATTTAACAAAATAAATAAATTGACCACTCCCGGAGTGAGGTTTTGAGGACCAGGGTGGGGGAGAGATTGCTGAACCCTTTGAAAAAGAAAAATAATTTACAAGACCAGCTTTATGGCTACTGGATAGTGAATATCATCTAAGGAAATACATGGAACAACAAAGATATATGTCTGTTTATCTGTTAGTCCCTCTCACTGATTTATAATCACACCTTCTGATTTCAGTGCTATCAATTCCAAAATGGAAAGAAAACGTCTCCCGCTGTCCCTCCTGCAGCAAGTAAGTAGAGCTCTGCTCCATCTATGCGTGTTGGGGGAGGGAAGGACTATCAGAGGAAGTAGGAAGACTGCAGGGTCTATATGTATGTGAATATGAATATGAATGTATACATTTTCTAAGGCCAATATTTAAAGAAATGTATAATGAATATATTGTCCAGCTAAAGTTAGCTGAATAAGTTATCAGAGATAAATATCCTCGAATAAATGATTTGGGATATCCTCAAATAAATTTATTTGGGACATCCTGGCTGTAGTGTCTTTTAGAAGCAGGAGATCTGAAATCTCTACAGGAAGAACTGTTCTGTCAAATAGTAGTGAAACCAAAACGGCAGGGGGCAATACTGACCTGGTGCTTACCAATGGGGACTGTATTTTTGATGTTGTAGTGGATGATCATTTGGCCCCAGTGATCACTAGTTGGTGTGGTTCAATATTCAATGGTGAGGACCCAGAAGTTGAAAATGTAATGAAAAAAGGTTAGTGTTTATAAACTAGAAGAGATCACAGGAAGAGGAAGACAAGCAACAATATCTGGAACATCTAAGAGAAGCTGGAAATGTAGTCAGGAATTCAAAGATGCAAATGGAAGAAAAACATAGAAAATTTAGTAAAACGTGGAGAGAAGACTTTTTTTTAGATATGTAATTGATAAGAAGTGCAATGTGGCATTGTAAGACTCAAAGCTGAAGCGGAGGCAAATGTAGAGGTTGACAAGAAAAAATCAAAATTGCTTTACAAATATTTCTTCTACCTTCTGCTCCTCCAGTCCCGAACCTATGGGTATATCCTCTCATCCAGTACATATGGAGGCAGAGGTCTAAAAATGTATTTTTTTAATGACATATATGTGATGTTTAGAACCAATGACATATATGTGATGTTTAGAACCAATACAACCAGTGTTCTCTGCCTTCAGCCGTTGGATGGGAGTTTAGAGTTTTGCTCTTGCAGCTATATAGAAGAAAAAAGTGAACTTGTTTTCTAGATTCAGCCTTTTTACTATTGTCAAAGTGGTTTGATTTGTGGCCATGCTCCTGCAGTGAAGTGAGCCTTAGAGACCATAATTTTTTATTGCTTCTTTACCTTTGCGCTAAGGAGTCTCTGCACTCTATTTTCGGCCACTTTTTGGAGAATTAGATTGAGTTATCTGCTTTTTGAAGCGAGTTTCTGCCATAGCTGGGAGCTGATTTTTTAATTATCTCAATGTCGGAAAAGGTTTGTCACTGCAGCGGTTGTGGTGCAAAGTGCAATTCCTCTGAAGGAACCTTCTGCACCCGTTGCTGCAGTAAAACTGAATCACCTGAATTACTAAAAGCCTCAGTGACAGCAAAGAAGGTATTTGAAGCAGGAGATAAGCAGAAGCCTTTGTCTAGGGCACCTTCAGTTACAGGAGAGCCGTTGGCGACAGCCGTTCTAACGGCTGACTCAGAAGCGGCGGCCATTTTTATTGACACGTGGAAGTGTCGTTGTCAAGAGGAGGTCCTATTTTAAGTCAAGGACCACCCAAATTCGTTCCAGGGCTTGATTTTTTAACTGAATCAAAACAGGAAGCCTCTGGAAACAGCTCTGGAGCGTTTTTACCAGCGTTTTTCAAGTTTTTACATAAGGCTTTTCATGCCTTACAGGAGGGGCATGATGATACAGAGCATGTTCAAGGTGATTTTTCTGCTGAAGTTTTTAGATCACAAAAGAGAAAAAGGATGGATGCAGACGAGGCTGAATCTTTTTCTTTGGATTTGGATTCCCCACCATATTTAAGAATAGAAGATGAGAAAGGAGGAAATGTGATTGAATCTTTGGAAGGTGAGATTCAATCAGCAGAGAATGAGGAGGTACAAATCAGGTTGTTCCATAAGGAAGAGATGTCTGCATTAATATTGCAGGTATCTGCTGCACTTGGCCTTGAGAGGAAAAATATGTTCCAGGTTGGGATTCAATCCTGAGGGACAGCTTCTACTTTTCCTCTCCACCCAGAAATTGAAGCTATGATTATGGCTGAATGGGAATTTCCTAAGGCAGGATATAGATGTCTAAGAATTTTCAATAGATTGTACCCTTTGCCTTGTAAGGTACTGGATCATCTTTTCCAATAGCCTAAGGTTAATGCAGCAGTTGCAGTTGTTGCTAGGAAGACTACTATTCCTGTGGAAGGAGGTGCTTTACTTCGTGATGCCAAGAATAGGAAGTTAGAGGCAGTACTTAAGAATCTTTTTTCTGCAGGTGCATTTGTTCTATAGGGAGCAGTTTGTGCCAGTTATGTTGCTAGATCTCTGCTCATTTGGATACAAAATGTACATGAGGTAGCTGGCTCAGTAAAGATAGAGTTGGCTATGGACTATATTTCTGATGCTTTATATGACACAATCAGAATTTCGGCTAGATCTTTGGCTCTTTCGGTGGGAGCCAGATGGCTTCTTTGGTTAAGAAATTGGTCTGCTGACTCTTTATCAAAATCTAGACTTTCTCGTTTACCTTTCAGGGGTAAATACCTGTTTGGGGAAGAATTGGATCATTTAATGAGGAATATAGGTGATACAAAGGTTCAGAGATTACCTGAGGATAAGGTTAAACCCAGTTTTATGGAAGCCATAATCACTTTATGGAAGCTAAGAGATATAGACCGGGCAAGCAAGTAATGCCTCAATCATCTAGAGGTAAAATATCTCAGGCCTTTCGTGAGGCAAGAAGACCAAGGGGAGATGTTGTCTGCTCCACTGGCGGTCCAAATACTACACAATGAAAGCAGGAGGATTCATTTTCTAGGAGAGCCTATAGCGGGTTTTTCTTGGAGAATGGATCCACATTACTTGAGATCAATGGGTTTTGGACATAAATCAATATGTTTACACCCCAGAGTTAAGAAAAATGGTAAAGGATCATTTTGTAATCTCTCCTGCTCATTTGCCCATTAAAGTTGCTGCAGTTCATAGGACATTGAACAAGTTGAGTCAGTTGCAGGCAATTTGTCTGGTTCCAATATCAGAACTTCAAAAGGGATATTATTCAATTTATTTTGTGATTCCAAAAAAGGATGGTTCTTTCAGATCTATTTTTAATCTAAAAGGGGTAAATTAGAATATATAAATCCCTCGATTCCATATGGAATCTCTTCGCACGGTTATAGCCTCAGTTCACAAGGGTGAATAGTTATTATCCTTAGATTTGAAAGAGGCTTATTTTCATATTCCAATGAAGCAAGAATTCCAGAAATGTCTTGATTTTTGTATAAATGGTCAACATTTTCAGTTTGTTGTTCTACCCTTTGGACTGGCAATGGTGCCAAGAACTTTTACAAAGGTTGTGGATGTAGTAGCTGCCTTTATAAGAAGGAAAGGAATTTTAATTCATTCTTATTTGGATGATTGGTTAATAAGGTCCATACTCTGAAGGGGTAATATCGACAGAGAAGGTAGTCTCTTTACTTCTGCGTTTAGATTGGGTAATCAATTTTACAAAGAGCCATTTACAGCCCTCCCAGAAGTTGGAACATCTAGGGGTGGTGTTCACTTCTGCAGCTGATATGGTATATCTTCTGCAGAAGAGAATTTTAAAGCTTTGTGCCAGGGTGAAAGAATTTTCAGTGCAGCGAGCTCCAACTGCTTAGCATTACCTTCAACTTTTAGGTTCGATGGCTTGAACTCTAGAGTTAGTGCCTTAGGCAAGAGCTCACATGAGACATCTGCAGATTTTGTTCCTTTCAAGATAGAATCCACAGACTCAGGGTTACCAGGTGTGTCCTCCATTATCTAATGAGATTCAAGCATCTCTAGAATGGTGGACTCATTTGCCAAATTTAAAAAAGCATACACCTTTAGAGAGTCCAGTTTGGGATGCCAGTCTGTTAGGCTGGGGAGCTCATTACAAGGATCTTTATACTCAAAGTTGCTAGGGTCAAAGTGAGACATAGTGGCCAATAAATCTCTTAGAGACCAGGGCTATCAGACTGGCTCTATTGCATTTTCATCCACAGCTTCAAGGAAAAGCAGTGAAAGTTTTATGTGAAAATGCAACAGCTGTTGCATATATAAACAAGCAGGGAGGAACAAGCAGTCAGGGTGTCCTGGAAGAGACAGATCTCTTAATTGCTTGGGCTGAGAAACATCTGCCTGGAATGCCCTTCCGGAGGAAGTAGTGAAGACCAGAACTGTGAAGGACTTCAAAGGGGCGTGGTATAAACACTGTGGATCCATAAAGTCTAGAGGGTGGCTCGCGGAATGATGGCTACTACCTGGAGATAATACCCTTATTCAATAAACATACACAAGGTTAATGAGACTCCAACATTGCTCTATGCTTCAACAGCAAGAGGAAATGTGGAAAAAAGGATTTGCATTCACAAAAAAGCGGGGAGTCGCTTGCTTATTATGGCGGTTGCTACCCCAAACCAAATAAGCCTGATATTTCACTTTCAATGCATATCCAGCGTAGCTCTCTGCTTCAACTGCAGGGGAGAACGAAGAAAAGATGATTTATATTCAGACAACAACCAACAAGAACTGAATTACATAGTCTGGGTAAACAAATATAAGCATGGGTGTAGCTTGTTTGTTATGGTGGTTATTACCCTGAATCAATTAAGCCTGATACTTCACTTGGAATACATATCCAGCACAGCTCACTGCTTCAACAGCAGGGGGGGATGAAGGAAAGAGGATTTATATTCAGACAACCAACAAGGACTGAATTGCACAGGCTGGGTAAACAAATAAGTTTGGGAGTAGCTTATTGCAGTAGCTTATAAGCAGCAGTAACTGCTGCTTATTGCAGCAGTTACTACCCTTAACCAATTAAGCTAGATATTTCACTTAGATGCAGTTCCAGCACTGCTCTCTACATTAATGGCGGGGGTGGAAGGGAAATAGAACCAAAAGGTTACTAAGGGCCAAGAGTAACAGATAAGTATGAGAAAAAAAAATCCCAAGTGTGAAAGCTTGCTGGGCAGACTGGATGGGCCGTTAGGTCTTCTTCTGCCATCATTTCTATGTTTCTATGTTTCAGTTGACAGCTCAACACATAGCAGGTCAGGTCAATGTGCAAGCAGATTAGCTAAGTTGGAATGTAATAGATCTTGGAGAATGGAAATTATGCCAGGAGACCTATTCGCAGATAATGCGGAAAGGGGGGCCACATCAATTAAATCTAATGGCTTCCAATCAAAACAAAAAAGTAAGGTTTTTTAGTTGCTGCAGAAAAGTGAACAGCGAAGGAAAAGATGCTTTTCAACAGAATAGGAGGGGTTACAAGCTTCTGTATCTTTTTCCCCTCTAATATCTCGATTGTTAAGGAAAATAGAGAAAGAGTATTGGTGGTGCTAGTAGCTCCCGATTGGCCAAGAAGACCATGGTATGCAGACCTAAGGAGATTATTAGTAGATCAACTCCTCTTGCCACAGGTCAAGAGCCTTCTACATCAAGGTCCTGTAGAGATTTATTTATTTATTTATTTATTTATTTAACATTTTTCTATACCGAACTTCATGACAAGATTCATATCAGACCGGTTTACATAGAACTTAGGGACTAACTAAACATAACCAGATAGAGGATAGAGGAACCAACTTCATTCTTGTTTACATCTTGGCTATTGAAAGGGCAAGGTTAGCAAACAGAGGTTATTCACCTTTGGTGATTAGTATAATATTACATTCCAGAAAGAGTTCCACTTCTCTATCTTATATAAGAGTTTGGCACATACAGGAATTTTGTAGGGAAAGGAAGTTATCTCCATGGAAGGTACAAATAAGGGATATTCTTACCTTTTTGCAGTGTGATTTGGATAAAGGGTTAGCTTTGAACTCTTTTGAAAGTTCAAATAGCTGCCATTTCATGTTTTTGGGGGAAAATTAATGGTAATTTGATTTCTTCCCATAGGGATAGTTCCCATGTAAATCGTCCTCCAATTAGATCTGTTTTTCCTCATTGGAGCTTAAATTTAGTTTTGCAAGCATTAACTAATTCCCCTTTTGAGCCTTTAGGTGAATCTACAATTAAGGACTTAACCCTTAAAACAGTCTTTTTGGTTGCAATTACTTCTGCAAGGTGAATTTTGGAATTGCAAGCCTTGTCATGTCAATCCCTTTTTTTAGAGGTTTATGAAGAATTCAGTTATTCTGAGGCTAGTTCCTTCCTTTTTACCTAAGGTAGTATCTTGTTTTCATATGAATCAACATCTTATTCTAACTACTTTTAAAAAGAGGGACTGTAAGGAAGGTTTAAATATGTTAAGTTTTCTGGATGTCAGGAGATGCTTAAAATTTTACCTTGAGAAAACTAGGGTTTCTTGAAAGTCTGAAAGGTTATTTGTTCTTTTTTGTGGTCCACATAAGGGAGAAGCAGCTTCAAAGACTTCAGTTACTAGATGGCTGAAGAATACTATTTCTTCAGCTTACTTGTTACAAGGTAAAATGATACCTAAAATGATTAAGGCTCATTCAACACGAGCACAAGCTTTGTCGTAGGCTGAAAGATGTTCAGTAAGTCCACTGGAGATTTGTAAAATAGCAACTTGGACATCTTTGGGAACATTTGCAAAGCATTATAGGTTGGATCTTCTCGCTAGACAAGATGCCATTTTTGGTTCTTCTGTCTTGAAAGTGGGATTGTCATCCACCCACCTTTAGATGGGCTTTTGTATTTCCCATAGGTTCGGGACTGGTGGAGCAGAAGGTAAAGGAAGAAGAAATTATGTCTTACATGTTAATTTCTTTTCCTTTCCTCCTGCTACACCAGTCCAGAACCCCAACCTTTACATTTAGAGAAAAAAAAAGTTCTAGTCAAAATTATTTTGAATATTTCAGATTTACTGTTTGTTGCATTTGGGCTTGGCTTCCTTCAAGTAAGAATTGCAAATCAATCATTTTATTTGTTGTATTAATTTCAGCTTTTAGGCTGTGGCACTACAAGATTACTATTAATATTTAGAAAATTGTTATTTTTTTTCTGATACTTTTTAATTGTTAATTTTAGCTTTGATAGTTGTTGCGACCGTCACTGCTCTACGCCCTCACTCCGCCCTCTTTACCTCTGTGGCGACTCCCTCCGGGTCTGATGGACGGCTGGCTGCCACGGTGTCTCCATGCCGTCTCCCTCCGGCGTCCCCAAACTGGCTCGAGGTTGCAGATCCGCCATGTTGCCTGAAGACCTAGGGCGCGCACGCACACGCACTCTGATTGAAGTACCAGCAAGAGCGCGAATCTCAGGGGCGTCCCCCTGAGATGACGTCATCCGCTTCCAATATTTAAAGGTCTCTGTTTTGCTAACAAACTGAGTTAGCAAGGACTTGCTTTGGCTGTCCAAAGCTACTCTGCCTCCTCGGACTTACCAGAGGTACCCGCTCCTCGGGAGCCTCGCTCTTTTTCTTTCTTTCAGAATCCAGATAGGAACCGGTACTCGCTCCTCGAGGGCCCATGTTCCTGGACACTCTGAAGATTCGCTACTGCTTGGAAGCTATCGCTGCTACAAGCAACTGTGAGTTACCATCGCTCTCTCAGAGCTTTCCCTGGAACCAGGTACTCGCTCCTCAAGGGCCCAAACCTTTCCAGCTCCTGAGCTTCCTTGAGACCTTATGTGAGTTTTGTCATCTAGTTCTGTTCATGAACTCTGCCTACTCTGCCTACTCACTTTCTACAGTTTCTCAACAGGTCAGCCATCCTGGATCGCTGTTCCAGTACCTGAGGAACTACAGCCCTGCCGGGCATATCAGCTCACTACTGCCACCTCTGGTGGTTTCAAAAACCTGTTTAATAAAAGAACTAATGTGTGTCTGACTCCATACTAAAGCCTAGCCGGTGGTCCCTCTCGGGATATCCTCCTGGGGGCGTGGTCATCTGCCACCGGCCCAAGGATTCACCTACAACTATATCAGATTCATTACAGATTGCTACTCCTTAGCAAGACGATATCTGAGACACTACAATATTGCTACCTCACAGCTCCATCACAGAGCTTTCCTAACAGATTGCTACTCCTATCTGATCGCTCCTCCCATTAGATAGCAGATCTATAACCGATTGCTAACTCCTCCCTCTTTCAGGAGCCCACAACACAGATTCCTAACAATAGTATTAAACTGGTTATCCCAGGACAAGCAGGATGCTAGTCCTCACATGTGGGTGTCGTCACTGACAGAGCCCTATCGTGGGAAAACTTTATGTCAAAGTTTCTAGAAAACTTTGACTGGCCCTGTGAGACCACTGAGCATGCCCAGCATGCCATGATATTCTCTGCCACAAGGGTCTCTCTTCAGTCTTCGTTTTTCCATGCTGCTGTAGGCATTGCGGAGCAGGAGCCATTGCGAGTCTCTCACAACAATTTTCTGACTGAAAAGTCACATTTTTCAATAGTATTTTCTCCCATCGGGATCTCTCGGGGTTTTTCACCGGCTGGTAAGTACCTCTGTCTCAATTTTACTCTTTGAGTAAAATATAAATTTTCTCTCACGAATTCCCACATTTGGTCATCGATGGCTGTCGACCCAAAATGGCTATGGGCTTCAAAAAATGCCCTATATGTAACCGGACAATGTCTATCACCGACCCACACCTCGAGTGTGTGTCTCGGTGAAAAACACGATGTCAACACTTGCCCAAAGTGCGCGGAGATGACGGTAAAAGGAAGGAAGGTTCGTCAAGAAAAAATGGAACATTTGTTCCATCTCCAACTTCTCCCATCTCCTTCGACATTGTCGAAATCGTCTCCGGCTGGAGCTACCAAACGGGTCCTGATCAAAAAACATCGTCCGGAAGGATCAGGGGATCACCCGTCTCCAGCTTCGTCAACGGCATCGATGAAATCAGTCGGGCAGCACAAGACAAAGCATCGTCATCGACACCAACATCCATCCACCTCCGAATCTCTTCCCCTGGAAGAATCGAGCGCACAGCGGCCACGTAACCAGGAAACGCCGATTCCTTCAACGCCTGGGCCTGATCAAAAGGAAACATCGACACCTGAACCTCCACAGGGCTCTGTGGAGGATTTGCCACCAAAGCCTCTGCCATCGCGTACAACTGCTCTGACTTCACCAGTTGTAACGCCGAAATTGTCTGATTTTATCAGGAAAGCGGTTATCCAGGCTCTTAAGGAGCAGCAAGCAACTCCGGCGACCCCGCTGATGCCGGTGCCAGGATCAAACTCGATACCCGCACCGAGGCTGATTACTGCATCGACATCGATTCATGCACAGATACCGACGAGTTCATCAGTGCCGACATCGATACCAACACCATTACTGTCTTCGACACCATTACTGGCACTTCCATCGATACCAGCATCGATACCAACCTTCATGCCATTGATGCAGGCGCCGTCTGGGGATCCAGAAAAGCACGATTTGGCATTCTTTCGAAATCTCTTGAGAAGATATCAAGATGTTATCGATGCCCTTCCATCAAAACCATCAGAGGACACTTCACCAAGGATACCCTCTGATGATCCACAACCAGGGCCTTCGGGCCTTCATCAACCATGAAGATCTCCCCTGCTCTCTCCATACAGGGATCATCCAAATGACACCTGGGACGATGATCATACTGATACATCCTCGGAGGACTTCATGTCGGAGCCTTCACCTCCAGACCAAAGAAAAAAGTCTCCACCAGAGGATTTGTCTTTTACCACCTTCATTCAAGAGATGGTGGATTCCATACCCTTTAAGCTGGTTGCAGAAGAAGATACAAGACAACAAATTTTGGAGGTGCTTCAATTTGTCGACCCTCCAAAACAGGTATTGGCTATTCCAATACATGAGGTACTGCTGGATCTCCAACATCGTATCTGGGAGCACCCAAGTTCTGTCTCTGCTGTTAATAAACGAGTAGATACAACATATCTCGTACAGACTGCTCCTGGATATCAGAAATCGCAGCTTCCACACCAATCCATGGTAGTGGAATCTGCTCAAAAGAAATCAAAACGTATTCGTCCACACTCTTCAACCCCCCCAGGTAAAGATCAAAGATGCCTCGACTCCCTGGGTAGGAAAGTCTTTCAAGGGGGCTATTCTGAATACCAGAATTTCCTCTTATCAACTCTACATGCCACAATATCTGAGGAATCTGTGGAAGCAGATGGAGGAGTTCATCAAATCCTTACCACAGCAATCCCAGGAAGCAGCACAGGCAATTATACATAAAGGCCTGGAGGCGGGGAAGCATGAAGTAAAGGCGGCTTACGATAGCTTCGAGGCAGCTTCCAGGACAGCGTCTGCTGGAATTAGTGCTAGGCGTTGGGCATGGCTTAAGGCCTCTGACCTCAGGCCTGAGGTCCAAGACAAGCTTGTTGATTTGCCATGTGTTGGGGACAACCTATTCGGTTCAAAGTTCCAAAATGCCGTGGCACAATTAAAGGAGCATTCAGAGACCTTACGCCAATTGTCACAAGTTCCACAGGAACCCTCTGTACAGCCATCTCGTCGTCCTCCCAGACGTGAACCCAGACGCCCATACTACCATCAATGACGTTACTACCCTCCAGCATCGAGGGGCAGATCCACTAGGCCACAGCAACGTTCCCAGGCCAGTCAACCACGGCCTGCTTGCCCTCAGCCTCCGCCACAGATGGGATCTGCGGCTGGATTTTGAGACACAGACCAGGGAACAAAACCATCTCCTCAACCCTCGAGCAGATTTACCAGTAGGAGGCAGAATATGTATTTATTTATTTATTTATTTTAAGTTTTTCTATACCGGCATTCGCGATAAATATCGCATCATGCCGGTTTACATTTAACAAGTGGATAGGGAACAAAAAGGTAAAAAATAACATTGATCCTAATAATAGTAATAAATAATGATAATAGTAATGATAAAACATTAACACATTAAACAAGAGAAAGGCTAAGGAATGCAGTTACAATAAAACAAGGGAGTAATACAACTTGGAGCATAGAAAAAGAAGCAGGGGATTAAATAGAGAGAGTATATATGTCAGACAATGTGCTTGAAGCATTAATGAATTGCCCTTATGAGGTAGGGATGTTAATTACCATGATTAAGGCAAAGTCTGAGCGACTATTTAATAATGGAATAGGTTCAGTTTAGTTCGGGAAAGGCTTTCATGAATAGCCACGTTTTGAGTCTTTTCCTAAATGTGGGAAGGCAGGGTTCCTGTCGCAAATCTGGTGGGATGGAATTCCACAGTGTTGGTCCTGCAGTGGAGAAAGCTCTGTCTCTGGTGGTTATGTGCCTCATGGATTTGGAGTGTGGTACTTGTAGGGTTTCTCTATAGGATTCTCTGATTGGTCTGTTGGACGTAAATTTTTTGAGAGGAATTTGAAGGTTGAGCTGAGAGTGTTGATGTATAGCTTTGAAGATAGTGGTTATGGATTTATATATGATTCTGTAGTGAATTGGCAGCCAGTGCAGGTCTTTGAGGATTGGTGATATGTGGTCTCTTCTCCGAGTATATCCTATTTTTACAACCTTTGGGCAAAAATAACAACAGACCAATGGGTACTTTCCATCGTAGCTCGAGGTTACAAACTCAATTTCCTCTCACTTCCAACAGAATCTCCACCAAAGACACATCTGCAGAACGAATCTCACATAATTCATCTACAAGCAGAATTATCCACCCTTCTGAGAGCCAGAGCCATACAACTTGTGCCCCGGACTCAGCAGGGCAGAGGATTCTACTCCCGTTATTTTCTCATTCCAAAGAAAACCAGAGGCCTACGTCCCATCCTAGATCTCAGAAATCTCAACAAATTTCTGAAGAAAGAAAATTCAGGATGGTTTCTCTAGGCACCATGCTTCCACTTCTTCAAACAGGAGATTGGCTTTGTTCTCTGGATCTTCAAGACGCGTACGCTCACATTCCAATATTCCCTACTCACTGCAAATATCTACGCTTCATGGTTGGTCAGCAACATTTCCAATACAGAGTTCTGCCATTCGGACTTGCCTCTGCTTCCAGAGTATTCACAAAATGTTTGGCAGTAATTGCAGGTCACTTGCACAAGGAAAGTGTCCATGTATTTCCATATTTAGATGACTGGCTCATCAGAAGTCAATCTCAACAAGGAGCTCTCACGTCTCTCAGTCGAACAATTTCTCTACTTCACTCCATGGGTTTTCTCATCAACTACCAAAAATCCCATCTCACTCCATCTCACCTACTTCAATTCATAGGTGAGAGGTTTAACTCATCTTAAACCACCAATTCGACCACCTGTCACAGAATGGGACCTGAATCTGGTCTTAACAAGGCTCATGCGTTCTCCCTTTGAACCCATGAATTCCTGTGATATTACATTTCTCACATGGAAGACTATCTTCCTCATAGCCATTACATCAGCTAGAAGGGTTAGTGAGTTACAAGCACGTGTCACGTACTCACCCTATACAAAATTCTTACATGACAGAGTGGTTCTCCGTACACATCCAAAATTCCTTCCCAAGGTAGTTACGGAATTCCACTTGAATCAATCCATAGGTTTACCCACATTCTTCCCAAGGCCTCATTCACACCAAGGGGAACGAGCCTTACATACCTTGGACTGTAAGCGTGCGCTGGCTTTTTACATAGACCGCACTGCAGTCCATAGAAAATCCACTCAGCTCTTTGTATCTTATGATCCAAACAAGCTGGGTAAAGCAGTGGGTAAACATACTCTATCCAACTGGCTAGCAGATTGCATACAGTTTTGTTATGAAAAAGCAGGCCTTCCTCTCCAAGGGCGAGTAAAGGCATATTCAGTAAGAGCAATGTCAACCTCAGTAGCACAATATCACTCAGTGCTAATCCTTGACATATGTAAAGCAGCAACATGGAGTTCTCTTCACACCTTTGCAGCTCATTACTGTTTGGACAAAGAAGGATGACAATATTCAGCCTATGGACAATCTGTCTTAAAGAACTTATTTCCAGTTTAATCCCAACTCCTTCTACATCCAACCTGCTGTGATCTTCGGCTGACTCATTTCAACAACAATACTTCACTGTTGCTTCACTACAAAATGACTCAGCCTCTAGCTTGCTAATCACCCACATGTGAGGACTAGCATCCTGCTTGTCCTGGGATAAAGCAAAATTGCTTACCTTGTAATAGGTGTTATCCCAGGACAGCAGGATGTAGTCCTCACGAAACCCACCCGCCACCCCGTGGAGTTGGGTCTCATACCTTTTATTATTTTATTTTTGCTAAAGCTTATTGCTACGTATGAGACTGAAGAGAGACCCTTGTGGCAGAGAATATCATGGCATGCTGGGCATGCTCAGTGGCCTCACAGGGCCAGTCAAAGTTTTCTAGAAACTTTGACATAAAATTTTCCCGCGATAGGGCTCCGTCAGTGACGTAACCCACATGTAAGGACTACATCCTGCTGTCCTGGGATAACACCTATTACAAGGTCAGCAATTTTGCTTTGTATTGGTTCTAAACATCACATATATTCTAGTGATGTCATTAAAAAAACATTTTTTAGAACTCTGCTTCCAAATGTGCTGGATGAGAGGATATACCCACAGGGGTAGATTTTCAAAGGGTTACACATGTAACCCTTTAAAACCTACCCCTGTGCGCGCCAAGCCTATTTTGCATAGGCTCGGCGGTGCGTGCAAGCCCCGGGATGCGCGTATGTCCCGGGGCTTTGAAAAAGGGCGGGACCGGGGGCAGAGCGGCACTCCGGGGGCGGTCCTGAGTCCTCCGACACAGCAGCTGTGCTGGGGGTTGGCGCGCCGGCAGTTGGCTGGCGCACGCAAGTTACCATAACTCCTGCAATAAAGATAAGTGGGGGGATTTAGATAGGGGAAGGGAGGGGAAGGTGGGGGGAGCGAAAGCAAAGTTCCCTTCGAGGCCGCTCCGAAATCAGAGCGGCCTTGGAGGGAACGGGGTAAGCCATCGAGCCTTCCCTAGGACTCGGCGTGCGCAAGGTGCACAAGTGTGCACCCCCTTGCGCTTGCCGACCCTGGATTTTATAATATGCGCGCGGCAGCATGCGCATGTTATAAAATCGGGTGTACATTTGTGCGCGCCGGGTAGCGTGCACAAATGTACCCCATGCGCCTAAGATTAAAAATCTGCCCCATAGGTTCTGGAATGGTGTAGAAGAAGTAAAGAAAGGAAATTAACAGGTAAGGCATAATTTCTCCTTCTGTTCAGTATTCATTGTGAAAAGGCCAGAAATAGGACAACATAAAACAAACACAAATTGGATTGGAAACAAGGGAAGCTTCAATTGATTTTCAGAAAATTGTATTCATGAGGAGCTAGCTAAACTTAAAGTAGATAAAGATGTAGGGCTGGACGGAATACATCCAATGGTATTTAGGGAACTTAGAGCAGTTAGGCAGCTCCGCTGGCTGACCTTTTCAGTGCTTCTTTAAAGTCAGGAATAGTTTTGGACAACTGGAGACAGGCAGATATGATTCCAATTCACAAAAGTGGAAGTAAGGAGGAGGCTGGGAGCAAATTAATGGAATCACTGCTAAAACAGAGGATAGTGCAGTTTCTGGAATCCAATGGATTGCAAGATCCAAAGCATAATGACCTTTACCAGAGGTATTCTTAATTCTTTATTCAGCACTAAACATCAGAGAAGCCTGACTCAGGCTGAGTTTCGCTCGAGAGAGCTGCTTCAGGGGCTATAGTACAGGATGCCAAGGTAGCCTGCATCCAGCAGATCAACTTCACTGTTTGTACATCGCTGAGAGCACTTTAGTAGGAAGTACTAAAATCACCAGAGTGTACAGGACAGAAAACTCCGCACAACCGGAAATAAATCCCGCTGCTCGCAATGCTAAAACAGCTTAATGAGAATCTGAGACAGCCAGCGAATATGGATCAAAAACAGACACCGCAGCGACTGGTCATTCGCTGAACCAGTCGCTGCGGCTGGCTCCTCTTACCCCTGCTCCCGGCTCCCGGACCGCTGTTGGCATCAGCGCACCGGCAGGGGGGCATCCTCAGTGCAAGCCTCTGGCCTTCCCCTCCTTCATGGCACCAGCCGCCGACTCGGTGCTGCACTCCGCGGCAGGAGGGGCATCCTCTGTTCTCCCCTTTGCGGCACAAGGCCGCAAACCGATGGCCCCGACGGCCCTGGTCGGGCTAGGCCCTTCCTAGGTGTGCGGCTGCACCTCCTGCTCTGTCTTAAAGGGCCAGCACCAATTAGAACGGGACAGCCCCTTGAGATGACATCAGGAGCCTGGAACTATATAAGGGAGCCTCCTCTTCATGCTCGTCAACTTGGCAACAAGTCTGCTTCGCTTGGTGAGGTCTTCTGTAGCTTGTTGGTATCGTGGTTCCTGTTCCTGCCTTCTGAGTCTTGTTCCTGCTCCGGTTCCCTTCCTCCTGTTCCTTGGACGGATCTTCTGGCTTCTGACCTTGGACCGGCTTCGGTGACTCTTCTGGCTTTCGACTCTAGACTGGCTATCGGCTACTCTCCGGCTTCTGACCTTGGATTGAATATCAGCGATTCCATTGTCTTCACTACAGCCCACCTAAGACCAGCTGGACCCATGCACCCAAAGGCTCAACCCGTGGGGTACGGGGTTGATATTGGTGAAGCTCCAGCCGGCCCTTGCATCAGTTCAGCCTCACCTCCCGATGGGGGGACCTGTGGGGGTTTGCCCTCTCAGGTAGCACCATCTCCCCCTCGGGCAAGGGGTCCACAGCCTCCGCTGGTAGCATAATAGATTGCTAAGTCCATGGAACCGGCAGATGCTTCGGCTCTCCTAGCCATTCCAGGCATAGCTCAAAGGATTCTGGAGCAACAGAAGGCCCTGGACTGTCTCGCCTCAGCGGTAGAAAACCTGAATCGACGATTGGACTCTGCCGGTTCCATGAATCCCGTCTCACCACTGATGCCTACTGCCTCACCGCCAATACTCGGTGCTCGATCAGTGATTCCTCTACCTCCTCCTGCCCGCTTTGCTGGGGACCCACAGTCATGTAGGGGCTTCATTAACCAGTGCAGCATGCACTTCTGCTTACAACCAGCCCTTTTTCCAGAGGACATTACAAAAACCACCTACATCTTCTCTCCTCGATGGGAAGGCCCTAGCCTGGGCGTCTCCCTTGTGGGAGTGCGGCGACCCTGTTTTGTGAGACCTGAGCGAGTTCCTGGCTCTCTTCCATACCGTCTTCGACAATCCCACTCGGCAGGCGGCCTCCGGGGCGACTCTTCTGCACCTGCGCCAAGGCTCCCAAACTCTAGCTGAATATGTGATTGAGTTCTGGACCTTGTCCTCAGAACTCCTCTGGGATGTCAGATGTTTGAGGGCCATCTTCCTGGAAGGGTTGAACCCTAGAATTAAGGACGAACTTACAGCCCGTGAGCTACCAGAATCCTTGGACGCCCTCATTGACTTGACTGGGCGCATCGACAGACGCCTGAAAGAACGCTTCCGGAGGTCCAGTTCTCCAGGAAAGCTTCCGGTGGCTTCAGACGTCCACGGCATTCACTGTCCCCGAAGGCTGACCCAAGCCCTCCAGGAATCACTACAGAAGAACCCATGCAACTAGGTCGAGGCAAACTATCCCCTCAGGAACCCCTTAGACGTCAGCAAGGCGGTCTCTGCCTCTACTGTGGCAGTGCTGGGCATGTCCTGGCATCATGTCCGGTGCATCCGGGAAACTCTCGGGCCTAGGATCTGAAGGAGGACTCTTCCTGGGCCTTGCCTCACCCGCACTGCCACTGACTCTGCCAGTCACCCTGATGATGGGAGTCCACGACTTCCATACCCTGACCCTGGTGGACTCGGGAGCCGGGGGTAACTTTATTATTATTATTATTATTTATTTCTTTTATATACCGACATTCAATCGAGATATCACATCGGTTTCCAGATAACCAAGAGAATAGGGCGTAGTCCGCCCTATTTTACATTATAACATGGTAACCAAAAAAAAAAACAAAAAACCAATTATAACATATTATAACAGTGGTACATGGAACAAAAGGTTATAGGATATAACAAAAGGTTATAGAAAATAACATATGTACATGAATGTGTTGTTGATAAAATAAATTTAGGATTAGGGACTTGTTGGTTAGGTAATTTAGGAATAGAGGTGGGGGGGATGAGGGAAGGGAGGGGGGAAGGTGGGGTGGGAGTAAGTAGCGGAGTGAGGGAAGAGTTTGGTGGAACACCTCAGTCTCTGTTCCCCAGTTCCGTTGGTCCTTTCATCCATTCAGGGCAAACCTCTTCCAGGTCGAGTTACCCATGTTACTGCTCCCATCCAGGTCCGCACTGGAGTACTTCATGTGGAACACCTTACCTTCCATGTCCTTGATCGGGCCATACATCCCATTGTCTTGGGACTCCCCTGGCTACAATCGCACTGCCCCCAATTCGACTGGAAGACTCTACAATTGCTCCGCTGGGGACTGACCTGTCAAAGCTCTTGCCTCGATCCGGTCTCTCCTCTACGATGCTTGACTGCGACCGCCCTTCCACTTGGCCTACCGCCGTAATATGCTTCTTCTGCAGATGTCTTTTCCAAGAAAGAGGCCGATACTCTACCACCTCATCGGTCCTTTGACTGCACGATTAATCTGTTACCACGGGGGCGCACCTATCCTCTCTCATGTACCGAGACCCAGGCCATGTCCCACTACATCCAGGAAAACCTGGACCAAGGATTCATCTGCAGATCTACCTCCCCAGCTGGTGCTGGGTTCTTCTTTGTGGGCAAGAAGGACAGGACGCTCCGTCCCTGCATTGATTACTGGGGGTTGAACGCTATAACACTCAAGGATCGCTACCTGCTTCCTTTAATTTCGGAGCTTTTTTATCGTCTTCAGGGTGCGTGGGTCTTTACGAAGCTGGACCTTAGGGAAGCCTACAACTTAATTTGTATCAAGGAAGGTGACGAGTGGAAGATGGCCTTTAACACCAGGGATGGGCACTATGAGTACCTAGTTATGCCCTTTGGCCTTTGTAACGGCCGTCTTCCAAAACCTAATGAATGAAGTCTTCCAAGACTTATTGTATCAATGTGTCATCATCTACCTCGACGACATCTTAGTTTTCTCCAAGTCTCTATCTGCCCACCGTCAAGACGTCTCCCAGGTTCTACATCTTCAGGAAAATAGGCTCTACACCAAACTTGAAAAATGCGTCTTCGAACAAGAAGCTCTCCCATTCCTGGGGTATATCGTCTCTAATCAAGGGTTTCACATGGATCCTCAGAAACTGAAAGCCATTCAAGATTGGCCTCAACCTTCCGGATTGAAACCTCTTCAACGATTCTTGGGTTTCGCTAACTATTATTGTTCTTTCATCTTCAACTATGCCTCCATCGTGGCCTCACTGACTGCCTTGACCCATAAGGGCGCCGATCCTAAGTACTGGCCACCCGATGCGATCTTTGCATTTCTTCGCCTAAAGGAAGCATTTCTCCTCGAGCCCTGTCTTCGTCACCCTGACGCCCGTTTGTTGTCGAGGTGGATGCCTCCACTGAAGGAGTTGGGGCCGTTCTCAGTCAATACTCCACCATTCATACACTGTATCCCTGCTCCTTTCTCTCCTGCCAATTTTCCGCAGTAGAGCGTAATTATGCTATTGGCGATAAAGAACTCCTCGCCATCAAGATAGCCTTCAAAGAATGGCGCCCCTGGTTCGAGGGAGCGCAGCACCAGATTACGGTCTATACTGACCATATAAACCTAGAATACCTGCACTGGGCCCAACGTCTCAATCCATGACAAGCCCGTTGGGCCCTCTTCTTTGCTAGATTCTTCATTTTACAATATCATCCAGCCGCCAAGAATTTGAAAGTGGACGCGCTCTCTCGAGCCTTCGACACCACTGATACACCAGAACCCCCCAGCTTCATCATTGACCCTTCCCGGGTACTGCTGGCTACCACTACGCCCATTCCTTCTTCATACCACCACACCTCTGAAGTCAGTTCTTGACCTGGTCTCATGACTCTCACAGCTCTGGATATCCTGGACAACACCGAACTCTGGTCAACCTCCGCCAGTTTTACTGATGGCCTGGGATGCCTAAGGATGCTCGATCCTACATTGAATCTTGCCATACGTGTGCCCGTCACAAGAATCCCACAGGTTTACCTCATGGTCTGCTCCACCCTCTGCCTATCCCCAATGAACAGTGGACACACAACTCAATGGACTTTATTGTTGATTTACCATCGTCTAAAGGCAACACCACCATCTGGATCATCGTTGACCGTTTCTCGAAAATGGCCCATTTTATGGCATTACCGGGATTACCTTCTGCACCTCAACTAGCCCAACTATTCATCTATCACATATTCAGGCTGCACGGTCTACCCAAAGTCATCCTATCAGATCGGGGACCCTAGTTCACTGTCAAATTTTGGAAATCCCTCTGTCAAAAGTTTGATGTCACCCTGGAATACACATCAGCTTATCACCCGCAAACCAACGGCCTGGCGGAAAGAACTAACCGGACCCTCAAACAATTTCTTTGAACATACGTGTTGCATCCGTCAGTCTCAGACGGCTTCGTCCGACATGCCTCATCTCTATTTCAGCCTTCTCCACCAGCCTCGGGAGAATGGCGTCCATAGTGTCTCCTTGTCGCATCCTCCAGCTTCCCCGAAGCGGCTCTGGTGCAGCATCCCACCGTGTTGACCTGAGACCTCCTAGGGCACGCGCGCGCCTCACGTATTGTAGCAGTGTTGGTGCGAACCTCGGGGGCGACCCCCTCGAGTGACGTCACTGCTCCCGTATTCAAAAGGTTGCCCATTTGCTGACTCTCGCCGAATTAGCAACAGATTGGATTCGCTCCGGTCTGAAGCTGCTCTGCCGCTTCTACTCTGCTGGAATCCACCTTCACCCTCTGGGGTTCTACTAACCTGGGTACATGCTCCTCGGGGGCCCTTTCCTTATTTCCAGGTGCCTATCCTAAATACAGGTACTCGCTCCTCGAGGGCCTGTGTGTCTATCCTGGTGCCTGCTACCAATTCTTCAACCTGCTGGAACACTACCTATCAGCTACAAAGAGTGGGTACAACTTCTCCCAATCTGTCCATCTACAGCTCCTCGCTGCTCATCTGCATCGGGCATTAACAACCACCATTGTAGAACGGGTCTCCTCTGCCGAGGATTACAGACTGTTAATACCTATCCTCTCTCTACTGCTCATTGGGAACTCTATCTACTCAGCTACCAGGGAGTGTGTTTAACATCTGCCAGTCAGTCTCTCCTACAGTACCTGCAATGGGGCCTTGCACCACCATTGTGGGACGGGTCTCCTACGCCAAGGATCACAGACTGTTGCTATCTAATCTTCTCTCTACTGCCACCTCTGGTGGTCCACACTAGCTGTATAATGAAAGATATATTATCTGTGTTTGTGCATCTGAGTCTAGCCCGGTGCTTCAGTTCCCTTCGGGGCTCCTCCCCATAGGAGATACCATCACTGTTGCCCCTGAGAATCCACCAAACACCTCAATATCATAACAGATTGCTAACTCCATGGATTCGGCTCAGCTCACCGCTTTGCAGGCCATTCCAGGCCTGGCTCAGCAAATCACTGAACAACAGAGCACGCTGGAAAGCTTGACTGTGGCCTTTAATCTACTTCACTCACAGATGAACCCTTCTACTACATCAGGTAAAGAAGAAACACCGCTAGAAGTGACGGTTAAAACAGTTGTACCCCTCTCCGCTCCTATTCGCTTCTCTGGAGAAGCCTGGAGATGCAGGGGATTCCTCAACCAATGCTGTATGCATTTTGCACTTCAGCCTAACAATTTTCCCACATCCTATGCCAAAACTACGTATATCCTGTCTTATCTGGACGAAAGAGCACTAACTTGGGCTTCTCCGCTGTGGAAGCTTGATGACCCCATCCTGAAGGACCTTGCTGGGTTTTGGAACTGTTCAAATCAGTATTTGATTACCCTGCCAGGTACACAATCACAGGATCCAAATTGGTTCATCTACAGCAAGGTAATAAACCTTTACCAGACTTCGTCATTGAGTTTAAGACTTTGGCTTCAGAGTTGAACTGGGACGCGAGATGCCTGAAGACCCTTTTCTTTGAAGTCCTGAACTCCCAACTGAAAGATGAATTGGTGGCTCGAGAAATGCCTGAGATCTTGGAGGACCTGATGAAGTTAGCCACAAGAATTGACCAACAACTTCGGGATAAGGTTCAAGAGGTTAAAGGTTCCAAGAGGCCAAGCCAGGGAGAAATCCGAGTCAAGACTTTACCTAAGCCTATTCAGTCTAAAGCGGTTGCTGGCAAAGAAGAACCTATGCAACTGGGCCGTAGTCACCTGACTTCTAAGGAGAGAAGAACGCGGAGAAGATTAGGCCTCTGCATGTATTGTGGTCAAGCAGGCCATGCAGTACAAACATGCCCTATCTGTCCAGGAAACGGGCAGACCTAATTCCTGTGGGAGGACTCTTCTTAGGTCTAACTGCTCCTTCTCCTCCATTCTCTCTGCCAGTCTCCTTGATAAATGGACCACTTGAATTCCAGACTCTTGCCCTAGTGGACTCGGAGCCAGAAGAGAATTTTATACTGAGACGTCTAGTGGAACATCTGCGAATCCCCACTACGACTATGAAGTCTCCGCTTCTGCTATCCTCTATCCATGGGGAGCCCTTACCAGGTCAAGTAACTCTATAAACGGAACCGGTCAGTTTAAGGATTGGAGTTCTTCATACGGAATCCATTTCCTTCTTCGTGCTCGAATAGGCTATGCACCCCTTAGTACTCGGGTTACCATGGCTACAAAAGCATATGCCTCAATTCAACTGGGCTACACTGAAGCTTTCACACTGGGGCCCAGATTGTCAAGGCAAATGCCTGAAGGAAGTTTCATCACTACCCTGTATGCCTACAATTCCATTGATGCCTGGGTTACCACCTCAATACGCATCGTTTCGAGATGTGTTCTCTACAGAAGTCGCTGATATACTTCCTCCACATAGATCTTATGACTGTGCGATCAACTTGAAACCGAATACTGAACCACCCAAGGCAAGAGTATACCCCCTCTCGGTGGTGGAAAATAAAGCGATGTCGGAAAACATCCAAGAGAACCTACAAAAATGTTTCAAAAGGCCATCCAAGTCTCCTGCAGGAGCAGGGTTTTTCTTTGTGGGGAAGAAGGACGGAACCCTACGTCCATGCATTGATTATCGTGGTCTAAACGAGATCACGGTCAAAGACTGCTATCCCTTACCACTCATCTCTGAGCTGTTTGACCTCCTACAAGGGGCTAAGATCTTCTCCAAGCTGGATCTTAAAGGAATGTATAACCTTGTCCGCATTCGTTCAGGGGACGAATGGAAGACAGCTTTTAACACCAGGGATGGACACATTGAGTATTTGGTGATGCCCTTCGGCTTATGCAACGCCCCAGCTGTCTTCAAAAACATGAATGACATCCTGCGCAACCTACTCTACCAATGTGTTGTTGTCTATTTGGACGATATCCTGATCTTCTCTCAAGATCTGAATACCCACATTACGGATGTCAAGAGAGCGTTACAGAGACTGCGGGAGAACCGTCTATACGCTAAGCTGTCCAAATGCGAATTCCACAAAGAGCCTGTACTGTTCCTAGTGTACATCGTGTCTAACAAGGGGTTCCAGATGGATCCACAAAAGCTGGAGAGCATTCAGAAATGGTCCCAACCTACTGGTCTAAAGGCTCTCAGAAGGTTTCGGGAATTCACAAATTACTATAGAACCTTCATTAAAAATTACTCCTCACTAACTGTACCTTTAACAGTACCTGTACCTTTACCTGTACCTTTAACAGTAACTGTAACTTTAACTGTACCTGTCTAATGCCCCCAATTGGTCTATAGAGGCTGTCACCGCTTTCCAAAAACTGAAGGACGCTTTCTCCAGCAAGCCAAGTCTCCATCACCCGGATCCTACACGCCTTTTTATTGTCAAGGTGGATGCCTCTGATGTTGGTGTAGGGGCTGTATTAAGTCAAACCAGTGAATCCAAGATCCTGCGGCCATGTTCCTTCTTCTCCAGACGATTCACATCGGCTGAGAGGAACTATAGAATCAGAGATAAAGAATTGTTGGCAATAAAGATGGCATTCGAAGAGTGGAGACCCTGGCTCAACGGTGCTCAACACCAGATTACGGTTTTTACTGACCATAAAAATCTAGAATACCTTCGTCATGCCCAGCGCCTCAACCATAGGCGAGGTGGCCCCTGTTCTTTAACAGGTTTGATTTCATCTTAAAGTACCGACCTGGAGATAAAAACGTCAGAGCGGATGCCCTATCTTGCTCATTCCTATCTGAAGATGTGCTTGACGCTCCGCAACACATCATTGAACCTGAGAGATTCATTCTTTCAGCCACTCACCCAGTACCTGCGGGCAAGATGATTGTGCCTGCCAACCTCCGGAAGAAAGTACTAGCATGGGCCCATGACTCTAAATTGGCTGGACATCCCGGTCAACGGGGAACCCTGGCAAAGATGCAAAAATTCTACTGGTGGCCGTCGATGAAAGAAGACGCCTTCATTTATGTAGTGGCCTGTACCAACTGTGCCAGGCAAAAGCCTCCGCCCGGTCAACTACAACCTTTACCCATACCGGATGAGCCCTGGACTCACATCGCCACGGACTTCGTGGTAGACTTACCCCTCTCCGGGGGGCAACAACACTATCTGGGAAAAGGTGGATAGATTCTCAAAAATGGCTCACTTTGTGGTGCTTTCTAGCTTACCATCTGCCAATGAACTTGCAAAGCTCTTCATCAGCCACATATTCCGTCTGCACGGAATACCCAAGCACATAGTCTCAGACAGAGGCGTACAATTCACAGCCACATTCTGGAAGGCTCTTTTCAAGAAGTTCGATATCACTCTCGACTTCACTTCATCTTACCAGCCGCAATGCAACGGCCAAACTGAGAGGATGAACCGTACCCTCAAACAGTTCCTCAGAGCCTATGTCTCTTCACGCCAGAATAATTGGGCTGAACTTCTACTGTGGGCCAAGTTTTCCATCAACTCTCATCCAGCAACATCTACTGGATCAACACCATTCGAAGTGGTATATGGACGACTACCTTCACCACCTTTGCCACTTCCGCTTTCAGTGTCGTCTCCGGCAGCACAAGCCACTGCTGATGAAATTCAACATCTTTGGAAGAAGACAAAGGAGATGCTCATCAAAGCTGGAATTCGAGCAAAACGAGACTATGACATGCATCACGTCATGGCTCCTGAACTTAAGCCTGGTGATAAGGTCTGGTTGTCTATGAAGCACCTAAGATTGAAGTTGCCATCTACTAACTTCGCTCCACGATATGTCGGATCATTCGCCATCCTCCGACGTCTGGGCAATCTCTCCTACAGTCTCAAACTTCCTCCAGCAATGAAGATCCATAACGCATTTCACATCTCATTACTGAAACTGCTCATACTCAACAAATTCAGCACCAAGACACCAGATCCCCCTCCTGTTGACACAGAAGACGACCTCGAGTACAAAGTCAAATACAAAGTACGCTATACTTGACATACGGAAGAGAGGCAGAGTATGGGAATACCTCCTGTAATGGGAGGGCTTTGGACCAGAAAATAACTCATGGGAACCGATGTCTAACATTTTGGACAAAGAGATACTAAACCAGTATCATCGTTCACATCCTTGGAAACCAAGACCAGGTAGAGGGTCTGGAGGATGCTCTTTGAAGGGGGGTACTGTTGCGTCCTTCGGTCTCAGATGGCTTCGCTCAACATGCCTCACCTCTATTTCAGTCTTCTCCACCAGCCTCGGGAGAATGGCGTCCGTAGCATCTCCTTGCCGCATCCTCCGGCTTCCCCGGAGCGGCTCTGGCGCAGCGTCCTGCCATGTTGACCTGAGGCTTCCTAGGGCGCGTGCGCGCACACCTCATGTCTTGTAGCAGTGTTGGCATGAACCTCGGGGGCGTCCCCCTCGAGTGACGTCACTGCTTGCGTATTCAAAAGGTTGCCCATTTGCTGACTCTCACTGAGTTATCAACAGATTGGATTCGCTTCGGTCTGAAGCTGCTCTGCCACTTCTACTCTGCTGGAAGCCACGTTCACCCTCCAGAGTTCTAATAACCTGGGTACATGCTCCTCGGGGGCCCTTTGCTTATTTCCAGGTGCCTATCCTAAATACAGGTACTCACTCCTCGAGGTCCTGTGTGTCTATCCTGGTGCTTGCTATCAATTTTTCAACCTGCTGGAACACTACCTATCAGCTACAGAGAGTGAGTACAGCTTCTCCCAATCTGTCCATCTACAGCTCCTCGCTGCTCATCTGCATCAGGCCCTACACCACCATTGTGTAATGGGTCTCCTCTGCCGAGGATTACAGACTGTTAATACCTGTCCTCTCTCTACTGCTCATTGGGAACTCTATCTACTCAGCTACCAGGGAGTGTGTATAACATCTGCCAGTCTGTCTCTCCTACAGTGCCTTACTGGACATCTGCATCGGGGCCTTACACCACCATTATGGGACAGGTCTCCTACGCCAAGGATCACAGACTGTTGCTATCTAATCTGCTCTCTACTGCCACCTCTGGTGGACCACACTAGCTGTATAATAAAAGATATATTCTCTGTGGTGTGCATCTGAGACTAGCCCGGTGCTTCAGTTCCCTACGGAGCTCCTCCCCGTAGGAGATACCATCACTGTTGCCCCTGAGAATCCACCAAACACCTCGATATCATAACAATATGTTAATAACAAACAGGACGATTGGGCGGAGCTGCTTCCTTGGGCTGAATTTGCTCTCAATTCCCACCCTTCCGCTGCCACCATCTCCTCGCCCTTCCAAGTGGTATACGGCAAGCAACCTCTCCCACCTCTGCTCGTTCCCATGACCATCCCTTCATTGCAGCTCAGCTGTCTGCTGAGGAGTTGCATCGCCTTTGGACCTTCACCCAGCAAACCTTGCTCAAGGCTAGTCAGGCAGCCAAAAAATTCTCAGACCGCCATCGAAGACCGAGCCCATCTCTTAGACCTGGCCAGAAGGTATGGTTAAGTACGCGGTTTATCCGCCTGAAGCTACCATCTATGCGACTTGCTCTTTGTTTCATCAGTCCATTTCTGATACTCCGCCATGTAGGCTCCGTAGCCTATCAGCTTCAACTCCCTTCCTCCCTTAAAATCCACAACACCTTCCATGTGTCACTCTTAAACCTCTGGTACTGACACGGCCATCCAGAATGCCACCTGAACCACAGCCTCTCTCCTCGAAGATGACTCCACCTATCAGGTCCGAGAGGTGCTTGATGTTAGGAAACGCAAGAAGAAATGGAAACACCTGCTAACCTGGGAGGGGTTCGGCCCTGAAAAAATACGTGGGAGCCTCTCGCCAATATCTTGGACAGGGACCTTCTCGCCCAATCCCACGTGAGCCACCCTTCCAAGCCAAAATCCCTGAGGAGGCGCCCTAAAAAGGGGGGTACTGTTAGAGTCTCCAGCCATGGCCACCCGCGGCTGGCTCCTCTTACCTCCATTCCCGGCTCCCGGACCACAGTCGGCATCAGAGCGCCGGCAGGGAGGCATCCTTGGTGCAAGCCTCTGGCCTTCCCCTCCTTCGCAGCACCACCTGCTGACTCGGTGCCGCACTCCACGGCAGGAGGGGCATCCTCTGTTCTCCCCTTCGCGGCACAAAGCTGCAAACCGACATCCCCGGTCAGGCTAGGCCCTCCCTAGGCGCGCAGCCACGCCTCCTGCTCTGTCTTAAAGGGCCAGCACCAATTAGAACGGGACAGCCCCTTGAAATGACGTCAGGAGCCTGGAACTATATAAGGGAGCCTCTTCTTCATGCTCGTCAACTTGGCAACAAGTCTACTTCGCTTGGTGAGGTCTTCTGTGCCTTGTTGTATCGTGGTTCCTGTTCCTGCCTTCCAAATCCTGTTCCTGCCTTCTGAGTCCTGTTCTTGCTGTTCCTCCTGTTCCTTGGACGGATCTTCTGGCTTCTGACCTCGGACCGGCTTCAGTGACTCTTCTGGCTTCTGACCTTGGACCGGCTATTGGTGACTCTTCTGGCTTTCGACTCTGGACTGGCTATTGGCGACTCTCTGACTTCTGATTCTGGACTGGCTATCGGTGATTCTCCGGCTTCTGACCTTGGACTGAATATCACCGATTCCATCGTCTTCACAAGGGCCCACCTAAGACCAGCCGGCCCCACACACCCAAAGGCTCAACCCACGGGGAACGGGGTTGTTATTGGTGAAGCTCCAGCCAGCCTTTGCATCAGTTCAGCCTCGCCTCCTGACGGTGGGGACCTGTGGGGGTTCGCCCTCTCAGGTAGCGCCAACTCCCCCTTGGGCAAGGGGTCCACATTCTCCACTGGAGGCATAACAGTGACAGTGGAAGGATTGTTGGGAAAAGTTTGTCTTTTTGCGGATCATATCAAAATCTGCAATAGGTTAGACAGCCAGGAAGTTGTGGAAAACATGAGAAGGGTTCTAGTGAAGCTCAAGGAATGGTCTAGAGACTATAGTTAAGACTTAATGCTATAAAATGCAGAGTCAGGCATTTGGGCTGCAAAAACCCAAGGAAGTGAAATTCTTTTATGCACAAAAGAAGAGTGAGAGCTGGGAGATCTTAAAGTGGCCAAACAAGTGAATAAAGTGACAGCAAAAGCCAGAAGATGCTTAGTTGCAAATGGAAAGGAATGGTAAGTGGAAAAAAGGAGATATTTTGCCTCTATAAAAGTCCCTAGTAAGACCTCATTTGGAATACTGTGTACAGTTCTGGAGAATGCTTCTTTAAAAGGATATAAAGAGGATGGAGTAGGTCCAGAGGGTGGCTACTAAAATGGTCTGTCATCTTTGATCTAAAGCATATGAGCACAGATTTAAAGATCTAAACATGTATACCCTTAAGACAAGGTAGAATAGGGGTGATATGATATCTCCAAGGTTTCCATGCACAGGAGGCAGGCCTCTTTCAATAGAAAGGAGACTCTATAATGAGGGGTCATAGGATGAGGGTGAAAGGGGGTAGACTCAGTAGTAATCTAAGGAAATATTTTATTACAGAGAGGATAGTGGATGCATGGAATGGCCTCGATCTCTGGGGGAGTGGTAGAGACTGTAAAGCTGAATAGCTGGTGTGGATGGGTAGACTAGATATGTCATATGGTCTTTTTCTTCCATCATGTTTCTGTGTCTAAGTTAGCATTTTGTAAATGGTATATGCGCATATAGTACCAAAGTTATGTACATGCATTTACTCCTGCTAATTGAGTTACAGAAATGAAATCTCATTTGATTTTGTCTGCAGTTTGAGAGTGGTAGATCTGGGTAAAGTGGTGTATGGTCTAAGTGAACTGGTGGAAGTATGGGCAAACTGGTGGAGATGTCAGCCTGCTGGTGATTTTGTTTTAAAATGTTATCTTAATTGGTAGCATCATAAACAGATTTTTAAAAGAACAAACATGTAACCATACATCATCATCTTAAAGAACAGAAAATAATACATTGTTCTGAACATAGATGTCATGTTTTGTGTTATCAAACCAATCTAACACATTTTTCCCCTTTTTATTTCCCCAGTCATTACCCATTCAAACCACATTCAATCCTCACTCATACCTCACACATTCACATAGCAATTTGTCATGTCCTGCTGTTCTGGGCTCAGATAGTGCACACTGGCATTCTAACTGGGGGCTAATCTCACTGGGGTCTAAACTGGGAGTTACCTAAAGGGTTTATCCAATATAAACACACACAATTACTGGGATTATATATAGGGGCTTGAACCCAGCAGCTTATTCCCCACACAAATACTCACACGCATGCTCTGACTCAGTACATCATGGGGTAGATTTTCAAAGGGGTATGCGCGTAGGATACGCGCGTACCCCCGAAAACCTACCCCAAACCCCCCCTGCGCGCGCCGAGCCTATTTTGCATAGGCTCGGCGGCACGCGAAAGCCCCGGGACGCGCGTAAGTCCCGGGGCTTTCATGGAGAGGCGTGGCGGGGCGTGGCGATGGTGTGGCAGTCGTGATGCGGCGTTTCAGGGACGTGGCGCGGGTGACGCGACGTTTTGGGGGCGGCGCCGCAGGCGTGGTTTCGGCCCGGGGGCGTTCCGGGGGCGTGGCCACACCCTCCGGAACAGCCCCCAGGTCGGGTGATGGCGCGCCAGCAGCCCGCTGGCACGTGCAGATTTACGTCTGCCTCCGGCAGGCGTAAATCCGGCGATAAAGGTAGGGGGGGGGTTAGATAGGGCCGGGGGGGGTGAGTTAGGTAGGGGAAGGGAGGGGAAGGTGAGGGGAGGGCGAAAGAAAGTTCCCTCGGAGCGGCCTCGGAGGGAACAGAGGCAGGCTGCGCGGCTCGGCGCTCACAGGCTGCCCAAAATTGACAGCCTTGCGCGCGCCGATCCCAGATTTTAATGGATACGTGCGGCTACGTGCGTATCTATTGAAATCCTGCGTACTCTTGTTCGCGCCTGGTGCGCGAACAAAAGTACGCGTTCGCGCTAAATTATAAAATCTACCCCCATGGTTCTAGGTATTTATGAAAGTAGGTTTATATGAGCAATAAAAGGATAGAACAGAGAATAAATAAAATCAGATAATCCAGATGAGTTATATAAAGCTTACATTTTCAATGGATCAGTCTGTTCTATCACGTCCAGAAGCAATTTCTCTCTCCACTAGCTATTCGGTTCAGTTCTTATATGCTAAAAAACTGGCAATTTGCTTGGGATAGAAGCAATGTTCCCTCCCTCTGTGTTTCTTATCAATTCCAAGTGCAGCTGTGTGGCCTTCACTCTCTCAGACTTTAGTATCAGTTAATTACTTACTTTCCCATCTGGGAACTACTGGCTCTATAGTTCTCAGATTATTGCCTGTTTGTAGGCATTTTTTAGCATGTCACAATACAAAACAGTAAATATGAATTCAATTAGAGGTTGACCTGTGTTCTTCAAACTAGTTTGTGTCTGAGTGAGAACTCAGAATCCACTACAGCCTAACCTCTAAATGCATCCTCAGCCAGAATATTTAAAAGTAATTCCACTACACCCGCCCATACTCAGGCCTTAGATCTTCTATATCACAATATTATACACATTCATAAAACTAATTCCTTCAGAGATTTTCAGTCGTCTCCCAATAATGAATATACGAGTCATTTTTATTTGTTCTTTTGTTACTTGACTTCTCAATGCATTTTATTGTTGCCATTATTACATAATTTTTCATTAATATTTTCCAACTAAAAAATATAGAAAATGTCTCTATTTCAAGATACTTGAATAGTTTTCTTAGCCAGAATAAGGCTTTTCCCTGTTTTAGGTAACCTCTGATCTATGTTTAATATCCCAAAATTAACCATGTTATTGAGCAAATCAGTATTTTTCTAAGCAATCAAATATTTTCCTCCAAAACGAAATTTGTAAATATATGATACAATTTTCCTGACAAATAATTGCATTTTTCACATAAATCCAATTCTCAGAGATTCATCTTGACTCCCCTGACTCTATGAATTAGTTTACATTTATTTTTCTCTTATTTATTTTTTAAAAAATTCATATCCTGTGTGATCGAAAGTACTCCATGTGTCAGTCTTCAACAAGTATAATAAAATCAACCAAACAAAAATACATAAAATTCTAAATCAAATACATCACATAAAAACATGCTACCTAAAAAAACAGGGAGGATCACTTTAAAATGTGTGCATGTGCCTGTATACATATGTTTAGGGACGCACACTTGATAAGTCCACTTGGCTGGATAAGTCTCAAAAAGCGCAACATCTGGCAAGGATGTCTAGCTGAGTGGAGGTCGGTGCTCTGGGCTCCTCGGATATCCACAAGAAATTGCAATTGCGTGCATACCTACCTGCTGTTTTTCTGCCAGGACTGTTTGTCGGTTATTTGGGCAGAGTGGAGCTTCTGTCGAGCCAGTGGCATTGTGAAAGATGGCGAGTAGACTGAAGAAGATGGCAGCTGAAAAACCAGACCCAACAAATGACAAGATGGTGGTGGACATGCTTTTCTCGGTGAAAGGAGTTTCGTAAGTCCTGCTGAAGGAAATTATGAATGTCGTATCTGCAGTCCTTAATAACCAGCTCCAAAATTACAGTCCTTCTTAGACAAGTTACATGAAAAGTGGACAAGTGATCAATGTTGATGGCAATTAATGCAAGGGTGAGCCATCAGGAAGAAAGGCTGGGAGATGCTCAGTCCACCATGTCTGTGCTGCAATGGAAGAACCAGGAATTAGAAGATAAGCTTGATGAGCTAGGGAACTGCAGCCGGAGAATAATAATAGAGCTTTGGGGCTATCGGAATCTCTAAAAAATGAAGCGTTGCTCCACTGGTTTGGAACCTGGTTGCTGGAGGCCCTGGGGCTACCAAGCTCTGGTAGGCCCATTCTGGCAGAATGGGCCTGTATAAGGGGTAAAGCTAGCACGTCGAAAATGCGCGTCCAAACCCAGGCTAACAGTGCGTTCCACCGGAGCGCACTTTACTGTATTGGCCCATTTATTAGCAGCATCTTGCCCTGACATCTTGGCCTTCTCCCATGCCACCTTCAATGCGGGATCCCTCTGTTTCTCCTCCACAAACCTTGGGAATCATGTCAGAAGTGTTCCCATTATCTCTTTCATGCCTACGTCTTAGACTCCTCCCTCTCTCAGATCCATTCTCCCCCGCTTTTCCTTCTTCCTCTGTGCTCGTGGCTTGCGGCTTTCCCCTGGGGTGTCTACCACCCCACTCTCCTCAAAAGGGAAGACCTCCCCTAATGTCTGTTCCCTATTTTGTTCTGCTTGCTCCTGAGCACTGGTAGTCATGAAGGTCTGCTTATTCTGTAACACTTCAGCCAGGCGCCTCCACTCCCGGCCTAATATTAGGAACACGGATAACCCCTCCACTAAGGCCACCTCCACTGAATACCTGTGTGTACCCCATTGCACCCATACATCCTGCACGGTGTGCTTTACTGCATGCCCATGCACACATCTAACTGTCACCGTCTCCCCTTGAGTTTTCCGGAGGTCCAGGCCTATGGCTTGTGCTGTCTGGATGGAGATCAACGATTGATTGGTCCCCGAGTCCAGTAAAGCCTGCACCAGATGCCCATCAGGGTCGGATTTCCCATAAGGCCAACCTAGGCCATGGCCTAGGGTGCAGCAGTCAGGGGGGCGTATATACAGCAGAAATAACAATCAAACATTTACACATTACTGATGAAGCTAAAATCTCAAAGTACTATTCCCTTGTTGTGGATTCAACTCCTGACAGCTCACATGTGGATCAGCTGTCGTTTATCTAGCGTCATGTTAAGGAAAATGGGGAACCTGTTGAAAGATTCATCAAGTTTTTACCTAAGGTTGATCACAAAGCCCATGAAATGTTTGAAGCTGTTATTAAGACTCTAAAAGATCTCCACCTTGATATTTTGAAATGTCGTGGACAATCATACAACAATGCAGCTAATATGGCTGGTGTTTATTCAGGTCTTCAGGCTAGAATACTTGAAGTTTGTCCTCTTGCATCCTTTATACCCTGGGCAGGACACTTGCTAAATTTAGTGGGTACGCATGGTGTTGATCATTGCACTGAAGCCACTTCATTTTTCAGTTTGCTCCAAGAGCTTTATAATTACTTTTCTACATCTCCAGCGAGGTGGGAAGCATTGAAGAAAAATAGCACCCTCACTGCAAAAAGCCTCCCCACTACACAATGGACAGCAAGATATAATGCCTGTAGGGCACTGAAAGAAGATTGGTTTGCCATCATAGATGCTCTGAAATATCTTGAAAGTAACAAAACCCAAAAATCAGGAACTCGAGCAGAAGCTAGAGTTGTGCTCATAAAGCTGCGAAGACTTGAAACAGAGGTTCATGGCACAGTTTTGGGGAACGGTGCTGTTCAGATTACACCAAGTGAACAAGTATGTGCAAAACGTGGAAAATGGGCGGCTGTGCTGGAAGCAGAAAGACCCACCCGGGGAGCGGTGAGACCATCTAACTCTTAGCGTTGTGCTAACCTTACACGCTGGGAGTTTCCTGCGGATCCGGGGAGAACATCGGAGCTCCACCCTTGAAGCCCCTGACGTCATTGGAAGGGGACGAGGCGCCCATAAAATCGGCGCCTGTGTGGTTAATAGTGCGGCTGTGCTGGAAGCAGAAAGACCCACCCGGGTAGCGGTGAGACCATCTAACTCTTAGCGTTGTGCTAACCTTACACGCTGGGAGTTTCCTGCGGATCCGGGGAGAACATCGGAGCTCCACCCTTGAAGCCCCTGACATCATTGGAAGGGGACGAGGCACCCATAAAATCGGTGCCTCTGTGGTTAATAGTGCGGCTGTGCTGGAAGCAGAAAGACCCACCCGGGGAGCAGTGAGACCATCTAACTCTTAGCGTTGTGCTAACCTTACACGCTGGGAGTTTCCTGCAGATCCGGGGAGAACATCGGAGCTCCACCCTTGAAGCCCCTGACGTCATTGGAAGGGGACGAGGCGTCCATAAAATCGGCGCCTGTGCGGCGCACCGTCGACGCCGGCGCGCCACCAAGCCGCGTGCGCACAAGGGGTGCGCCGGCTTGTTCCGGCTTAGTCCGGAGCAGGACGGAGGAGTGGAGTGGTGAGGAATCTTGAAGCAACACAGTTCGCCAAGAGGAGACAGACGGCCGCACATATACACTGTGAGTAAGCTGCTTGAATATTTTTTGAAGTTTCCTTGAAATATGCCTCCGAAAAGAAAGGGGAGAGTTCGGGTCTACCCCTCCGAACTTCCCCCGAATACAAGTCAGCGTTTAATAACTTCTTATGCTCCGGCGTTGGTGACTGCTTTGGAGGAGAATGTCTCCGCTTCGGCGTTGGAGGTAGGAGCCCCCTCGCCGTCAGGGGAAGTGACTCTGTCTCCTCCTGATCCTCGTCGCCTAATAATGATGTCACCCACCGGCTCCCCCGTGTTTGCCGGAGAGCAGTCAGCCGAAGGGGCTGTGGCTGTGTCGGCAGGAGTGGAACCCGGGCGAGAGCTTTTCAGCCTACCAGAATCTCCCAAAGATACTGCGGTATATGTAGTTGGAGGATTGGAGGCGGTAGCATCAACATCAACCCCGGAGCAGGGAGAGGGAGAAAGAAGGGGAAAGCTGATGACGGTGGAGGAAAGCATGGCTGATAAAGTGGGTGAGTTAACCCATTTTTCAATACCAGCAAAGCCAGCAATTGTGACACTTGACTCATTATGGGACTTAGTGGCTGGTTTCAGTAAGGCTTTACTCGAGACTAATGCAAATGTTGGAATTCTCAACACTAAGGTGGAAAAAATGGAAGATAAATTAGAAAAAAGTGAATCTAGAATAAATAAGATGGAAGCTGTAATAGAAAAACATGTTAATGTTCAAACTAAGCTAATTAAAGATGTCACTTCAGCTTCACGTAGAATTGAGAATCTTGAAAACTGTTCCAAACATCTCAACCTTAGATTTACAAATTTTCCAAGGATTGTGGGGCAAACGATAGATGTGACTCTTAAGAAATATTTCCTTGAAAATTTAAAGCTGGACCAACAAGGTTTACCTTGTATCGTTAAGCAAATTTTTCTAAAGCCTCCACAGGTGTTTAGATCTCATGTTGAAAATCAGGCTGAGATTATGGAAAATTTGACTGGATATCTAGAAGATTCCTCAATAGAACTGTGTGATAGAGCAACTCTTCTAGTTACCTTTGCTACTGTGCAAGATATGGGAATTGTGATGAAAAATTTCTTTAAAAACATCTCAACTCCATTTTATGGAGCTGGGGTGAGGATTTTCCCAGACCTTGCTCGTGTTACACAGCAAAGGAGAAGGGAATTTTTGATGTTTAGAACACAAGTTAAAAGTTTGGGTTATTCCTATGTTTTGAGATATCCTAGCAGGTGCATTGTAAAACAAAAAGATGAATGTTTTGTTTTTTATTATCCAGAGCAACTCAAGTCATTCGTAAATGCTAGGGTGATTTCTGTAATATCTCCTAGCGAGCACTAAGTGGGATCTAGATAATTTCAGTTACCAAGTAATGCTAAGCTGTTTCTAATTATAACATGAAAATGTAGAATTACCTGAGTATACTCCTAAAATCCGTCTCCTCAGCAATTTCTTTGTAAAGGATTTTGGCCAATTATATTGATTCTGGATGTATATTTAGGGGCGGATTTTAAGAGCCCTGCTCGCCTAAATCCGCCCAAATCCGGGCGGATTTAGGCGAGCAGGGCCCTGCGCGCCGGTAAGCCTATTTTACATAGGCCTACCGGCGCGCGCAGAGCCCCGGGACTCGCGTAAGTCCCGGGGTTTTCGGAGGGGGTGTGTCGGGGGGGGCGTGTCGGGGGCGGGCCCGAACCGCGCGGCGTTTTCGGGGCGTGTCGGGAGCGTTCCGGGGGCGGGCCTGGGGGCGTGGCCGCGCCCTCCGGACCCGCCCCCAGATCGCGTCCCGGCGCGCTAGCGGCCCGCTGGCGCGCGGGGATTTACTTCTCCCTCCGGGAGGCGTAAATCCCCCAACAAAGGTAAGGGGGGGATTTAGACAGGGCCGGGCGGGTGGGTTAGGTAGGGGAAGGGAGGGGAAGGTGAGGGGAGGGCAAAAGAAAGTTCCCTCCGAGGCCACTCCGATTTTGGAGCTGCCTCGGAGGGAACGGGGGTAGGCTGCGTGGCTCGGCGCGCGCCGGCTATACGAAATCGATAGCCTTGCACGCGCCGATCCCGGATTTCAGCGGATACGCGCGGCTACCCGCGTATCTACTGAAATCCAGCGTACTTTTGTTGGCGCCTGGAGCGCCAACAAAAGTACGCCTATTCGCGGTTTTTTAAAATCTACCCCATAATTAGTGTATTTACTAATAAGGCTGTATCCTATTTTCTTTTGTAAGTTCTGTCTTACTTTAAATTATTTGAAAAATCATAATAAAGATTAAATTTAAAAAAAAACAAAACGTGGAAAATGATGTTCTGGAAGTTGCCGAAGTTCTCCAATTACTAGTAAAGTTCTTGATAGAACTGCGAGAACAGTTTGATTTATATGAGGAAAAAGCTCTCAACATTTCTGAAAAGAAAGTATATGAGTGTGATGAAAAGCGTTCGATTCTCAGGAAACTTCAATCTGATGAGACATGTGATAGTGAAGTTCGTTTAAGCGGGCATGACAACTTCCGAATCAATACATTTCTAATGATAGGTGACAACCTTAAAGCAGAACTTGAGAAAAGGTCAGTTGCTTACAAAGAGTTTGGTGAAAGATTTGGTGCTATTACAACATTCTGGTTGCTGACTTCTCCTGAACTTGAAGAAGAGGGAAGAAAACTGCTTTTGATTTTCAAAGATGGACAAAGATGCTCTATGCGATGAACTTGTGCATCTGAAATCTCACATAACTGATTGCAACACTGGGCTTAAAAACCCCTTAGCACTTTGCAAGTGGCTACGAGAAAAAGGACTACAAACAGTTTATCCAAACATTGACATTTTATTAAGAATATTTGTCTGCATGCCAGTGACGAATTCCTCGGCTGAAAGGTCTTTTTCTTCTCCGAAAAGAATCAAGGATCATTTAAGATCTACAATGCAGCAAAATAAGCTGAATGCCCTTGCACTTATTTGCATTGAAGCAGATTTAACAAGATCTGTCGACTACAATGAAACAATTGAAGCCTTTTCATGGACAAAAGCGCAAAGGAAGAAATTCTAGTAGATATTTAAGATCACTTGAAGAAATTCGATGGAAAGTTTTTTTTGTATGTGTTAATGTTATGCAATTTCATAAGTAGTGCAGTAGTGTAGTTTTGAATTAAAAATATATGGTTTAAAGATCATAAAGATTGTATTAAGTGCTTACATGTTTCAAAAATAAACTATTACATATGAAATTGAAAATTATAAATCAACTTTTGAGGGGGAGGGGGCGCAGAATTGTGCTTTGGCCTAGGGCGTAGAAATGTGTAAATCCGGCCCTGATGCCCATTGACTTGTACCCTCTAGAAATAGGGATTGTGAAAATGGGTCAGTTCCCCTCCCCCTTGCCTTGAGGGTTGGGTGTATGCTGCAGTATGTTGTGGACACTCCCTACGAAAGTGCCCTGTCTCCACAGTTGTAGCACTTCAATGGACCTTGCATTCTACCCTGCATTTGGCTCTTTCCCCTCTCACCATGGGGTTGACAGTCTCTCCCTGAACCGGAGGGTTTATCCCTAGAGTGGACTTCTCCATCCCTGTTCCTGTACTGGGTTATGCTTGCTCCTTTTCGTTCCCTCACCCCAGCTGGAGTCGAGGAGGTCCCCATAGCTGCCTCCACCTCCAAATACCTCTCGGTATTGAGTATCACTCTCTCCAGCCCACTGGCCCCTTGCCTCACCACCCAATTCCTCATTGGCGGGGGTAGGGCATCTACATATCTTTCTAACACCACCATTTCGATAATGTTGGCCACTGATTTCCCTTCAGGCTCAAGCCAGCGGTAGGCTAAGTCTTTAAGACGCTGGGCCAAGGCCCTGGGGCAATCATTAGGCTTAAAACAGGTTTCCCTAAATTGTCTCTGGTAGGAGTCCTGAGTTGCCCCTAAGTGGTCCAAAGTGGCTGCCTTAACCACGGCTTAGTTCATGGCTTGCTCCAGGGCCAAAGCTCTATAGGCTGCCTGCACTTCCCCTGCTAGGCATGAGGCTAGCCTCACGGTCCACTGGTCCTTGGGCCAGCCTGCCACACTGGCCACCCTCTCAAAAGTTATCAAGAAGTCTTCCGGGTCATCCCCTGACCCCATCTTTTCCAGGTGAATGTTCGCCACAAAGTCTGCCTGCTAATCCCATGGCAGCCATAACAGGTTGTGTAGTACCTGTTGGTCCTGAGCTTTGCTGCACCCTCCATAGCTGAGAAGCCTTCTGATGTTCCTCTAGCAGCTGTAGCAGGGGCCGTTGCTATTGTTGTTGGTCCTCCATAAGTTGGCATCCCAGCTGCTGCATTCCCTCGTGCTGTTTCTGCATTTGGCTTGCCAGCCACTTCAGAACCTCGTCGGAAGCCATTCCTAAAAAAAAAGAAACAAGAGGGGACCGAAGTACGGTCATGCGAAAACAGACCCCTTCTAATTCTTTCCCAGTCCTCCTCCTCGCACCCACACCTGAGGGCCTGGCCTCTTACCAGATACTCCCTCTTGGTAACACTTTTTTTTTATATGTGGCTATTTTTCTCCTGCAACGCCTCCATTCAATGTCCTACGCCCACCGCCGGAATCCTCCTGCATGCGCCCCTCTAAACTTTTACCTTATACAGGCTGGTATGAGCGCTTCCACGAAGTCTCAGTACCTCAGCCTCTCCAGCGAGTGAACTCCATGCATCCCACTTCTAAAACCATTTATGTCGTGGGTCACCTCCGACATCACTCATGGATGGGTAGTTCTGCGCCATGCGGTCCTCTACTCCGGCTTTTTTTTCTGATATTCTCTGCTGCTGGTCCCAGCAGCCCCTGGACTCTATCAGGCCTCGCCTCAGGCCTCCTGACCTCTGTTTAGCCTGTCCTTAAACCGCAGGGGTTTTACAGAAATCAAACTGCATCACCAAATAATTATAGTGGCCATCTCATGTATTAAAAGCGATTTTCCATTCATCACCAGGTTTGATTCGAACCAGGTTGTACGTGTTACGGTCGTGGACCCTTGGGCCGGCTGAGACAGTGGATGGTATGCTGTGGAGGCCCACAGCGAGCGTCACAACCGGGAGATGGCACAAAAGACTCAGAAGAGGGTTCACCACTGGAAGTCCAAGGTTCCCCCAGGAGGAGCCCGTAGGGATCCGGACCTCTTGGACTTAGGTGGGACCCTATGCGACCAAGGATCCGAGCAGTGGCCGAAGAGATGGATGCAGGACGGCTGGGCCCAGGTAGTTGAAGAGTCTTCACTCTCAGAAGCCCGCGGCTCCCCCGGGAGGAGCCCGTGAGAGCCCGAGCCACTGGGACTTAGGAGAATCCTCTGGGCCAGCAAGTACCGGATACCTGAGGTACTGGAAGGGGCCGAAGTCGGAGTTCAAGAGCGAAGCCAGGTCAGAAGCCAGAAGTCAGAGATCAACACCAAAGCCGGGGATGAAAGCAGAAGACGGAGTCGTGGGACGGAGCCGGGTCAAAGTCAGAAGTCAGAAGACGAACCAAAACCAGGAGCGGAGGCTGAAGACGAAGTCAGGAGACGAAGCCAGTTCAGATGCCAGAAGTCAAAAGTCGATACCAATACCAGAAGCGGAAGCCGAGGACGTAGTCAAGAACAAAGCCAGGTCAGGAGTCGGAAGCCAGAAGGACGATCAGGATACCGCAACTAACAACTCAGGGGAACTCAGGAACCTCATTGCAAGGCGCTGTACTGCTGCAGCTGCCGGGTTCAATTGGCCCGGCAGCGTCTGACGTCATCAGGGGCTATTCCTGTGTTTTCCCGCGCTGGCCCTTTAAGAGGAAGCCCTAGCGCGCGCGTGCACCTAGGGGGGCGGGGCCAGCCGGGGATCAGCATCGGCGTCTCCCTTGCAGGGAGAACGCCGCGGAGGGCCGCGTCTTCGGCCTTGGAGGCCGAAGGGAAGGCGTTCCTGTGACCGGGCCGGCCGCGTGGTAAGTGCAGGTCCCGGGGCATGGCCCGGGACCGTAACAGTACGCTTCCCAGATGTCTAGATTGGTAAACACCTGGGCTACCTGTAAGCGGTCTAACATCTCAGAAATGAAAGGAAAGGGGTACCGATCTTTCTTTGCTATGGCATTGAGCCCCCAGTAATCAATACAGGGCCGGAGAGTACCATCCTTTTTGGCCACAAAGAAGAATCCGGCCCTAGCACGTGATGGTGAGGGCTGAATGAATCCCTTTTCCAGATTGTCTTGAATATACTGAGCCATGGCCTCAGTCTCGGGAAGAGACAAAGGGTACACCCTTCCCTGAGGGGGGGTGGTACTGAGAATCAAATTGATAGCACAATTATAAGGGTGATACTCCGGCAGGATCTCTGCTCTCTCCTTTGAGAAGATGTCAGAGTATTCGGCAAACTGCGGAGGTGATTCCAGGGAGGTTGTGGCAAGGAGCATCGAGGGAAGGCACCTGACAGAAGGCATTCATGATTGCAACGGGGACCCCATCTTGCTAATTGGAGAGTCTCCCAGTCAATAATGGGAGAATGCAGTTGCAACCACAGCAACCCAAGAACAATAGGGTGGACTGCCTTCTTAATGACATGGAAAGTTATTTCCTCGAAGTACAGCATTTTGGTCCGGAGACAGAAAGGGAGAGTGGTCTTGGTGACTTGACCTGGGAGAGGGTCCCCAGAGATAGAGGAGATCACGCGTGGTGTATTTCGCAATTTCATAGGTAACTTCAAGTGATCTACCAAGTTCTTCATGATAAAATTTCTTCCTGCGCCCGAATCTGTGAGGACTAGGGTCGAGAATTCTTTATGGTCTGTGACGATGGCCACTGGGAGCACAAGTTGGGGAGCAGGAACAGTAAAGCCTAGGACCACCTCCCCGGCTGGTCCTAGGCCTGAGAGTTTCTCATCTTCTTGGGACATTGGGCTAGGAAATGCCCTTTCCCTACGTTTTATAAGCACAGGCCCATCGCTCAACCACGCTATCTGTCTTCCGGCGTCAACGGGCTTTGCCCAAGCTGCATGGGTTTTTCTTGCTGTGCTGCATTAGGTGCGGGAGTCGTGGTAGTAAGTAGTCGGGAAAAGGACAGAGCCAGTGTAATGGGCCTATGCAGTGTCCGCAGTTCCCATTGCTGGAGGCGGTGGTCCACTCTCCCGGCCAGGTCAATCAAAGCATCCAAAGACTCTAGGAGTTCCTGGGCTGCCAGTTCATCCTTTATGTGTGGGGATAGACCTTCCAAAAAGATGCCCCTCAGACTGTCCTCCCTTCAGTTTAATTCTTTGGCCATAGTGCAAAATTCAATAGCATAATCTACCAATGGACGTGCTCCCTGGCGGAGATGCAGGATGTCTGACCCGATAGTGGCCAAGTGGCCAGGCTTGTCGAAGATTTGTTTAAACACCTGGATGAACTGTTGCAGGTCCTGGAGAAGCGGGTCCCCTCATTCCCACAGAGGGGATGCCCATGCCAATGCCCTTCTGTCAAGGAGGGAGAGAATAAAGGTAGTCTTAATGGCATCCGAGGAGAATTGCGCAGGCTGTAGAGTGAAGTGCATGAAACATTGGTTGAGAAATCCCCAGCACTGCTTGGTGTCACCGGCATACCGGGGGGGGGGGGGGGGGGGGGTTTCAGTAGTTGTAGGATGGATGCCATGGGTGCAGTCGGAGATGGAGGCATGTCAGTGGCAGCTGCGGAAGTGTCAAGGTGGGTGCTCAGACGTTCCATTGATGCAGCCATCTCCAGGAACTATGGCTGCTGCTGCTGAATCTTCAGAGCCAGGCCTGGTGTAGCCTGGAGGCCCGAGAGATCCGCCAGGTCCATGGCCTCAGCAAGCTGTTGGGAGGTAGACCCTTGGACCAAGACAAGGTTGATGCTACCTGCAGAAGGAGCCCCTCCTGCAGGTCCTCATCATTGGCAGGCGGTACTGGGTGATGCAGAGACCTAACTGGACCTTCATTAATAAGAGCCCTCGTTCCCCGCAGGTTGAGCCCTTGGATACCGGGGCCAGCTGGACTTAGGCACAGGTCCCCAGGCGACTAATCCGATGAGGACGATAGACAAGGTGGAGTCCAGGAAGCGGGCAGAAGCTCAGGGCAGGCAGCAAGCAGACGAATCCAGGTGGAGGCCAGAGGTCAGGGCAGGCAGCGAAGAGAACGGAGTCTGAGAGGCAGGCAGGTGGTCGTGGCAGGAAGCAGACAAGCATAAGTCAGGAGAACGTACCAAGGTCAAGCCAATGAGTCAGTTCAAGGAACAGGAGTGCGGAGCCAGGAGCAGGAACACGGAGCCAGGAGCAGGAACGCGGAAAAGCAACTCGTCACTCAAGAGAGTTCGACCTGTTGCTGAGGGAAGGGTTTGGCAGCAAGAGCTGCCCTTAAATAGTCCCAGGGGTTGATGTCATCATCCAGGGCCGCGGGAAGTTTTCCCGCTGTGGCTCCTTTAAATCTCAGAGGAAGCCGTGCGCGTGCCTAGGGGCAATGGTGGCAGGCTACGCGTAGTGTCTGCATCAGCTCCCCGCCACGCCGGGAAGCAGTGGCGGTAGCGGCTCCCTGAAGCGGCGAACAAGGCAGGGATGTGGCTGGTTGATATGGCCACATCCCTGTGGCCATATCAACCATAGGCTAACTACGGCTCTAGAAATAAAAAGAAAACAAGTTAAAAAGTTAACCTGCTAGAACTTGTCTTGTTACAGAAATTTAGTATACTTCAAACCTGTTAGATCAGTTACTGTGAAATGTTTGTAACCAAAAGCCCCTCCAATATATATACAATTTTACAGGAATCATGAAAGAAGGAAGGAGATTGCTCACGGAGAAGTATTTGTGGTCTAATACAAACCCCCACTATCAGCCAATTAAAGCAACTGAGAAGAAATAAATGTTATGCTTCACACATGTACCATTAAGAATCAGATGAATTATATATTACACCAAGTAATTTCTGCCATAGTATCTCAGAGGAAAAAAAGTTTATTGTCGTGCAGATTTTTCTATGCTTTGTTTGCCACAAATTATGCTGAACTACATTTTTTTCTCTAAATTAGGGGCATATCCAAAAGCAGAGAGGAAAGGAAAAAAATGCTGGTTCAATTAGTAGCTGAAAACACAGAAAACACTTGTTTTACTACAACAAAAAAAGCTAATGATTTATAAAATATGTCACCATTTTTTCTTTTATAGTCAGTCAGCCTGGCCTGCTCCTACGCAGTATTGACTCCAAAAACAAAAAGCCTGTACTGCACATGCTTGGTGGTGATATAATTTCCTATGAGATCATTAAACATGGCTACTTCTGAATGCTCCTTGATGGGCTCCAAAAACAAAAAGCCTATACTGCACATGCTCAGCAATGATGCAGTTTCTTTTGAGATCATTTAAAATAGCTGCCTCCATATGCTCCACAGGGCTATTTACTGCGCATGATCGGCCTGTGTTTGCTCATCCGTGATGCCATTTCCTACTCCCATAGAGTAGGTGCCGTCTTGGCTGTGATGTCATTTCCTACCTCCGTACCACTAGTTCCACAGATCCTACATGGACTGACAGGGAACACTCTTTAGTTCAAATCATAGTTTTTATAAAAAATGTTTTTATATTATTCTTTATTATGGATAGTTTCAAAACATACAGTTTGCAAAAACACATTACAGCTTTCCGTACATAGTAGTTTTACTTCAAATATATTTCATTTCTGAAAAAAAGATGCAAGAACCTCTATCCTTGGAAAAGAGAATTGGAAGCTGTGACCTCAAGTTTTGTGGTGGTGGTTTTGGTTTTTTATTGGGTGTGCCATTGCCAGCTGGTGACTCCATTCCATACTGGGTGCCTAGAGGGGAGGTTATCCTAGTCCTTATAAGCATTATACTGTATGAAACCTTATTTGATCTTTTTTTATGTTGGGCCTAACTAGATGGTTTAGGGCCACCTAGAGGTTCTCTGCATTTTTTGACAGAATTGATCATACCCATAACTGTATTTACACCTCCGTTATAAAGCCCAATATCTCCATCCTATACCCTGCGAGTGCCAAAACACTTATGACACAGTCTGTCACAAACGCATCTTAGTTATGCTTTTCCATTCTGCAGCACCGCTTCAGACACTTGTGAAATATTTGCCCTGGTATTTTCATTACATATATCTTGAAGTCATGTAGGACTCCGTGCCAACATGTCTTTATAGCGGAGTGTACCATTGATCATATGCTTTTACGATAAAGAATGGGTACTCCTTTGTTTAAAAAGTCCCATTTCATTCCACAAGCTCATGTCCTCTACCAACCTCTGGTCTGGAGGTCTATTTGCAATCTCTTTGTTTACCTTCCTCATCTTCCAGTTTCTTGTTGCAAGCACAAAAGAAGAACATGCAAGACACTTTAATTGCTAGCGGATCTCCCTCATCTTTGTTTTCTCCAGTCCATAATGATCCGTGAGTGTGCTATAACATTAAGGGGCGGATTTTAAAAGGGTTATGCACGTAATATAAGCACGTAACCCTTTGAAACCCGCTCCTGAGCGCGCCAAGCCTATTTTGCATAGGCCTGGGACACGACGGTGGCATCAAGGTTTCAAGGAGCAGAGTCCTGGCGGCGGCGCTAGGGCTGCGAAGGCATTGGCTGGGGAGCAGGGCCTCCAGCAGCAGCAATGGGTAGGTGGAGAGCTTGTCCGCAGGATGGGGTCTGCGGGCAGGAACGTAACAGCCGAGGCCTTCCCTGACTGCTGTTTCATATCCCCAAGCGAAGTGCCTTTTCTATTTGAAAGGCCTCTGGGGCTTCTGGAAAGGAAAAGCCTCTCACAAGTCATATCTCCAAGGTTTTCCTTAGATCTCTGTCACTTATCTCTTCAGACGGACCAACAAACCTTAAATTGTTCCTACGGAAGAAGTTTTGTAAATCCTCCAGTTTTGCCTCCACTTTAGCCGCATCTGTCTTGACCACCGCCATTTCCTGCTCCAAGTCCTAATTCACTCATCCAAGCCGGTAACACGACTTTCAACATCTGCAAAGCACTCACTAGTATTTTCGGTGAGTATCACTTCTAGCTCGTCAAATTGTGAGTGAATCTTATCCAATTTTATTTCCATCATGGCTATAATCACCAACGCAACATCACTCATTTCTCCTGCAACAGCCTGCGGTGATGGGGGGTTGCTAACACTGTCCGCCATATTATTCACTGCCGAGTTAACTTTCTCCTGTCGGATCGTTTTTGTGGCCATCAGTCCTGAAAGAGTGTGATGGAAAATATCAGGTCTGTTTCTCCATGTTCTCATCTCTTAAAATAGTAAAGAGGTTTTATTCCCATGCATATAAGAGGTCAATGTGATAGAATATAGGGAGTGGGGCTCTGGAGCAGGAAAGGAACACGTCTTCGTGCTCTCACCACATCACATGACCTTATAACCTCTTTTATTATTTTATGAAAATATAGCTACATTTGTGAAAACAGTAGTTTTTCCTGCTTGTTGGTTCAGGGCCTGCTTATATGACAGTTGCCACATGATATCACTCTCCTAGGCACATTGTGTGGGTGTGCTGTTGCATGTCTGGACTTGTCCTGGTGTTTTTGTAATATATTTTTTACAAGATCACTTTTTTATTTCAAAGCACAAATGCTTGCATTTTAAACCTGCTCATTAAAATCAAACAAACTTGCCTGTGTGTTAAAAAAAGGAGGGGGCGAGGGGTCCTGCTCATTTTTTTTTAAAGTTGGGTGTTGTGAGAAAAGGAACGGCAAAATGTCCTGCTAATTTTTTTTTTAACAATTTTTATTCTTTTATAAATACAAAACAACAATACAGAGAGCATCGGGTTCCTGAGATACCCTCTGACAGAGACAAAATAGCAAAAACAGAGGCTATAATATCAACCACCACCACCCACCCCAGTCCATATTCCTATAACCAAAAGCTACAGCAAAGTCAATCATTCGATACCAGAGTTCACATGAAGGAATCACCATGTCACATACTGTCACTCATTTAATATCAAGCTGCGGGCTCAGTGTGGGAGACGCTGCAAATAGGGATCCCAAATAGTAAGAAACTTCTTCTGTTGTCTTGGCAGGTGACTCATAATAGCAGCCTCCATTTGCATCATACGATGTAAGCTATTACGCCAGGTCCAGTAGGATGGGGGGTCAGAGTCTCTCCAATGTAAAAGGATTACCTTTTTGGCTACTAAAGATGCCTTATGAATAAACAAGCGAGATCCCAAAACTCTCACACGCAGGGGCGAAATGCAGCCGAAGAGCATCCAAAAAGGGGAAAATGGAAGGTGAATCTCTAAAGCAGATTCCAAATATCGGACCACCTTATGCCAAAAAGACTGGTTAGGCGAGCATGCCCAAAAGGCATGGGACAACGAACCAGATATATAACCACAACGTCCACAATTAGGCGAAGAGGAAATCTTGGAATTAAAAGCATCCTGAGCAGAAATATAGCCGCGCTGGATGAATTTATACTGCATTTCACGGTAGTACATATTGACTGAGATTTGAGATACTCGCCTGAAACACGCTGTAATAATAGATTAATTGATCAGAAACACCCCATCTCGATTCCACCGTTCCACCAGGATGGAACACGTGTCCAAGGTAGTTAATTGCTTAAGCAGACGATAATAGGTTGAGAGAGATGGAATCTTTGCCTGTTCCAATAATAGAATCGCCGCTACAGCATGAAAGGACGAAGCGTGTCGGGAGGTCGGGGGTAGTGAAGTAATATAATGCTGGATTTGCAAATATGGGAAAACCTCTGTCGAGGGTAAAGCATAAAGCTCACGAAGGTCAGAAAAAGCTATAGTCTGACCCTCTGGGGTTAATACATGTCCCAACTGAGTGATACTGAGGCCCTCCCACCAGCGAAAAATTGCGGTCTGAGAGCCGGGATAAAGTCCGGGTTACCCTGGACAGGCAAAAGATAGGCACAAATTCGATCCATGTTTAGGATATGCACCAGTTTAACCCACGACTGACGGAGGGGCTTAGTGAGAACATTCTGCACCAGGAAAGTGTGAAGTTTAGGAGACTCTGCTTGCAAAACAAAGGTAAGAGCAAGGGAATTAGTGGAAGCTTTATTAGCTAGAAGACAAATAAAAGTAGATGTTCCCAGAATCCAATCCCTGATTAGGCGAAGGTTACAGGCCAGATTATAAAGCTCCAAATTGGGTACTCCCAAGTCCCCCTTCCCCCACGGTTCTCTCAACCAAGTCAAGGGGACCCTAGCTTTTCCACCACGCCAAAAGAAAACACGCTGTGCCTTATCTAACTGCATTAAGTCTGCTCAACGAAACATGAGGGGTAAATTCTGGAATAGCTAGAGCCATTTAGGTAAGATAACCATCTTAAACAAATGAACCCGGCCCCCATGCGACAGAGGTAAGGAAGCCCAACCACGCAAGCAATCTTTAGTAGCCTGTAAAAGAGGGTGGACATTGAGGGCATAAATACGAGACAGCGTACGGGGGATAACAATCCCGAGATAAGTAAATGAGTCTGCCGCCAATTTCAGGGGGAAATCATCTACCCAGTTCTGTTGTAGATCTAGCGGAGAGGCTAAAGCCGTGGATTTATGCATATTGAGGCATAAGCCCGAAAAGACTCCAAAGGCCCAAATTAATTGAAGAACAGGCTGAAGAGAATGAGACAGGTCAGTGAGGAAGACAAGCATGTCATCCACAAACGTTGCGTATTTAAAAAGAATGGAGTGAAACCGGACTCCCCGTATTTCTTTAGTTAATTGAATAGATAATAGTAGAGGCTCTAACTGGAGGATGAACAATAAAGGAGACAGGGGGCACCCCTGGCACGTACCCCGCGAAATACTAAAAGCCTCAGATTTAGAGCCATTCGCCAAGATGACTGCTTCCGGGCTTGTATATAAAAGACTAATGGCCTTAAAGAATAATCCATCAAATCCTATCTTGCGCAAGATATGAAATAAATAAGACCACTCGACCCTATCAAATGTTTTTTCAGCACCAAAGCTAATAGCAAGGAATGGAGTCTCCGATTGTTGACACATCATCATAGCAGCCAAAGGTTTACGAATATTAGTAAGCGCATAACATTTCCTGATAAAACCCACCTGATCAATTCCCATGAGGGTTGGTAGGATGTCTTTTAAACGATCCATCATTATTTTAGCAAATATGGTCAAAATTTAAAAGGGATATGGGTTGATAGGACTCCTGCATTAACGGGTCCTTCCCGGGTTTATGAATAAGAGTAATGTTTGCCAGATTCGAATGAGCCGGGAATGAGCCGTCTTCCAACAAAGCAGAAAATGCATTTACTAAAGGGGTACCCACTGAATCCACCAGGCACTTATAAAACTCTGCGCCATACCCGTCAGGCCCTGGAGCTTTAAAACTTTTAGCCTTCTGGATAACCAAAAGGATCTCATTCAAAGAGATAGGCCTATTCAATCCCACCTTCTGCTCGACCGTTAATTGTGGAAGCTGAAATTTGGAGCAAAACCGATCGCAGGCTTCACAGTCCCAGCCATCTGCCGTGTATAATGAACTATAGAAATCTTTGAAACACTGCAAAATGGCCGGGTGAGCTGTTAACAACTGTCCTGTGGGCGAACACAATGCTGGTATGTGAGAAGAACCCTGCGCCGAGTGCACCAGATTAGCAAGAAATTTACCCGACTTATTACTATGCTGGAACAACTTGTATTGGTAATACAGGACGCTTTTTCGGGCCCTCTGGTGCAGTAACGTGTTCAGCTCCCCCTGTATAGTCAAAAACTGTGTCCTAGTCTCGTTGTATTGTTCCCATTCAACCGGGCTCGTACTCTTTTCAACTGGGCTGTCAGGGCCAGAAGTTTGTGATTCACTGCCTTTTTTCTATGGGCCATGAAGGAAATAATGTTTCCCCAGAGTACCGCTTTTGCTGCATACCAAAAGAGCACCGGAGAAGACGCCTGTTGAGCATTCAAGTTGGCATATTCTGCCCATCACTGGTGAAGATATTCCCGGAATTTAACCTCAGAAGCTAGATAAAAAGGAAACCGCCAATGTGGGGAAACCAAACCTGCCGGCGCTAATTCTATCTCCAACCGGACTGGGGCATGGTCAAAAATGACTTTGTCATCTATCACAACTGCACGAATCTTCGAGCAACCACTGATACTGACCAAGAAATAATTGAGGCGGGATAGAGTACCATGTGCGCGGGAGATATGGGTGAAGTAATTTTCACCCGGGTGTAACACCCGCCACGCATCCATCAGATGCAAAGAGCTCTCCAAAAAAGACGGACCTTTGCCAAAACCAGAAGAAGGGCGGACAGGAGGGGATTTATCCAAAGCTGGGTCGCGAATGGTATCGAAGTCTCTGCCTACTATTATAAGGTCCCCCAAATGTGGCAGCAGATGTTGATAGATCTCCCGATAAAAATTAGGGCTATAAGTATTAGGGGCATACACGTTACAGAGGATCACCTTAGTTTGAAACAAATCCACAATCAAAACAATATATCACCCTAGAGGATCCTTAATTTCTGTGAGCAGTGTGAGGGGCAGATTCTGATGGATCATAATTGCAACACCCGCCGACTTAGTGATGGCAGATGCATGGTATATGTCCCCTCCCCAATGTGAGAACCCCCAGCAAATCCCAAAAAACCCCAACCCCCACCCCACCCTCCCTCCCCCTCTTACCACATACCCTAGACCTTCACCAAAGGTCGAGATCACTACCATGCTGACTCACCCTATCCCCCATCCTCAGACTCCATTCACCCCTCCTCCCCCCTGCCCAAAACCCAGCCAGACATACCGCATAATAACCCTAATAAAACCAAACTAGCAAACATGGCAGTCCGGCTAGTCCTGGGAGGGGTGGGTAAGAAAAAAAAAATAAAGTCACACTGTGAAAAATAGATTTAAAGACTGAAGTCTCAGCAAATCAGTTAGAAAATTATCAGGGACATGCAAAAGTCACTGAATGAAAGCACCCAATGTCCATCTGCCCAGGCTTGTGAAAAGAGCAAAAAGAGAGCTATTCCCCGGAGCCGTGCCCCGCTAATGAGAAGATAGTGTCTAAAAAAACCCAAATCCTCCTCCAATGATTGAAAGAAGAGAAAAAGAAAAAAAATGGGATCCATCAGCTCCTCAGAGCCCCAGGCAGAGCAATGTAGTGCAAAACTGAAAAACGCCTCTCCAAAAAGACCCCACCGGGCCCAAAAACGAAATATAGTAGGGACTATGTGCTGCATAGGCATCAGACATTCCGTGCACAGCTCCTGGAGGGCCCAAACCATGAAAAGGGGGCAAAAAGGCCTGGGGCCTAGACCACGGAGCTACCCCAAAGCATCCGTGACCCGAAACATCTGCCCCGAAAATTGCCTCTTAATGGGATTGCCAGGCAGGCCCCCAAACCCCTGGTGCCATCTTATGTCCCAGTTCTGGCAAAAAAAAACACCCAAGAAGAAACGACAAGAGAAAAAAACTGGGAATGAAGGAACAGCCCACACGAGGCTCATGGAGGGCCGTGAGAGTTGGAGAGAAAAAAAAAAACAACCCCAGCTCCGCAACCAAAAGCCCCGGGCCCCATCAGCATAGCCAACCGCAAGAGAAAGAACACCATAAGAAGGAAACCAAAAATTCAAAAAGAATAATACAAACAATTGTACCATTCCAAGGCCATACTTAGCACAGAGCAGTCGGGATCAAAAAGTACATCAACTACTCCTGCAAGGAGAATCTCCATTCGGGATCTGAGGCATCATGAATCAGCTGAAAATCAGATGTATGAGAAACAAGAAAACGCCGCCATGAGAATTAAGAAACTTAAGGCTCCACATGTCCGGACGGTAAGGGCTCAGTCTCGGGCTCCTTTTCCTACAGGCATACCCGTCACACATTAACCACCAGCCTGATGACTCCCTGAGCTGTATATAGTACTTTTTTTTTCCTTTGAATAACCTTGTACATTCTGCTGCTACTTCCCCACCGTGCAAATACCTCGTTAAGCTACTTTTTCCACCCTTTTCTCCCCCCCCCTGCTAACACCCCTTTTGAAACCTATTGTTGCTACCCTAATGTTTTGGGGTTTTTTTGTTTTGTTTTGTTTTTTTCATAAATCCGGTAATACTCCTTTGCCTACCCAGCTCTCTATTCAGTTTATTGATAACATGCCATGGAGCATTGTAAATTGTAAATTGCCATTGTAAATTGCCATTGAACCTTGTAATTTGTTACTGTTATTTTTATTAGTTTTTTATTTCTTGTATACATAGTTATTGTTCCCTGTAAAGGCTTTGCCGAAAAGTTTCAAGTTTCTTGTAGACCAATTCTGGACTTCATATGGGTGAACAAAGGCTTACATTACTCTTATTTTAGATTGGAATCTCTTCATTCATGTCATTTTGTCAGTAAGAAAAGGCAAGTATCTATCTGAGTTTGCTGGACCTATCAGAGAAATAAATTACAATAGACTTTAATAGTGAATGCTGAATTTCCATTAAAAGATATGGGGCCAGCAATTTTATTTTGTTCTCCTTCTAAACTCTGAATTGAGTTTGCATGGTTTTGTCTTTAGTTGGAGTCACAAATTCAACTGATTAATGCTAAGATCCCGATTTTCAAAAGCATTTATATGTTTAATGCTAGGTTTTATGCACGTAAAAGCACTTTACCTGTGGAAGAGGTTTTGAAAATTGCTATAATATATGCCTGTTGCAGGCGTGGACCATTGGGTCAAGGCACAGTTGATGCAACCTGCAGGGAGGAGCCCTGTATGTTCCTACCATTGGCAGGTGGACTGGGACTGGGACAAGGCAGAGGCCCAACTGGAGCTTTGCCTTTACCAGCCCTCATTCCCCTCGGGTTCAGCCTTCAGATGCCAGAGCCGGCAGGACTTAGGAGGGGGCCTCTGTGGACAGCGAAGATTCTTCAACGTAGGAGGGTCAGAGCGAACTGAGATCTGACTTATTCTGAGACAGACTGAGATCAGTGGCAGGCGGCATTCAAGGATGTCCAGGAAGCAGGCAATGGTCTAAGGCAGGTGGTATTCTAGGATGTCCGGAAGTAAGGCCAAGGTCAATATCAGGAATCTGTCTGTAAGGATAGGCGAGCCAGAGAGTTAGGACAGGTGGGCGAGGAGCAACACAGGAGGCAAGGCACATTGAAGAACTGAAGAGCCGAAGAGCTGAAGAACTTGAGACTGATGGACAAGACAATGACCACTGCAATGGGAGACAAAGACACTGGTTCCGAAGATATTGGAACAGGAGAATTAAGACTCTGAAGAATGAAGAACAAAGACAGGAATGCTGAAGGCATGGTTACCGAAGACGGGACGCTTAGGCAACTCACACTACGAGGCTGGCAGTCCTGTTACCGAGGCAAATTGGGACCACTTGCCTTTATATAGGGCCTTGAACTGATGTCATTGACAGTGGCCATGGTGAATTTCCTGCTGCAGACCCTTTAAATAGGAAGAGGTATGCATGCACACCTGTCTAGGGAGAGGAGTCTATGTGAATATGGCGGGACAGGCTGACGGTATTCCGCCGCATAAGAGGAGATGTTGGCGACTTCCAGATCCAGCGGAGTCTGGCCAAAAGGTGAGAACAGCTGTTCATGGGGTTAGTCCGTGGACTGCCAAACGTAACAATGCCTTTGATTTGTTCAGAAGGTTTTTGCCTGCATTGTGAAAATACTACAATCGTATGTTATATTTGCATACATAATTCTTTTAAAATTTTCACCTGAAAATAAGTTTTATGTTGGTGGACAAACTTCTTGAATGTGCAGAGGGGTATTCAGATTGGAAATTAAAAGACAACAGATGCCTGTAATAAGAGATTAGGGTGTGCTTTGCCAGACTCATAAGGCTCAGGATTGAGCAAGAGATAGAGTATGGAGTCCATAAATTGCTTAGAATCAAGAGTCATACAACTATCATTGCTCCATTTTCAGTCAATGAGGAGCAATAAGAGTACTATGTGAATATGTGAAAGCAGTAGCATACATAAATAAAGGAAAGGGTACCTGAAGCCAGAGAACTTCAGAGGAAGAGGAGCTATTTTTCACATGGTCGTAAGAAAATCTGCCTCAGCTTTTAGCATTATACATTTGAGGTCAGGTGAATGTGCAAGCAGACTTTCTGGCTGAAATATAATAGATCCAGGAGATAGGCCATTGGAAGCTCAAGCAGATAATACAAAACTGGGGTGAATCACAGATAGTTCTAATGGCAACCCACCAGAATGCTAAGGCAAAAAGGTTCTTCAGGCAACGAAAGGATTATGGCAGTGAGGCACTAGACGCATTAATACAGAAATGGCTAAGGGAAATCTTGCTTTTGGTTTATTTTTCCAACCTTGACTGTGTAATAAAGAAGCTCGTGAAGGAGTAGGTATATGAGGTTCTTGTGGCACCAGACTGGGCATGAAGACCATGCTATGCTGATTGACCATTGCATTTTCAAGGCTTAGGGGGTCTCCTTCACCAGGGACCTGTAATAATGGAAAACCTATTTCCATTCTCACTTATAGATACAAACCATCAGTTATTAGAACAAGGTTGAGTTCTAAAAAGAATAACACAACGAGAGCATATTTGAGGGTATGGTGAATGTTTGCAACATATTGTAGTAGATTAGCTGTTCCCAATGGTGTCCCAAATAGGAGATATTCTGGTATTCTTACAGAAGGATCTCACCAAGGGCTTGAACTTGAATTCTTTAAAGGTACAGGTTACAGCAATTTCTTGCATTAAGGGAAAAAGATTAAGGGGACTTTTTTTTGACAAGGTCCATATTCAAAAGCCTTTTAGACAATTAACGTAATAGTTATCTGTTTAAATGGTGTACCCGGCAATATTTAGCTATCTGACTAAATTCTAGCCCCGATACCTTAGAATGTTGGAAGCAGGGCTAAGGGTCCTTTGTTCCTGACAATCTACTTTAAGATTTTTTTTGGGGGGGGGGGGGGGATTGAGAGGGTCGGGGGAAGGGGGTGGGGCACCACAAAATAGTATACCCTTGCAGGTGGGTAGGTGGGAAGGGAGGGGACCACCAGATTTGAACATTGATACTACACCAGAACGGGGTGGGGGGGGGGGTCCTAATTAATATTTTTAAGAGTGAGGGGGAGAGGAGGGCAAAGCTCGACAGGGCCTTTAAAAATATTTTGTCAGTGAAAGAAGGATAAGAACTGGTGGTATTGTGAGATTAAGAGAAGGAAAAGCAGACTATGAGTAAGAAACACTAACTACTACTCTTTTTCTATAATCACATTAACATAGTAATGACAGCAGATAAGGACCAAATGGTCCATCCAGTCTCTCCAGCAAGCTGCTCATGATAGTAACTGCCTCTCCATGCAGGTTACCCCCATGCACCTTTCATTTCTAAACTCTAGGGATCTGCAGCATTTATCATCTCCTTTTTCTTACTGGTTATTCCTCGTCTATGCCAGAGCTTCCCAAACCTGTCTTGGGGACCTCACAGCCAGTTGGGATTTCAGGATATCTGCAGTAAATATGCATAAGAAATGTTCATATCATAGAGAATCAGAATATGCAATTTTCATGCATATTCATTGTGGATATCCTGAAAACCCAATTGACTGTGGGGTCCCCAGGACAGGTTTGGGAAGCCCTGCTCTGTGCAGCCCAGAATCCCTCTGGCCTTAGCCACCACCTTGACACTTGTTTCATTGCCCTCAGATCGCCAAACACTATTATCCCAGGACAAGCAGGATGGTAGTCCTCACATATGGGTGAAGTCACTGGATGAAGCCCTATCACGGAAAACTTTCTGTCAAAGTTTCTAGAAATTTTTGACTGGACACTGAGCCTACTGAGCATGCCAGCATGCCATGATCCCTGCAGCCACAGGTGTCTCCCTTCAGTCTCTTTTTTTCCACGTTGCTGTTAGCCTTACGTTTAAGGAGCTCTGTGAGTTCTCACAAATATTTCCTCACGGAAATTCAAAGTTTTTCTCATAAAAATTTCCCTACACGGGTCTCCCTTTGATCGACGTCCGGTGAGTACCATTCCAGGGGTTTTTTTCAGTCGGTTCCTGTTACTTCACATTGGTACCCACAGGCCACCGACCGTTTCTGGCCTTATTTTTAATCATGGCGAAGGGTTTAAAAAATGCCCTAACTGCCCCCGAGCGATGTCTATCACCGACCCACATGAAATATGCGTACTTTGCCTCAGTCCCAGTCACAATGACTGCAAATGTTTCACCTGCGCACAGATGACTCCAAAGGGCAGGCGTGCCTGTCTCGATAAGATGGAGAATCTCTTAAAAAATGTTTCTCCATCAACATCGACACAATCTTCACCGATGATAATACCTTCTTCCATCGAAAAAAGTCACCGAGAGAAGAAAAACTGTGACTGTCCGTCATCGACTCCATCTGGGACATCAGTGGCTTCTTCCTCAGTGCCAGGTAAAGACAAGACCGAGCTTTAGGGAAAAAGAAATCACCGTCATCGGACTGATCCCATGCCAAGTGGAGGAACCGATACCGCATCGGCATCGATGGCCATCTATCCAATAGCGAAGCGGGCCTGGGTACACGAGTCTCCGTGCCTCTCTGTATCCGAGGCACCGAGGCATTCCCCACCGGGACCGGTGTTGGAGACTGAACCACCACATATTCATGTGGATAAGCCAGTAGCGCCCATTGTGCCTTCTCCTGTGACAGTGGATCCCATCCCAGTCCCCAGGAAAGAGCTGAATGTCCTGGTCAAACAGGCGGTCATCGAGGCAGTCCGGAATTTACAGCGTCCACCGATACTGGCCCCCGTAACTGCACCGACACCGGAGCCATTGGTGTTTGAGCCACTATTAACCAGGCTCAATGCCTTGATCGGTGCCTTCCCGACACAACCGATGCCGGCGACACCACTGGAACCTCCAATGACTCCACCAACAATACCCATTCCAGGTTCATCGGAAGATGAGGAATTGACATCGGACCCATTACCTGGTCCATCGAGGCTTTCAAAACCCCATCGACCGAGACTTCCATCGATGCCTTCGATGCCTCTTCCCGGTCCATTGGGGAACACCGGACATCGGTTCCCATCGAGGGCATCTGAATCACCATCGATGCCCGACTTACTTCCATCGATGCCAAAGTATCCTCCTTTAAAGGCATTGAAAATTTCATCAATACCAAAACATCCTACTATACAGGATACTCTTCCTCCACCTGGGTCTCACTTAGAACCCCAGTATAATCCATGGGAAGACGTGGATACGGACACTGATACGGATGATCTAATCTCAGAGCCCTCTCCACAAGAGGAAAGAAGAAAGTCTCCACCAGAAGACCTATCTTTCTCAAATTTCATAAAAGAAATGTCTGAGACAATACCATTTGACCTAGTCACAGAAGAGGACACCAGACATAAAACACTAGAAGTCCTACAATTTGTCAATGCCCCCAAAGAAGTCATGGCTATACCGGTCCATGAAATTCTTTTAGATTTACAGCACCGTCTTTGGGAACATCCCTGTACGGTTCCACCCGTAAATAGAAGAACAGATGCAACGAACCTTGTACAGCACACACCGGGGTTCCAAAAACCGCAACTTCCACATCAATCAGTGGTGGTGGAATCGGCGCAGAAGAAAGCCAGAAAACAAAATCTGCATTCTTCTATCCCATCAGGAAAAGAGCAAAATTTTTTCGATGCATTAGGACGAAAAATTTTCCAAGGATCCATGCTAGTGTCATGTATAAACAGCCTACCAGCTCTACATGACACAGTACCAGAGAAACCTGTGGAAGCAGGTACAGGATATAACTGACAATCTTCCACAACAACAAAGGGAACCACTCAATGCCATTATCCAAATAGGCCTTAAGTCAGGTAAATACGAGGTCCGAGCGGCGTATAATTCTTTTGAAACTTCTGCACGCATGTCAGCTACAGGAATCAGTGCCAGAAGATGGGCTTGGTTAAAGGCTTCAGATCTCTGCTCAGAAGTGCAAGATAAGCTGGCAGATCTCCCATGACCCGGAGACAACCTCTTCAGTGACAAAATTCAGGATGCTGTCTCACAGTTAAAAGATCACCATGAGACACTACGCCAGCTTTCAACGTTACCGGCTGAGCATCCATCCTCAGCTCGGAAGCCCATAAGAAGGGACACTAGGAAATCCTTTTACCAACCTCGTCGATACTACCCAACAGCATCTAGCGTGCGCCCTACAAGACCACCTCAATGGGGACGTCCACACCAGACTAAACAAATCAGAACTCAGCAGCCCTGCAAACAGGACCAGCATCTGGATTTTGAAAGATTTCTAGCGCGCAGCAGCCACTCCAACACTCTAAGACCAGACTTGCCTGTAGGGGGTTGACTCCATTATTTAATACAAAACTGGCGCCTTATAACCACGGATCAGTGGGTGCTAGCCATCATGAACCGAGGGTACTGTCTCAAATTTCTCACGATACCTTTGAATTCACCACCTACCCCATTGTGGTCACACAACAACCACACATCTCATCTAGAGTCAGAACTCTCCGCCCTGCTGAATTCCAGAGTTGTTGAAACCATTACCCGGTCTCAACAAGGCAGAAGATTCTACTCCCACTATTTCCTAATTCCAAAGAAACAGGTGGCTTCCGTCCTATTCTAGTCCTCCGCAATCTCAACAAATTTCTTCAAAAAGAAAAATTCAGGATGGTCTCCCTCAGGACCATTCTTCCCTTATTACAAAAATGGGATTGGCTCTGTTCTCTGGACCTGCAAGACGCCTACACTCAATTTCCCATTTCCCCACAACATCGAAAATATCTATGATTCAAAGTGGGGCAAAAACATTTCCAATATCGAGTTCTATCATTCGGACTGGCTTTAGCACCTCGGGTGTTCACGAAATGCCTCGCAGTAGCTGCTGCGCATCTCAGTAAAAAACAGTATTCATGTTTTTCCCTACATAGACGATTGGCTCATCAGGAGTCAATCCAAACAGGGAACTCTCGCTGCCTTAAACAGCACCATAACTCTGTTACATTCCCTGGGATTTCTAATCAACTATCAAAAATCACATATAAACCCGTCTCAGCTCCTCATCTTCATCGGTGCAGACCTCGACACCACAGTCGCAAAAGCTTTTCTGTCAAACGACCATGCCCATAACCTTGCGAATCTTGCAAATTCTCTAAGCATGTGCAAAGTAGCTTCTGCCCATCAATTTCTTTCACTGCTGGGCCACATGGCTTCTACAGTCCACGTTACCCCTATGGCGAGGTTAGCCATGAGAAGGACTCAATGGACTTTAAAATCTCAGTGGCTCCAAGCAGTTCAACCATTATCCTCCCTGATACGAGTCACCCACCAGCTACGTTTCTCACTTCGTATCTGCCATTCAAGCAACCAGCTCCTCAAATAACCTTGACGACGGATGCATCCACCTTGGGTTGGGGAGCTCACGTCAACAACCTTCAAACACAAGGTACGTGGACCCTGCTCGAAGCAAATTATCAAATCAACTTTCTAGGACTTCGAACGATACGCTATGCCCTTTATGCCTTCAAAGACTGCCTTTCACACAAGACTATGCTGATTCAAACAGACAACACAGTAGCAATGTGGTACATAAACAAACCGGGAGGCACAGGCTCGTATCTGCTTTGCCAAGAAACAATGCAGATTTGGGCCTGGACCCTGTCACATTCCATGCATCTCAGGGCCACATATCTGGCAGGCATACAGAATTTTCTCAGTGGAAGGGAGTGGGCAGTAGAGTGCCTCAGGGATCTGTATTGGGACCCTTACTTTTCAATATATTTATAAATGATCTGGAAAGAAATACGACGAGTGAGGTAATCAAATTTGCAGATGATACAAAATTGTTCAGAGTAGTTAAATCACAAGCAGATTGTGATAAATTGCAGGAAGACCTTGTGAGGCTGGAAAATTGGGCATCTAAATGGCAGATGAAATTTAATGTGGACAAATGCAAGGTGATGCATATAGGGAAAAATAACCCATGCTAAAGTTACACAATGTTAGGTTCCATATTAGGTGCTACTACCCAAGAAAGAGATCTAGGCATCATAGTGGATAACACATTGAAATTGTCAGTTCAGTGTGCTGCGGCAGTCAAAAAAGCAAACAGAATGTTGGGAATTATTAGAAAGGGAATGGTGAATAAAACGGAAAATGTCATAATGCCTCTGTATCGCTCCATGGTGAGACCGCACCTTGAATATTGTGTACAATTCTGGTCGCCGCATCTCAAAAAAGATATAATTGCGATGGAGAAGGTACAGAGAAGGGCTACCAAAATGATAAAGGGAATGGAACAGTTCCCCTATGAGGAAAGACTAAAGAGGTTAGGACTTTTCAGCTTGGAGAAGAAATGGCTGAGGGGGGATATGATAGAGGTGTTTAAAATCATGAGAGGTCTAGAACGGGTAGATGTGAATCGTTTTTTTACTCTTTCGGGCACTCCATGAAGTTAGCATGTGGCACATTTAAAATAATCGGAGAAAGTTCTTTTTCACGCAACGCACAATTAAACTCTGGAATTTGTTGCAAGAGAATGTGGTTAGTGCAGTTAGTATAGCTGTGTTTAAAAAAGGATTGGATAAGTTCTTGGATGAGAAGTCCAATACCTGCTATTAATTAAGTTGACTTAGATAATAACCACCGCTATTACTAGCAACGGTAACATGGAATAGTCTTAGTATTTGGGTACTTGCCAGGTTCTTATGGCCTGGATTGGCCACTGTTGGAAACAGGATGCTGGGCTTGATGGACCCTTGATCTGACTCAGTATGGCATATTCTTATGTTCTTATGTCCTAGCAGACAGTCTCAGTCGACGTTTCCATCCCCACGAATGGTCCCTGGATCCCTGTGTAGCGAGCAAAATCTTTCAACGCTGGGGTCACCCAACCATCGACCTCTTTGCGTCCAAACTGAACCACAAAGTGAAAAGGTTCTGCTCCCTCCACAGTCGTCAACAAATGTTCACCAAGGACGCCTTTGCTCGCCCCTGGAGCAAAGGCCTCCTATATGCGTATCTTCCGATACCGTTCATAGCCAAAACTCTCATGAAGCTACAACAGGACAGAGGGTCAATGATCCTCATAGCCTCATACTGGCCTCGACAAGTATGGTTTCCAACACTTCTCGATCTCTCAGCCCAGACACCCATTCGTCTGGACATGGATCCCCATCTCATAACTCAGAATCACGGCAAATTACGCCACCCAAACCTACAAACCCTTGCCTTAACAGCTTGGATGCTGAAAACTTGTTACAGAGTGGGACCTAAATGTAGTGCTTACAAAGCTCATGTGATCCCCATTTGAGCCTTTGCATTCCTGTGATGTAAAGTTTCTTACATGGAAAGTCCTTTTCCTAGTAGCCATTACATCGGCTAGGAGGGTCAGTGAGTTTCACACATTTGTCACATACTCACCCTATACCAGATTCCTACATGACCATAGTGGTCCTATGTACTCATCCTAAATTCCTTTCCAAGGTGGTTACTGCCTTCCACTTGAATCAGTCTATAGTCTTGCCCACTTTTTTCCCAAGGCCTCACTCTAACCAGGGCGAGAGAGTTTTACACACCTTGGACTGTAAACGTGCACTCGCATTTTACCTAGACCGCACTGCAGTCCATAGAAAATCCATCCAACTCTTTGTTTCTTTTGACAAAAACAAACCAGGAGTTGCAGTGGGCAAACAAACTCTCTCCAACTGGCTAGCAGACTGTATCAAATTCTGCTATGAGAAAGCAGGCTTTCCTCTCCAAGAGCAAGTAAAAGCGCACTCAGTAAGGGCTATGTCAACCTCAGTAGCAAACTACCGTTCGTACCAATTGCCGACATTTGCAAAGCTGCAACTTGGAGTTCTCTTCACACATTTGCAGCTCACTACTGCTTACATAAGGAAGGACATCAAGACTCTGCCTTTGGACAATCTGTCTTGAAAAACCTATTTCCAGTATAATACCCAACTCCTTCCACAACCGCCTGCTGTGATTCAGGCTGCCTCATCATAGTCAATGGCACCCCAGTTGTTGTGCCTGTTGCACGAGTTGCATGCCATTGACCTGATAAAACATGAGTCAGCCTGTAGCTTGCTAATCACCCATATGTGAGGACTACCATCCTGCTTGTCCTGGGATAAAGCAGAGTTGCTTACCTGTAACAGGTGTTATCCCAGGACAGCAGGATGTAGTCCTCACGAAACCCACCCGCCACCCTGCGGAGTCGGGTCCGAAACGTTTTTTTTATTTTATTTTTTCGCTCGCACTTATTGCTACAAACAAGACTGAAGGGAGACACCTGTGGCTGCAGGGATCATGGCATGCTGGGCATGCTCAGTAGGCTCAGTGTGCCAGTCAAAAGTTTCTAGAAACTTTGACAGAAAGTTTTCCGTGATAGAGCTCCATCCAGTGACGTCACCCATACGTGAGGACTACATCCTGCTGTCCTGGGATAACACTAGTTACAGGTAAGCAACTCTGCTTTATCCCAAGGTTCTCTCCTTGTCTGTGCACATCAGTCTTTCACCCCCATCACAGACAGCTCTTTTGGATTGCCGCACCTCAGATGCATGACTTTGCACTTCTTGGCAGTGATTCCCAGCTGCCAAACCTTCGAACACTCTTCAAGCTTTCTTAAATCACTCTTCATTCTCTCTACTCCTTCAGGTGTGTCCACACTGCTGCAGACCTTAGTATCAACTGCAAAAATACAAACATTTCCTTCTATCTCTTCTGCAATGTTGCTCATGAAGATATTGAACAGATCCCTGTGGCACTCTACTTTTCTCTCTTCAGACACACATTACTGTCTCCTGTCAGTAAACCAGTTTAAAATCCACTCCAAACTGGCACCCACTCCCAAGCTTCTCATTTTATTCATGAGCCTCATATGTGGGACCATTTTGAAAGCTTTGCTGAAATCCAAGTAAATCACATCAAATACTTTTCCTTGATCCAGTTTTCTAATCACCCAAACAAAAAAAAACAAATCAGATTTGTCTGACAAGACCTTCCTCTGGTGAACTATCTACAATCCAGTGGACTGCTGGACAGAGGTCCAGCAGTCCACTGGATTGTAGATAGTTCACTATCCTTTCCTTCAGCAGAGTCTCCATTAATTTTCCCACCACCAAAAGTGAGGCTAACCAGCCTGTAGTTTCCAGCCTCCTTTCTACTACCACTTTTGTGAAGTGGGACCATGACTGCTCTTCTATAATCTTGTGGCACCACTTCCATTTCCAGCGATCTATAGAATAGGCCTTTCAGTGGATATCTATGAACTCCTGTAATATCCTGGGATGTACCTCAGCTGGCCCCATAGCCTTGTCCACTTTCAGTGGACACAAAACTGAAATATTTAATATTTCTGTTATTTCTTCATCTTTCTCCACACATTGCTCATTGTCACCTTTTAATTTTATTATACCACCTCAAGCCCTCAAGCCTTCCTCCTTGCTCTGATATACCTGAAACATGTTTTGTCACCTTGCTTTACCTCTTTGGCAACCCTTTATTTCACCTGACCTATTGCTTTCCTGAGCTCTTTCTTTTTTCTCTTAGCTTCACCAGGTATTCTTCCCTGTGTTCCTCTTTACTGAAGAGTGGATTGGAGAAGAACCACCGATTATTGGCAGGACTTCTTATGGTAGTGGAGTGGACACCATACCATATTTGGAAAAGAGAGTTTGGGCTGAAGAAGCAGAACTGAAAGTAAATAAAGCTATGGGGCCAAATGGGATACATCCATGAATATTAAGGGAGCTGAAAGTGGGTATGGCAGGTTTGTTGGAGTACCTGTTTAACAGATCATTGGAGATGTGAGTGGTCTAATGGAAACAGAGAAGGGCAGATGTTGCCTCTCCTTGCAAAATGGTAAGAAAGAAGAAGTTGGAAATTATAGGCCAGTTAGTCTTATGTTGGTGGTGAGAAAATTAATGAATAATTTACAGAAAGGATAGTGAAGTATCAATAATCTAGCAGGTTGCAGGATCCAAGATAACATGTTCTTGCCAGGGGGAAATTGTGTCAAACAAATCTGACAAATTTCTTTGATTGAGTGACTAGAGAATCAGATCAAGGGCATACACTGGATGTGGTTTACTTGGATTTCAGACAAGCTTTTGTTACTGTCCCACATAAGAGGATCATATATAAATTTAGCAGCCTGCGGCTAGGCCCCAAGATGATGAACAGGATTAGAAACTGGTTGAGGGATAGACAACATAGGGTAGTAGTAATTATTTTTTTCTAAGAAAAGGAGTAGAGTGCCTCAAGGATCTGCCCTGAAGCCAGTTTTGTTCAATATCTTTGTGAGCAATACTGCAGACAAGTGAGAAGGAAAAGTTTGCCTTTTTCATATGACACTAAGATCTGCAACAGGAGTAGACTGAATAAGAAATGATCTAAGAAAGCTTGAGGAGTAGTTACTTGATTGCAGTTAAGACTCAATTCAAAAAAGTAAAGAATTATGCAATTGGGGTACATAAATCCAAAGGAGCCATACATCATAGGCCTGCATTTGTCAATAGGCACACTAGGCCTGTGTCTACAGCAATAGAAAGCTGGGAAGGGGGAGGGGTGGTGGGCAGCAGGCTGGCTGAAGATTTGCTGCCTTTCCGTTGTGCTGAAAATCACTCAGTAGAGAAGAGCCCTCTGCTTCCTGATCCTGCACCTCCCTTCTAAGTAGCATGCAGGGAACAGGAGAGCCTGCAGCAGACAAATCAAAGGGGGATCATTTTGGTGAGACTAGGAGTGGCTGAATATAGATCATTGGAGGGTGGGAAAAGGCTGGGGGATGAGAGGAGGATTGGCTAGGGCATAAGTCTGGTATAAGGAAGAAGGGATTGTGTGTGTTTCCATGTGTGATTGTCAGATTGGGTGGGATGTTAGAGAGGGGGATGCAAGGAGGAACAGGACTGAACATGGTAGGGACACCTCCCTCCTCTCCTCCCCACTCACTGCAATTCACACCCTCCCTCCCTTGAACTTGGATTCTATCCCCCAGATCTTGGAACCTCCCTCCCTACCTCTCCCTTCTCTCCAAATCCTGAAACCCACTCCCTCCTCCCCTTCCTCAATCCAAGATCCTTCCTCTCTCTCTCTCTCTCTGCTCTTACCCATCACAAATTCCTAATCTTCCCATCCCTAGTCTTCTTTCATTTTCACACTCTTCCTCCTTCTCCTCACTCCATTCCTGATACCCCTTCGCTTCTCCTCCCCATCCTAACTCCTCCCTATACTGATACTTGAGATCACTTTTCTTCACCCTATAAAAATAAATTATACTAATCATAGTATAAAACTACTTTATTTTTATAATGTAATATATGGAAATGTTTGCCAGTTTGCTTCTGAATTTCTAAATTTTTGCCACAACAGAATCTACCCCTGAACTGCCACAGGAAACTAGGAGATTGTGCCATAGACCTTGTGCTCCCTGAGGTCCAACCTCAGGGAAGTGGGGAGAGGGAATAGGGGGCAACAGCACCAATGATGCCAAAACCCTAAATCCATCACTGGATTTACACCATTAGGAAAACTATAGACTTGTAAGCCTGATGTTGGTGCCTGGCAAAAAGACAGAAACTATTCTTAAAAACAAAATTACTGGTCAAATAGACATGACTTTTAATGGAAAAGAGTCAACATGATTTTAGCAAAGGGAAGTCTTGCCTTACAAATATATTAGATTTTTTTTAAGGTGGAAATAAAAGTCTGGATAAAGGTGAGCTGGTTGTTAGTGTATTTGGATGTTCAGAAGGCATTTGTCAAAATCCCCCCATAAAAGACTCTTCGGGAAATTATTTATTTATTTATTTTTAACTTTTATATACCGATGTTCCTGTATAGTATACATATTGCACCGGTTTACATGGAACTGAACTGACGCCGTGGGGCGGATACAATGAACATGTGGTACAATAAACATGAGAAAACAATGAACATGTGGTACAGTAGAGATATACTGTAATATAATAGAAACAAAGGGCTATACATGATGACATTTCAAAATAATCTTTAGGAGAAAGCCGTAATAACGGGAAGAACTGGATTAAAAAAGTTATAGGATGAGAGAAGTGACCTATATGGAGCTGTGCTGTTTAACATATTCATAAATGATTTGGAAAAGGAAAGAAGTGATCAAATTTGCAGATGACACAAAATTATTCAAAGTTGTTATAACAGCAGGGAATTCTGAGGAACAGCAAAAGAACCTTGCAAGATTAGGAGACTGGGCATCTGATTGGCAGATGAAATTTAATGTGGAAATGAGCCAAGTGATGCACATAGGGAAAAATAATTCCAACTACAGGTACACAGTCCTGATTTCAAACTTAAAAGTCACCACCCAGGAAAAGGACATTGGATTCTTTGTGGAAAATACAATGAAATCCCCAGCTCAGTGTTCAGTGGCAGTCATAAAAGCAAAGAGAATGTTAGGAACGATCCAAAAAGGAATGGAGAATAAAACAGAAAATATCTTAATACTAGGAGCCTTCATTTTCAGTTTAAATCGATTTTCATCCATAATGTCCTGGATTTTTGCAAAGGTAAAAATTGGTTTCAAATAATTTACACCCTAATTCAGCAGTTCCCAATGGTGTGCCACCGAAAAAAAAGCTGCAGGTAAATGCTACCATCACTCTCAGTAAAGTCAGATTTGGTTCATGCCATATCAAGTGGGCCAGGGGTCTATGCTCAGCCTCCTCCAAATCGAACAAAATTTTGCACGGATGTTCTCTAGGGACTCAAACAAAACTGTACTAAATTTTTCACCTGGATCTCCATTGCTTGGAGAGCTAGAGGCAGTTGAATGGAGGTCACCTCAGAGTACCATGCTCCGCGCAACCTCAAATTGTCATTTTGTCCAGGTGCTGCAGACCAACAACGCCTCTCACGGCCTGAAATTTTGTGGATTAGTACAAACCCTGGTGGCAAGTCCCCGTGCAAAGTTTGGAACATAATGTGAGCTTGCCTCCCTTTTTATGGGTCAGCAAAGTATGTCAAAAAATTTACAAAATAATGTAAGGTCTACTTTGACTCCTCATTGCTCCTGACTTCGATTCAGGCCATAACTGGATCAGTAGTCATGGCCCATGACATACATCTAGGATTTTTACTAGGAGGCTTTGCAGCCAATTGCAAGCAAAGATATAGTTACATAAAGACATGATGTCACCTTTTTATGCTCATTTTCACTATTTTTGGGTGCAAATCTCTCTACTACTTAGTTTTTAATTTTTTCTTTCTAATGTCATTTGATAGAGCACTTTTTTTGCTACAAGTGTCATCCTGTTTCATCTTGGATCCAGCCTTGCTTTGATCAGAATTACAGTCCCAAAGACAGTGCATTCATGCATGCAAATGATGCTTATGTTAAAAAGAGCCATCTTTGGCACCCAACTGTGAAACATACAAATGAGCCAGAAATGTGAAATTTTACAATGCAGTTCAATTTACTGTACTTACCACATTTTTAGCTTTTGACACATATTTGTTTAGTCATATTTTCATAAATTAGTCATTAAAGTCAGTTCACAACTTTGTATGCTGATTAGTTACCTTGCATTGGTCAGTGGTGGCTGAGCCACTGCCAATTCAGCAAAATAGACAACCCCATTGCCTGATGCCAATCCAGACAGCCAGACAAGGTACCAACCACAGTTTCCAAGATTTTATGTAAGCACAAAACAAGAAAGGGCAAGACCCTACATATGAGAATTGCTTAAACTGCAGATTTCACAAAAATTCACCTCTTTTTTCCTGCTTTGCACATGCTTTTGAATGTCCTATCAATGTGTGACAAAGTGGCTTGTAAATAAATGTACTGCCTGTCTGATGAAGTTGTTATGGGTGCATCAAGGGTAGCAATAATATGCTCTTCTGGAGCCCAACAGGTATATCTATGGGGCAGCCAGTAAAGTGACTTCACATATATGGCCAATCCACCAGGAATCATAGGTGCAAGCTAAATACTGACCAGGTTGGAAGCTGGATACTTGAAAGGCAGGAAAATATTCACGTTCATGTACTAGAACACTTGCCAGGTCAATTTACTAGCCACCATGAAGAAACACATGTTGAGTTCCAGAAGAGCACCAAAGTCGGCTGCCTCGATTTTGTTTTTGGAAACCACGAAAGCAGTGATGCGGGGGTATGTCATCTCATATGTGATAGCCTGCTGCAGGGCTTTAACTTCAGAGTTATCGGCCCTAGAACAGCAATTGTACTGAGATAAGGCAAATTATGATCATACCCCAAATCCTGTCACTCACCAAAGATTCTTTGAAACACAGGTGCCGTATAATTCTCTACTCTATCACCGGGCACAGAAAGATTTGGCTTATTATAAGGTGAAATTTTTTTCAATATAGTGACAAGGTGGGCAAGATGTTAGCGCATGGAGCTAAACATTGGGCGGGCCCTAAATATATAATTTCCATGAAAGGCACAAATGGCAGGTTAGTCAATGCTAATAGAGACATTGTCCAGATTTTTCAGGAATACTATCAGGCGTGTTATATTGCGTACCCAGGATTCCAGAACAATAGTGCTCAATACCTTAAGTTTGTGTAATTGCCTAAAGTTATTGAGAAGCAATTAAGTTTACTCAATCAGCTGACACGGCTCTAGGAGCTTGAGTAGGAAATCAGTGCAGCTAAATTATTAAAGGCACCGAGACTGGATGGCTTGCCTGAAGAATTTTACAAACTACTGGTATCTAAAGCAGTGGCGCCATTGGAGAGGATGTACTCATATTTTACTGACCTGTGTAATTCCTTTTCCCCACTCAAGAGTGCTCTCATTACTATACTCTTTAAGGCAGGTAAAGATTCCTTGATGCCCTCATCCATTTCCTTATTGAATTTTGATGTCAAAATTATGGCTAATCATTTGGCCTGGATATTGCCCCTTTTGATAGGGAAGAATCAAGTGGGTTTTATTAAGGGAATCTCTACTATAATGAATATCCATAGGATTATTACCGCTTTGGTGTGATCATTCATCAAAATGTATATTATGATTTATTTCCTGGTGTTAGGCCCAAATAATGCAATTTTTGGAAGTGCATTTTGGCCATTTCTGGGGAGGGAAGGAGAGAGAGAGAGAGAGAGAGAGACTGGCTATCTACAAGGCCCTCATAGTAGGGAAGTATTTATATCTCTATAGGAGGGCCATCTAATAGGTCAAGGTGAGGTGTTGGTGGTTTAGGGTTTAGGGGCCAGTTTCGCATGTAGAGTGAGATGAACAAACAGCACAGTACACCTTGGTGAAGATTTGATGTCATTTTGAGTGAGGAAAGTCTCACAAAGATGAAATTTCTACTATGTTCTCTCACCATAGCTTGACGGACTCTAACAGGGTACCATCAAGCTAGAGTGAGATAACATAGAACACAATTTCATTTTTGTGAGTCTTTCCTCACTCCAAATGACGTCAAATCTTCATCAAGGTGTACTGTGCTGTTCGTTCATCTCACTCTACAAGCGAAACTGGCCCCTAAACCCTAAACCACCACCAACACCTCACCTTGACCTATTAGATGGCCCTCCTATAGAGATATAAATACTTCCCTACTATGAGGGCCTTGTAGATAGTCTCTCATTCTCTCTCTCTCTCTCTTTTTCAGAGAGAGAGATTGATTGGCACGCTAAGTTTACTGTACCATGTGGTGTAGTAATTCAAAAATTTCCATAAACATGCCGCTTTTTGTTATCAATGCGTTAGTAACACTTTTTGATGCGTTAGTAACTTTTTGATAATTCCTGATGAGTCAGGAACCTTCTCTGTTGCTTAGTTTAGATGCAGAGAAGGCATTTGACAGGCTAGAATGGGACTTTATTTGGAGGGCTTTGGAGGTCTTCTGGATCTCAGGACATTTTGTACAGGTAGTGAGAGCACTTGACACTGCCCCAAGAGCTTCAGTAATGATTAATGGTTGTATAGCCCAAGAATTTCCTTTAGGTAAGGGTACCAGGCAGGGTTGTCCCCTTTCCCCTTTATTGTTTATTCTTTCCTTAGAGCCCTTGATTCAGCGGATTTGGGATAATGGGAATATTCATGAGATTTCTATTGGGTGGCAAGAGACTGAATATTTTAAATTATCTGTCTTTTCTGATTACATCCTTTTGCATATTGCTAAACTGCAACAGTCAGTTTCTACTCTTTTAGCTGAATTTGAGAGGTATGGTCAACTGGCAGGATTTAAATTGAATTTGGATAAGTGTCAGGCCTTGCCTACCATTGATAAGGTTCGTACCACTTGGGAAGGGACCTTTCCTATGCGCTGGGTGCAAGAGTCTTTCACCTATCTGGGCATTACACTACCTAGGGATCCAGCGCAGTGTCATCTGGTGAATTTTCAGCGGGTACTCTCCTCTACTGATCGTTTATTAAAAACATGGCAAGATTTCTCCTTATCTCTGGCAGGCAAAATAAATCTTTTTCAAATGATCATTTTGCCAAAATGGTTGTATTTGTTTCAAACTGTCCCTTGTTATCTGACCCATCAGAATCTAAAACAAATAAAGCGCTGCATTTGCTCTTATTTATGGAAAAGTAAAACACCAAGGGTGGCATGGGCTGAGTTGATACGGAAGTGGGAGCATGGAGATTTGGGCTTAGCAGACTTAAAGCTTTACATTGTGGCATGTAATTTTTGCGATGTGGCAGACTGGTTATTGGGCACTGATTACTACTCTCCAGTAACATGGGAAGAGGAGCTTTTTTCTAGAGCTAATCTGAGCCGGCTATTACATTCTTCCTGGCTGTCGTTACCGTTACCACTATAGGACAGTTCTTTAGTTACTCCGCTAATCATTTCTTGGCGGTATCTTTGTGCCTCTTTGCAGTTGCAAAGTAGCATTTCTCAATTTTTGCCATTGATTGGTAATGAGGCTTTTCCTCCGGGTATTCATTATAGGGTTTTTGCTAATTGGGTGGACAAAGGGGTGACAATGATCTCACATTTTTTAACTGAGGAGGGGGCATTGAAATCTTTTCCTGACATGCAAATGGAATTCAATCTTGAGAACAAGCATTACTTTGCTTATTTACAGGATAGAAGTTATATTTGCTCTGTGAAGGTATCAGATTGGGAGGTTCATAATCAGGCCCTTCTGTCCGATATGTTTCACATAGAAGACCCAGTGCGACATTCAATTTCCTACTTTTATTGTCAATTATTGACAATGCAGCCTAGCATCGATGTTGGGTCTATACTAGCTGCTTGCAGGACTGGAAGATTGGGCATCCAAATGGCAGATGGGCAGATTGGGCATCCAAATGCTGTAGATAGATGTTAGGATCCATATTAGGAGCTACCACCCAGGAAAAAGATCTAGGCATCATAGAGGATAATACTTTGAAATCGTCGGCTCAGTGTGCTGCAGCAGTCAAAAAAGCAAACAGAATATTAGGAATTATTAGGAAGGGAATGGTTAATAAAACAGAAAATGTCATAATGCCTCTATATTGCTCCATGGTGAGACCGCACCTTGAATTCTGTGTACAATTCTGGTCGCCGCATCTCAAAAAAGATATAGTTGCGATGGAGAAGGTACAGAGAAGGGCAACCAAAATGATAAAAGGGATGGAACAGCTCCCCTAAGAGGAAAGGCTGAAGAGGTTAGGGCTGTTTGGCTTGGAGAAGAGATGGCTGAGGGGGGATATGATAGAGGTCTTTAAGATCATGAGAGGTCTTGAACGAGTAGATGTGAATCGGTTAGTTACACTTTCGAATAATAGAAGGACTAGGGGGCATTCCATGAAGTTAGCAAGTAGCACATTTAAGACTAATCGGAGAAAATTCTTTTACACTCAACGCACAATATGTTGGCGTCCGGAAGTGGATCCTTGGGCCGACCACCCGAGAGGTGGACGGGAGGCAGACTTCGGAGCCGGAGACGAGACTTCACCTGGAAACCCGAGCCTCCCCCGGATGAGCCGTTGGAGACCGGGTCGCTAGGGCTTAGGTGGCTTCGCCCTGGAAGTCAGAGGTCCCCCCAGGAGGAGCCCGTAGGGACCCGGACCGCTGGGACTTAGGAGAGAGGCGAGACAGCAGAGAAGACCAGGACCGGACCGGAGACAGGGAACGTTGCTGGAGATGAAGCGGAGCAGGAACAAGGCAGGCAGCTGAAGATGGAGTCGAAGAAACGTACCAGGATCAGGGCAGGCAGCTGAAGACGGAGTCGAAGAAACATATATAATACCTATACCTAATGTTATTCTCTTTCTTTTCTTCTCTCCTCCCAGTTCTATTACCTTGTTATTTGTAACTGCTTCCTTCTACACAAATAGGTTATTGAATTGTTTACTGTACACCCCTGTTATATGTAAACCGGCATGATGTGTTTGCAACATGAATGCCGGTATATAAAAATTTTAAATAAATAAATAAATAAATAAATAAATACCAGGATCAAGCAGGCGGGCAAGAAGCAGGAGCTGGAGAACTGGAACAGGCTAGGAGGGAACCAGGAACCAGAAGGCTAGGAACAGGCAGGCAGGAATGCAGGACAGGAATCAGCAGGCAACTAGCACGAAGCGACCACGTTGCAAGGCACAGAAGGAAGTCAGACGCCGAGTTAAATCCCCCTCGGCGTCTGACGTCATCCAGGAGGCGGAGCTGGGCTTTCGCGCTGAAGGCCCTTGAAAAGGGCCTTCCCTGCGCGCACGCGCGAGCCCTAAGGGCGGGGCCTCCTCCTCCGGCGGCGTCTCCCTCGTGGGAGCGCTGCCGACTAGGCCGCAGCTGCCGCGATCGTGTCGCTCTCGTGGGCCCGGACCAGGTAGGGGGTTCGGTCGCACTCCTCGCGACCGAAACCACAACACAATTAAGCTCTGGAATTTTTTGCCAGAGGACGTGATTAGTGCAGTTAGTGTAGCTGGGTTCAAAAAAGGTTTGGATAATTTCTTGGAGAAGTCCATTAACGGCTATTAATCAAGTTTACTTAGGGAACAGCCACTGCTATTAATTGCATCAGTAGCATGGGATCTTCTTAGTGTTTGGGTAATTGCCAGGTTCTTGTGGCCTCGTTTGGCCTCTATTGGAAACAGGATGCTGGGCTTGATGGACCCTTGGTCTGACCCAGCATGGCAATTTCTTATGTTCTTATGTTCTTTAGAAAAGGGAATTACCATTGGATATCACTGACCACCAATTTATAATTTGTTTTAAGAGAATAAAATCAGCTATTTGTAATATGGATCTGCAGGAAGCACAGTACAAGTTTTTAATATGGTATTATTGTTCTCAGCAGAAAGCCTTTTGCATGTCGATAACTGATTCTGAGTTATGTAGCAAATGACTACTTCAATTGGTATCTTGGGACACCAATTTTGGAGTTGTCCACTGTTACTCCATTTCTGGAGTGACTGGTATACTTCTTCCCCTCCAGGCTGATGTGCTGCTTTTTGACAACTTACAGGGGGGCGGGGTGGCACTGGGGAAAAGATACATTAGATGGATTCGAAAGGTTTTGCTGTTAGCCAAGAAACAGGCCGATACAGTAAAGCGCGGCCACGGTTACCCTGTTTCTAACCCGCTTTGGACGCACAATTTGGACGCGTAAGGCGAACCCGCCATTCAGTATCCGGTTTTATGCGTCCTTACCGCTTACTGAAACAGACGCGTATCCGTCTCCACCCGCCGCATATACTTGATATGTTAATGATCCATTTAGCTATTCCTTCCGATACAGTAACGTGCGCCCAGATTATCGTCTTTAACCAGCTATTTTGCCGTGTCTTTAACCTACAAATTTACTGCCTACCCTGACCCTGGCGTTAAAACATGTTCCTTTCACTCTAGTGCCGGGCAGCTGGGAAGGCCCAATCTGGGCCTGCTTGCCCTGCCACCGCAGGCATAGATCAGAGTTCTAATTCAAATTTAAATTAAATCTGTATAGTGGCTCATACAGAATTTGTTTCACTCACTTTCTGAAACAGATACGATGAATTTCAACAACAAAATACATTTCTGCAACGCAGGGCTTTTTATTTTATCATTTCATTTTGAAATGAAGCACCGGCTTTTCATCACATTTTTCAATTCATTCAATTTGACTGCATGCCCCTAGAATCTGACAAAATATGGACTCCTTTCTTGGACCATAGACAAAGGGATACAGATTTCCATCATTGCTCAATTAGAAATTGTTCTGTATCTAGAAAGATTACATTTTAAATATATTAAATTAAATTCATGTGTGCCTTCCCCTCAAGGCAGCGGGAGGTCGAGGCATCCGTTCGTGGACCGGGCGCTCAAGGCAGCGGGAAGGTTCGTGGACCGGGCACTCAAGGCAACGGGAAGGTTCGTGGACTGGGCGCTCAGGGCAGCGGGAAGGTTCGTGGACCGGGAGCTCAGGGCAGCAGGAAGGTTCGTGGAGCGGGCGCTCAAGGCAGCGGGAGGTCGCGGACCATAGACAAAGGGCGCTCAAGGCAGCGGGAGGTCGCAGACCATAGACAAAGGGAGGTCAAGGACCATAGACAAAGGGCGCTCAAGGCAGCGGAAAGGTTCGTGGACCGGGCGCTCAAGGCAGTGGGAAGGTCCATGAACGGATGCCGCGACCTCCCGCTGCCTTGAGCGCCCGGCTGGTCGCAGCTTGGGCGTCCAGCCGGGCTCTCAAGGCAGCGGGAGGTCACGGTGTCCGAGGAGCCGGCAGGGTGGCATTTCCGTGGCCATGTGTGGCGGCGGGGGTGGGTGTCCGATGGGGAGGGAATCACTGCCCTGGAGGCAACTCAGGTCACGCTAACCTTGGATCTGAGATCTGGGATCTCCTTCTCCAGTCCTCCCCGCCTGGAGATGGCTCCCGACTTGCGAAAGACTGGGCAGAGCCCGAGCTCATAAGTAGAGTCTCTCTCTCACTCACACACACACACACACACACACGGACCTTCCCACTGCCTTGAGCGCCCGACTGGATGTCCAAACCAGACGTCCAAGGTTGCGGCTTAGACGTCCAGCCGGGTGCTCAAGGCAGCGGGGTCTGTAGAAAAGAACTTACCTGGTGGAATGACATTTGAAATGACATTTGAAATGACATTTGAAATGACAGGTACCAGCGCACCCTGGATACTGTATAGGCGCTGTATACCACTGTATACAGTAAGATGGATTGCGCACGCCTACCGCTTCATGGACGCGCTTTGGACACCGCTTGCATTTGCGTCTCATTTGAATACTGTATCGAGCGGTATGAGAACCAAATTGTGCGCGCGGCAAACGAGGGTGTGCCCGGCTGCACTCTTTCTTACGCATCCTTACTGTATCGGCCTGAAAGTGATTCTGCAGCATTGGGTAGGAGATGCCTCCCCTACTCTAACACATTCGAGAAATCAAGTTCATACCATGTGTCTAAATGAGAAATATATTGATAAAATAGATAAGACTAAAAAACGCAAGACATTCCTACCTGTTTGGGACCCTTATTTGCAATCTTTGTCTCAAAGGGCTAGAAGTATAATACTTATTGATTATTGTTTGCCTGGTCTGTCTGTCTGGTTGGACAATACGTTACAGTGTCAAGGTGGAGCAGGGGGAGGGTTTGGTTAAATGGTACACATTTGTTATACAGGCATTGGGAAGCGTATACCAATGTATCTGATCCCGTGTTTTCTTTCTTTTTTGTAAATTGTACCTACGCGTTGGAAATTTCAATAAAAAATATTTCAACATAAATAAAAGCTTGTAAACCTGTGGATAGTGCCTTGTCTGGCTGTCTGAAGAGGGTCCTAGGCAATGGGGTTGTCAATTTTGCTGAACTGGCAGTGGCTCAGCCACCACTGACCAATGCAAGGTAACTAATTAGTATACAAAGTTTTGCACCAACTAGGATGACTAATTTATGAAAATATGTCTAAACACATAAGTGTCAAAAGCTAAAAGTATAGTAAGCACAGTACACTGAACTGCATTGTAAAATTTCATATCTCTAGCTCATTTGCATGTTTCACAGTTGGGTGCCAAAGATGGCTCTTTTTAACATAAGCATCATTTGCATGCATGAATGCACTGTCTTTGGGACTGTAATTCTGATCAAAGCAAGGCTGGATCCAAGATGAAACAGGATGACACTTGTAGCAAAAACAGTGCTCTATCAAATGACATTAGAAAGAAAAAAACAAAAAACTAAGTAGTATAGATATTTGCATTCAAAAATGGTGAAAATGTACATAAAAAGGTGACATCATGTCTTTATGTAACTATATCTTTGCTTGCAATTGGCTGCAAAGCCTCCTAGTAAAAATCCTAGTTGTACGTTATGGGCCATGACTACTGATCCAGTTATGGCCTGAATTGAAGTCAGGAGCAATGAGGAGTCAAAGTAGGCCTTAAATTTCTTTTGTAAAATGTTTCATGTACTTTGCTGGCCCATAAAAAGGGTGGCAAGCTCATGTTAGGTTCCAAACTTTGCATAGGAACTTAGCATCAGAGGTTGTAAAAATCCACAAAATGTCATGTGCAGTGCCTGAACAAAGTGGCTGTTTTGTTTTGCATGGAGCACAAAAAGAGTGACCTTCATTCAACTGCCCCCAGCTCTTGCTCTTGCAGAGTTTTGTTTGAGGCCCCAGCAATCATCCATATAAGTTTTTATTCAATTTGAAGGAGGTCGAGCATGGATGATTTTCTAAATTGGTCCACTTGACATGGACTGTCCCATTTCCCTTCATTCCTGCCTGGTAAATCAGTCAGCTGCTGTCAGAGAGAAGAGGAGTGGGCCAACTCTGCAGCCCTCAGAAGGGAAAAGGGATATGTCTCACCTCCTGCTTTAGCTCCTCCAGCCAGCAGGAGTCAGTGCTTCTTACTTGCTGCTGCCGACTCCTCTTTGGGCTTTCCTCTGTAATGAGAAACTCGGGGTCCTACGGTCTTGAGAGACCCATCAGGCCTCATATAGTTCTAACTGCAAAGGGAAGCCTGAAGAGGAGGAGTTAGCAGCAACATGTAAGAGGAACTGCTTACTTGCTGACTCCTGCTGGCTGAACGCTGAAATCTGACAGGAGGGAGGTGTGTGCTGTGGGAGGAGGGAAGACCGAGAAATAAGGAGTAACAGTAGTCTATTTAGGTTTGAGAAAATTAGAGTTTGCAATACAGTTCTGAAGTCTTCAAAAGTTAATAGAGGTTTCAACCGATGTAACATTCACAACCTGTATTAATTAATTTGTTGATGTGCTTTTTCATAGTAAGGTTCTCATCCCTAAATCCCGTACTTGTTTTGAGAGAGTAATTTTGAAGTTACTTAAGTCTAGAGCCAGTGGTTTCACTATCGAAGAGTTTCTATTTAACCAGATGATTTCAGTCTTTAGGGTTTAATGTTAGCTTAAGTTGCATTAGTTTCTTCTTTATTTCTTTATTTGTTGAGTTTTATATACCGTCATTCTGTTTTGCCATCATAATGGTTTACAATTTTCGATGGAATAGAGTAAGTTAATGAGTTATCATATACATTATGATCAGAATTACAGTTATGGCAATGTTGAGGTTAGTTATACATTTTCAATGTTAGTTATACTATTTCTAATGGTTGTTAGAGTTGGTAAGGATAAGGTTCACATGATGAAGATAAGGATCACATGGTTCATCTGGAAGAGAGAGATAAGTTTCTAGGTTCATATGGATGAGAGGAATGGACATAGAGAGGGCTAGTATCATGGTGTATAGTGAGGGGGATGTATGGTTGTCAGTTGATGTTTTGGTAGGCTTTAGTGAAAAGCCAGGTTTTCAGCTCCTTCTTGAAGGTTTTTAGGTTAGGTTGTGTTCTTAATTCGGTTGGAAGAGTGTTCCAAAGTTTGGGGCTTCCGATGGTTATGGCTCTTTCACGAGTTGAGATTAGTTGTGTGGTTCAAACGGGTGGAATTTTCAGACCTTTGTTGGTTGAGCGGAGGTTTCGTTGCTGTGCGTGGAGTTCTATCATTTTACCTAACCAGTCAGTTTGATGTCCAAGGATTAGTTTGTGTAGTATGGTTAGTATAGCTGTGTTTAAAAAAGGATTGGATAAGTTCTTGGAGGAGAAGTCCATTACCTGCTATTAAGTTCACTTAGAGAATAGTCACTGCCATTAGCAATGGTAACATGGAATAGACTTAGTTTTTGGGTACTTGCCAGGTTCTTATGGCCTGGATTGGCCACTGTTGGAAACAGGATGCTGGGCTTAATGGACCCTTGGTCTGACCCAGTATGGCATTTTCTTATGTTCTTATGTTTAGTATTTTGTAGTCTATTCAATATTTTATTGAGAGCCATTAGTTGCTTTCATAAAGGTTGAAAGTATTGATACTGTATTTTCTTTTGATTTGGACAAAGGAAAAAAACTGTATGTCGTCAGCAAACAGGAATAATGCAATTCCTAGATCCACCAGTATTTTGCACAATGGGATCATATAAATATTGAATAGTGTTGCAGAGAGTGCTGAGTCTTGCGGGATACCTGTATCGATATGGAAAGTATCAGATATGTTATTGCCTAATTTCACTTGGAATGTTCTATTAGATAAAAAGAAAGAGAACCATCTGAGAACACTGCCTTCAATTCCAATGTTGTTCAGTTACTGACACAAGAAGGTATGGTCCACAGTATCTCAAAGAATGAAAAGATAGGATTCATCAGCATTAAACCCTTATAACACAAAGTCTGTTAAAGAGAGGAGTAATGTCTCAGTTGAACGATGTTTCCTAAATCCGAATTGATTTGGGAAGAGAATATCTTGGTTGTCCAAATGATTTACAAGTTGGGATAATACTGCTTGTTCTAGTATTTTAGATAGAAAAGGCAAGTTGGATATTGGTTGATAGTTGTCTCAATCATCAATTCTTCCAGTTTTATTTTTAAGAATCTGCTTTATCACAGCTTCTATTAACCCATTTGGTACAATTCCTTCTGAGAGAGAAAGATTAATTAAGGTTGTGATTGTCGGAGTGATAACACCATGTACTTGTTTACAGGAATTGGCTGGTATTAGGTCACATGGGTGAGTAGCAGGTTTAATTTTAGCAATGATTTGACTGATTTCAATATTAGTTACTCTGTCAAACGTGGACGACTTAACCAGTCTATGTGAGTCATCAGGTGGTTTTGTGGGAGAACATATAGGGAATTGATTTTTTATCCCATTGATTTTATCTAAAAAGGATGTGGCATATTCATTGCAAGCAGCCTTTGTGAAGTTATAGTTTCTTTAGATGGTGGAAGATGGAGCCTTAATTAAATGTTTAACATCAAAAAGCAGTTTAGAATTAAATATTACCCTGTGAATCTGTTTAGTATAGTAATCTTTTTTTTTTTTTTTTTTTGCTTATTGGTTAGAGTGTGGTATTTTGTTGGGAGAGATTTATGTTTTCCTAGGGAATCAGACGATGGATGTTTCCATCATTGTTTCTCTACTCTCCTAAAGTTCTGTTTAGTGCATCTTAATTCACCATTGTACCAGGGCTTCTTATGTTTAGAGGTATTCCCTTTTTCGTTAATAGATTTTGTAGGGATAGGACTAAGGTTTTCAGCTATGTCATTGACAATCTGATCCCAGGAATCAAATGCTATGGGGGCATTGGTTTGATGTACCTCAAAGTCTCTTTTCTATTGCTTACCTCCGTGTCTAACTTTTTCCTAAAGGTAAAAGTACGATTATTATCGTGAGTAGGGTTGAAGAAGGTTGTTTTCACCTTTATTAGTTGGTGATCAGACTAGGGTAAAATGGTGTGAGATGTAATGATTAGACAGCTCCCGGTATTGGCAAATATTAGGTCTAGAACATATCCGCTTTATGGGTAGCTTTGAATACAAATTGCTACTATCCTAAAGCTTCCATTGTCTCTAGAAACGTTTCACAGGCTGCAGTTCTCAGAGCTTTATCTACATGGAGATTAATGTCTCCTACAATTAAGGCAGATTCTGGTGAAGGGAACACTTAGGGGCAGATTTTAAAAGCTCTGCACGCGTAAATCCAGCCGGATTTACGCGTGCAGGGGACTTGCGAGTCGGCGCGCCTATGTTGCATAGGCTGCCAGTGCGCACAAAGCCCCGGGATGCGCATATGTCCCGGGGCTTTGCTTGGGGGGGCGTGTTGGGGGCATGGCCAAGGCCTCCGAACCAGCCCCTGGGCCAGGGAATGGCGCACCGGCAGCCGGCCAGCGCTCGTAAGTTACGCCTGCCTCAGGCAGGCATAACTTTCTGAACAAAGGTAGGGGGGGGATGGGAGGGGAGGGGAAGGTGGGGGGGCCAGAAAAAAAGTTCCCTCCGAGGCCGCACCGATTTCGGAGCGGCCTCGGAAGGAATGGAGGCAGGCTGCTCGGCTTGGTGCGTGCAGGTTGCACAATTGTGCACCCCCCTGCGCACGCCGACCCTGGATTTTATAACATGCGTGCAGCAGCGCGTGCATGTTATAAAATCGGGCGTAGATTTGTTCGCGCTGGGTTGCGTGAACAAATCTACACCCGCACATAACTTTAAAAATTTTCCCCTTAGAGAATAATTCAATCAGTGGTGAGCAAACATTTTGTAGTATACCTGGAGGACAATAAACCAGTCCAATGTTTAGTTGTGGAGATTTTAGAATTGCCACTTCATAGGGAGGGTAGATCTCTACTTTTAAGGTACTAGCTTAAGTTCATTTTTTTTAACTAATTATTAATAAACCCCTACCTTTTCGTTTGGGTCTAGGAAAATGAAAGATCTCATAATTAGGGTGGGAGATTTGGTTTAAGAGAACATTATCTTTGTCATTAAGCTGAGTTTTAGAGATGCAAAAAATCGTGGTGTGTAGATCCTCTATTAGGTCATTGATCAGTGGGATTTGTTTTGACATAGACTGAACATTTAATGGAAGCAGAGTAAACATTAAACAGGAGGACATAGCATTAGAGTTAGTACTTATTGTAGGGAAGAGCAGGTTTGTGAGCTGTCCTGGTTTCTTCTGTGGGGCACTCCATATCTCTCCATCCTAGCAATGGCTCAATGAAGGACACCTGATCCATGGTTGTCGCTAATATGCTCTGGGTTCAGCGGAGTAAAACACTTCAGGTGCGCACAAAGGGGTGCACAAAGGGGCAGACTCCTTTGTTGTGCTGCTTTGTGCACGTGCCCCACGACGCAAGCACCCTCGGTTTCGCCGCCGCAGTCTTATGGTTAGTGGGTGGGCGGATCCGGGTGGCAGGGCCTGGCAGTGAAGGCCAGGCAGGCCACTCAGCCAGTAGGCCCTGGTGTTGCTGCTGCGGTCTTCTGGTTGGTGGGCGGGCAGCTGACGTGGCACCAGTGACTCCCTTGTCGTTCAGGGGGAGGGGGGTCTCCTTACCTCGTCCTCCTCTCGCTGCTGCCGCCGGATCCAGGTAGAGGGGGCCAGCAGTGAAGGCCAGGCAGGCTGCGCAGCTGGTAGGCCCCGGTGTTGCCGCCACAGTCTTCTGGTTGGTGGGCAGGCAGCTGGTGCGGCGCTCGCAACTCCGTCATTCGGGAGGGAGGGGGGCTCCTCACCTCATCTTTGTCTCTACCACCTCAATGGGGAAGCTGTGCATCCTATGTTAACCTGCTCCCTTCCAGCAAATCCCCTCTCTTAACCTTTGTCTCTTCACTTGATCTCCTCTTCTTTCTCCCAGTTCCTCCCCTTCAGTTGTGTTTGAATTAGGACATAAAATCTGCCAAACTTGGTCAGACCAAAGGTCCATCAAGCCCAGTATTCTGTTTCCAATAGTGCCCAATCCAGGTCACAAGTACCTGGAAGGATCCTAAAAGGTTGATAGATTCCATGCTGCTTATCCCAAGGACAAGTAATGGATTTCCCCAACTCCACCTTAATAATGGATTGTGTACTTTTCCTCCAGGAATTTGTCCAAACCTTTTTTAAACGCAGCTACACTAACAGCTTTCACCAAATCCTGTGGCAACAAATTCCAGGGTTTAATTATGCATTGAGTAAAAAAATATTTTCTCTTAGTTTTGAATGTATTACCTAGTAACTTCATTAAGGGGCAGATTTTCAAAGTAACCCCTGAAAAGCTGCCCCTTCCACCACCTGCGCGCGCCAAGCCCCGGGACGCGCGTCCCGGGGCTTTCCTGGGGGAGCGTGTCGGGGGGGGGGTGTTGTGGCCGGCGTGTCATCAGGGGTGTTCCGTGGGCGGGGCAGCGGGTGTGGTTCCGGCCCAGGGGCGTTCCGGGGGTGTGGACGTGGCCTCCGGACCAGCCCCCGGACCGGAACATGGTGCGCCGGCGCGCGCAAGTTACGCCTGCCTCGGGTAGGCATAACTTTTGAAATAAAGGTACGGGGGAATTAGTTAAGGCCAGGGGGGCGGGTTAATTAGGGGAAGGAAAGGGAAGGTGGGGGGCGCCGGAAAGAAAGTTCCCTCTGAGGCCGCTCCGATTTTGGAGCGGCTTTGGAGGGAACAGAGGCAGGCTGCGCGGCTCGACGTGCACAGCCTTGCGCACGCCGACCCTGGATTTTAAAAGATACGCGCGGCTACGCGCGTATCTTTTAAAATCCAATGTACTTTTGTTTGCGCTAGTTGCGCGAACAAAAGTACGCGCGCGCATACTTTTTTAAAATCTGCCCCTAAGTGTCCCTAGTCTTTGTACTTTACAAAAGAGTAAACAACTGATTAACATTTACTCATTCCATTCCACTCATTATTTTATAGACCTCTATCATATTTCCCATCAGCCGTCTCTTCTGCAAGCTGAAGAGTCCTAATCTCTTTAGCCTTTTCTCACAGGGGAATTGTTCCATCCTCTTTATCATTTTTGTCACCCTTCTCTGTACCTTTTCCTATTGCAACTATATCTTTTTTTTGAGATGCGGGGACCAGAACTGCACACAGTACTCCAGGAGCAGCCTCACCATGGAGTGAAACAGGGGCATTATAAAATTCACCCTTTTATTTCCCACTCCTTTCCTAATAATTCCTAGTATTCTATTTGCTTTCTTAGTTGCTGCTACACAGTGAGCAGAATATTTCAATGTATTTTCAACAATTACACCTCAGTCCTTTTTCTGAATGGTGACTCCTACTTATAATTGTGTACGTATAATTTGGGTTACTCTTTCTTAAGTGCATCACTTTGACTTGTCCTTATTAAATTTCATTTTCCATTTGCATACCTGGTCTCCCAGTTTTACAAGGTCCTCTTGTAATTTATCACAATCCTCTTGTGATTTAACAATTTTGAATAATTTTGTGATATTAGCAAATTTGATCGCCTCACTTGTTCCCATTTTCACATCGTTTATGAATATATTAAAAAACAGTGGCCTCAGAACAGATCCCTGGGGCACTCCACTATTCACCTTTTTTCATTGGGGAAATTTACCATTTAGCCCTTCTCTGTTTTGTATCTTTTAACCAATTCACAATGCACAATAGGACACTACCCCCATCCCATTACTTTTTTATTTCCTAAGAAGTCTTTCATGAGGGTCTTTGTTAAATGCTTTCTGGAAATCCAGATACACTATATCAACCTGTTCACGTTTATCCACATGCTTGTTTATGCCCTCAAAAAAAATGTAGCAGATTGGTATATCAAGACTTGCCTTGGGCAAATCTTTGTTGGCTTTGTCCCATTAAAATATATCTATCTATATGATCAGCAGTTTTGTTCTTTATGATAGTTTCCACCATTTTGTCTGGCACAGACAGACTCACAGGTTTATAGTTTCCTGGATCACCCCCCTTGATCCCTTTTTAAAAACTGGCTTTACATTGGCATCCCTCCAGTCTTCAAGTACCATAAACTATTTTAATGATAGTTTACAAATTACAAATAGCAGATCTGCAATTTCCTTTTTCAGTTCTTTCAGCAATCTGGGATTTATACCACCTGGTCCAGGTGATTTGCTACTCTTTAGCAGAGGTTTAGTAAGGGTCTCCAGTGCCGGGGGGGCATTTATATTTATTTATTTAAATCTTATATTTGCAGCTTCCTTGCAAAAAGCATTCAGTATTGTCTCCCCTTCAGGGGCCCCTCTTTTCTCCTCCCCCCATCATCTGCCAGCACATCACCACACGGCATCAATGCATGGGGTCTCTTCACTGAGGGGGGGGAACCCCGCAAGCACATCACCACAGGGCACCACTAACCTTTCTGCAGCTCTGTACAAACAATTACTGGGCTGGCCCCTCCTCATTCTGTTTTTTTTTTTAAACATTTAATTTGTATTCTTTTATTAATTAGTGTCATTGCAAGGGTATTAGGTATCCTAAGTGAATCTTACAGCTTTAAGCCCAGCCTTCCCCCACCAAGGTCCTCTCCACACACAATTTCAAATTATGCATTTATAATCAATCATTTTACATGAAAAAACACACAAAGTATAGTCTTTCAAAGTGAAAAGATCGCAACATGATGTGTGTTATATTTACATGTATTGCTGTGGTGTCAACCAGAAAACCCTGCATAAAAGCCAAGACGACACTTGTAACACATATGGAATTAGGACTATTGTAATGCATGTTTGGGGTGTGGGCTTGGACTTCAGAAAGCCATGAGCAAATTAAATTACAATTACAATATTATAAACCTCCCATTCCAAAACAGCACTAACCTCCAGCACACAAACAATTATAACCCTATGAAAAAGTGACCCTGCAAACTTTTCACTAGGCCCTAAAACACCAATTTACCTTCTATTAGGGAAATAGAACAAACCAAGCTTCTATAGAGTCCTACATAGAAACGACACATTAGCAGAATACTTAACCTCAATCACACATGCAGAACACAAACAGACCCTCACCAAATACAGAATAAAGTGATTATAAAGTAGTAATACACACATGTAGACAAAAACTGAACTGTAAACCATAACAGGCCAGACTATGTATGCAGTGCAACAACGGAAAAACAGAAACATTACAATTCTTCATAAAACATCAAACAATAAAATCAGGAAATATAAATCATCAATAGAAGTAAAACCATACTAATAAAAAGACCATTTCGAAAAAGCTGACAAAAAGAAATACATCCAATAATACAAAACTCATATAAATTTCCAGACACCAATAAAATATTTCAAAACAGCAGTCACATACACCATCCAATGTTTGAAACTTAAAAAAAAAAAAAAAAAAAAAGATAAAACCCTTGCTGTACATACCTGGGATCTTTTGATTTCCAGATGCCCTGAGATTGTTGTGGATCAGCAGAGAGGAATTGTTGCTCACATCTTCTCCTCTCTTATATACACACATGCTGAATCATAGACCAATAGGAAGAGGTAAGAGAACACAGACAGAGGGGGAGCGAACAGGAACAGATCCAATCAGAAGCGAGGATTAGCTCTACAAGAAGAGAACCTATGCTAAGCAATGATATAAATTGATTTAGGCAACAATGTAATCAAGAAACATATATACATACACATTCAAATACACTTCGATGGCAGAAAAGCTATGCTCCCAAGATCTGGAATGAGGTTCCTTTACCCATTTGCCAGGAACCAAACTACCTCATTTTCTGCAAAAATGGCAAGGCATGGCTATTCAACCAGGCCTTTCCCCAGCTGGCTCATTAGGAATATTAAAGTTTTTCTCACACTTGGTCCTTATGCCATACAATGGCACTCAGTGTTAATTACATTTAACCATGTTATACCTGTCTAATTCTTATTTTCTATAATCCGCTTTGAGACCAAACTGTTTGTAAATAAATAATCCTGCAGTGTCACTCACAAAAATGATGAAAAGAACCGGTCCAAGGACTGACTGCTGCGGCATGCGACTAGTAATTTTCCTCTCCTCAGAAAGAACATTTGGAAGCATATCTCACTCTGCTCTGGCTTTGGACATCTTTATCTGTTCTGGTTTTTTCTATATTTTCTTTTGCATTGCTTGGGCCAATAACCCTTTTTTTGTTACAAATTTGTGGCACAATAAAGTTTGTTTAGATAAAAAAAATGCCTTCTAGAGAAAAACAAGCTAGCAGGGTAGGTTTCTTCTTTGCAAGAGCAGTAAAACAGTATAGCTTTTATAAACATGGTATAACTGCCGCTCAGAACCTTGAATGAAATGACAAATTGTTTTAAATAAATAAAAGCAACCAGCAACTCAGCTCACAGAAACATGAAGCAAGTACACATACAGAAAAGTACAGAAGCCCTAGTGGCTCAAAACAGTTCAGTGCTAGCTAACACTATAATCCATCACAGTGACATGAAACACATTTTCAACAACTGCTAGGCTCATTAGAATTCTTCATGTGGGGCCCTCCAAAGACCTAGGCATTATCTGTAGACTTCAGCATTATACATAATACTCAGCTTATTCAGTTGAGGAAAAATACCTCACTGGTAGAAAAAAAGAATTCTCTCAGCTCAGCTGGCATTATATATAGACATTGGCATGTATACACCTTGAAATATGAATAAATAAATCAACTTCCAGCATTGTTTGCAGACTTCATTTTATCCATGGACTTCTTTATTGTCGATTACACTTCATTTGAGCACCTTTGTAATAAGGTTGGTTAAAAATGCCATATAAATATATATTATCCATACACTTCAATATTATTCACCTACCTCAGCACTATCCATATAACTTGATATTATTAATAGGGAATTGTTCATCAGTCTGTGTAGCTGATTATTAAATGTCATGTTCTCTGTGCTCTTTCTCAGATCATCTTCTCAGACAGATGTGCCTTACCAGGAGAAAGTTAATCGCATGCTGGGAGCCGTTGTCAGTCTTTATGGTCACAGAACTGTAGGTACCGCCCTTCGAGTAATTTATATGAAGCTTACATCTCCTTTTTATTAATGTTCTCTTCCTCTTGTAATAAAAGATTCTGTCAAGGGCTGTCTATGTATATACTGCTGCTCTGTGACTCCCCAACTCAGATCTGTTCAGCTTACCAGGTACACATCACTTTCATACACACTCAGGTTCTGCAAAGTGACAGTGGCACATAAAGTTGAATGTGATCCTATACCTATGTCTTCAGGCAGTAGCTCAGGTATTATGTCTTTCTGTATGCATTGATTGCAGCATACTTATCACTACATATTAATAACCCTTTTAGGAGGAAGAAAATACAGACACTATCCCCACCACCACCACCACCATTCAGATGAGAGGTAGAAGCTCTTCGCATCACAAGCAGGTATGAGACATGTCCAGCTTCAGTGACTTACTCAAAATCCATATCATAATCTGTCAAGGAACAGCAGCCTTCAGAAGGATATCTGTAATTGTAGCCAATGAGATGAATTACAGCTTTCAGGTGTGGCGAATATAAAATAAATTAGGTCATGTCCTCCTGGAATACTCTAGGTACAGTCCCCTGAGGAAAGAATAGAACAGGTACTGTTCCTTTTGGAATAGATTGGGGGAAGAGAAGACTCAGAATTTTATTTCTGTGACTCTTGGAATGAACCCTGGGAAAGGGAAGAACTGGAATTGGATTTGTATGTCATTTCAAATGAAGTTAGATCAGTTCCCTGGATTGGATCGGTGGTTTATGATGCCACTTCACTTCCCCGCATGCACTGTCACTGAATAAGCTGTCATCTGCATCTCCTCTTCCTTCTGTCCCATCCCTCACAGCTGGAGGCACTAAGGAATGAGGAGCACATGGGCGGAACCTATGTGACCCATCGCCGCCGCTCACCCCGACATTCCCCACTATCAGGGGTCGACGCTGTCTCTCCATTGGTCTCTGAGGATGAGTTAACTAACATTAAGGTAGGGCCTTATACACTCCCTTATACACTCCCTGTCATGAAAAAAAGTTTTGTGACCCATTGTCACTGTTCAGCAACTGAATGTGTAAATAAGCGGTACATAAGCAGTAAACAGATATTAGCTGGGAGTCACAGAGCAGAGACCTACCTGAAGAGTGAATCTCATTATGCCTTATTAAAAAAAAGTTTATGAAGACATAGAATGGAAAAAAAGTATTTTATGTGTAAAGCCCATCAACTTTTAGTACTGAAAGGAGTATCTTATAGTCTTTTAGAAAACTTTCTGGCACAAGAAAATTGAGGTTAAAAATATCCAGTGATCCTAGCATCACAGAAGTAGGCTTGTGTCAAGGGCTGAGTTTCATAGGAATTCTTATATAATGATGCTCCTTCTTTATATATTTATTTATAATGGCAGACCCACTAAATCTTCCACATTTACCAGCAACTCTCACATCTGGGAGTGTCTCACACAATCCTGCAGATGACAAACTCCCATCTATGCAGCACTGGTGCTGGCCTCAGCTCGACCTCCTGAGGGCAGCAAGCCAAGCCAGGCCCTTCCAACTCCCCTCTCCACTCCAGCCATGAAAATTATCACCTTCCCCATCCCCCGACCCAGCCAGCAATATCTTCTCAACTCTTTCGCATCTCAATTTCTGTTCTCATCCGTTTCGTTCCAAACAGCCCCTGCCCAGGCTATCTTGATTCTCACAGGGATAGTAACAAAGTATTGTTGGCAGAAAAAGACAAAATGGTTCATCCAGTCTGCCCAAAATGCTTTCCACGGCAGCAACTGCCACTCCATGCAGGTTACCCCCAAGTGTCTGCAAAGGGCAGTAACTGCTGCTCTGTGCAGGTTGCCCCCAATGCCTTATGTTAAGAATAGTAATACTTACAAGCAAGACCAAGCAACTGTCAAGCCCATAACAAAATTACTGCAACATTTTTACGGGGTAGGTAAGCAGACAATGCTGCTTGAATGGGCTTTGCTTTGGATCTGGTCGTAGAGCGCTTATCCAACAATGTCAGCCTATCAGTACCCCATACTGTAAATGTTGGGGCCCAGCATGGACTATCTTCAGAATCCAATGCCCCTTTTTTCCCCACTACTCCTTTCCCAATCTCCATTTGCTGGTGGTTTAAGAGTGGCAGTGAAGTGGCTCCTACTCTCTTCTACCTTCAGATGCATTAATGCAGTATGAACTGCACAATTGCCTGTATATCAGTCACATTTTACAAGATATACAGGCATTGTGGGTTTGTTCCCTTCATTAATGTGGCATGGAGAAATAACAGGTAGAAATGGAGAAAAAAAAGATATGATAAATGTGGGGATACCAGCTCACCTAGCTCAATCACTGCAGGGACAGTCCTGGGCTGGGGGCTTACACAACAGAGTTTCTTCTAGAACCCTGCAATCATGAACCTTAAATCTGGCCATTGGCCTTCACCATCGCATGATCACGGGAACTCCCTCCTCCTAAGGACACGTCCTCCACAGCATTCCCCGCCCCACGAGTTGAACCCAGGTCTTCTGTATGGCAAACTTGGCATTGAGTCACCAGGCCGGCTCCACTTTGGAAAGTTTTAAAATGCTATATGCCATATATTCTTTAATATACAGTTAGAGGACTAGTTTTAGCATTAGACTGCATGGTTTATTATTTTAAACTGCAGTGTGTAGCCTAACAAAGAATGGTATGCTATTGGATTCCATGTTTTTGCTTGCTAGTAATTCTAAAAAGATGTGAAACTGCTGGTTTGTTATTTTTGAATAACTAGGAGACACAGTCTGCTCTGCTGCGCCTCCTCCCTTTTCAGAGGCTGGCAGCAAAGTGGCAATGAGTGTGCTCATGGTCCCTACGGCATCCCTTCCTCCTCCTTGATGCGCTTTCCACCGAACTGCGTGTGACGAGGAGGAAGCCATCATGAAAACTGTAGTAGAGTCCAGGCAGCCCTCCTTCTGCCAGACTGCTACTATTGTCTTCTTTGCTGCCTCTTGCAGCAGCCCTAGGTGGCAAGAGAGATGGCGAGAGATCAAAAAGCATTGAAACATGCTCTGGGAGAGGCACCAGTGGGAGGAGGTTAGGAGTTTGCTGCAGGTGAATGGGAAGGCCAGCACCGAGGAGCAAAGGCTGTGGTACTCGTGGGGGGGGGGGGGGGTGGGGGGGGGGGTGTGGGTGAGGGGGGTTGAAGGTTTGAAGGAGACTATTGAAGAGAGCAAGGGGTGAGAATGAGAGCAGCAGCTGCCCTTCTCTTTCCTGGAAGGACTGATGGGCAGTGTGGTGCACAGAACATCTCTCTTAAAACCTGCTCTCCCATTGCAGCTTTTGGATTAGGCCTATTATGTTAAATGTTTACAATGATTCCCTATTTTACTTTGTGTTTCTCCATCACAGTCGGTCAGTCGGTCCCCTTCTCGGCTCAGCTCGCCCAAGTTTCTGAATAAGTCCTACGGCGTGAGCGGATGCAGGAGAGCTCCGATAGTGACACAGAACATTCGGAGGACATAATAAAGAAAGAAAAGTGGGTTGGACTTCCAACTCTGTAGCACTTTCAAAAACAATCAGCTTATTTGAATAAAATTATAACTTTGTACTGGCCCACGCATGACATGTCTATATTTTTCTTTAAATAGGATAAAGCATCATCTCTAAATGTCTTAATATATTCAGCCCCTTGTGTTCTTTTTTCTTTGTGTTCTCTACAGTTTTTAACCCATCTTCTGTTTGCCTTCATGCATTTTCAGCACTCATCACCCTCCTCTTATTCTGGTAATAAGAACCACTGCCAATATAAGAACCATTTTTTCATTAAAAAAAAAAAAATTATTTGTTTTCTCATATAAAAGCATAGTAAATGGGGAGGAGAAAAGTATGCTGTGGAGCACTAATGGCATCAGATGCTTCTTGCTAAGCTCTGACTAGTGGCCTGGTGTTTTTTCCTCTCCTTTCCCTTCAGAAATGGTTTGAGACTATGAAGAATCTGATCCCAGAGATGTCCTCAGAAACAACCAACTCTCAAGTGAGGTCTGCCCAGATCATGACTATTAGGAGGCAGGAGACACTGGTAAAGCCAGTGCCTTATGTACAGGGTCTCCCACTCCTCTGACAATTAGACACCGAGTCCAGGGAGTTTGATGAAACCAAAAAACTCCTTGCCCACATTGCAGCAGATTTTCAGACAGTCGAGTACTTAAAAGGAAGTCTGAATGAGATGCTGGATGCAATCAGCCATGGCTCATGAGGCCACAGCAGAGGATCAGTGACCTCAAGGAGCTGGAGAGGAACACTAGGAATATGACAGAGCTTAGGCAGCAAGTGGGTCACCACATTAATACTATGCTAGAACTGGCCCCAAAGTGTTACCATTTGTTCACTCTTTCTTAAAGATCTGTACCTACTACATCCGCTTTTGACTTAGAAAGGGCACATATATCCCCTAGCGCCTGTCCCGAGGTGGATAATATCAGAGACCAATTCTGATTAAATTCCACACATTCTGAGGCCTTGGACATTTGGGAGTGTTAAAAAATCAATGACCGGGGCCTTTCCCTTTACGTCAGGTAGAAAAGGAAATGAAATACCTGGTATAAAATTTCCGTGGATATCTCCCATATTTATAATAGTAAATATTTTGCCCTTACTAGCTCGGACCAAAGCAAGATTGGCAGGAATGGGGTTAAACGTCCATTGTCACTCAGTGGTAGGATCCACTTATTTAAAATGATGGAGCTACCCCCGCTGGTTGTATATTTTCAAATACTACCTGTATGGCTCAAAAAGAACACATCTTAAGGAGTTTAAAACTCAGCTTTATGGAAATTTTTATGGAGTAAAAAAAAAGCATGATTAGCATGGGAAGAGGGAGGGATGGCCTGCCCCAATCTCCAACAATACAATCTAGCATGTCTTCTGAGACATGTACATGACTGGTTATATTTTCAGATACATATTCTCCCTGTTTCTTACTACAAGCCTGGTGCACACCATTGCACCTTAGTAATTTAATTCATGTCGCACATAGCCAACTACCAATACATGTTCAATTTAATCCAATCGTGTATGCAGTTTGGCAAACTTGGAAAGCTGTTTGTCAAAATGGGGTACATCTTGGGAGGTATTTCCAGTTATTTCATTAACTGGTCACCCAAATTTATACCTGGCTTACAGAATATAATTTTAGAAACTGGGCTAAAAAAGGGTTAACGAAAATCAAACAATTCATTCATGCAGACACAGGGTCCATAGTAGTTTCCATGATTTAAAAAGTTGAATTTGATTTGTCCCATAAAGAATTTTATTGAAACAGATTTGTTCAAGCAATTCAGAGCTATTCTTTCCCCACCCTGTAGAAAAATTATTTGTCATACCACCAGGTGGTAAGCTGTCATGTGCATTAAAAGGCCTTAAAAGGGATAAAGGGTGCAAATGATTTGCGGGTATTGGCCTCTGCATGGACTAGGGAATCAGACATCTCAATTTCCCATAAGTAGTTAAAAAATTGTTTTGACAATTTATATGATGTCTTGGAGAATGTGTTATTACGTGAATCTCAATTTACGTTTTTGAGACGTATGTATGTACCCATCACCTGGGCTTTTAAAGCCAAGTTAGCAGCTTCTAATATGTGCATAAAATGTTACTTAGCTCCGGGTACGTTATATCATAGCTTCTGGGCTTGTGGTAAAATAAAGAAGCTCTGGGTGGCCGTTCTGGAATATTTGTCCAAACTGAATAAGAGTAATGTACCGAAGTCTCCTTGTGTGTGTCTGTTTGAAAATTTTGATTCGATAACTCCTTCAATATCTAGATATCAAAGAAGGTTCCTGCAAAGAGCAAGTCTGCTTACCATAAACGGTGTTTTCCATAGATAGCAGATGAATTAGCCATGCTGTATGGGTACGTCTTCTGTGCCACTAGGTGGCGGAGCACTCTAAGTCTAGTAAAGTCTTTTAGCTAGGTGCTCCTTCCCTCCTGTATCCTGACAGGATTACCTCAGGCTCCTCAATCAGTATCAAAGCAAGGTAAGTATGCTAGAACTGTCTGGGGAGGCGGGCTGGTCAGCATGGCTAATTCATCTGCTTATCTACGGAAAACACCGTTTATGGTAAGCAAACTTGCTCTTTTCTGCTAGATAAGCAGCTGAATTAGCCATGCTGTATGGGAGTCCCCAGCTTACGTATTGAACAATTAATATCTGTGAAGTGCTATGTACTTCCCTCTTTTTTTTTTTATTTGTTCATATGATAAAAATGGCGGACAGTTCCCATGAAGGCTATTTTTGTGTGGAAACATTGCTCTCCTGTGGGATAGTCCGTCTCAATAGGGCATCATTCCCCGTTTGTTTGTTGAAACAATAGTGGAATGTGGAGTGTGTAGCGATGACAATCTCTCCGCTTTACAGATGTCCATGAGAGGTAAGTGATGGGGATAGGCAAATGAGGCTGCCGTTGCACGCACCTGATGTGTCCTTGGGGTCATAGATAGTGTTTGCGACCTTGTCTTATAACAAACTGGATATAGGTGGATATCCTTGTGGATAAAGTGATTTTCGTTATTGGACGTGCTTGTGCGTTTGAATTGAACGAAAGAAATAGCAGTGATGGTCGATTGGGTGAAAGAGTGTGCTGTTGTTGCATGCCAGCGCACGTTTACCATCTAAGATATGTAAACCTTCCCCGCATGGTCATGTGCATGAGGGTTAAGATAGAACGTGATAAGGTGATGGTTTGATTAATGTGGTAACTGAAAAATTCCGTTGATAGAAATTAAGGGTGAGTGTGCAAGGTCACCTTGTCGTGGTGAAATTGAAGATAAGGAGGCTAGTGAACTAATGCTTAGAAGTCACTCATTCTCCTTGTAGAAGTTAAAGCAACCAGGAAAAGCACCTTCCATGAGGTAGTGAAGGTGACAAGTGTCGAAAGGTTCAAAGGGAGAAACTAATAGTTGTTCGAGAACTGAGTAATGTCTCACAGCACCGGTGGCTTATGCATAGGTGGTCATAGGCGGAATACCTCCTTCATGAATCTTGAAATTAATGTGCTCTCCATCTAGATGAATGTGAGAAGCTGCTATAGTTCCTAAGGAAGAACGTAGCGATGAAGTAGCAAGGTCGTTGCTATAAAGTGGATGGAGGTAGGAGCGAAGTAAGTTAAGTGGGCAGGTTAATGGGTCAATACCCGTTGATGAAAACTAGGAAGCATAGGCAGAAACAACGTTTTCTGGTAATTGAGCCAGGTGGATAGCCTTCCTGAGGAGAAGAAGACATCTTGAAGGGAGGGAGGACTGTTAAAGCGCTAGCAAGCAAACCTGATTAATCTCTATGCCGTGAGGTGTAAGGAGGAGTGAAAAAGATGCAGCAGTGTTTCCCTTGCCCTGGGTAAGACACTGCGAGCCGGCGACCAGGGGAATTTGGTTGCGGATTGAAAAACGTATTAGGTAACTGTAGTATGGTTGTCTTGGCCATGCTGGCGGGGTAAGGAACAGATCCGCTCGGTCCTCTATGAATCTCTGGATTGTGCGAAAGAGGAGTGGTATTGAAGGGAATGCAGAGAGTGGGCTTGTTAGTAATGAATGAGACACACATCTGGAGCGAGTCGGAGTGGCTCGGGTAAACCAAAGAAACATTCTGCAGTTTCCTGTTGCTCTCTGTCAGAAAGAGATCGACTGCAGAGAGACTCTGAACTGAGAAACCTTATGGGCTACTTTTGGATTCAGTTCCCATTAGTGGGGCTGAAAATTCTGCTGAGTTTGACACTCTGGAATTGCAAATCTTGGGTAGATAAATTGTTTGCAGCGAGATGGATCCCTGACGATCCCAGTTCAGTATTGGAACTGCTGTTTTGCAGAGGTTCCCTGAATTCGACGCCACATCTTTGTTTATATAGGACATTGTAACCTGGTTGTCTGTGTGAATAATGAATATCTTCCCTTGTAGGGAATCTTCGAAGTGTCGAAGGGCGTTGATTACTGCTTTGGGTACCCCGAAGGTGTATGTGCCAGTGTATGTTCATATGAAGTCCCTAGACCTTGTGTCTGCAATTCTTTCAGATGAATTTCCCTTGGGGGATGCATCCCTGGTGAGTATTATTTGATGTTGAAGAGGGTGCAGGGGTAAGCCCGTCGATAGTGTCAATGGGAGTAGTCACCAATTGGAGGTGTCTCTCCCTGCTAATGGTTTAGGAAATTTGAGTGGATAGCGGATGGAGAAGGCCATTGGTGCTTAGAGACTCCGTTGAAGGCGGCCGTATTATGTGGACACGTATGTAGATGGGTGGCACCATGTGTCCCAAACAGGTAGGAATTGGCGAGGTGCTACTATGGTACTGTGAAGTAGAATGGTAGACAGCGTGGAGAGAGCTATTGCTCTCGGGTGATGTAGGAAACCTTGACTGGAATCGTGTCGATGTAAGCACATTTGAAGTGTAAGAGTGAGTGGGCTCCCATTTCGATTGTCCGAAGTTAATGTGGCGGCCTAGATTGTCTAGGTAAGAAATCGTCTGCAAAGATTGTCTCTTTGTAGTGTTGGATTGGACATTACTAGGAGCCCACCATTTAGGTAGGGAAATATTTGCAACCCCCTGACGAAAGGGGTGCGCCACCCGCCAGTACTATGCATATGGTGAAATCTTGAGGCCGAGGCAAGGACGAATGGAAGAAGTTTGTATTGGAAGTGATGGTCGTCTGCTTGGGAACAGAGGAACACCAGGAACTGTGTATATTGGAATGTGAGCTTATGCATTCTTCAAGGCTAGTGAGCATATCCAATCTTCGGGCTGAAGAAAGGGAAGAATGGACTTGATAAAGTTATTTTGGAACTTCTCCTTGTGGAGGTATTTATTGAGATACACAGGTCCCAAATTGGGGTAAGTCTCCCAAGTTCATGGGAACAAGGAAATAATGGGAATAAACTCTTTGACAGAATTCCAGTTAGGCAATTTCTGTATAATCGAGAAGACCATTGATCTGATGTAAACTGATTCCCCGTTGGAAGGTAGTTGGACAACCGTTTCCTACAGTAAATGACGGTGGTGCATTGATGCCTAAACCCCTGATTGGGTTTTTACAAATTGAAGGTTTGCTTGATGTCGCGGCTGGCAAGGCGCTCCAGTATGCTGGCATGGTGCCCGTCGCTGATAAGCCTGCTGTCTCGGTGGTTGATAAGACGGAGGCTTATAACAAGGTAAGGTTTAAATGTGGTAAAAGTTGACCTTCAGTAGGGGGCCGAGCTGAATATTGACGTTGTGATATAATGGATGTTGAGGGAATGCTAGGAAAGGACCCATGTATTCTGCTCCTTGAGCTTCATCGCAGAATGGTGAACTGATCTCCAAAGCACTTTTTCTGGATGAGATGGTAAATTCACCCACTTGTCAGGAACATCGTTTCTTATGGCAGTAGGACGCAACCATGCAAGGCGTCTGGATGCCTAGACATTCGCTGGTTTTAGAAAAGACCTAAATCTTTCGTAAATAGATCACCAATAGTACCCCAACCCTTCCTCAAAGGTAAGTTATTGAGAAGGTAAACAGGCGTTAGCCGAGTCTTATAGAATATCAAAGGGATATTGTGCGGTGTAAAACTGGTGCTTTGAATGCAGGCATTGAGCACGGCATAGGAATTGATGTTTTTGCGAAGTCATCCAATATTTTATTAGTCGTAGTAGGTGGTGTGTTGGAACGGATCATGTACGTACGAGCCATTTACATTGCCGACCAACTATTTATTTATTTATTTATTTATTTTATTTATTTAACAATTTTATATACCGACCTTCATAGTAGATTACCATATCGGATCGGTTTACAGTTTAACAGAGGGAAAAAACTAGAGTAACAAATTCACGTAAACGAAAGATAACCAAAGCAGGAATAAGTCAAAGTTACAATCAACAGGGGGCGGGAACTTGGAAGCTTGCAACAAGCTGGAAAGAAGAAAAGGCCAGTAAAGTAATTTTACCGTAGAGTACAAGTTACAAACTTAAGAACGGTGCTTTAATCTGAAGTCTAAGAGTCCATTTATTTTTTTCTTTGAGAAACGGAGTGACCGGCTGGGTAAGAAAGAAGGCCAGCTAGTGATTGTCTGGTGGTTCAGGGAAGGCTTGGAGAAAGAGCCAGGTTTAAGTCTTTTCCTGAAAGTTAATAGGCATGGCTTCCAGTCTGAGATTTGATGGGATACTGTTCCAGATGGAAGGGCCTGCTGTTGAAAAGGCTCTGTCTTTGGTCGTAGCGAGGCGTGTAGCTTTAGTGGGTGGAACATTAAGAGTGCCTTTGTAAATGTCTCTAGTTGGTCTGTTAGAGGAGTAAAGTTTGAAAGGTATTTCTAGGTCAAGTTGAAGTTGATGATGGATGGTTTTATGGATTAAGGTGATTGGATTTGTATAGAATTCTGTAATTTACTGGTAACCAGTGTAGGTTCCTGAGAATTGGTGATATGTGTTCGTAGCGGCTGGTACTGGTCAACAATCTTGCTGCCGCATTTTGAATCATCTGAAGAGGTTTGGTAGTGGATTTGGGGAGTCCTAGTAGAAGGGCGCTGCAGTAGTCTATTTTGGCGAACAGTAGCGCTTGGAGGACTGTCCTGAAGTCGTGGAAGAATAAGAGAGGTTTAAGTCGTTTTAAGACCTGTAATCTGTAAAAGCAATCTTTCGTTGTTGAATTGACCATTTTCCTTAGGTTTAGTCGATTGTCTAGAATCACCCCAAGATCTCTAACCTGCTTACATGTGATGTGGGGGTTGAGTGGTGTTGGTTGGTGGATATTGATATCATTTGAGGAGATGAGGAGAAGCTCTGTCTTAGAAGCGTTGAGGACCAAGTTTAAGCTGTTGAGTAGGTTGGTGATGGATAAAAGGCAGTTATTCCAATGGGAGAGCGCTTTTGAGAGTGATTCTGTTATGGGGATTAGAATCTGTACGTCGTCTGCGTACAGATAATGAGTTAGATTGAGATCTGTTAACAATTGGCTGAGGGGGAGGAGGTATATGTTAAAGAGGGTTGGGGATAACGAAGATCCTTGTGGTACGCCCAGATTAGATTTTGTTAGAGGTGACTCTTTATTATTGATTTTGACTTTGTAAGTCCTATTGCTGAATTGATGGGGAAGTGGAACGAATTGATGGGGAAGTGGAACGGTAGTATGGAAAAAAAAGCTTTCCATTCCATATTTCAAGTCAATTCCAGGACCCATCTTTGAAGGCTGTCAAACTGAGTGTCATGGCCTTTGAGCGTGGCTGCAAGCTTCGGATGCATTCGTGAGTCAAGTTGCCGACAGGCAGTGTGTCAGCTGATCGTGTACATGTCTGTGGTAGAAAGTGACCCACGATGCATCGAGCCATAGTATGCCAGTTTTCTGGGCAGGAGCTTCGTAGCTCACGGTACACGTTAAGGGGTGGTATTGTTTCTTTTTTGTTTTTTTTTTTGTTTTTGCGGTCATGCCCATTCTGGGCTTTAGCAGTTGTTAGGCATTTTTTTTTTAATGGTTTGAGGTCTCCGTGGCTATCACTTCGGGGGCCCTGTAAACTCTACTTTTTTTTCGCATCAGCGTGCCGATGGAGGCATCGATGCACCCACAGATTTGGCGGCTGTTAGGGTCAAGGATGCGCTGGTGTGCCGTAGGACACTGTGGCATTTTGGTGAACGCACCTGTCCCTGATGTGCTCCAACACACCCACAACTAGGTCTGTCTGGCAGACTATGAGTTCAGTGCAGATGTGGGTAGATGCAACAGAGTGCATCCAGAAAGGTTAAGGGTAGCCAGATAGTAACTGCTGATGGGTAACAGTTGGTGACTGAAATCCTTTATTGTTTTATATTTGCATTCAGTCAATCCTTTGCAAAAATTTAGAATGCAACAATTATTGGATTATTAGAAATATAGATAGCAGGATGGCTGGTGGATGTGAGCACAGCCTGGTAACTTGCCTGCCTGGTGCGAAGGTGGCAGACCTCACGCATCACCTAGATAGGATTATAGACAGTGCTGGGGAGGGGCCAGCTGTTGTGGTACATGTGGGCACCAACGACATAGGAAAATGTGGGAGAGAGGTTCTGGAAGCCAAATTTAGGATTTTAGGTAGGAAGCTGAAATCCAGTACCTCTAGGGTAGCATTCTCTGAACTGCTTCCTGTTCCACATGCAGGTCCCCAGAGGCAGGCAGAGCTCCAGAGTTTCAATGCATGGATGAGACGATGGTACAGGGAAGAGGGATTCAGCTTTATTAGGAACTGGAGAAACTTTTGGGGAAAGGGGAGACTTTTCCGAAAGGATGGGCTCCACCTTAACCAGAGTGGAACCAAGCTGCTTGCACTAACTTTCAAAAAGGAGATAGAGCAGCTTTTAAACTAGAACAAGGGGGAAAGCCAACAGTCACTCAGCAGTGCATGGTTCAGAGAAATGTATCCTTGAAGAATACTAATGAAACAGGAGGGTTAGGGCATCCCAACAGAGAGGTTCCATTAAAAGCAAACATAGTCCATGTACCTATATGTAAAAAATCACCAAAGCTAATGATTTCCGAATTATCCCTAACAACTGAAAAGCAGGTTGTTAATACAAACAAAAAACACACTTTGAAATGTCTGTATGCCAATGCCAGAAGTCTAAGAAGTAAGATGGGAGAGTTAGAGTGTATAGCAGCAAACGATGAGATTGACATAATTGGCATCACAGAGACTTGGTGGAAGGAGGATAACCAATGGGACAGTGCTATAACAGGATACAAATTAAATCACAGTGATAGGGAGGATCAACTTGGTGGGGGTGTGGCACTTTATGTCCGGGAGGGTATAGAGTCCAACAGGATAAAGATCATACAAGAGACTAAATGCTCAGTAGAATCTATATGGGTAGAAATCCCATATGTGAAGGTAAGAGTATAGTGATGGGAGTATTCTACCATCCACCTGGACAAAATAGTCAGACAGATGATGAAATGCTAAGAGAAATCAAGGAAGCTAACCAATTTGGTAGTGCAATAATAATGGGAGATTTCAATTACCGCAGAAAACACAAGTGCAGGCACACAGTTCAATCCTGACAGAGCACTCACAACCGGTGTATATATTAAATTCTTTTAATCCTTCAATATGGCAACTCCTCTGACTCATACAGGCAACAGACTTAATGGCGTCCCCCGACACGGTACCCGTGTTTCGCCGCGGGCTGCATCGGGAGGGCTCGCCAATAGGGGTTCATAAGAAAGCTGTGAAAGATAAATATACTTCAGGACAACAAAACAGGACTTATAACCGAACATAAAGTGCAAAGTTATACAACATCATAACATACCTGACAGCATAGGAACTTAAAAGTGACAGGGAGCGCACTACCCTTTCCCACTGACAGGTATTTAAAGCTGATTAAGGCGCCAAAACAGGAAGACAAACCACGTGGGACTTTACCGTCCCATTCATTGGCTGCCGTTCCTGTGACGCGCCTCAGCAGGGTTGTAAACCAAACAGTGCTTATGAATGACCAGCGCTAAGGAAGAGTTCTATGTGAACAGAAACCATTCAATGTCTCGATTTAACCCCTTAGGAGATACTGAATCTAAAGTGAAAATCCAACGTTGTTCGATGCGACCCAGTTGTTCAGAATAGTTACCCCCTCGTGGGCACCGCGGGAATACCTCAAGGACACTGTATGCGAGATCTGACAAGGTGTGTGATTTTTTAACCCAATCATAGAGCATTGCTCCAATATTCGACATTCCCGTGAAAATGAACCCCTCGTAGACCATTGGGTTAAAAAATCACACACCTTGTCAGATCTCGCATACAGTGTCCTTGAGGTATTCCCGCGGTGCCCACGAGGGGGTAACTATTCTGAACAACTGGGTCGCATCGAACAACGTTGGATTTTCACTTTAGATTCAGTATCTCCTAAGGGGTTAAATCGAGACATTGAATGGTTTCTGTTCACATAGAACTCTTCCTTAGCGCTGGTCATTCATAAGCACTGTTTGGTTTACAACCCTGCTGAGGCGCGTCACAGGAACGGCAGCCAATGAATGGGACGGTAAAGTCCCACGTGGTTTGTCTTCCTGTTTTGGCGCCTTAATCAGCTTTAAATACCTGTCAGTGGGAAAGGGTAGTGCGCTCCCTGTCACTTTTAAGTTCCTATGCTGTCAGGTATGTTATGATGTTGTATAACTTTGCACTTTATGTTCGGTTATAAGTCCTGTTTTGTTGTCCTGAAGTATATTTATCTTTCACAGCTTTCTTATGAACCCCTATTGGCGAGCCCTCCCGATGCAGCCCGCGGCGAAACACGGGTACCGTGTCGGGGGACGCCATTAAGTCTGTTGCCTGTATGAGTCAGAGGAGTTGCCATATTGAAGGATTAAAAGAATTTAATATATACACCGGTTGTGAGTGCTCTGTCAGGATTGAACTGTGTGCCTGCACTTGTGTTTTCTGCGATATTGCTTGGAGTGCAGTATTTTGCTCTTATGTACTGTTGGTCTTAGATTTCAATTACCCCAATATTGACTGGGTAAATGTAACATCAGGACTTGCTAGAGACATAAAGTTCCTGAATGTAATAAATCACTGCTTCATGGAGCAATTGGTTTAGGAACCAACAAGAGAGGGAGCTATTTTAGATTTAATTCTTAGTGGAACGCAGAATTTGGTGAGAGAGGTAACGGTGGTGGGGCCACTTGGCAACAGAGATCATAACATGATCAAATTTAAACTAATAACTGGAAGGGGGACAACAAGTAAATCTGCAGCTCTAACACTAAACTTTCAAAAGGGAAACTTTGATAAAATGAGGAAAATAGTTAGAAAAAAACTGAAAGGTGCAGCTGCAAAGGTTAAAAGTGTTCAACAGGCATGGACATTGTTTAAAAATACAATCTTAGAGGTGCAGTCCATATGTATTCCACACATTAAGAAAGGTGGAAGGAAGGCAAAACGATTACCGTCATGGTTAAAAGGTGAGGTGAAAGAGGCTATTTTAGCCAAAAAAAACATCCTTCAAAAATTGGAAGTAGGATCCATCTGAAGAAAATAAGATAAAACAAACAATGATAAGACAGGCGAAGAGAGAATTTGAATTGAAGTTGGCCATAGAGGCAAAAACTCATAATAAAAACTTTTTAAAATATATCTGAAGCAAGAAACCTGTGAGGGAGTCGGTTGGACCATTAGATGACAGAGGGGTTAAAGGGGCTCTTAGGGAAGATAAGGCAATTGCAGAAAGACTAAATTAATTCTTTGCTTCCATGTTTACTAATGAGGATGTTGGGGAGATACCAGTTCCGGAGATGGTTTTCAGGGGTGATGAGTCATACGAACTGAACGAAATCACTGTGAATCTGGAAGATGTAGTAGGCCAGATTGACAAACTAAAGAGTAGCAAATCACCTAGACCAGATGGTATGCATCCTAGGGTACTGAATGAACTCAAAAATGAAATTTCTGATCTAGTAGTTAAAATTTGTAACCTATCATTAAAATCATCCATTGTACCTAAAGACTGGAGGGTGGCCAATGTAACCCCAATATTTAAAAAAGGCTCCAGGGGCGATCCGGGAAACTATAGACCAGTGAGCCTGATTTCAGTGCCGGGAAAAATAGTGGAAACTATTCTCAAGATCAAAATCGTAGAGCATATAGAAAGACATTGTTTAATGGAACACAGTCAACATGGATTTACCCAAGGGAAGTCTTGCCTAACAAATCTGCTTCATTTTTTTGAAGGGGTTAATAAACATGTGGATAAAGGTGAACCGGTAGATGTAGTGTATTTGGATTTTCAGAAGGCGTTTGACAAAGTCCCTCATAAGAGGCTTCTATGAAAACTAAAAAGTCATGGGATAGGAGGCGATGTCCTTTCCTGGATTGCAAACTGGTTAAAAGACAGGAAACAGAGAGTAGGATTAAATGGTCAATTTCCTCAGTGGAAAAGGGTAAACAGTGGAGTGCCTCAGGGACCTGTACTTGGACTGGAGCTTTTCAATATATATATAAATGATCTGGAAAGGAATATGATGAGTGAGGTTATCAAATTTGCGGATGATACAAAATTATTCAGAGTAGTTAAATCACAAGCGGATTGTGATACATTACAGGAGGATCTTGCAAGACTGGAAGATTGGGCATCCAAATGGCAGATGAAATTTAATGTGGACAAGTGCAAGGTGTTGCATATAGGGAAAAATAACCCTTGCTGTAGTTACATGATGTTAGGTTCCATATTAGGAGCTACCACTCAGGAAAAAGATCTAGGCATCATAGTGGATAATACTTTAAAATCGTTGGCTCAGTGTGCTGCAGCAGTCAAAAAAGCAAACAATGTTAGGAATTATTAGGAAGGGAATAGTTAATAAAACGGAAAATGTCATAATGTTTCTATATCACTCCATGGTGAGACCGCACCTGGAATACTTTGTACAATTCTGGTCGCTGCATTTCAAAAAAGATATAGTTGCGATGGAGAAGGTACAGAGAAGGGCAACCAAAATGATAAAAGGGATGGAACAGCTCCCCTATGAGGAAAGGCTGAAGAGGTTAGGGCTGCTCAGCTTGGAGAAGAGACGGCTGAGGGGGGATATGATAGAGGTCTTTAAGATCATGAGAGTTCTTGAACGAGTAGATGTGAATCGGTTATTTACACTTTCGAATAATAGAAGGACTAGGAGGCATTTCATGAAGTTAGCAAGTAGCACATTTAAGACTAAGCAGAGAAAAGCAAGTTTGCTTACGTTAAACGGTGTTTTCCGTAGATAGCAGGGAATTTAGCCATGCATAGTGGGCGGCGTCCTCCACGACGTCACGGGGCGGAGCTTTCTCTCTACGCTCGAAGAGCTTTGAACTGCGCATGAGCACGAGTTCCTGCGCTCCTCGAGCCTGCCTCAGTTTGTTTCTAAGCTAATGCTGACGTGAGTGTAGTAAGGATAACGGCTGTCCAGGGAGGTGGGAGGGAATGCATGGCTAAATTTCCTGCTATCTACGGAAAACACCGTTTACGGTAAGCAAACTTGCTTTTTTCCGTCGATAAGCAGGGCATTTAGCCATGCATAGTGGGAGTCCCAAGCTTAAAGGTTGCAAAAATAAGCAATAAACATGTGGTAATGAATAAACAATTTGTTTAATAAGTACAATGCTTTTTTTTTTTTTTTTTTTAACCTAAGAAAGTGGACAGCCAGAACTACTTTGAAATAGAGTCTAAAATGTCAGAACCCAACGAAGAATCTGCTGCCGACTGTTGGTCTAAACAATAGTGAGAGGTGAAAGTATGTATGGAAGACCAGGTTGCTGCTTTTCAGATGTCCTGGATTGGTACCCCTTGAATATGTGCATGGGAAGTTGCAGTTGCTCTGATTTGATGGGCCTTAATTGGACCTGCAAGAGGTGTCGAGGATCTAGAATAACAGTATTGGATACAAGATGTCAACCAATTGGAAAGAGTTCGCTTCGAAACTGGTTGACCTGGGTTGTTTGGATTAAATGAGACAAACAATAGTGAGGAATGTCTAATTGATTTGGTAATTTCCTTGTAATAAGTAAGGGCTCTTTTACAATCAAGGGTATGAAGTAAACATTGTCGATCTGTGGAGTGTGGTTCCGGATGAAAGACCGGTAAGGAGATTGTCTCGTTCAAGTGGAAAGCCGAAACCACCTTCGGTAGGAAAGAAGGATGAGTCCGTAAGACTACTTTGTCTCGATGAAATTGAAGATACGGGAAATTAACGACGAGCGCCTGGAGTTCACTTACTCGTCTTGCAGAAGTTACCGCTACTAGGAAAAGAACTTTCCACGTTAGGAATTTGAGAGGAGAAGTTGACATGGGTTCAAATGGGGAATTCATTAATGCCTCCAGAACAACATTGATGTCCCAAGGTACTATTGGCTTTTTAATAGGCGGGTGAAGGTGTATTAATCCCTTCATAAATCTGGAAATCAAAGGATGAGAGGAGATAGAGCCATCTTTCTCCCAATGGTGATAAGCTGCGATAGCACTGAGATGAACCCTTATGGATGTGACTGCTAGTCCTGAGAGGGATAAGGCATGTAAATAAGCGACCAACGATGTTGGTGGACAAGAGAAGGGGTCGACCTTTTGCAGGGCACACCATGCTGAGTATCGTCACCATTTAAAGGCATAACTACGTCATGTCGAAGGTTTTCGTGCCGCTACTAGAATGTCTGTGATTCCTGAAGAGAGGTCTAAGGAGTTTAGTAAGCGGCGTTCAATTTCCATGCTGTCAAATGAAGGGAGGCTTGCATTGGATGTATCAGGTTCCCCCCTTCCTGTGAAAGAAGGAGTGGGTCCTTTGGAAGTGGTATCGGGGGAAGTACAGACAGACGAAGAAGATAGGCATACCATGGCTGTCTCAGCCACGCCGGTGCTATGAGGATTAAGTCCGCCTTGTCTGTTATGCATTTCTGGATTGTGCGCGAGATCAGTGGAATTGGAGGAAAGGCATATAGAAGACCCTTGTTCCACTGGAGTAGAAATGCATCCTGCGAGATCCTGTATGCGCTGGGAAGCAGAGAACAAAATTTTTGTACTTTCCGGTTCTCTTCTGTTGCAAAGAGGTCTATGTCTGGCGCTCCCCAAATCGCAAAGATTTTGTCTGCGTTCGTCTGACTGAGCGACCATTCGTGAGGGTGGAATACCCTGCTTAATTTGTCTGCTCTGGTATTGGCTAATCCCGGCAGGTAGGGTGCCTGAAGGAAGATGCTGTTGCGTTCTGCCCATTCCCAAATTTGTACCGCTTCCCTGCAGAGAATCAAGGAACCGGATCCTCCTTGTTTGTTTATATAAAACATCGCTACTTGGTTGTCGGTGTGGATCATTAAGGACTTGCCCTGTATCCACGATTGGAATGCGAGGAGTGAATTCTTTATTGCTCGTAGTTCCAACCAGTTTATTTGAAAGGATTTTCGGTTGTCGACCATAATCCTTGCATCTCTAGATGGAGGAGATGTGCTCCCCATCCCGTGGTCGATGCATCCGTAGTAAGAACTAGCTGGTGAGGAATTATTTGGAATGGTTTTCCCTCATTCATGACAGAAGGTTGAAGCCACCATTTGTTATCTGTCTTCATGGATTTCGTAACTTGTACCTTGTGAGACAACGGTTGAGTGAGTTGGTTCCATTGGGACTTTAAGCCCCATTGGAGACGTCTGATGTGAAATCTGACATTTCGAACTACATGTATTGCTGCCGCCATATGACCTAATAGGACCATAATTTGGCGAGCTGTAACTGATTGTTGATGTAAGAGAGACTGAGCTAGGGATCGCAATGTTTGAATTCTGTCCTGAGGCAGAAAGGCTCTGGAAAGTGGAGTCCTTATGATGGCTCCTATGAATTGGATGTTCTGGGTTGGATGAAGTTGAGATTTCTTGTAATTGACTATCCAACCTAGGTGTTACAGACACAGGAGTGTACGTTCTATGTGAGTTTGCAGCAAGTATGCATCGTGGGATACAATCAACCAATCGTCTAAATAGGGAAATATATTTATGCCCTGTTTTCGTAAGTGTGCCACAACAACAGCAATGAGGGCAACAAAACAGGATTAGCAGCCAATGTCCAAAAAATAGGATTTCTTTATTGCAAAGTAACACGAGTGTGTGAAAATGCCCAACTCTGGCCGAGTTTCGCCCTCTCACAGTGGGGCTACATCAGGGGCTCAACTCAATTCGTGTATTGGATGAAAGAGATCAAGTCTTAAAAAAGACTATGCATTAAGTAGTTATTGGATTGGCTCGAAAAACTCATTGACAGCGATGTCACTGTTTTTTCATGTATTCATCAGTACAAGGTAGTCAATGTACCGGTATGCTTTAAGTTTGTGAAAACGCGCATAGACGGGAGCATAGCTTGTACCTTGTTGACTCAAAACAATGAGTACTGATGAATACATGAAAAAACAGTGACATCGCTGTCAATGAGTTTTTCGAGCCAATCCAATAACTACTTAATGCATAGTCTTTTTTAAGACTTGATCTCTTTCATCCAATACACGAATTGAGTTGAGCCCCTGATGTAGCCCCACTGTGAGAGGGCGAAACTCGGCCAGAGTTGGGCATTTTCACACACTCGTGTTACTTTGCAATAAAGAAATCCTATTTTTTGGACATTGGCTGCTAATCCTGTTTTGTTGCCCTCACGGCTTTTTTAGACAGCCTTCCTTGCTGTTTCTTCAGTCCACAACAACAGCAAGACATTTCGTGAAGACTCTTGGAGCTGATGAGAGACCGAAGGGAAGTACCTGGTACTGGTAATGCTGGTTTGCTACCTGAAAACAGAGGTATTGCCAACAGTTTTCGTGGATTGGAATGTGAGTGTACGCATCTTTTAGGTCTAGAGAACACATCCAATCATTTCTTTGGAGAAAGGATAGGACTGTTTTGAGAGAAATCATTTTGAATTTCTCCGTGTGTAGAAATTTGTTGAGAGCTCGAAGATCCAAAATTGGGCGAAGGCCCCCTGATTTTTTGGGAATGAGGAAGTATTGGGAATAAAACCCGTTGTCCTGTTGATTTGAAGGCAGTAGCCTGATAGCTCTCTGCTGAAGGAGGCATGAGATTCCTTCAAAAGTGGTGGTAGTTGAATCGAAGGAATGGTGTGACGAATGAGATGGGGCAAGGCTGGCATGTCGTTGAAATGGAGCTGGTATCCCTGTCGGATAATACTCAGTACCCACTGGTCTGTGGTGATTTGGGACCACTGGTAGTGAAACAAAGATAGTCTTCCTCCTACATATGCTGCTGTTGTGGCAGGTGAACCTAAAAAGATTGTTTAGGTGGTTGTTGTGTAGTCTGAGATTTCTGTGGTCTCTGTGCTCTCTGGCGTGGTCGTTGACCTTGTGCTTGAGGTTGAGATCGTTGTTGTTGGAAGGGCTGCGGTCTATAGTAGGGTTGGTAGGGCTGATAGTACCGGTATGGTCTGCGGTAGTAGTAACCTCTCTTATATTGTGGATAATAACGTCTGGAAGCAGACGGTGTGTCTGAAGGAGACGTCAAAGAATGAACAGCGATATTCTGGTTCTTTATTAAAGATACAGTCTCCTGAAGTTTGTCTCCAAAAAGATTATCAGGTCTACATGGTAAGTTGGCTAGACGATGGTGGACATCTTCGCATATACTGCTCGCTCGAAGCCATGCCAGGCGTCTAGCTGAAATTGCGGTTGTGGAAGCACGTGCTGAGGTGTCAAACGCTTCATACGAAGTATGCAATAAGTGTCGTAGGCCTTCTTGAATATCGTTGAATGTTTGAGACAAGGAAGAGTTCCCCTGTGAGTTTTGTATCAAGGGCTGTAGTTTTTGTGTACAGTTAAGTAGATATTGGACAATATAAAATTGGTGATGATTGATACGGGAATTGAGCATCAAATTCTGATAGAGCTTCCTTGCAAAGTCATCCAACAGCTTATTATCCTTTCCTGGGGGCGTATTGGAGAAAAGTCTGTTTTTCTTGGCCTTTTTCAACGCTGATTCCACCACGATTGACGTATGTGGGAGTTGTACATTTGAATAGTATGAGGTCTTCTGCATTCTATATTTTAAGTCCAGTTTTTTTTTGATACTGGAGTGAGAAGTAGTGGAGTATCCCAGGATTTTGTCATTAGGCCTTCTAAGACTTGATGTGGAGGTAGAGCCGTGGGTTCAGAAGGCACATCTAGAATTTGCAACAGTCCCATGACTTCCGATCTTGGGTCTGGGAGTTTGCGAATTTCAATATCTAAGGCTAAGCCCAACTTTTCCAGGAATTTAGCGTAAGTTAAATCTTCAGGAGGGGACGTTGGCTGAGGTAATTCCTGAGGAGGGTCAGAAGGGATTCCAGTTGAGCTAGTTGGAGATGATGGTGGAGACATTATCGGAGAATCCGCATGTGTGGATAGTCTAGGAGAAGTAGAGTGCGTCGGAGACGGTGTTTGTGGAGAGATATGTGGTGACGCAGGATCTTGAGGATCTTCTGGTACTATATTTGGATCCTGAGGTAAGCCCTGGAAAAAGGTGTGTAATAAAGAAGTTATTTTTAATATCGTGTCTTCAGCCGTAAGGTGAGACTTATGGTCAATTGGTCTCGCGGATTTCTTGAGACGCTTGACCAGTGGTCTGGTTGTTGGAGATGTAGGCCTCCTTTTAGAATGTGGAGGATTAGGGAGTATATCTGGTGAAGTGTCCCAATCTGCATCAGGTTCATCAACTATTATGTCCGACAATACAGAGGATGGAGAGTGGTGGTCTCCATGTCTGGATGTGGAGTGATGCGTTGAAGGTGATGCAGGAGAATGTGGCACGATATGCTTTGTCTTGGAGATTGATTTTCTTGGCTTAGGAAGTTGTTGCGGGATCAACTTTTGTGGTTTGTGCTTTATATGAGTCGAATGCGTCGTAGACTTGGTTAATGCGTTGTGATGCGTCATAATTGTAGAAGATGCTTCGTGATGCGTCGTAGTTCCCTTATCTGCGTTGTGATGTTTCGAAGCTGGTCGATGCGACGCAGATGGTGTTGACGCATGCGTCATTGTGGAGTCAGCGCTCAATGCGATGCGCTTGGTGGACGACGCAGGCTGCGACGCACGGCCTTGCGAGGCCGAATGTGTGCTTCAGGGAGTTCCGGATTGGGTTTTTTCCTTACCCGGAGAGGATTTTGTCGATCGTCCTTCCTTCGGAGAGGAGGCCTCCGAGTGCCTAAGCCTCTCCATTTTTTCCTTCCTCTGTCTTCTAGCCCGCGGGGACATTCTCCCACAGTCCCTGCAGGCAATCTGGTCATGGTCGGGACCGAGGCATAAGTAACAATAATTATGCTCGTCGGTCACCGACATAATTTTACCACAGGAACAATACTTGAATCCTGGGCTTTTCGGCATCTTCTTCTTTTTCCTTCTTTCTTCTTCGATTTTTATTTGTTTGATTTGTTTTTGTTTGTTTTGGGGTTTTTTTTAGGCGAATGAGGAGAGAGTAAAGGTCCACACGTCCGTGTAGTAGCGCGGAAAACAACAACTGAGGCAGGCTCGAGGAGCACGGGAACTCGTGCTCTTGCGCAGTTCAAAGCTCTTCGAGCTTAGAGAGAAAGCTCCGCCCCGTGATGTCGTGGAGGACACCGCCCACTAGGCATGGCTAAATGCCCTGCTTATCGACGGAAAAAATTCTTTTTCACTCAACGCACAATAAAGCTCTGGAATTTGTTGCCAGAGGATGTGGTTAGTGCAGTTAGTGTAGCTGGGTTCAAAAAAGGTTTGGATAAGTTCTTGGAGGAGAAGTCCATTAACTGCTATTAATCAAATTTACTTAGGTAATAGCCACTGCTATTAATTGCATCAGTAGCATGGGATCTTCTTAGTGTTTGGGTACTTGCCAGGTTCTTGTGGCCTAGACTGGCCACTGTTGGAAACAGGGTGCTGGGCTTGATGGACCCTTGGTCTGACCCAGCATGGCAATTTCTTATGTTCTTATGTTCTTAACTACCCAACAGGGTTTAGCCCGGTGGACGTGGGCGTGCATCGATGCACCGGTGCGTCGCAGTTTCTGCATTGTCCAACAGTGCGCGGGAGCTCAACTCGGTGCCTGGCCAGCCGAACCTGGAGGTTACTGAGGAGGTAAACACTACAAGGGGCTTCTATGGCCCGATGGGGGTCCCCGTAAAACAGGGAATTTCCCCAGAAGTGCAATTGTCTTTTTTTTTTAATGTCCGCAATGTGGTCCTTAACACCAGTGCATCAATACACTGAACCAGTGGTGCCCTTCCCCCAGCTCCACTCGGTATTGGTCCGGAAAGACAGAGGGGAGTCCACCAAAGAGGTAAAGTTAGGGCATCGAATCGGCCAGTGGGGGAAGGGGGTGCACAGAGATGTATAAAAAGATCTCTCAAGGGCAGGTCTTCACGAGATTTTTTTTTTTATATATCTGTCGATATGTAGATCTATGTCAATGTAGTCAGAAATTCTTCTTTTTATTTTGATTATATTATTATATTTTTTTTTTTTGTGAAGAGAAGAGAGAGCTCCGTGCACTCTGTGCGCAGAAAAAAAATAGACTGAGGAGCCTGAGTTAATCCTGTCAGGATACAGGAGGGAGGGAGCACCTAGCTAAAAGACTTTACTAGACTTAAGAGAGCTCCGCCACCTAGTGGCACGGAAGACGTACCCATACAGCATGGCTAATTCAGCTGCTTACATGAAAGAAGCTTTTCTACTAGTGAAGAAATTGATTCTGGAACATTGGATGATAGCAGAAAGCCCATCCTTGGTTCATTGGAAGTTAAAAGTTGCACAAAAAGGTGACTTTTGAACATATAACTGCGTGCAGAACCATCTCACAACAATATGCTTTATTCATGAGTACATGGAGGGACTGTCATCGCTACCCACCAAGGCACGGAACAATATTTTAGCATTAAAATAGTGAAAACACAGACTGTCTGTTATAATTTTGAATCCATATTGGGTTTTAATGAGACTTGTGTCAAAGACCGTATTGACTCCGAGCTGTCATAGTAGTACCGCAGCAAATCCTGGACCACAGCTTGACTCTATGTGGGTATCCAGATTCATGGACTTTAAAAGGGGAAGGGAGGGGTAGATAAATACAAGGATGTATGTTAAGGATTTCATCTGGAACAGTTTTGTAAAGTTCTTGTTTGATAATAATAAAGCAAAAAAAAAAAAATTTCCACAAATTCTAGGATAAGGAAAAATTACTACTCAGCTAATAATTTCCTTTTCTTTAGTACAGCGTGGTAAATCCAAAATCAGTGAGTTATGCACCTCTACCAGCAGATGGAGATGGAGCAAAGCTGACATCACAGTATATATATATCCCTGCAGTGATATCGGCTTGCCAGTATTCTCTGCAAAAAAAAAAAAAGCTAACTGTGGACAAACTAACAAAACTTGATTATTAACGGATAGCCATTCCAGCACTCAGCCAAAAGGAAAACATTGAGCTCAGATAAGGAATGTAATAACACTAGTCTAGGGAACACCCCGCCACATAGGAAGACCAAAAACACAACCATTCAGCAGCCAAGGGCAGGAAGGAGGATTCACTTGTCTGTACTAAAGAAAAGGAAATTATCAGTTAAGTAGTAATTTCTCCTTTCTAAGTGTTCAGACAGGTGAATCTAAAGCCAGTGGGATGTACCAAAGCTACTCACGAACAGGGCAGGAGGCTGCCTGTGGTTCAGTCAAAACCACACATGTGAAGGCTGCATCCTCCCAGGCCTGCACATCCAGCCGATAATGCCTGGAAAAGGTGTGAAAAGAGGACCACGTCGCAGCTCAGCAAATGTCGACGGGAGACAACAATCTAACCTCCGCGCACGACACTGCCTGAGTCCTAGTGGAATGAGCCCTAACCTGACTAGGCAACGGCTGCTCAGCATCCACATACGTGGCCTTGACTGCCTCCTTAATCCAGCGGGCTATTGTCACCCGTGACGCTGGCTCACCCTGTTTACTCCCACCATGGAGTATAAACAGCTGGTCCACCTTTCTAAGAAGTTCAGAAACCTCTAAATACCTCAAGATATGCCTTTTGACATCCAAGGGCTGTAACAGGCAGTATTTTTTCGTGTCCTTTCTATGTCCAGAGATGACAGGGAAATTGATTGATTCAAGAGAAAATCCGAGACCACTTTTGGCAAAAAAAGAAGAAACAGTCCATAGCTGTATCGCCCCCATAGCTTACCATGCGGCAAACAACAAGCCTTAGAGTGGGTCCTAACTGCATTGGCTGCTCAACCCACCAAGCTGCCCCATTCCCTGAATTCCACCAGAGGCAGGAATGACCGTCGGATCGTGTGCCGAGCACAGAGACGGGGGGGGGGGGGGGGGGATCCCTATTCAACTCCCCTTTCTCTTTATTCTTTTTTTTAATTACCCTTAACTGAGCTCAGACCATTTCAGCTGAATACAAGGTTGGTCTCCGGCTGCGGGGGGGGGGGGGGGGGGGGGGGGAGAGGGCATACACTTTCACCGCCGCACTTGGCTTCCTGCACCCGCTTGCCTTTCAGCTGTTTTTACAACTAAGTCCACGCCAGTTGAAAAAACAGTTACCAGACCAAGGCACTCATCTGAGGGACCACAGAAATCACCTCAGGAGTTAACTGAGGGAGGGACTATAAGTTATCACCACAGGAGAGGGGGGCGAATAATCCTTCTCATCTCCTTTCTTTTTTTTTAAGCAATCCCCAGTAGGGAGATGCATGTCCATCATCTGCTGGAGATGGAGAATACTGGTGGGCTGATGTCACTGCAGGGGTGTATATATACTGTGATGTCAGCTTTGCTCTGTCTCCATCTGCTGGTAGAGGTGCATAACCCACTGGTTTTGGCTTCACCTGTTTGAACGCTAAGAAAGCAGTGGGTATTTTGCCAGGCAAGAAAGCTGGATAAGTTCAAGTTTCATGACTAACAAGTTT